>NC_137723.1:460806-1077729 GCF_964034855.1 Anser brachyrhynchus | reverse complement strand
GGACATGGGATGGGGACAGGGGACGGGATGGGGACATAGGATGGGGTCCAGGACGTGGGATGGGGACTGGGGTTTGGGGATGGGGCTGAGGTGGGGACAGGAGGGGGGCTGTGGGATGGGGACAGGGGACAGGTGACATGGGATGGGGACATGGGATGGGGTCCAGGACATGGATTGGGGATGGAGACACAGGATGGGGATGGGGACACGGGTTGGGGACAGGGCCATGGGATGGGGACATGGGTTGGGGGTGGGGACACGGGATGGGGACACGGGGCGGGAATGGGGTCCGGGACATGGGTTGGGGCTGGGGTCTGGGACGTGGGATCGGGCGACGGGATGTGGGATGGGGGCACAGGATGGGGATTGGGACCAGGACATGGGATGGGGACGTGGAATGGGGACGGAGGGCAGGAGCGGGGCAGCTGGGATGGGGATGTGATTTGGGGACAGGGACATGGGGGCAGGGGTTGGGGATAGGGACGGGAGTAGGGTGGCAGGGACATGGGATGGCGACATGGGACAGGGGCTAGGGATATGGGATGGGGGCGGGGGTGTGGGATGGGGATATGGGACAGGGTCTGGGGATATGGGATGGGGATATGGGATAGGGGATGGGGACAGGGATGGGGATATAGGATGGGGTGGGAGCGTGGGACAGGGCTGGAGATATGGGATGGGGGTGGAATGGGGATATGGGACAGGGGCTGGGGGTATGGGATGGGGATATGGGATAGGGCATGGAGATAGGGGATGGGGATATAGGATGGGGTGGGAGCGTGGGATGGGGTGGAAATATGGGATGGGGGTGGAATGGGGATATGGGACAGGGGCTGGGGGTATGGGATGGGGATAGGGGGTGGGGATATGGGATGGGATGGGGACAGGGATGGGGATATGGGATGGGGGATGGAGATACGGGATGGGGACAGGGGCTGGGGATGGAATGGGTATAGGGGATGGGGACAGGGATGGGGATATGGGACAGGGGATATGGGATGGGGATACGGGACGGGGATGGGGCCAGGGAATGGGGCCGGGGGCGGGCCCGGGGGGGGGGGGGCGGGTTCGGGCCGGGGCAGCCCCGGGGGCCGGGCGGGGGCGGGCCGGGGGCGGCGGGGCTGGGGCCGGGCAGCGGCGGGGCCGCGCGCACTCGGGACGGGACCGAGCCCGGGAGCGGAACGGGAACGGACCGGGACCGGGAACGGAGCCCCCCCGCCCCCCCCAGCCCGGCCCCGCCATGGCCCGGCGCGGCCCCGCGCTGCCCCTCGCCCTCCTCGGGCTCAGCCTGGCCCTGGCCCGGCCCGCGGCGGCCGCAGGTGGGAGCACTGGGGGGACTGGGAGCACTGGGAGCTGCTGCTGGGGGGACTGGGAGCGCGGGGAGATGCTATTGGGGGGACTGGGAGCGCTGGGAGCTGCTGCTGGGGGGACTGGGAGCGCGGGGAGATGCTATTGGGGGGACTGGGAGCGCTGGGGAGATGCGACTGGGAGGACTGGGAGCACCGGGAGATGCTGCTCAGAGCACCTGCGGTACTGGATCTGACTGGGAGCTGTTACTGGGATGGACTGGGTCTGTCTGGGAGCTGTTACTGGGAGGGATCGGGGAGGTGATGCTTGGAGCGATGGGGATATTGGTTCTTAATGGGAGCTGTTACTGGGAGCACTGGGAGGGAGTGGGGAGGTGCTGCTCGGAGCACCTGTGACACTGCATCTAACAGAGCTGTTACTGGGAGCACTGGGAAGGACTGGGAGCTGTTACTGGGAGCACTGAGAGGACTCAGAGGGACTGGGGAGGTGCTGCTCAGAGCACCTGAGATACCGGTTCTAACTGGGAGGGACTGGGAGCACTGCAAGGGGCTGGGGAGATGCAGCTCAGAGCAGCCAGGGTACTGGATCTAAGTGGGAGCTGTTACTGGGAACACTGGGAGGACTGGGGAGCTACAGCTCAGAGCACTGGAGGTGCTGGGTCTAACTGGGAGCTGTTACTGGGAGCACTGGCAGGGACTGGGGAGATGCTCAGAGCACCCGAGACACGGGATCTAATTGGGAGCTGTTACTGGGAACACTGGGAGGACTGGGGAGCTACAGCTCAGAGCACTGGAGGTGCTGGGTCTAACTGGGAGCTGTTACTGGGAGCACTGGCAGGGACTGGGGAGATGCTCAGAGCACCCAAGACACGGGATCTAATTGGGAGCTCTGACTGGGAGGACTGGGGACCTACAGCTCGAAGCACCAGAGGTGCTGGGGCGAACTGGGAGCTGTTACTGGGAGCACTGGGCAGATGCAGTTCAGAGCACCGGGGATGCTGCAGGGCTCTAACTGGGAGACACTGGGGAGCCGATACTGGGAGTGCTGGGGAATCCCGGAGATGGTAACCGGGAGGCGCAGGGGGGTGGTAGGTGGGGGCTGTAACTGGGAGAACTGGGCTGTAACTGGGAAATGCTGAGGAGCCCTCACTGGGAGATGGGAACTGGGATGAGGCTTTAACTGGGAGATACTGGGAGGGCTCTAACTGGGGGGGGGGGGGAGCTGTAACTGGGAGCACTGGGGGGCTGTGGCTGGGAAATACAACAGGACTGTAGGTGGGACCTGGGGCAAGCGGCACTGGGAGCTGCCGGGGGCTGGCACTGGGAGCACTGGGAGTACTGGGAGCTGCTGGGGGCCGGCACTGGGAGCACTGGGGTGGCCGCGGCACGCCCGCACCGCACTGGTCCCACCCGGGATATTTTTAGCCCCGTGGCCACCGCAGACAGCTCCGGGCTGTTTATAGCCCGGGGCGGGGGGACGGGGAGACACCGGTGCCACCCGTCCCCAGGGGACCGGGGGGTCCTGGTGGTCCCCACCCCATAAAAAACCCCAAAGAAAACGGGGCCCCCCCGGGGACCCCGTCCCCTCCATCCCCTTTTCCATCCCTACCCCATCACGGGGGTGCCCCACGTGTGCCCCCCCAGTCCCCATGTCCCCCCCCCAACCCCCCCCGGTGTCCCTCACCCCCTCCCCATGTCCCCCCTCCCCCTCCGGTGTGCCCCGGCCCCCCCGGCCCCATAAACGCGCTCCCGCCCAGGCTCATTTTCCACTCGCTCCCGGCCTGGCAGCGGCCGCTGGAAATTCCTTGGGTTGGGATCAGGCGCAGGCGGCTGCCGGCTGCGTGCCCCCCCCCCCCAATCACCTTCCCCCAACCAACCTTTTTCCAGAATCAGCCCCTTTCCCCCCTCCCCCCCCCAAAAAAAAAACAACCCCAATGGCTGAAACCCCAGCACCTGGGGTCTGGTAGGGAATGTGGGTTTTGGGGGCACCTGGGGGGGCTTTGGGGGCACCTGGGGGGGTTTTGGGGACACCTGGGGGGGCTTTGGGGACACCTGGGGGGCTTGGCAACACCCAGGAGTCTTGGGGACACCTGGGGGGCTTGGGGACATCTGGGGGGCCTGGGGACACCAAGAGTCTTGGGGACACATGGGGGTCTTGGGGACTCCCGGGGGTCTTCCTGGGGGCCTTGGGGGCACACAGGAGTCTTGGGGACACCTGGGGGTCCAGGGGACACCTGGGGGCCTTGGGGACTCCCGGGGGGTCTTCCTGGAGGTCTTGGGGACACCTGAAGGTCTTGGGGACACCTGGGGGCCTTGGGGACTCCCGGGGGTCTTCCTGGAGGTCTTGGGGACACCTGGGGGCCTTGGGGACTCCCGGGGGTCTTCCTGGGGGTCTTGGGGACACCTGGGGGACCTTGGGGACACCCAAGTGGCTCGGGGTGACCATGGGGTCTCGGGGCCACCTGGGGGTCTCGGGGCCACCCGGGGGTCTTTCTGGGCGTTTTGGGGCCACCCAAAGGTCCTGGGGCCACCCAGCGGGGGCCACCCGGAGCTCCGGGGGTCTCGGGGGCTCCCCGGGGTTCTCCGGCGCCGCGCCGGGAGCTTTGGGGACGGCGACCTAGGCTTGGGGTCCCCAATTGCCCCCCTCCCCAATCCCAGGGGTCGACGAGGAGATGGAGAAATGGGGTCGGGGCGGGTGGGGGGGACGAGGGAAGGGGGGGGGGGCTGCATTTTTTTTCCCCGTGCCCCCCCCCGGGAATTGAGCTATGCATCCGTAATGGGTTTTCCTCTCGCTGCGGGGCAGAAGAAAGGTGTCTCTGTGCTGCCCGGGCTGGGAGGGGGCCAAGCGCTGCGGGCGGCGAGGAAGAGGAGGGGACCTTCGGCCTCGCGTGTGCGCCTGTGTCCCCCCCCCCCCCCTCCTGTGTGTCCCCCCCCCTTCCTGCTCTGAGCATCCTTTGTAGGGTCCTGGGGGGGCTGCGAGCTTCCCCGCCGCGGTGCCCCCTCCGAAATCTCGGCCGGGGAGCGGGGAGGGGGAGGAAGGAGGGTGAGGATGATGAGAAACGCAGGCTGGGGGCTGGCTGGGGAAGGCTCGGGGGGGGGGGGGTGAAAGGGGGGGGGGGGACGGACGAACGGGTGGGTGGAAGGGCGGACGTGGGTGGAAGGACGGACACGGGATGCGCGCGTGGCGTGGCGCCCCTCTAAATGGGGTTGGGGTCTTTGGGGGGGGGAAGGGGAGGGAGGGAGGGGAAAGGTTGGGGGGCTTGGGAGGGGGGGAGGCCTCGGTGCACACCCCCCGTCCGTCCGCCCGCCTGCCCGCCCGCCCCATGCCCCCCCCATGCTTGGCCACGGCCCCAATGGGTTCTGCAGATGGTGGGGACGCGGGGCCGGCGCTGGGAGCTGGGCAGGGGGCCGGGGGGGGTGGGGGTGGGGGAGGTTTTGGGGGTCTGCTTGCGGTCTGGGGGGGGCGGGGGGGGGGGGCGGGAGGTGGTGGTGGTGGCGGGGAGGGGGACGCGGGCACAGGTGAGAGCCCCCCGCTGCCGCCCAGCCGAACAAAGCCGCCCTTCATGGGCGTCCCGGGGGGGGGAGATCGGAATTCGGATAGCGGCCGGACGGGTGTGCCGGGCACGGCAGCGGCGCCCCGCAGTGCCCCGCGGTGTCCCACGGTGCCCCACAGCACCCCACGGTGCCCCACAGCACCCCATGGTGCCCCACAGCGCTCCATGGCACCCCTGTGGTACCCTTGGGGCAGCCCCTGTAGAGCATGGGGCACCCCATGGCACCCTATGGCACCCCGTGGCACCCTATGGCACCCTGTGGCATCTTATAGCACCCCGCAGTGCTTGGGGCGCCCATGGCACCCCATGGCACCCTATAGCACCCCGCAGTGCTTGGGGTGCCCCATGGCACCCCATGGCACCCTATAGCACCCTGCAGTGCTTGGGGCACCCTTTGGCACCCCCTGGGCCCCCCTGGCACCCTGCAGTGCTTGGGGCACCCTATGGCACCCCGAGGTACCCTACAGTGCTTGCTGCTCCTCAGCACCCTATAGCACCTTATCATACCTGGGACACCCCATGGCACCCCATGGCACCCTATAGCACCCTGCGGTGCTTGGGGCACCCTTTAACACCCTATGGCACCCCACGGTACACCGTAGTGCCTGGAGCACCCCGGGGTACCCTACAGTGCTTAGGGCAGCCCTTGGTGTCTGGGGTACCCTATGGCACCCTATGGGACTCTTGGGCACCCTATGGCACCCTATGGCACCCTATGTGACTCTGGGGCACCATATGGAATCCTACAGGACTCTGGGGCACCCTATGGCACCCTATGGGACTCCTGGGCACCCTATGGCACCCTATGGGACCCAGGGCCATCCTATGGCACCCTATGGGACTCAGGGGCACCCTATGGCACCCCGTCACCACCACTTCCCGCCCCCCAGATCCTGTCGACGTGCTCCAGGTCCTCCAGCTCCACACCCTGCCCGAGGGCGTGAAGAAGGCGCCGGGCTTCTGCTCCCAGCACGGCGCCGCCACCGCCGACAACGCCTACCGGATAACGCGGCGCGCGCAGCTCAGCGCGCCCACCCGCCAGCTCTTCGCCGGTAAGCCCCGGGACGCCGCCGCGGTGCCGGCGCCGGTTCCGAGCCGCTCCCCACGTTTCGGGGCGCGTCCCCGTGTTTTTAGGTAAATTCCCCGAGGATTTCTCCGTCATGGCGCTGGTGAAGGCCAAGCCCGGCGTCCAGGCCTTCCTGCTCTCCATCTACAACCGGGACGGCGTCCAGCAGCTGGGCCTGGAGCTCGGCCGCTCGCCCGTCTTCCTCTACGAGGACCAGCACGGCCGCCCGGCCCCCGAGGACTACCCGCTCTTCCGCGGCGTCGACCTGGCCGACGGCGAGTGGGTACCCGGCGTCGCGCCCCGAAACCCACCCCCCCCAAGGTCCCAGGACCCCAGCACCCCGTACCAATGCCGGGTGTCCCCGCAGGTGGCACCGGGTGGCCCTGAGCGTCCGCGGGCGCACGGTGACGCTGCTGCTGGACTGCCAGGAGAAGGTGAAGCGGCCCCTGCCCCGCAGCGCCCGCCCCGTCCTCGACACCCGCGGCATCACCGTCTTCGGCACCCGCATCCTGGACGAGGAGGTTTTCCAGGTACGCCAATTTTTTAATTTGCTTTAATTTTTTTTTTGGGGGGGTGGGGGTCCCGCCTCACCCCCAAAAACCCTGTATTTTGCCCCCCACCCCCCTCCCCCTGCAGGGCGACATCCAGCAGCTGCTCATCGTGGCCGACGCGCAGGCGGCCTTCGACTACTGCGAGCACTACGCCCCCCGCTGCGCACCCGGCGGCCCCCAGGCGCAGGAACCCCCCCGGCAGCGGCACGAGGTGGGGGTGCAGGGGCTGGGGGGGGGGTGGGGAGGTGGATTTGAGGGGAGGGCACGGGGAAGTGGGTGGCTTGGGGGTGCACGTGGTGCCCCCCCCGGGTGGATTTGACACCCCCCCGTAAAAATATGAGGGGGTGTCCCCCCCCCCCCCCCCTCGCCGTGTGCCCATTGAGGGCTGCGTTACGGTGACGTGTGCTTCTTCTCGCCCCCGCCACCCCCGTGTCCCCCCCACGTCCGTCCGTCCGTCCGTCTGTCCGTGTGTCCCCCCCCGTGTCCCCCCCCTCCCTCCCCCCCCCCCCCCCCCGGCAGTACTTTGAGGAGGACGCGGAGTACTACGAGTACCCCTACTACTACACAAATAGCGAGGACGGGCCCCCGCAGGGGGGGGGCCCCGAAAAGGTAACGCCGGGCAGGTCCGACTGCCCGTCCATCCGTCTGTCCGTCCGTCTGTCCGTCCGTCTGTCCGCTGTGTCGCAGCGCCCCCCCCCCCCCCCCCATTTGCCCGTTCCCCTCCATCAGTGGCCGGAGCATGGATAGAAAAAGAAGGAGAGGGACGGGGATGCTGCAACGGGGGGGGGGACCCAGAGTCGTCGTTCCCCCCATTTTTGGGGGTTCCCCAGGGTGATACTGGGTGCTCTGTCCCCCTCCCCGACTTGGGTGGGTTCGCACGTCGTTGCTGCGGCATCCTCATCACCACCCTCCTCCTCCTCCTCCTCCTCCTCCTCGTCCTCCTCCTCCTCCTCCTCCTCGTCCTCCTCCTCGTCGTCCTCCTCCTCCTCCTTGTCCTCCTCGTCCTCCTCCTCCTCGTCCTCCTCCTCTTCCTCCTCCTCATCCTCTTCCTCCTCCTCATCCTCCTCATCCTCGGAGCCAGATGCCCACTGGACCGAGCCCCCGCCCCCCACCCCGGGGCCAGCCTCCCAAACCTTCAGATGATGATGATGATGAACATGGCACCCGCCTCCGGGCAATATCCCGGTGGTGGGCAACGTCCCAATAATGGGATTTCCCCCGAAAAATACAAGAGGGGCCCGAGCTGTGGCTCCCCACCGGGGACCAGGGCCATCAGGAAGCGAAGCAACAGCTACCAGCAGGTAGAGAATGATCCTGAGCCCCCCCCGAGCCCATTTCACGAATGGTCCCCCCCCTCCGGGGGCTGCCGTCGCCCCGCGATCGCTTGGCTTCGCTTGTCCGTCCGTCCGTCTGTCCGTCCGCCCCATTGCCCCTGTGACCGCTCACCCCCCCCCCATATCGCCCTCCCCTATTTCCCCCCCCGAAACCCCCCCACTAGGCAATGGGGCTGCCCCCCACCCAGGAGCCCCATGGGGCCGCCGCGACCCCCGGATCACCCCCCGGCCCCGCAGTGGGACCCCGACGGTGCGTCCCGTGGCGACACGGGGCCGGCGGCCGCCCCGCTGCCGGAGGTAACGTGGGGGGGGGGGGTCTGGTGCCGCCGTGGGGTGGGGGCACTGGGGCGGGGGGGTCATGGTGGTGGTGGTGGGGTTGGGGGGGGCCCAGGATGCGTCAGGGGGGCGGTGGTGGCTGTGGGGCGCCAGTAATGGGGTCTCTCCTTGGGGCGAAGGAAGGGGCGGCCGGCCCCGTGTACGGGCATGACTCCGAGGAATATCGCGACTATCGCGACTATCACGATGGGGGGCTGGCGGAGCTGGGCCCTGCCATGTCGGCCGAGAGGCAGGAGAGCGGAGGTGTAAGTGTGTGTGTGGGGGGGAAGGGGGGGGCATGTGTGTGTCCGTGCGTCCCGTCTTGACGTCCGTGCGTCCCGTCTCGATGTCCGTGCGTCCGTCTGTTCTGTCTCCGTGTCCGTCCGTCCGTCTCCTCGTCATCGCCGCATCGCTTGTGTGTGCCCCCCCTGCCGCCATCACCCCCCCCTTCCTTCCTCACCCCTTTGTCCCCCCCCCCCCATCCCCAGTCCCTAAATCCCCTCTCCTTTGGGGGGGCTGTTTTAGGGTGGGGGTCAACTCGCCCTGAGCAGCTCGAGTTAATTGTGTGTAGGGGGGTGAGTGCTAATTAAGGCTGTGTTAATTGTATGGGGGGGGGGGGGGAAGCACTAATTAAGGCTGTGTTAATTGTGGGGACCCTGTACTGACCGCTCCCTTTTGGGGTTACATGCCTGCCACCCCCAGGCTGCGCGAGGCGCCAGGGGCTACAAGGGCGAGAAGGGCGAGCCGGCCGTCATCGAACCGGTACGTGACCCCTCCCCCCGAAACCTGAGACCCCCCCCCCCCCAAAAAAAAACAAATGGGGGGGGGGCACATCCCCTCTGCCTGTGTCACCGCCGTGTCCCTAATGTCCTTCTGTCCGTCCGCAGGGGATGCTGGTGGAGGGGCCCCCCGGCCCCGAGGGACCCGCGGTAAGAGCCAGTGGGGGGCACAGCGGGGTGGGGTGGGGGGGCAGCAGCGCCTGGACGCCCCTTCCTCATGCTGCCCCCCAACACCTCAGGGTATGTCAGGACCACCGGGGACGCAAGGACCACCGGGAGCCCCGGGAGAACCCGGCGAGAGGGTGAGTAGGGGACGGGGCGGGGGTGGCGGTGCCACCGTGATGCCACCGCCCGTGACCCCGCTGCTCGTCCCCAACAGGGACCCCCCGGCCGCGCCGGGCTGCCCGGCTCCGATGGGACCCCCGGCCCCCCTGGGACCTCAATGATGCTGCCGGTGAGTTTCTGGAGGGTGGGGGGATTGGGAAGATGGGGGTTGTGCCCCCCCAAAATTGGGGAGGTGGTGGACGGCACGGGGATGGTGACGCTCGTGTCCCCACCGGCCACCTCTGCCCGTCCCAGTTCCGCTTCGGCAGCGGCGGCGGCGACAAGGGCCCGGCGGTTTCGGCGCAGGAGGCGCAGGCTCAGGCCCTCCTGCAGCAAGCACGGGTGAGTCTGGGGGAGACTGGGGGTGGGTGTGCTGCGGGGGGGGGGAGGGCTCATGTCCCTCGAGACCCTGCTGTCCCCTTGGGGACAAAGGACAGAGGCTGCCACCATCGCCCTTCCCCAAGCTGCGCGCTGGCCGCGTGCGTTTCGGGGCATGTGGCCCCAACAATACGCATGTTTTGGTGTGTGTCCCCCCCCCCCGGAAAAATAACCCCCCTCTTTCTGCTTCTCCTCCAGCTGGCCCTCCGGGGCCCCCCCGGACCCATGGGGTACACCGGCCGCCCCGGGCCCATGGTGGGTATCGGCTTCCCGGTGGGTTTTGGGGGTGGGGAGGGGGCTGCAGGTGCCTATGGGGTGGCTGGGGGGGGGGGGGGTCTGGTGTAACCGTGCCCCCCCACATACCCCCTGTTCCGTGCTCTGCTTGCAGGGGCAGCCCGGCAGCACCGGGATGAAGGGCGAATCCGGAGATTTCGGGCCCCAGGTGAGAGCCCCCGGTGTTGTGGTGTCGTCCCCCCCCCTTCCGTTGGGCTCCAAGCCCCTGTATGCCTCGTTATCGGGGACCTCGTTAACACTCCTCCTTCCCTCCAGGGTCCCCGCGGCCCTCAGGGACTGACAGGACCCCCGGGAAAGCCAGGCCGGAGGGTGAGTTTTGGGGGGGGCTGGAGGTCGGGGTCAGGGGGTCCGTGCCCCTCTCACCCCTCCGTGTCTCGCAGGGTCGACCAGGAGCTGACGGCGCCCGGGGGATGCCCGGCGATCCCGGTGTGAAGGTAACTGTGTTGGGGTGGGATGTGGGATCCCCTCGGGATCCCCTCAGGATCTGGGGGTCCCCGGGGTGCCTGTGACCCATGAGGATCCCACTGGGGATCCTGGTGCTGGGAGGGGACGCTCGGGACGTGGTCCCCTTTTGGTGGCACGGCGGCTCCATGGGTCCGGTGTGGGTCCGGTGTGGGTCCGGTGTGGGTCCGGTGTGGGTCCGGTGTGGGTCTGGTGTGGATTCGGTGTGGATCTGGTGTGGATTTGGCGTGGATCCAGTAGTGACATCTCTGCTTCCCCCTCCCCAGGGTGACCGAGGCTTCGACGGGCTGCCGGGGCTGCCGGGTGACAAGGGGCACAGGGTGAGTGATGGGGGGGGGACACACGGCGGGGGTCCGGGGGCAAACCCCGCTGCTTCTCTCCCCCCCCCCAACACACGCACACACCTCCGCCTCCCCTCCCGGTGCGCACCGCGGGCTGAGCAAACACTGGCGCCCGCCGCCACCGCCAGCCGCGTTGCTCCCCCCCCGGCGGCCGGCACAGAGCCCCCCATTGAGGGGGGCGGCGGCGCAGACACTGCGCGCATTCACGGCGCCCGCTCGCCCTGCCCGCTGTCGCTCAACGCCCGGTAGCTGCCGCGCCGCCGCCGCCACTGCCACCGTGCCGCCGCGCTCCGGCACGAGCCTGGCACCGCCGCAGGGACGTGACCCCGGCTTTTCCCGCAGGGCGAAACCGGCTCCCAGGGCATGCCAGGCCCCCCCGGTGAGGATGGAGAGAGGGTGAGTGGTGCCGTGGGGGGGTTGTGGGGTGGGGGGGGTCGGTGGTCCGGCCCCGCTCACCTCCTTCCTCCCCTCCGTGGCCTCCCCCTGTGCTTGCGCCCCTGCAGGGAGACGACGGCGAGGTGGGACCCCGAGGGCTGCCCGGAGAAGCGGTACGGCACCACACGGCCATGGGGCCGGCGGGGAGGGTCTGGGGGGGGGACACACACAGACCCAACACCCCCAGGCGTTGGCACCAAGCCCCTGGAGAGTGAGGGTCTCAGCAGTGAAGACCCCCCCATGGGTGCTACCCCCGTAACGCCCCCTCTCCCCGCACAGGGCCCCCGAGGTTTGCTCGGCCCCAAAGGCCCCCCGGGAATACCCGGTCCTCCGGTAAGTGCTGTGGGGGGGACCGCGTCCCCGTCCCCTCCCAAAACTGTTGGTGCCCCCCTGTGCGTCCCCCCCCGGTCCCAATGTCAGCGTGCGTCTCCCCCGCAGGGCGTGCGCGGCATGGACGGTCCTGTCGGGCCCAAGGGGAACCTGGTGAGTTGGGGGCGGCCGGTCCGTCCGTCTGTCCGTCTGTGCCATCAGCCTTCCCCCCAGCGCTGGGACCCCCACCTGGGGGGGTTGTTCCCCCCCCCTGCTGGGGACACCGGTGCTTCCTTTGGGGGCGCTTTCGGGTACTGACCCCGTGTCTGATCGTCACAGGGGCCGCAAGGGGAGCCCGGACCCCCCGGCCAGCAGGGGACCCCCGGCACCCAGGTGAGCACCCCCAGGTCCATGGGGGACAAACGGACCCCTGTCACCCACCAACAGCACAACAAGAATTGCTGAGGGGGGGGTGCACGGGAGGTGACTCCCACCCTGCCTCTGTGTTTTAGGGTCTGCCAGGCCCTCAAGGCGCTACGGGACCTCCTGGAGAGAAGGTGACGCATGGGGACGCGTGGGGACAGGCAGCGCTGGCCTCTGGCCCTCGATGGGACCCTGACCCCGCTTTTCTTCCTGTAGGGCCCCCAAGGCAAACCCGGCCTCCCCGGCATGCCCGGCTCCGATGGCCCCCCTGTGAGTACCCGCTGTCCCCAGCGCCAGGGCGGTGTCACCCAGGCACTGTCCCCTGCCCGTGGCGGTGATGCACAGAGTGGCCCCGGTCCGCTTGAAGCACTGCTGCCCATCGCCTCGTGGCACGTGATGGCCACGTCCAACCATGCTGTCCCCGTGTCCCCAGCCCTATCTCCATGTTCCCAACCCTATCCCCGTGTCCCCAGCCCTATCTCCATGTCCCCACTCCTGTCCCCGTGTCCCCAGCCCAGCTCTTTGGTTTGGGGGAACCAGGTTGGGGAGCAGCCCCTGGGGGCCAGTTGTGGGGCTGGGGAGGCCTGGGGGTCACCCAGCCGGGGCTGCGTGCCCCATTTTGGGGTCTCTCCATCACCATCCCTTCTGCTCTAGGGTCACCCCGGGAAGGAGGGACCCCCCGGCACCAAAGGCCACCAGGTAAGGGCCCAGGGGACAGCAGTCAGCCCCGTCCCCACGTGGACGGCACCCGCGCATGTCCCTCACCCCGTCCTCTCCTCCACAGGGCCCCTCGGGTCCCCAGGGCCCCATCGGCTACCCAGGCCCCCGCGGCGTGAAGGTCAGTGCCTGACATTTGGGGGGGACACACGACAGCAAGGGGGTGTCTGCTGGAATGGCATTTTCTGGGGGGAGAAGAGGAGGAATTGGGGCAGGATCCCGCGGTGCTCGGGGTCTCCCCATGAATCTTCCCTCTCCCCAGGGCGTGGACGGCATTCGAGGGCTGAAGGGCCACAAGGGTGAGAAGGTAGGAACCTTCCCTTGCCCCAGTGCAATGGGGGGCATGGCATGGCCCCCCCAAAACCCCAATACCCCCCACCCCGACTGCTGAGCTCAGCCTCTCCAACCCCGCAGGGCGAGGAAGGCTTCCCCGGCTTCAAGGGGGACATGGGCGTGAAAGGAGACCGGGTAGGTGCACGCGGCGGCGCCCCGTTGAGGCCATGGCCCTGTTGAGGCCATGGCCCCGATGAGGCTGTGGCTCTGTTGAGGCCATGGCCCCGATGAGGCCGTGGCTCTGTTGAGGCCATGGTCCCTGTGAGGCTGCCCTGACGCCACCTCTACCCACAGGGCGAGGTCGGCGTGCCGGGGTCCCGCGGTGAGGACGGGCCCGAAGGTCCCAAGGGTCGGACGGGCCCCACCGGTGACCCAGGCCCCATTGGGCTGGTGGGCGAGAAGGTGAGGGCCCGCGTGGGCCTCGGGGAGGGCGGGGGAGCACAGCAGGCGCCCTGTGACACCCCGTTTCTCTCTCCTATAGGGCAAGCTGGGAGTGCCGGGTCTGCCCGGGTACCCGGGGCGCCAGGGCCCCAAGGTGAGCACGGCAGCCGTGGGGCTGCCCCAGCTGCGTGTCCCCATTCCCCCTCCCCAAGCACTGCTGACCTCCCCCCCCCCAAATTCTCCCTCCTCAGGGCTCGCAGGGGTTCCCCGGTTTTCCGGGCAGCAACGGCGAGAAGGGCGCTCGGGTGAGTGGCTGTGCCCCGCGGCGGGGCTGTGTCCCTGTGGGGGATGAGCGCCGTGGGGTCCTGCCCCACGGCACGTCCCTGAAGCGCTCTCTCTTGTAGGGTCTGTCGGGAAAATCAGGGCCCAGGGGCGAGCGCGGCCCCACGGTGAGTCTGGGACAGGGCTAACGGGGGGTCCTCGCTCGGCCCCTCTCCAGCCAGTTGGGGTCCCAGCACCTGACTCTATGGGGTGAGGGTCCCTGAGCCACCTCTGTCTCCTTCCACAGGGTCCCAGGGGCCAGCGGGGTCCTCGAGGAGCCACCGGGAAGTCGGGGGCGAAGGTCAGTGCCGGGGCTCTGCTCAGTGGGGCGCTCGCACGGATGCGTGCAATGGTGCTCGCCTGGCGCATGCCACGGTGGATCACCGACTGGATGCCCTAAAACGTGCTCTCCTTGCTCCCACAGGGCACCTCTGGCAGCGATGGCCCCCACGGTCCCCCGGGAGAAAGGGTAAGAGGGTGCCCCCGCCGGGATTTGGGGGCGAGGGGGTCCCACGTGCCCTAACCACCCTGCTCCGCTCCGCTCTAGGGCCTGCCGGGACCGCAGGGAACCAACGGCTTCCCGGGACCCAAAGGACCTCCCGTAAGTAGCGGGGTCCCCGTCCGCCCCTGGGGTGCCGCCAGCACCTCTCACCCCCTGCTCCTCTCCCGCAGGGCCCCCCCGGCAAGGACGGGCTCCCCGGGCACCCCGGGCAGCGAGGAGAAGTCGTAAGTGTCCCCCCCCCACCCTAAAATTGCCCCCAAACCACCTTGGCACACTCGGGAACTTCGCCCTGTGCTGACCTCTCCCCCCCTTTCCTCCCTCCTCCAGGGTTTCCAAGGCAAGACCGGCCCCCCCGGCCCCCCGGGGGTGGTGGGACCGCAGGTGAGCACTGCCCTGGGGGGGCTGCTGCACTGTAGGGGTGCACCCGCTCCCTTTGGGGCCGCGCTGATTCTCGCCCCCACCCTATACGTCAGGGACCAGCTGGGGAGTCCGGCCCCATGGGGGAGCGCGGCCACCCGGGGCCCCCCGGCCCTCCGGGAGAACAAGGGCTGCCAGGACCATCTGGCAAAGAGGGCACCAAGGTGAGGAGGCTGTGGGAAGGGTTTTCGGTGCCGTGCCAATGCCGGGGCTTGGTTCAGCCACCGGGGAACAGGGGGCCCTGTGGCTCAGCCCCTCTTTTCCCCTGCCCTAGGGAGACCCCGGTCCCACCGGCTCCCCCGGGAAAGACGGCCCCGCCGGCTTGCGGGGCTTCCCCGGCGAGCGGGGCCTGCCCGGCACCCCGGTGAGTATTGCCCGTCCTCGGATCCCCCCCCGCTGTCCTCCCACCCAGAGGCATCGCACTGATCCCCCTCCTCTCGCAGGGTGGCCCAGGGCTGAAGGGCAACGAGGGACCGGCGGGACCCCCAGGACCCGCAGTGAGTGCGCACGCCCTCCCACCGCTGCTCGCCGCAGCCCCATGGCTCCCCTCGCCTCACTCCCCTCCCTCTTGCCCCCCCAGGGTTCCCCCGGGGAGAGAGGAGGACCGGGACAAGGTGGCCCCGTTGGCCCCCCTGGGCGACCAGGACCACAAGGGCCACCGGGCCCCGCCGGAGAGAAGGGCGTCCCCGTGAGTACCGCAGGGAGCGGCGACGCGGCCCCTGATGTCCCCGCGTCCCTCACCCTCTTCTTCTTCCCCCCAGGGTGAGAAAGGTCCCATGGGCCCCGCTGGCCGAGACGGCGTTCAGGGCCCGGTGGGCTTGCCCGGCCCCGCCGGCCCCCCCGGTGGCCCTGGCGAGGACGGAGACAAGGTGAGGTGCCACCCTGCCCCGGTGGCCCCGCGGCTCCCAGTTGGGGCTGATCCCTTGGCTTCTTCCCGCAGGGCGAGGTGGGCGAGCCAGGCCAGAAGGGCAGCAAGGGCAACAAGGGCGAGCACGTGAGTAGGGCCGGTGGCCCCCAGCCCATGTCCCCCCCGCCATGTCCCCCTCCTGTGGGGCTGTCCCAGCCTCGCTGACCCCTTCCCTCCCCTCGCAGGGTCCTCCCGGTCCCCCCGGGCCCATCGGGCCGGTCGGGCAGCCCGGAGCCGCCGTGAGTACCTGATGGGGCATGTGGTTGGGAGGGGGGCTCCTGCCCACGTTGTGTCACCCCCAGGGAGGGGACGACAGCGGCCAGGAGGTGTCCTTGTGTGTGTGTGTGTGTGTGTGTGTGTCCCCCGCCTCCTCGGTGAGCCGAGCGGCACCAACCCTCCTTCCTACCCCGCAGGGCGCCGACGGGGAGCCGGGTGCCAGAGGTCCCCAGGGCCACTTCGGTGCCAAGGGTGACGAGGGGACGCGGGGCTTCAACGGCCCCCCCGGCCCCATCGGCCTCCAGGTGAGCACAGAGACCCCCCAGAGACCCCCTGGAGACCCCCAAAGACCCTCCGGAGACCCCCCGGAGACCCCCTCGCTTTGCTCTGCCCCACGGCGAGCGAGGCGGGTGCTGTCCCCACAGTGCCACCGCATCTGCGTCCTGCCTGGCCCCAAGCATTTGTCACTGTTACCCCATCCCCGTCCCACTCCTCGACACCCGTTGCCCCCTACCTGCCCCCCAACACCCCCTGCCCCGCCTCCCCCCATTTTAACCCTTTCTCTTCGGTTCTAGGGTTTGCCAGGCCCAGCTGGTGAGAAGGGCGAAACGGGCGACGTAGGACCCATGGTAAGTGTCCTTGCCACCCCCCCCCAAAGCCATGTCACTTTTTGGGGGGGACACCCCGTGGACCCATCCTCACACTGTGTTTTTCTCCCATTCTAGGGCCCCCCCGGCCCCCCAGGCCCCCGTGGCCCCGCTGGACCCTCTGGAGCTGACGTAAGTGACCCCCCTCTCCCCCTGTGGCCCCAGGATCCTTTCATGGGGGGCACTGGGGTGACCGCTTCTGCTCTCCCCCCCCTGCAGGGACCCCAGGGACCCCCTGGAGGTGTCGGCAACCTGGGCCCCCCTGGGGAGAAGGTACGTCCGTGGCTCGCAGACAGTGGGGTCCACCCCGAGCTGTGCCTCTGCGGGGTGGTGGTGGCTCAGCGGGGCCAAGGGACCCCACTGGGGGGCTTGGTTTGGAGGGGGGGGGGGTTCACTTCTCTCTCTTCCCATTTTAGGGGGACCCCGGTGAATCGGGGGCCCCGGGCATCCAAGGGGAACCAGGAGTCAAGGTGAGTGCCTGTGGGGGGGAACCCAAAGCCTGGCCCCGTACCCCCCCAGCTGCCTCTGCAGGGTGCCGACCCCTTTTCTTGCACCGCAGGGCCCACGAGGAGAGCGAGGGGAGAAAGGAGAAGCTGGAGCTGCCGGCGTGGCCGGGCCACCAGGGGGAAAAGGCCCCCCCGGCGATGATGGGCCCAAGGGCAACCCCGTGAGTGTGGGGGGCACGGGGCCGGGTGGCTGCGGTGGCTCTGCGTGGTCCCCCCACGCTCACAGCTCTTTCCGTGCCAGGGTCCCGTTGGTTTTCCCGGCGATCCGGGCCCCCCCGGCGAAATGGGCCCCAGGGTGAGTGTCGCGTCCCCAAGGGACTGCAGGACTTATGGGGGGGAGGTGGGGGGGACTCAGGGCTGCGGGCTCACCCCAGGTTTTCCCTTCCCGACAGGGCCAGGACGGTGCCAAGGGCGAGCGCGGGGAGGACGGCGAGCCTGGGGAGCCGGTGAGTGCTTGGTTTTGGTGGGCATCCCACTTTCTGCGCCCCCCTCCTTAGCTGCCTGGGGCCATCCCCATCACGTCCCCCTCCAGGCTCGGGGCCGAAGCTGCCCCGATGTTTTGGGGTGCCACAGCATGGGGAGAAGGGGCCAGCACCACGCTCACATCCATGCGCCCGGCCTCCGGCTGCGTCTGGCGTCCCGCGGCCTGGGTTCTCCTCGCGTGCTCCGGGATCCTCCTCACCACCTTGGTCTCCATCCTGATTTTGGGACGAGGCCAGCTCCCTTTACTCCTCTCTCTCTCTCTCTCTTAGGGCTCGCCAGGTCCAACGGGCGAGAACGGGCCTCCCGGGCCCCTGGGGAAGAGGGTAAGTGGTGGGTGAGGCCGGCTCCAGCTCCCGTGCCGCCCGCCTCGCCGCATCCCCATCCCTTGCCACGTCCCCGTCCCTCACTGCCCTGTTTCTCCTCTCTGCAGGGCCCTGCTGGCTCCCCCGGCCCCGAGGGGCGTCAGGGCGAGAAGGGAGCGAAGGTGAGCGATTCTGGGGGCCACGGGGGTCCCACGGGGAGACCCCGGTGGCGCTGCTGAGCCCACGTGCGGGATCGGCCTCACCTGGTTCCTCTGTGCCCGCAGGGAGAACCCGGAGCCGTGGGTGCTCCCGGCAAGACCGGTCCCGTGGGGCCCCAGGGCCTTGCCGGCAAGCAGGGACCGGATGGTCTCAGGGGTCTGCCGGGCTCGGTGGTAAGTGACAATATCCTGGGGGGGGGACATCGAGGTGCAGCTGCCATCGCCGTGCGTCCCCGGGGGTGGCGGTGGCAGCTGCAGGTAGCGGGGCCTCACGCGGTCCTCTGACCTGTGTGCAGGGAGAACAAGGCAAGCCGGGCACCACAGGGCAAGCTGGGCCACCAGGACCAGTGGTGAGTGTGGCCCCACTCCCCCGCTGCCGCCCCCCGAGCCGGGGGGCCCCTGCTTTGTTCTCCCCGCATCGCACGAGCCCGCCCGTGTACCCCCGCAGGGTCCCCCAGGTCTCCCCGGCCTCAAAGGTGACACCGGTGCCAAAGGAGAGAAGGTGAGCGAGGCGCCGGCGCGCGACCCGTGCCCTGGGTCACCGCTGCGCCCGACGCGAGTAGAGGACGGTGACGCCTCCACGTGGGGCGCACCGGTTCCTGTGTCCCCCGAGCGCTGTCCCCACCCGGCATCCCCCACGTCCCTGTGCTGACCTCCCGTGTCTCTCCCCGTGTGTTCTCCCCCCACCTCCAGGGCCACCCTGGTCTCATTGGCCTGATCGGACCCCCAGGGGAGCAGGGGGAGAAGGGAGACCGGGGTCTGCCCGGCCCCCAGGGCTCCACAGGGCAGAAAGGAGAAACTGTGAGTGTGGGGCTGGGGAATGGGGGGGCTGGGGGGGGACAGGAGGAAGGGTTCAGAGCGGGGTCGGGGTTGGGATTGGGGCTGGGGGGGGTCTCCGGGACTGGGGTGCTGGGGGAGGCGGGGTGGTGGAGGTGGGAACGGGGCTGCCCCCAGTGTTCTCATGCCGCTGTCCGCTCTTCTCCCATCACACAGGGGATTCCTGGAGCTACCGGACCCATCGGCCCCGCTGGCCCCCCCGGCCTTCCCGTGAGTGCCCTCCCGCCTGCTGCCGGTCCCGCGTCCCTCCTTCCTCTGCCTCCACTCTCGTCCTTGCTCCTTGCCCTCCCTGTTTTCACCCTTTCCCCCCCCTCCCCAGCACTGACAGACCTGGTCTTGCTTTGTAGGGCCCAGCAGGTCCCAAAGGTGCCAAGGGAGCCATGGTAAGTACCGAGGCCCCCGCCCCGCCACTCCCCTGCCCCCTGCCCAACGCCTGTCCTCTCTGAGTGTCCCTTTCCTCTAGGGCCAAGCAGGACCCAAAGGCGAACGCGGACCTCCAGGACCCCCCGGACACCCGGTGAGCGCCCCAAGGTTTGGGGCCAGGGGAAGGGGTGAGGTGCGGGGTGGCGGGACACAACAGCCAGGAGTGGCTTCCAAAGGACACCTCGTGCCTCAAGCCCTGAGCGCGGGGCGGTTTCGGGATCCGTCGGGCTCCTCATTTTGGGGTGCTGAGGGTGCTGTGCCCACCACAGGGGCCCCCCGGGGAGGTGATCCAGCCCCTGCCCATCCAGCTGCCCAAGAAGAGCAAGCGCTCCATCGACGCCAGCAAGCTGGTGGAGGAGGAGGAGGAGGAGGAGGGTGGAGAGCGAGCAGCCGCCGACCAGGCGGCTCGCGACTACGCCGACGGCATGGAGGAGATCTTCGGCTCCCTCAACTCCCTCAAGCAGGAGATCGAGGGCATGCGGCGCCCGATGGGCACCCAGGACAACCCGGCCCGCACCTGCCAGGACCTGCAGCTCAGCCACCCCGGCCTGCCCGACGGTGAGCGGTGCCGCAGGGGCGAGGGTGGGCAGCGGGCGCGGTGGCGCTGCCCCATGCGCTGAGCCCTCTCTTCCCTGTGCAGGCGAGTACTGGATTGACCCCAACCAGGGCTGCGCCCGAGACTCCTTCAAGGTCTTCTGCAACTTCACAGCGGGCGGGGAGACCTGTGTCTTTCCCAGCAAGGACATAGAGGAGGTGAAGGAAGGGGCACGGCGTGGCCGCGGGAGGCAGGGCGGCGGGGATCGCCCATGGGTAGAGGTCTGCTCATGGCTGCCTCTCCTCTTCCAGGTGAAGATGTCGTCCTGGGAGCAGGAGGAGCCCCAGCGGTGGTTCAGTCAGTTCAAGGAGGGCAGCAGGGTAAGGGTGCTGCTGGCTCGCAGGGGATGTGCTCGATGTCCGCGTGTCCCTGAGCGAGTACCTTGCTTTCGGTGACGGCTGGGTGCCCGTCTTCCTCTGTTTCTGAGGAGAAAGAAATGTCCTCCAACAGGCTTTGAACCCATCAGCCCTCCTGACCATCACCCCTTCCCTGGCTCCCTCCTCTCGGAAACGTGGGGGTCCACATCCCAACAGAACCCCCCCAGCCCCTCTTTCCACACCCCCTCCGGCCACCGTCCCCCATTAATTCGTCTCCTCTCCTGTGTCCCGCAGTTCTCCTACACAGACTCGGACAGCCAGCCCCTCGGCGTGGTGCAGCTGACCTTCCTACGGCTCCTCAGTGTCTCTGCCCGCCAAAACTTCACGTACCACTGCCACCGCTCGGTGGCCTGGCACAGCACCACCGCCGGGGACCATCGGCATGCCCTCCGCTTCCTGGCTGCCAACGAGGAGGAGCTCAGCTACGACACCAGCCCCTACATCAAAGCCGTGACGGACGGCTGCGCGGTGAGCACCGCAGCGGAGAGGAGGGGCTGGACACGACGGGGAGGGAGATGTAAAGGGGAGCAAGATACGGGGGGGCTGGAGGTATACTGAGGACAGAAAGGTGAAGCAAAAGGGGTGGATGAAATGGGTAACGAGGACAGAGGAGGCACCAGAAGGTGCTAAGGAGGAGAGCCTCTTTTATGAAGCCCGTCTGAGAGAGTTAAGGTTATTTAACCTAGAGAAGAGAAGGCTCCGTGGGGACCTTGCTGGACCTGGAGGGGGACTCAGCAGCAGCAGAAGTGGGATAAAGAGAAGGGCTGGCTCTGTTGTCCCCAGTGTCCCCAACCCCTGACCCATCTCCCCATCCCCTGCAGGCACGAAAGGGCTCCAGCCAAACGGTGCTAGAGGTGAGCACGCCCCGCCTGGAGCAGCTCCCACTAATGGATGTGCGAGTCATGGACTTCGGCGAGCCCAGCCAGAGGTTCGGGTTCGAGGTGGGACCAGTCTGTTTCCTCGGCTAGGACCAACCAGTCCCCTACAACTGTCACCCTCCCTGCCACACCCTGGCCTCCCGTGGGGCGATCCTTGCCCCCTCGCCTCCCCACTGTCCGCCCCTCGTGTCACCTCCCCACCTGCTGCTGCGAGGGGCGGATGTGGTCAGCCCCGTCCGCACACGTCGAGACCGAAACGCCATCACCTCCACTGGGGCCAGGGTCTGGAGAGATGCCAAAGAGACTTTAATGCTTAGAATAAATCTATATTTTAATATGTAGAGAGACAGAGAGGAAAATTTTTAACTGATCCACTGGCTACCTCCCTCGACGCCCAGCAGTGCTCCCTTCCTCCCAGTATCTCGCTCCGAATCCCAGTGCTCCTTCCCAGCAATCCCAGGGCTTCATTTTCCATGCTCCCAGCTCCACAACCCCAGGGAAGCCCTCGAGGAGCACACCCGCCAGCAAAGGGAGCATTGCTTGGCTTTGCTCTCTGCCCGGAGAGCTGAAGGGTTTCAAAGCAAGCCCAGGCCGCCGCCGCCCTTGGTGGTCATGCACAGCTAATGAGCGCTCGGGGTTAGCACGAGAGTTCTCGTATCTCCCTCTCCATGCGGATTCGCACCACAACAGCCCTTGTGCTTCCAAGTCATGGTCAGAGGGACTGGACCCGGGGCCAAACGTGTCCCCAGGCGTGCCATCTCCTGTATATACAACCCCACAGCAGCAGTGCCTGACCACCTCCGACAACTGAGCGACGTTTGTGGGTTCCCTAGCCCGGCCCAGCCTGGCTCATAGAGGTGAAGCTGCTGCTTGACTTCGTTAACTCTGCTAATCCAGGCTAATTAATTTGAAAAAGCTTCCCTGTCGCATCAGGGTGCCACTTCACAGCCCCGCAGCACCTGTCAATGTGAAGGGTGCCGGTCCCTGTCCTCAGTCCTACCTCCGGTCACTGCGAGGCGTCCTCGTGATGGGTGTGCTTAGAAAGCCCCCAACACCGCCTGCCCATAGCCCGTGGAAAGCAGTGAGGAAGAAGGAATTTGTGTTTTTACTGTGTTTTATTTTTTTTTCTATTTTAAATTAATTATATTATTTAAAGGAGTGGATACAACCATCAGTACTGGTCCCTGCTGCGTAATTTTTGGATTTTCCCCCCAAAAAATAAGATGTGAATTTCCGCATGACCCAGCACAGTGCCTGGGGGAGGAGGGAGGAAAAAAAAAATAAAATAAAAAATTATTTTCTTGGTGCCGTCCGATAAAAAGAAGTTTATAGGGCACCAGTCTTTGCTTTTTTGTTTTCTTAAAAAGCAGAGGCATGCCCCCTGGTGCTGAGCTGGCGGCGTGTGTAATGTTTTGTAAGTAATTTTTTAAGTTGTATTGTAATATATCATCTATAATTTTGCTGCTTTTGGGGGGGTCGGTTATTATTTTTTTGTTGCCTTTCTCTCTCTTTCCCCTCGCTCGCCGACCCGAGCTCCTCTGTGACGAAACTCCCCCTCGTCGTCGTGCGGCGACGAGTTCCCATCTTTGGGGAGAAAACGGGGAATAAAGAGGCAGGCGCCTCCATCCCCTGCTTGTAAACCCGCTGTAAAGGGGCAGTGCTCGTCCAGAGGGGACCGTCACGGCGCCATTACCCCCTCCTCTGCCCCACAGACCCCCCGGTGCCCCCCGCTTCTCCTCACAGACAGGGCAGGGTCGATGCCCGCCTCAGCTCCCGCTTTCCAGCCTTTGGCGGCGCAGCCGATCCGCCGGCGAGGAGCCCGTGCCGTCACTCGATGCGGGGCAGAACGCGGGGAGGTGTGAGGTGACAAAAGGGTGGGAAGCGGCGTGAGGCGAGGGCAGGGGCGTCCCTGGTGCGCCAGCCATGAGGAGAACCAGGCTCCTGTGGTAAAAATGTCCCCAGAACGCCCTTTTCTTAGAATCACAGAATTGTTAAGGTTGGAAGAGACCTTCCAAGATCATCTGGTCCAACCAACCCCCTCAACCATCACTAAACCATGTCCCTAATCAGCTTTCCTTGAACACCCCCAGGGATGGTGACTCCATCACCTCCCTGGGCAACCCGTTCCAATGCCTGACCTTTCTTTCTGAGAAGAAATATCTTCTAATTTCCAACCTGAACCTCCCCTGGAGCAAATTGAGGCCATTCCCTCTAGTCCTATCAGTAGGTATACTAGATATACCTATACCTATACCCATACTAGATATACCTATACCTATGCTTTTGGTACCCAGTGACTGACAGTACTCCTGTAAAAGCTTCCAGGGCAGGCTTGGCTGTAGTTAAGTGCTTTTTGTGCAGATGAATGGTGGATGGATGGGGTTTGAAGCCTGGGGGTGGCCGAATGGCATCGTTGTGGCCACCACTGAGGTTTGTGCTGTGCCTGCATGAGGCATGAAAAGATGTACAGATGAAGCAGGGCAGGGTGGCCGTGCTTTGCTTTGTCAGGGACAAGAAGCCACAGGGGTGCACACAGTAGTGAGGGCACAGCGGGAAGGGCGGCACCTTGGTCACCATCCCTCAGCCACCATGTCCTTGGCATGGCTAAAACTTGTGTGAGGAAAACAGTGGCTGTGGGCATTTGAGTGTCACAGCTCTGATCCAGTGGGACAGCGACGTCTTTCTGGTCATCGTCTCACACTTCTGCCCCTCGTAGTGACGCCACCACGTCGCACTTGCCTTTCGGTGGGTGAGAAGCACGTTGCCTGCTGGCATCGTGTCGGCAAGGAGATGCTGAATGTGGTTTTTTTTGCTGGGTGAGCCTCGGCATCTTTGATGAACGCAGTAACGTACAGCACTTCCACTGCGGCAGGTGTGGTCCCAAAGTGCTTTTGCCTTTCCACATCATCCCGTGAGCTCCGCAAAACAAGTGGGATTCTCTTTGTTGTAGTTTTAGGGCCTTGTGGCCCACGAGGGACGTGGACGCGGTGAAAACGGAAGAGCAAAACGTTGTGTGCAAAGCAGGGGCTTGGCCAGAAGGTGTCAGCATGACTGGGAGGATGGCCCGGGTTCCAGCTGGCCTCCATCCTGCTGCAGGTCCAGGCGGGGACCTGAGTTTTCAGTGTGTCGCAGGCAGCACCAGCATCACTCGCAATGAAATGAGTTCTGCTGGGCGTCGTGGCTGGGGACAGATCCCCGGTCCCCCGATCCCTCTTGCTGCCGGATCCCTCTTGACTTGCTGGAGACTGCGCCACGAGCTGGACTTCGGAACAGGGCAGGGCTTGGTCAAGGAGAAGGCGCGTGGAGCCCGGTGCCCTCTTGTGAAGTTCTGCCAAGTCCAAAGGGCTCGCCCCGGTCCTGGCGTACGCCAGCATTGCATTGCTTGCATTGCATGGGGCAAACCCGCTGCTCGCTGCCCTCCCGTGCGCCGCTCGGTGGGGTTGGGGTCAGCTCCCACCTCAGCATCTTCATCCCTCGAGGGCGGGGTCACCCTCCGCTGTGGCTTTTCTGGTGGTTGGAAAAGGGGTGTTTTGGGGACCTTTTGGTCTCTCTTCCACTTTGGGGCACTGGCATCATCACACCACCCTGGGTGTGAGGAGGGGGGGGTTCATTCCGGTGTAGTGCTCCCCTCTGGGAAACCGTTCTCTGGAGGAACGTGCTGGAGCGTGAGGCCACCACCTGGACTCGGCTCTACCCTCGCAATTTTCCCCCGGCAACTGGTGACATGACAGCCCTTGAGGTGGGGGGGTGGGGGGGAAACCGCCTTTTGGAAAGTCCCTGGCACGGTTTGCACCCATTTCCCCCTTCCCGTGACTCCCCTCAGCTCTCGAGAAAGCAGAAGGCACCCCTGGTGTGGGGCTGGGGGTGGAGGGGGGGGTGGCCCCCACCAGGACCACCCTGGGAGGGGGGAACTGGAGCTGTCTGATCACGGAGCCTTACAAAAGGGACCCCCCCATCTACTGGCCTTGACACCCCAGCGATCCTTCCCTGGCCTCAAGGCCCTGACGCTGCGAGGCTTGGCGTCCTTGGGGCGGGGGGGGGGACGGGACCACAAGACACAGAGCTCCCCGGCGGCTCTGTCTGTCTGTGGGTCCTGATGGGTGCCCCCCACCCCCCACCCCGCCAGGCAGGGGATTTCCACCGAAGCCAGTGTCCCCCCCCGCCGTGGGGCATGCCAGCATTTCGGGGAAACGGCCCTGCCTGCTTCCCTTGCCCGCCAGTAACCCCAGTCCAGCCAGTCAGCGGGCGGTACTGGGCTGCGTCACCAGTCTCCGGCAGACTCCGGGCAGCCGAAGTCCCGATGGGAGCAGTGCTGGGTCAGGACGCCTACGTTCTTCTGGGGGCACTGGGGGCTCAGCACGGAGCCCCCCCCCCGCACTACCTCCAGCCCTACACACGTCCGTGCCCACCGGCGGCTCGGCTTTTAGGATTCGCCCCCGTGGGGCTCTGGGTCCTGTCTGGTCCCAAGCCTGCAGTGCTGCCTGCAACCCACGCGGGACGGGCTCTGGTTTCCAAACCCTGCCTCCATCCCTGCTGGCATTTTGTCAGTGACTGGTCCTGAGTGGCTGCTGTGCACCTGGCTGTGGCCGCTACTTATTTTATTCTCCTAGAAATACTCATTTCCAGGTGGTTTTTATTCAGGCCCCACGCTGCTCTGCCCCACGGCCCTACCCCTTCCAGCGCTGCCCACCCATGCGGCTCGGAGCGCTGCCGCCCGCACCCCCCGCATGACCCCAGCGTGCTGCCCGCGTGCGAGGCGGGGGGGTTTCACATCCTCCCCACCGCACGCCATCCGCTTTCTGTTCCCACCGCACCTTCCCCTTCTGCTCCCAGTGGGGAAGGAAGCAGCCTCGAGCCGCTGCTGCCGTGCGGCCTTGTCCGCGGCGCCGCTCCCGAGAGGGATTTGCTCCTTGTCTGCTCCTCAGGGCCTCCCCTACAGCCCCCGGGGCGGTTCCGCCGGTCCGTTCCCCCATCTCGATCCCTGAGCGCTGGTGTCACCAGTTACCAGGCAGAGCGGCTGCTGGGAGAACTGATCTGGCTGAGGGCAAGGTCCAGCTTTGCTCCCCTCGTGCCCGTGGGCCAAACACGGGTGTTGCAGAGCCACCCCCATGCCCCCCGTGCCCCCCGGGACCTCCCTGACAGACCAAGGAGGGAGCCCCCTGCCCAGGGTCTGGGTGCCAGCTGGTGTCTGTGACCCCCTGGGAGCCATCAGTGGGGTCTTCCCCCTTGAAGCCCACCCTAGAGGTGCCAAGATCCCACCACCGGCAGCCAGGAGAACCCAGGAGCCTTGAGGTCACCCTACCCCTTCCCTCTGCTCAAGAGTTGCAGCCCCGGAGCCCTGCCCCGCACCCAAGACCCCCCCCACCCCCCACCCCGTAGATCTCCCCCCGACAGATGACCAGGGAGCTCGTGGGGCTGCAGTGCAGAGCATGGATGCGCGGTGAGGGTCGCACAGCAGGATCAACCCCAACCCATTTTATTGCGGTGTCAGAACAGCAGAGCGGGAGTGGCGGGCACGGGACTGGGCGCCAAGGGGGAGCTGTGGGGACAGGACACCCCTCCGCTCACCCCAGAGGCTGCGGGAGAGACCCCCACATCCCTGCTAGGAGGAGACGTGGTGCGTGCTGGATGCTGGGACCAGCGCAGGTGGTGCGGCGTCGTCCCCTGACAGCGGGCAACTCGGAGCGGCCCCGGGGGCTACCTCTGCTCACCCCCTCCCATTGTGGGGCCCAGTCCCATCACCCCCCCGGGTCTGGCTCTGGAGCAGCTTGTGGTGTGTCCTCGTGCGGCACATGAAGGAGAAGGAAGTGCTGGGGAGGTGCGGCACCGATGTGGGGCACGGGAGCGAGCAGCTCTGGGCGGGCTGAAGCGAGGGGCGGCTGAGGGGGCACAGGGTCCGGCTGGGGGGAGGCAGGGAGGCCTGGCCTCTGCCCCCTCACAAGAGGCCCCGCTGGTTGCGGGCGCTGTTCATCTTCATGGCCTTGATGATGAGGATGGTGCCCACGACGATGCCGACGATGCCCACGGCCAGGCCCAGGGCGCACACCAGGGTCTCGGTGCTCTCGGAGGCGGGCAGGGGCACCTGGGGCTCTGCAAAGGGACAGGGGGTTAGGATGGGGCACCGAGCCCCCCCCCCACCGGCGAGGGCAGGGCCCCATCCTCACCCCAGTGCGTCAGCAGCGCGTTGGGCAGTCCCCAGTGCTCCACGCGGCAGTCGTAGTAGTCGCCCCGCGTGGGGATGAAGGGCAGGTAGGAGAACTTGTAGAAGCCATTGTCCTCCTGGCGGTAGAAAACGGTCTCGGAGACGCCTTCCACCACCTCCTGCCCGTTCTTCAGCCACGTGATGGTGATGATGGACGGCCAGAACTTGTGCACGTAGCAGATGAGGATGTTGGGGTCCCCCAGCTCCACGGGGTCCTCGGAGAACACCGTCACCTCGGGCGGCGCTGGAGGAGATGGAGAAGGGCTTAGTGCAGTCCGGGGTCAGCCAAGCTTCACTGCCCCCAGGTGGTGCCAGGGCTTCCTGCCCCACAGAGGGCCCTTTGTGCCCCACTGCCAACCAGGGGGACCCCGCACACAGCTTGGGGCACAGCCTGGGCGCGCAGGGAGCTGGGCGCTCTGCCCCCTGCTGCTGCCCACAGGCTGGGGGGCAGCCGGCCCCAGCAGGGGCCGCAGGGGTGCAGGGAGCGGCCGCGCCGTGGCTGAGTTGTTACCGATGGTTCCCTGCGAGCGGTTGGACCTCTGCATCATGATCTCCATGTTCTGCTTGCCCACGGCAATGTTCTGCAGAGCTCCCTGGGCCTCGAAGCTGGCAAACTTCGAGAAGAGGGGCAGACGCCAGATGGTCTCTGACTTCTGCAGGTCCACGTGGAAGATCTCATCCCCGTCAAAATCGAACATGAACTGGCCGCCCTCCTCCTTCAGTGTCTCAGCCCGCTGGTAGAATGTAGTCTGGATCAGCACGTTCCCCACTGGGAAGGGACAGGTGTCAGTGGCAGCCCCCTCCCGCTGCCGGGGGGCTCGCCAGAGCCCACCAAGAGCTCCCCGGGCTCTTCACCGCCTGGGGCTGGGGCCAGTGACAGGCTGCAGGGACCCGGCTCGGTCCCCAGGAGCACTGCGGGCTGGGGCGGCGGTCCCGGCAGCCCTGGGACTTGGGCAGGAGGTGCCGTGGCCCCGGCCATCCTGCCCCACACGCGTCCCTTTGGCCCCCAGCCCCCCCCTCGGCAGCCCACCCTGCTCCCCTACAGCTGGGGGCCGCAGCTCCCCGCACCCAGCCCTTACAGCAGTGCCGACCCCTGCCCCCCCCCCCCCCCCCCCCCCCCCCGTGGGTCCGGGACCCCCGCTCCCCAGCCATGTCCCCTGCACGCACCTTTCACGGCCCCCGAGCCCTGCAGGGCCAGCACGGCCAGCAGCACCAGCGGGACGCCCCGTCCTGCGGCCATCACCTCTGCGGCACCGGGCAGTGGGAGCGAGCGAGGGGCGAGCGTCACTGGGGCTGGGGAGCCCAGTGCTGGGGCCCCGTGCCCGGGGGCTCCCCCAGCTCCCGAGCCAATAGCAGGGTGCCCCGCGGTTGACTCAGCTGTTCCCAGGCAGAGCACAAACACCAAGCACCCTACGCGACAGACAGACGGACAGGCACCGCGCAGGGTGCTGAGGGGGCGCGCCGTGGGGCTGGGGGCGTGCAGGGACCGGGGGGGGGCTGAGGGGAGGGGGGCAGCCAAGGGGGGAGACCCGGTGTGAGCTGCACCCGGGTGAGTGATCCCTGGGGGTCACTCCTGGAACACGTCTGCGGCATGGGACAAGTGTCAGAGGGAGTCCTGTGGAGACAGGTTCTGCCTGGTGACGGGTGATGCTGCCCAGCCCTGCTGCTCACTGGTTCTTGCTGGGACGCCCAGTCACAGCACTGGGCAGAGTCCTGCCTTGCGTGGGGTCCCAGCACCCCTCAGCCTCTGCCGGGCAGCCATGGGGACCGGCCGCATCCTGGGAGCTGGGGCCGTGCTGGTGGCACTGGTGGTGCTGGGAGCCCGCCCGGCTAGGGGCGAGGAGACCAAGGGTGAGCTCAGCCCCACGCCGTGGGGCAGGATCCCATGCATGGCTGCTGGAGGGGAGGTGGGATGGAGGGGGGAGGGGGCCACCGCGGCCCTGGCACCGCCACGCAGGGTGTGGGCATCCGCAGTGACTGCCTCAGCTTCTGCCCTGCAAGGCCTGGGAGCAGAGGGCTCCACGGGGGGGGCCCAGAGAGCTCTGGGGGTGCTGCCCCCCCCCCCCCCCCCCCCAGGGCTCTGTTGCATCCTGGTTCCCTTCTCTGTGCTTCTTCCCTGCGTTCCCCCCATCTCTTGTCCCCTCCTGCCCCCAGGACCCTCCTTGGGAGCCCCTCGGCCTCTTCCTGACCCCAGCACGTGGGGCTCCAGGGGGTCGGGGTCACGGCGTCGGTGTCACCGCGGCTGGGAGGGGAGTGGGGATGGGGGGGGCAGGTTCCAGGGTGGGGAGGGGGCTCCAGGGCGTCTGCTGGGGGCTGGGGGCTGGGGGCCTGGGGTGGTGGAGTGGGACCCCCTAACCTGACTTGCACGTACAGGGTTCTTCCAGGAGATGGACGTGTTTGAGTGTCAGTACCTCAACGGCACCGAGCGGGTGAGGTATCTGCATAGGTACATCCACAACCGGCAGCAGTTATTGCACTTTGACAGCGACGTGGGACAGTATGTGGCTGACATGGAGCTGGGCAAGCCTATAGCTGACTACTGGAACAGTCAGCCCGAACTACTGGAGGAGAGACGGACTGCAGTAGACAGGTTCTGCCGGCACAACTATGGGGTATCGGACCCTTTCATCCTGAAGAGGAGAGGTGCGTGCACATGAGCCTGGGGCTGGTGCGGCTGGGCCACCTCCGCACCCTGCCGGGCCGGGCACAGCCGGGGCCAGGGGGGCCGGGCACAGCCCGGGGGGGGCAGCCCGTGTGTGCCCTGTCCTGCCTGGGCCCAGGGGCAGCGGTACAGGTGACTGCTGGGCTCTCGCCGCCCTTGCCCAGCTCTCTCCCTCTCCCCGCAGTTGAGCCCAAGGTGAGGGTCTCTCCCATGCAGTCGAGCTCGCTGCCCCAGACCGACAGGCTGGCGTGCTACGTGACGGGCTTCTACCCCGCCGAGATCGAGGTGAAGTGGTTCAAGAACGGCCAGGAGGAGACGAAGCACGTGGTGTCCACGGACGTGATCCCCAACGGGGACTGGACCTACCAGGTGCTGGTGATGCTGGAAAGCACCCCGCAGCACGGGGACACCTACAAGTGCCAGGTGGAGCACGCCAGCCTGCAGAGCCCCATCACCTACGAATGGGGTAAGGCCCCGGCCCCCGGCTCCCAGGGGGTCCCGAGCCCCCACCCTGCTGCAGGCGGGGAGCGGGAGCACGGCCCCGGCCCTGAGCCCTCGCTCCTGTCCCCGCAGTGCTCCCGGCGGATGCCGCCAGGGGCAAGATGCTGACGGGCGTCGGGGGCTTTGTGCTGGGGCTCATCTTCCTGGCGCTGGGGCTCTTCCTCTACGTGCGCAGAAAGGTGAGCGGCCGGGGCGCTGGGGGTGGCGTGGGGCTGGGGGGGCCGCGGTTCCCCCCCGCGGTGACGCTGACCTGGTCTCGCTGTGTTGCAGGGCGCATCGCTCCCCCGGCTGCAGGTAACGTCTCCCACCCGCGGCCCCGCTGCACCCTCCCCGTGGGGGCTGCTTCCCCTTCCCCCCCTACCACCACCAGGGCTGCGCCCCGGGGCCGCAGGCAGCGCGTCCCTGGGGGGCCGTGGGGCAGAGGGCTGGGGCGCTGCCCCCCGCCCGCTGCTCACCCCCTGCTCTCTCCCCACAGGGCTCCTGAAGCAGCTCCTGCTCCTGCGCCTCGGATCCTCCACCCCCAGCGCCGCCTCTGCCCCGCGCTCACCCAGCTCCTGCCCTCAGCGCCCGGTCCCACAGCCCCACAGCCCCACGCGACTCCTTGGGGTCCCCCCCTCCCTCGTTTCCATCCCAGCCTGGCTTGGCCGGGGCCACTGGGAGCCCCAAATAAAGTGTCCCAGTGCCCTGCGGCCCTGCTGCTGTGGGGACGGTGGGGCAGGGGCGGGCACCACCATCCCTGCACACACAGCTCCAAAGCCTTGGGGGCGATGGGGCTGCTTGGGGGCCTGGGTCCCAGAGCCCGGGGGGCGCTGCCTGGGGGTGAAGGCAGCGTCCTGTGGGAGGGGGGCTGGTGGCGGAGCCTGCGTGCTGCTGCCTCTGGGCTGCTGCACTGATGCTGGGGATGGGTGCGGGGTGCAGTGGTCCTGGGCCCCTGGAAGGGCCTGTGGGGTCTGGGAGCTGGGGCACCCGTCCTGCCCCCGCAGCGACCGCCGTTCCCACCCTGAGCCCCAACACGGCCCCATCAGAGCCTGCGGCTCCCCTGTCCCCAGGCTGGGACACCACACAGCCCCCCTGGGTTCCCCCCAGCGTCACCACGCAGTACCCCTGGGGTCACCCCACCATCCCACCCAGGTCCCACCGTGCTCCCCCCAGATCTCCCGGTCCCCACAGCCCTTCAGCTTGGGGCCGAGCACACCACAAAGCGGCGACGTGGGGCTGCAGCGGCGCTGTGCTGTCCCCGAGCACCGTCGCTCTGCTGGCAGCAGCAGCCCAGCGCCGACAGGGGCAGATCCCATTCGGGGGGTGCTGAGGAACAGCATCAGGGGGCAGCGGGGCTGAGGATGGAGGGGACGAGGGGCATGGGGCCACCGGGGCACGCTGGGTGTTGGGGGAGTGAGGGCTGGTAGGAGAACTTGTGGAGCCCATGGCCCTTGCACAGCACCCGAGGAACCCCAGGTCATGGCCACAACGCTCGTCCTGCTGCCCCTCGCAGACGCAGCGCTCCAGCAGCGTCACCCGCTCGGTCCTGGCGAGGAAGTGACACTGCACCGGGAGGTGGAACTGGAGGAACCCTGCATGGGCAGGCAGGGCAGGGGGTCCCGCTCCCCTTCCCCATGCCCCCAGCTAGGGCTGGGCAGGGCTCACAGATACCCTGGAGCCCCCTCCCTGTGCCCACTCCCCTGCCAGCTGCCCCCAGCCACGGTGACACTGACGCCGTGACCCTGACCCCCTGGAGGCACTGCCGGATCTGCCCCGTCCCTCTGCCTGCTGCCCCTGCTTGGCTGCACCTGGGCCCGATGGTGCCGCTGGGAGCAAGCGGGGCAGTGTCCAAAGGGCCTGGGGGGTCGCAGCCAAGGGCAGCCACAGCACATGGAGCTCCCCTGGGGCTGGAGGAGGAGCCCCCCGAGACCGGGTGGGCTTGGGGAAACGGGAGGGCAGCTGAAGGTGCCCGTAGCGGGGCTGTGCTCGCGGCCACTTGGGCTGGCAGGAGAAGCAGAGGATGCCCTCTGCAGACAGAGGAGCAGCCTCACACGCTCGCAGGCCCTGCTTCTCACGGGGTGCTTCGCCCCCCTGCAAGTCTGCTGGAGGGACAGCACGGCAGGACATCAGCGGTCCCGGCGGCTCCTCGGATGCTTCCTGAGAACTTGCTTCTCTCGCCGGGGAGGGGTCCCAACCCCACGCTAGCACGCGCTCACCTCTGCTCCCCACGGCAAGAGGGTTCTGCGTCCTGTAGCTGTGCTGGCAGAACACGTCCATGGCTGCCTGGATCCTGTCCCCCATGTTAGGACCTTGCCTTCGGGGATTTGTGGGCCTCGATGGGATCCCCCCGAGCCTCCTCTGCTCCAGGCTGAGCAGGCCCAGCTCCCTCAGCCTCTCCTCCCAGGGGAGATGCCCCAGTCCCCGCAGCATCTTCGGGGCCCTTCCTTGGCTCTCCCCAGTCTGGCCAGGTCTCTTTTGGACTGGGGAGCCCAGCGCTGGGCCCAGTACCCCAGCTGCGGCCTCACCAGTGCCGAGCAGCGGGGAAGGATCACCTCCCTCGGCCTGCTGGCAATGCTTTGCCTACTGCAACCCAGCCCAGGGACAGGACTTTGCCTTTCTCCCGGTGGAACCTCAGGAGGTTCCCATCAGCCCATTTCTCCAGCGTGGCCGGGTCCCTCTGGATGGCATCCCTTCCCTCCTACATGTCAACATACAGGACAACCAGGTGATCAGGTCCATTCAGCATGGGCTTATCAAAGGCAGGTCCTGCTTGACGAATCTGATCTCCTACGACAAGGCGATGTGCTCAGTTGATGAGGAAAAGGCTGTGGATGTGGTCTGCCTAGACTTCCCAAAGGCTCAGGACTGGGACCAGCTCTCTTCAATACCTTCACCAATGGTCTGGATGAGGGGAGCGGGTGCACCCCCAGTAACTTTGCAGGTGACACCAATTTAGGAGTGTGTATTGATCTGATTGAGAGGGTAGGAAGGCTCTGCAGGAGGATCTGGATAGACTGGACCAACGATGGGCCGCGGCCAACTGCATGAAGTTCAATAAGGCTAAGTGCCAGGTCCTGCGTTTGGGGCACAACAACCCCATGTAATGATACAGGCTGGGGGCAGAGTGGTAGGAAAGCTGCCCGGCAGAAAGCATCCTGAGGGTATTGGTCGATATCCAGCTGAATATCAGCCAGCAGCGTGCTCAGGTGGCCAAGAAGACCACCAGCATCCTGGCTTGTATCAGAAATAGCGTGGCCAGCAGGACTAGGGAAGTGATTGTTCCTCTGTACTCGGCCCTGGGGAAGTCACACCTCAAGTACTGCGTTCAGCTCTGGGGCCCCCAGTCTAAGACGGACATGGACCTATTAGAACGAGTCCAGAGGAAGGCCCCAAAGATGATCAAGGGGTTGGAGCACCTCTCCTATGAAGACAGGCTGAGGGAGTTGGGGTTGGTCAGCCTGGAGAAGAGAAGGCTCCGGGGAGACCTTAAAGTGGTTTTTCAGTACCTAAAGGGGGCCTACAGGAAAGCTGGGGAGGGGCTCATCATCAAGGAGTGTAGTGATAGGACTATGGGAAATGTTTTTAAACTAAAAGAGGGTAGGTTTAGATCAGATATAAGGAGGAAACTCTTTCCTCTGAGGGTGGTGAGGCACTGGAACAGGTTGCCCAGAGAAGCTGTGGATGCCCCATGCCTGGAAGTGTTCAAGGCCAGGTTGGATGGGGCTTTGGGCAACCTGGGCTGGTGGGAGGTGTCCCTGCCCATGGCAGGGGGGTTGGAATTTTACGATCTTTAAGGTCGCTACCAACCCAAACCATTCTGTGATCTGTTGTGCAAGACAGTATCAAATGCTTTGGACAAGGCTCGATAGATGAAGTCAGTTTCTCGTCCCTTATCCACCAATGCTGTCACTCTCACAGAAGGTCACCAAGTCAGTCAGGAATATTTGCCCTTAGTGAAGCCATGCTGGCTGTCACCAGTTGCCTCTATTCTCCACCAGCCTTGACATAATTTCCAGGAGGATCTGCTCCATGATCTTGCTGGGCACAGAGGTGAGAATGACTGGCCTGCAGTCCCCCCAGGTCCTCTTTTCCACCCTTTTTAAAAACGGGGCTTAGGTTTCCCCTTTTCCAATCACTGGGGACTTCACCAGTCTGCCATGACTTTTCAGCTATGATGGGTAGTGGCTTAGCAACTACCCAATCATTCATTTCTTCAGCTCTTCATCCAACCAACCGTAAGTCTTTCACTCCATCCATCCCATCCATCTATCTTCCCTTCCTTCCTTCCTTCCTTCCTTCCTTCCTTCCTTCCTTCCTTCCTTCCTTCCTTCCTTCCTTCCTTCCTTCCTTCCTTCCTTCCTTCCTTCCTTCCTTCCTTCCTTCCTTCCTTCCTTCCTTCCTTCCATCTATCCATCCATCCATACTTCCCTCCACACTTCCATCCATCCATCCATCCATCCATCCATCCATCCATCCATCCATCCATCCATCCATCCATCCATCCATCCATCCATCCATCCTTCCCTCCACACTTCCATCCATCCATCCATCCATCCATCCATCCATCCATCCATCCATCCATCCATCCATCCATCCATCCATCCATCCACACTTCCATTCGTCCATCTGTCTAGCCATTCATCCAATTAATCATGCAGACATCAAGGACTTTCACAAGCAGCCAAGCAACCAGCCAGTGATCTGGACATTGATGGAGCTCTTTTTCCCGTGGAGCTGGGGGACCCCAACATCCTCATCTGCTACGTGGACAAGTTCTGGCTGTCCATTATCACCATCACGTGGCTGAAGAATGGCCAGGAGGTGGTGGAAGGTGTCTCCAAGACAGTTTTCTACCGCCAGGTGTACAACAGTTTCTACAAGTTCTCCTACCTGCCCTTCCTGCCCATGCACGGTTCTTCCAGTTCCACCTCCAGGTGCTGCAGGGACTGGAGCATCTCCACTGGGAGGAGAGGCTGAGGGAGCTGGGCCTGCTCAGCCTGGAGCAGAGGAGGCTTGGGGGGATCCCATCGAGGCCCACAAATCCCCGAAGGCAAGGTCCCAACATGGGGGACAGGATCCAGGCAGCCACGGATGTGTTCTGCCAGCACAGCTATGGGGTGCTGACCCCTCCTGCCATGGGGAGCAGAGGTGAGTGCGTGCGAGCGTGGGGCTGGCGGGGCTGGGACCCCTTCCTGGCGAGAGAAGCAAGTTCTCAGGTAGCATCCGAGGAGCCGCCGGGACCACTGATGTCCTGCCGTGCTGTCGCTCCAGCAGTCTTGCAGGGGGGGGTGAAGGACCTGCGAGCGCGAGGCTGCTCCCCTGTCTGCAGAGGGCATCCTCTGCTTCTCCTGCCCGCTCGGGTGGCCAGGGACGGGGAGGGGGCTATAGGGTGTCTGCGAGCCCTGCCCAGCCCTGGCTGGGGGCGTGGGGAGGGGGAGTGGGACCCCCTGCCCTGCCTGCCCTTGCAGGGTTCCTCCAGTTCCACCTCCCGGTGCAGTGTCACTTCCTCGCCAGGACCGAGCGGGTGACGCTGCTGGAGCGCTGCGTCTGCGAGGGGCAGCAGGACGAGCGCTGTGGCCGGGACCTGGGGTTCCTTGGGTGCTGTGCAAGGGCCATGGGCTCCACAAGTTCTCCTACCAGCCCTCACTCCCCCAACACCCAGCGTGCCCCGGTGGCCCCATGCCCCTTGTCCCCTCCATCCTCAGCCCCGCTGCCCCCTGACGCTGTTCCTCGGCACCCCCCAACCAGGATCTGCCCCTGTTGGCGCTGGGCTGCTGCTGCCCAGCAGAGCGACGGTGCTCGGGGACAGCACAGCGCCGCTGCAGCCCCACGTCGCCGCTTTGTGGTGTGCTCGGCCCCAGGCTGCAGGGCTGTGGGGACTGGGAGATCTGGGGGGAGCACGGTGGGCCCTGGGTGGGGTGGTGGGGTGACCCCAGGGGTACTGCGTGGTGACGCTGGGGTGACCCAGGGGGGGGCTGCGGGGTGTCCCAGCCTGGGGACAGGGGAGCCGCGGGCTCTGGTGGGGCCGTGTTGGGGCTCAGGGTGGGAACGGCGGTCGCTGTGGGGGCTGGATGGGTGCCCCAGCTCCCAGACCCCACAGGCCCTTCCAGGGGCCCAGGACCCCTGCACCCCGCACCCATCCCCAGCACCAGTGCAGCAGCCCAGAGGCAGCAGGAAGCAGGCTCCGCCACCAGCCCCCCTCCCACAGGACGCTGCCTTCACCCCCAGGCAGCGCCCCCCGGGCTCTGGGACCCAGGCCCCCAAGCAGCCCCGTCCCCCCCAAGGCTTTGGAGCTGTGTGTGCAGGGATGGTGGTGCCCGCCCCTGCCCCACCGTCCCCACAGCAGCAGGGCCGCAGTGCATTGGGACACTTTATTTGGGGCTCCCAGTGGCCCCGGCCAAGCCGAGCTGGGATGGGAACGAGGGAGGGGGGGACCCCGAGGAGTCGTGTGGGGCCGTGGGGCTGTGGGACCAGGGGCTGTGGGACCAGGCGCCGAGGGCAGGAGCTGGGTGAGCGCGGGGCAGAGGCGGCGCTGGGGGTTGAGGATCCGAGGAGCAGGAGCTGCTTCAGGAGCCCTGTGGGGAGAGAGCAGGGGGTGAGCAGCGGGTGGGGGGCAGCACCCCAGCCCTCTGCCCCACGGCCCCCCAGGGACGCGCTGCCTGCGGCCCCGGGGCGCAGCCCTGGTGGTGGTAGGGGGGGAAGGGGAAGCAGCCCCCACGGGGAGGGTGCAGCGGGGCCGCGGGTGGGGGACGTTACCTGCAGCCGGGGGAGCGATGCGCCCTGCAACACAGCGAGACCAGGTCAGCGTCACCGCGGGGGGGAACCGCGGCCCCCCCAGCCCCACGCCACCCCCAGCGCCCCGGCCGCTCACCTTTCTGCGCACGTAGAGGAAGAGCCCCAGCGCCAGGAAGATGAGCCCCAGCACGAAGCCCCCGACGCCCGTCAGCATCTTGCCCCTGGCGGCGTCCGCCGGGAGCACTGCAGGGACAGGAGCGAGGGCTCAGGGCCGGGGCCGTGCTCCCGCTCCCTGCCTGCAGCAGGGTGGGGGCTCGGGACCCCCCGGGAGGCGGGGGCCGGGGCCTTACCCCATTCGTGGGTGATGGGGCTCTGCAGGCTGGCGTGCTCCACCTGGCACTTGTAGGTGTCCCCGTGCTGCGGGGTGCTTTCCAGCATCACCAGCACCTGGTAGGTCCAGTCCCCGTTGGGGATCACGTCCGTGGACACCACGTGCTTCGTCTCCTCCTGGCCGTTCTTGAACCACTTCACCTCGATCTCGGCGGGGTAGAAGCCCGTCACGTAGCACGCCAGCCTGTCGGTCTGGGGCAGCGAGCTCGACTGCATGGGAGAGACCCTCACCTTGGGCTCAACTGCGGGGAGAGGGAGAGAGCTGGGCAAGGGCGGCGAGAGCCCAGCGGTCACCTGTACCGCTGCCCCTGGGCCCAGGCAGGACAGGGCACACACGGGCTGCCTCCCCTGGGCTGTGCCCGGCCCCCAGAGCCAGGCTGTGCCAGGCCCAACGGGGCGCGGAGGCGGCCCAGCCCCACCAGCTCTGCGCTCGCGTGCACGCACCTCTCCTCTTCAGGATGAAAGGGTCCGACACCCCGTAGTTGTGCCGGCAGAACGTGTCTACTGCAGCCTTTTCATCCTCCAGTACTTCAGGCTGACTGTTCCAGTAGTCAGCTGTAGGCTTGCCCAGCTCCGTGTCAGCCACAAACTGCCCCACGTCGCTGTCAAAGTGCACGTACTGCTGCCGGTTGTAGATGTACCTATGCAGAAGCCTCACCCGCTCGGTGCCGTTGAGGTACTGACACTCACCCACCGCCATCTCCTGGAAGAACCCTGTACAGGCAGGTCAGGTTAGGGAGCCCAGCTTCCCCTCCCCAGGCCCCCAGCCCCCAGCCAGGGCTGGGCAGGGCTCACAGATGACCTGGAGCCCCCTCCCCACCCTGGAGCCCCCCCCCCCCCCCATCCCCACTCCCCTCCCAGCCGCGGTGACACCGACGCCGTGACCCCGACCCCCTGGAGCCCCACGTGCTGGGGTCAGGAAGAGGCCGAGGGGCTCCCAGGGGGGGTCCTGGGGGCAGGAGGGGACAAGAGGTGGGGGGAACGCAGGGAAGAAGCACAGAGAAGGGAACCAGGACACAAGAGAGCCCTGGGCGGGGGGGGGCAGCACCCCCGGAGCTCTCTGGGCCCCCCCGGGTAGCCTTCTGCTGCTAGGCCTTGCAGGGCAGAGGGTGAGGCAGTCGCTGTGGATGCCCACACCCTGCGTGGTGGTGCCAGGGCCCCGGTGGCCCCCTCCCCCCCCCATCCCACCTCCCCTCCAGCAGCCACGCGTGGGATCCTGCCCCACGGCGTGGGGCTGAGCTCACCCTTGGTCTCCTCGCCCCCAGCCGGGCGGGCTCCCAGCACCACCAGTGCCACCAGCACGGCCCCAGCTCCCAGGATGCGGCCGGTCCCCATGGCTGCTCAGCGGAGGCTGAGGGGTGCTGGGACCCCACTCAAGGCAGACTCCACCCAGTGCTGTGACTGGGCGTCCCAGTAAGAACCAGTGAGCAGCGGGGCTGGGCAGCATCACCCGTCACTAGGCAGAACCTGACCCCGCAGGGCACCCTCTGACACTTGCTACGAAGGTGTTCGAGGACCAACCTCAAGAGCTGGGAGGGAAGGGGGTTTGGATCCCCCAGGGTGCAAAAGAGCCACTGGTGGGGGTGTGGGGTCCCACTGCCCCTTGGGACAGGTGAGGAGCAGCAAGGGACACGGGCACCCAGCCCGCAGCGCCAGTCACTTCCCTGTAGGAAACCTCAAGGAGGCCAAGAGGCTCAAGGTCAAGAGTACCAGAGGGACGGGGCTCAAGGAGGCCCAGAGCCCCGGGGGGAATAGGGCTCAAGGAGGCCAAGAGCCCCGGGGGAACAGAATCATAGATTCATAGAATATCCTGAGTTGGAACGGACCCACAAGGATCATCGAGTCCAACTCCTGGCACCACACAGGTCTGCCCCAAAATTCAGACCATGCGACTAAGCGCATGGTCCAAACGCTTCTTAGACTCAGACAGGCTTGGTGCAGTGACTCCTTCCCTGGGGAGCCTGTTCCAGTGTGCGACCACCCCCTCGGTGAAGAACCTCTTCCTGATGTCCAGCCTAAACCTCCCCTGCCTCAGCTTGACACCATTCCTGCGGGTCCTATCGCTGGTGATTACGGAGAATAGGTCACCTGCCTCTCCACTCCCCCTCCTGAGGAAGCTGTAGGCTGCGATGAGGTCCCCCCTCAGCCTCCTCTTCTCCAGGCTGAACAGGCCCAGTGACCTCAGCCGCTCCTCATATGTCTTCCCCTCTAGGCCCTTCACCATCTTCGTCGCCCTCCTCTGGACACTCTCCAACAGTTTTACATCCCTTTTGTACTGTGGTGCCCAGAACTGCACACAGTACTCGAGGTGAGGCCGCACCAGCGCAGAGTAGAGCAGGACAATCGCTTCCCTCGACCGACCAGTGATGCAGTGCTTGATGCACCCCAGGATACGGTTTGCCCTCCTGGCTGCCAGGGCACACTGCTGGCTCATGTTCAGCTTGCTGTCAACCACAACCCCCAAATCCATCTCTACAGGGCTGCTCTCCAGCGTCTCGTTGCCCAGTCTGTACGTATAGCCAGGGTTGCCCCGTCCCAGGTGCAGGACCCGGCACTTGCTCTTGTTAAACTTCATGTGGTTAGTGATCGCCCAGCTCTCCAATCTGACCAGATCTCTCTGCAAGGCCTTTCCACCCTCAGCCGAGTCCACAACTCCTCCAAGTTTGGTGTTGTCGGCAAATTTGCTCAAAACACCTTCTAGTCCTACATCCAAATCATTTATAGAAACATTGAAGAGGACTGGCCCTAAAATGGCGCCCTGAGGGACCCCACCAGTGACCATCCGCCAGCCTGATGCGGCCCCATTTACCACAACCCCTTGAGCCCTGCCCGTAATAGGGCTCAAGGAGGCCAAGAGCCCTGGGGGGAATAGGGCTCAACCCAACCCAATGTGTGTGGGGGTAGGGGCGGGGGGGGAAGGGGCAGGAACAACGCCGGCACCTGTCCCCAGAAGCAGCCCTGGGGCAGGTGAGGGAGGAGACACAACCCTTATGACCACAGGGAGCCCGGCTCAACTCGAATAATATTTTCTTTATTTACATGTTAAAGAATCGAAAGGTTTGAAACATACAATAAGATGAAAACACGGCTCTAAGGGTCTAATAGTGGGGATGGGGGAGGGAGGGGGGGGGCGGGAGGGTGAAAGGAAGGGAGGAAAAAAAAAATAAAACGAGTAGAAAAAAATTATACAGTCAACGTAAAAAACAGGCGGCCCCTCCCTCCCCCCTGCCCCGCCGGGGAACATGCTGCCCTGCTCGTGTGCCGGGGAGGGCTATGTACAACGGGCCGGGGCCCGCGCCAGCACGACGCAGCTCAAATAAATTAAAATCCTCCACAGACAAGGGGACGGGGATGGCGGCAGCTCCCCCGGCCGGGGAAGGGCTGCGGCCACGGGGCGCTGCCGTCTGCCCTGCTGCCTCCACGGCAAACCCAAATTCGGGACTGTTAACCCCTTTTGTGTGTGTGTGTTTTTTTTTTCTCCTTTAAATGCTTTTTTAAGATTTTTTTTTTTTAATTTTTCTTATATTTTTTTTTCTTAAAAACCCCAAACTTTTCCCCCTCGGAAAAAATCCCACAAGTCAGAAAAAAAACCTAAAACAACAAACGGTAAAACCTGCTGGGGACGGGGTGGTGGCCATACACCCCCGCCCGGCCCCAGGGGCCTGAGCGCAGCCCCCCCTGCCCTGGCGACACCCGGGAACCTCCAGCCTGTAACCACCGGCCACCCCCCACCCCACCCCAAGTCCGTGGGGGCGTCGCTCAGGCACCGGGAGGGCTCCTCAGCACCCCCCCAGCCCACCCCGGGGGCGCAGTTCGCCGGGCGGGGGCTCTCAGTCCGGTTCACGCGGGCCCGGTCCCGCAGAGCCGCTTCCGAACCTGCCCGTGGCTCCACCCGGCCGCGCCGCTCGCAGCCGCCGTGGACGCTCCGGCCGCCCTAACCCGAATCCGAGTCGCTGGTGTCCGAGGACGAGGAGCTGGAGCTGGAGCTGCTGGAGTCGGAGCTGGAGCTGGAGGCGCTGAGCCGTGACACGGCCACCTGCTGCGCCGACTCGGGCTTCTCGCTGGCTGCAAGGCGAGGGCGCGCTCAGCACCGCCGGGGCCTGAGGCCGCCCCCCTCCTCCTCCCCAAAAAAATCCCACCCGCAACCCTAACCCAGCACTCACCCTTCTTCGGGGGTTTCTTGGTGGAGTTGAGCTGGCCGCTGACGTCCTGCAGCCGCTTCTCCAGCTCCCGCTTCTTTTCCAGTGCCAGCTCCTCTTTCGTCTTCCCCACCGGCTTCTTCATGGCTGGGGGGAGAAAGCGAGGGGCTGCTGAGCTCGGCCCGCAGCCCCACAGCCCCCCCACATGCCCCGCAGCCTCGCCCCCGCCTCACTTTCGCTGTAGGGCTTGCGGGGCTTCTTCCGCAGGCAGGACAGCACGTAGCGCTCCAGCTCGCGCAGCGTCGAGGGCTTGAGGGTCTCGAAGTCGATCTCAATCTCCTCGGGGTTGGAGTCACGCAGGGACGGCTCCCGCGACTGGATGATGTGCACCACCCGGCCCAGCTTCTCGCCGGGCAGCTTGTTGATGTCCAAGCTGAGCTGGCGCTTCTCGTCGTAGGTCATGGGTTTGCTCTCCTCCTCCTCCTCCGAGTCGTAGAGCGCCGGGGGAGGCGGCAGCGCCGCTTTCGCCGCCTTCTTCGAGTTCCTGCCGGGAGCGAGGCCTCAGGGATGCTGCAACCCCCCCCCCCGCCCCCGAAGCCCACCCCATGAGCGCCCACCCCATGCGCTCCCACCCCTGCTTTCTGGCAGCACTCAGACGGGGTTTGGCTTGTTTGTGTCAGGTTATCACCACGGTCGATCTGACGGGGAAAGAGTCATCACCGCTGCCGCCCGCACCCCAAGCCCGGCAGCAGCACCCAGGGGCCCCCCCAACTCACTTGGAGCTGCCTCCGCCGCCGCCCCCGCTGGTCCCTCCGCCGCCCCCGGCCTTCTTGGCTTTGCGCAGCTGGGCCTGGCGCGCCCGGGCCTCGTCGTCGCCTCCCCGGCCTTTGTGCTTCTCCGACTTCTTCTTCTTCTTCTTCTCCCGCTTCTTTTTGGGTTTGGAAACGGGGCCCTGTGAGAGGGCAGCCAGCTGCTCGTGCACGGCCCGCAGCTGTGGGGGGAGACAGGGGGGTGAGGCGGGCATGGGGAGCGGGCGCAGGTCGTGGCACCGGCCCTTCTCCGGCCCTCACCTGCTCCTGCAGCTCGGCCAGGCGGTTGGCGCGCTCCTCCTCCGAGTCCGAGCTCTCCTCGCTCTCCGACGAGCTCTCGCTGCTGCTCTCATCCTCGTCGTCGTCTTCGTCGTCCTCATCATCCTCGTCCTCGTCGCTGGAGGACTCCTCAGAGGAGGACTTGGAGAGGGCACCGGGCAGCGGCGCCGACACCGAGGGCGGGCTGGCGTCCTGCGGCTCGTCAGGCATCTTGGCGTAGCTGAACTCGAAAACGTCCTGAGGGGAAGGAGAGGGAAAAAGGGGGAGGGGGTCGGCACGGCGTTTGGGGTCCGGCGGGGGGAGCCCTGACCCCACTCACCTGCAGCTTGCGGGCCATGGCCACCACGTCGTGGTCGGGCGGGTTGTACTTGTAGCAGTTGGAGAACATTAACCGGACGTCGGCGGCGAACTCCTGCGCGTCGTGGTAGTCCCGGTTCTCCATCTTCCGCTGCGGGGAGCGAAACGGGTGAGCCCGAGCCCCCCAGGCTTCCAGGAACCCCTGCTGGGGCCAAGCAAGCCACAGGCCCCCCCCCCCCCAAAAAGAGCCGCACAGCAGCTCTTTCGCCCCACCGCCCCCGTCTTGGCCGCGGTGCCAGCCGAACCTTGATGGTGCTGAGGTCCATGGGGTGCTTGATGATCTCGTGGTAGTCGTGCAGCCCCAGGGCTGAGGCGTCGACGGGCTTGTAGAAGGGCCAGGCGTACGCCGCGTGCTTCTTGGAGAGCAGCTCCTTGAGGATGCCGTTGCAGTACTTGAGCTGCTCCGACAGCTTGCCCTTCTTGGACGTCTGATGCTGCTGCGAGTCCGGCAAGTCCTTCTTGGGGGGCTTGATCGGCCGGCCGCTCTCGCGCCGCGCGGGGATCTTCGCCGCCTTGGCCTCCAGCAGCGTGGCGGAGGGCGAGGACTCCCCGCTGGTGGCGATGATGGCCGTGGTGGTGGGGGTGGTGGTGTCCGCTTTCCGCTTCACGCCCTTCTTCTGCCGGAGGAGGCAAAAGGAGGGGGGCGCGTGAGGCCGCGCCGAGCCCGCGGGCCCGGAGCCTCTCCCCCGCGGCTCCTTCCTCCTGTCCTACCTTGGCCACAGGCTGGGTGGCCGCAGGCGTGGGCAGCACGGCCGGGGCGGTGGAGTGCAGCGACTTGAGGAGCGGAGCGGAGATGACGGACGGGTGGGGAATGTTGACTATGGTGGTGGGGATGTCGGGGCTCGGGGCGTACACCGTGGTGTGGGACACGGAGGAGACGGCCGGCACTTGCTGAGCGGCCGTGAGGCCCGCCAGGAGCGCTGGGCACAGACAGAAGCCCCCTCCCCGTTAGCGCCGCAGCTGCCCCCCCAAAAAAACCCTTTGGGGGTCCCAAACCCAAGCGGCCGTCCCGCCCCGCGCGGCACCGACATACCCGCTGCCCGGGACGCTCCCTTCTTGTGGCTGTTCTTGGCCACCGGGACCACAATCTCCTGCTCTTCCGGAGGCATCTGAGCCACCTTCTGCAGGAAAATCTTCTCCAGGGTTTGGGCCATCAGCACAATGTCATCTGTGGGCTGCGGGGAGGGCCAGGGGCAGTGTCAGAAACCGCAGGGAAGGCGCCGCCCCCCGCCCCCCCGTGCACGGCCTCCCCCCTCACCTTGTTGTAGATGTAGCAGTTGGTGAACATGGTGTTGAAGTCCTGCATGCACTCGGCAGCCCCCCAGTAGTAGTTGTTCTCCAAGCGCCGCTTGATCGTCCCCATGTCCATGGGCTGCTTGATGATCTTGTGGTAGTCCTGCCGACGAAATGGGGGGGGGGGCACGGGCGGTCAGCTGCACGCCAACGACCACGGCGCGCCCCTGCCCACCCCCCTCGCACCCCCGAGCCACCGGCGACGCGTTTCTGGGGTGGGGTAGGGGCTCGAAAGCTGCTCGAGCTCGCGTTAGCGCCGCGGGCGGCGCGCGGGGCCGGCCGCCCGCTCACGCACCCGCTCTCACTCATCAGAAAGCAGGCAGGGGGTGCATCGGGTTGACAAAAAACAAAACGCCTCCGGACCTGGTCCCCACCCTAGAGTGCCACCGTCCAGATTCTGATGGGGGAAGGGTCCCTAGGTTGAGCCCTGGAGGGGAGCCTACTTTGCGGGGACGGCTGGACCCCGGCGTCCTGCGGCCTCGAGGGCACGCTCTCGCGCGAGGCGCGATGGGGCTCAGGGGACGCTAACGCTAAGGTTAAGAGCGAACCTACGTGGAATTTACCTCCGGGCTTTAAATCCTTGGGCGCCACAGGTGCACGGGGGGCTGGCGTTTATTATTGGGGTCACAGGATGTCTTCTACAAATTCATGGATGGGAATCTGCAAAACGCATTCAGGGCACAAGAGATTAGGTGGGGGGGGGAGGAGGGGGGGGGGGGGGAAGCGTCCGGGTTCCCTCCGGAGCGGCCGCGTCACCTCACCCGTACCTGCGCGGGGGCAGCGGGAGGGGGACAGCGGCTCTGGGGACGTCCCCAGGACGAGCCGAGCGGGCGGGCCGCCTACCGGGACCTTGGGGGGTGTGTGTGTGTGTTGGGGGGGGGCTTCGGAGCCCGTAGGATTTACGCCCCCATGGAGAGGGCGAGGGGACAGCACAGCCCAGGCACCTGCAGCTGCATCTCTGTGGCGGAGCCCCAGGAGGGGACGGCGCCGTCCCTGGCACTCTCAGGCTGGGGACCGTGTCTCGGGGCAGGCGGCACGAGCCGAGCGATGCGTTGGCCTAACACCCCGTGCCTGCCTAATGCCGCCGCCGGCCCCGCGGCCCCCCCGGGGCAAGCGGGGGACACAGACACACACGCGCTCGCCCCCCCCCCCCCCCCCCCCCCCACCAGGGGCGCCGCCGCCGCCTCTCCCGCGCCCGCCCGCGAGAGCTCGTTACCGGCAGGCCCAGCTTGACGGCGTCGACGGGTTGGCGGAAGGGCCAGGCAAACTGGTGCTTCCACAGGGCCTTCATCACCACCTTGTGCAGGTACTGCAGCTGGTTGGTGACCCGGCCCGGCTTCTTGGGGTTCGACACCTCCGGCGGGGGCGGGTTCACCTGGGGGGACTGCAGGGCTGGCACCGAGGCCATGGTGGGGCTCTCGAAGCCCTCGTAGAGCAGCGAGGGCTTGCGGATCCGCTTGCCGGGGGTCGACTCCGCCGCCAGGCCCATGAGCCCGGCATTGCCCTCCCCCAGAATCCTGGAAAGGGGGGGGGGGAGCAGAGACACCGTTAGCGGGGGCAGCTCCGCACCGCCAGGGCCCGCCGCAAACGGCTCATGGGGGGGGTAAAATAATAATAATAATAAAAAAATATAAAAAATAATAATAAAAAGCACCAGAACCCCACCGGCAGCGCCGGCGCGGCCAGGAGCTGGCGCGGGTCCAGGTCCGCCCGCGAACAAAGAAGCCGGCGCGGGGGTGACGGTGCCGGCGCGCGCCGGGGTGACGCGGTGCCCCGCGGCGTCACCGCCCCGAGGTGGTGGCTGGGGGGTGGCGGTGGTGGGGACACTGGGGACCCAACGGGACCCGTTAGGAGGCGGCGGCGCGGGCGTAACCTCGCAATGGGGGTCTCGGGGGGGGTTTCGGCGGAGCGAGTGGCGTGGAATAGGCACGGCAGCCGGGCGGGGAGGTAGGAGGAAGCCACAGAAGCTGCAGCGGCGGGGGGAAATCGGCCTCAAGCGCCACGGGCAGCAGCGGGGACCCCTGAACCAGGACGCGAACACAGGGGGGGGTCCAGAGGTTTCCGGAGAACTCAAGGAGGGTCAAAGCCGGCGCCCGGCCGCTTCGCTGGGGGCTCGCAGCCCCCCGGGGCCCTGCAGGACGCCCGGCCCCGGCGGGCCGTCAGCGCCGGGAGCCGCCAAGGACGCGGCGGCGGCGCCAAGGATGAGGGAAGGACGGCGCCGCCGGTGCCACGGACTGGGACGAACTGGGACGAACTGGGAGGGGGGGGACGACGCAAGAGGGGAGCCCCCCCCCTCCTCCCAGCCCCGCTGCTGCTCCCCGGGGACCCCCCGCGGGCTTCCCGCTGCCACATCCCCGAGCCCGCGGGGGCTCCGTGGGGACCCCCCGGGCTCCACCCGAGCCCGGTGCCCCCCCCGCAGGCTGGATGCGAGCCCCCCCCCCCACCCCCCCGAGCCCCCCCAGCACCTACTTGCTCTGGGGATTCACATTCTGCAGCATCCCGGCGGCTGCGTGCCCGGCTCCCGGCCTTCCTCCTCCTCCTCCTCCTCCTTCTCCTCCTCCTCCACCCGCCGCCGTCTCCTCCGACGCCCCCCCCACTTTGCCCGCCGGGGAGGAGCCTCCCCCCGCCCCGTTAAGGAGCCGGCCCCCGGCCGGGCATCACCGAGCGGCGGCTCGGGACCATCCAGCGGCCTTCACATCGGCGGGCGCGGAGAAAATGGCGGCGGGGCCGAGAAGGGGGGGGGGGGAAGGGGACCGGGGAAAGGGACCGGGGAGGGGGGGGGGGGGCCGCCTCTTGGGCGCCGCCGGCGGGCCCCGAGTCCTGCGCGACGCCGTCAATACAGGCCCGGAGGTGTCGCTGGGAGCCGGAGGAATCCTCGGAGGCCGGCGGTCGGGCTCGGCGAGGCGGGCCGGGGGTCGGATGGCGGCGGATGGCGGCGGGGGCTTCAGCGGCCGGGCTCCATCTTGGCTCCCTGAAGGGAGGAGGGCGGGAGCGCGGGGGGTGGGGGTGGGGGGAGGGCCCCCCTCGCCGCTGGCCGCAGGCAGGGGTCGCTACGGAGGCCGGGGAGGGTCCGGCGGAGCCCTCCGGGAGCGCGGAGGCGGGGGCTGGGCCGCCCGGCGGAGGATGGATCCGGTTTGGGGCCGCCCCCCGCGCGCACCGGGCCCGACCCGCTCCGTCCTTCGTCCCCGCGAAATGGCGCCTCTCGGCCTGCCCCCGGCCGCCCTTATATAGACACCAGCCGGCCCCTCATTGGGCGGCGGCGGCGCTGACATCACCCCCCCGCCCCTGCCCGCCCCGCCGCGGCCTCATTGGGCGGAAGCGTTCGTGGCGCGGCTCTCCCATTGGCCGCCCGGCGCGTCGCTCACTCGGCGCCGCGCTCCCCCGCCCTTCCGCCCGGCGCCCGCAGCCGACAGAGCTCGGCGGCGCCGCCGCCCATTGGCCGCCGCTGCCATTCGTTGCGGCGCCATTGGCTGGCGGGTCACGTGGGGGCGGCGCCCGCCGTTGGCTGTTGTTGTCGCGCGCCCGGCCGGCGAAGGAGGAGGAGGAGGAGGGGGGGGGGAGGGGGAAGGGAGGGGGCGGCGGCCATTTTGTGCGGCGGCGGCGGACAATGAGCGCGGCCGGGCCCGGCGCTCCGCCGCCCCCGGCCCCGCCGCCCGCAGCCCCCACGGGATCCCCACGGGACCCCCGCGGGACTCCCGGGGCTCCACGGGGCCGGCTCCCACCCGCGGCCCCCACGCGGAGCCCGAGGGGTGCCGGTGACCCCCCTATAAGCGGGGCTCGGTGCCCGGAGGCAGCCCACAGCCCTGAGGGGAGCCCACGCGGCTCCGTGACACGCGTGGGGGGGCTCCCTCACCCCCCCCCCCAAAGCCAGCCGGGGGGGGGGGGTGCCCGCCCCGGCTCCGCGCTGCTCAGCCCGGCCCCAGCACCCCCACGGCGGCTTCGGGACCCCCACGGCGACCTCAACCCCCCCCCCCCCCCGCAGACCTCCATGGCAGCCTCAAGACCCCCACGGCGAACACGAGACCCCCCACGCAAACCTCGGCACCCCCCCCGGCCGAGGCCCTCACCCCCCTCGCGGGGTGCGCAGCCCCAGCCGCTCCCGGTTCCCCCTCCTTGCCCCCGGTTCCCCCTCGAAAGATTTTTTTTTAGGGGGGGGGACCCCACGGCGGTCCCGGACACGCGTGGGCAGCGGGGAGACCCCCGCTGGCATCCTGCAGCGTGGTGGTGGTGCTGGTGGGGGGGGGCTCGACAGGGACCGAGGGGAAGGGACCGGGTAAAGGGGACCCCCCCCCCCCGGCAGCCGCCACGCCGTGACACAGCACTTTGGGCCCCGCGGGCCCTGCCCGCCGCCGCCCCCGCGCGAACACCCAAACATGGCGCTTTTCGCCCCAAACCGCCGCGCACGGAGCCGCCCCGCGCCGCCCCCCCCCACCCCGCGCCGCCTGCCCGTCACCGCCGCCCGCGCCTCCCATTGGCCGCCGGGCCCGGCGGCGGCGGGGGGGGCGGGACTTCGGTTTGATTGACGGCGCCGCCCCACGTGGCCTCCTCCTCCCCCCCCCCCCGCGGGTGGGTTTTATGGGGGAAAAAAATAAAAAAAAATAAAAAAAAAAGAAAAAAGGGGGGGGTGAGGTCACACACACACCCCCCCCCCGGCACTCACCTGAGCAGCCCCCGAGCGGGGCCGCGCCCCCCGGTCCCGGCCCGTCGTCATCCGCCCTGCCCGGCCCCCCCAAAAGCCCCGGTTTGGGGCAAAAAAAGAAAAAAAACATCCCAGGGCAGAAAAAGGGAGCCACGCGCTACGTCACCCGCGCCGCGATTGGCTCCCCGCCGTCACGTGGCGCCCCCGCGGCTCTCACGGCCCCATTCATGCCCCCCCCCGTCCCCCTCCGCCCTGGGGTGGGGGGGCCGCGGGGCTCCGCGGGGTCCTAGCGCCGTCCCCCGCCCCCCCCGGGGAGGAGGGGGGGGGAAGGGAGGGGGGCGCATGCGCCGTGCGGGCCCTCTGCAGCGGCCACCCCCTGGGGAGGGGGGGCGGGGGGGGGAGTGGTGCTCGGGGGGGGCAGAACGGGGCGGGGGGGGCACCTATAGGTGCGTCCGGCGTTGCAAGGGTGCTCCTATGGGGGGGTGTACGGCGTTGCAAGGGTGCACGTTTGGGGGTGCACGGCATTGCAAGGGTGCACCGATGGGGGTGCACGGCATGGCGAGGGTGCAGCGTGGGGGTGCACGGCATTGCAAGCGTGCGCGGCCTTGCAAGGGTGCACGTGTGGGGGTGCACGGCCTTGCAAGGGGTGCCCACGTTGCAAGGGTGCACCTATGGGGATGCATGACACCGCAAGGGTGCACCTAATGGCGGTGCCCGGTGTTGCAAGGGGTGCCCGACATTGCAAGGGTGCGCTTAGGGGGATGCCCCATATTGTAAGGGTGGTGCTATGGGGGTGCAAGGCATTGCAAGGGGTGCTCGGTGTTGCAAGGGTGCACCTACGGGGGTGCATGGCGTTGCAAGGGTGCACTTAGGGGGATGCCCCTTATTGTAAGGGTGGAGCTATAGGGGTGCAAAGCACTGCTTGGTGTTGCAAGGGTGCACTTATGGGGGTCCATAGCATTGCAAGGGTGCCCCTATTTGGGGCATTAAATTAATGAAGGGTGCACCTGCGGGGGTGCGCAGCATTGCAAGGGGTGCCCAGCGTTGCAAGGGCGCACGTATGGAGTTCCACATACTTGCAAGGGGTGCCTGACATTGCGAGGGTGCGCTTAGGGGGATGCCCCATATTGCAAGGGTGCCCCAGTGGGGGTGCATGGCACGGTGAGGGTGCATGAATGGAAAAGCACGGTGCTGCGAAGGGTGCCCGGCATTGCAAGGGTGCACCGGTGGGGGGGTGCACGGCCTTGCAAGGGTGCACGGTGCTGCAAGGGTGTATGAATGGAGACGCGGGGCGTTGCAAAGCATGCCCGGCATTGCAAAGCGTGCCCGACGTTGCAAGGGTGCACCCGTGGGGGTGCGTGGCGTTGCGAGGGTGCGCTTAGGGGGTGCACGGCGTTGCGAGGGTGCACCCAGGGGGGTGCCCGGCATTGCAGCAGTGCCGTGCACGCCCTCGGGGCAGTGCAGAGCCTCGTGGCGGCTGCGGCGCCTGCAGCTCGGTGGCTGCAAAGCGGTGCAGTGCGCGGAGCGCAGGCAGGGGGGGTGCGCGCACCGCGCGCGTGGTTGCGGGGCTGGGGGGGGCGGGGGGCGCCGCACCGTCGCCGCCACGTCCCCAGGGCCGCGGCGGACCCCAAAACCCCGCGTTTTTACCCCAAAACCCCTTGCAGCAGCAGCAGCAGCAGCAGCAGCAACATCCGGGCGGGGCCGGCGGAGCGGGGTGGGGGTCCCCGCTCGGTTAATTAGGGCGGTTAATTAATTAGGTTAACGAAGGCGAGCCGCCCAGCCCGTCGCCCACGCTGGGCCCGTGGGGGCTGTCGCGGGTGGGAGCTCGGCGGGGTGTCCCCCCCCCAGCGCCTGTCACGGCACCGGGGCGCCCGGCGGGCGCCTTCTCCCTAGCAACCGGTGACGCGGGGGGGCCGCGGGGCGCGGCCATTGGCGGAGGCGGCGGCGGGGAGCGGCGGGGCAGCGGCGGGATGGGGGCTGCGGGCGGGCGCGGGGCGCTGCTGGGCGCCCTGCTCGGGGTGGCCCTGGCCGCCGCCGCCACCCCGGGTAGGACGGGGTCGTGCTGGGGACGGGGGTCGGGGGGGCGTGCAAGGGGTGTGCGTGGCCCTGGGGGGGGGTTTGGGGGGGGAGGGGGGCGTCGCGCGGTCGTGCCCCGGGTGGGAGTGGGAGGAGGGGGGGGTGCAAGTGGGAGTGCGAGGGGCTGGGGGGGGCGTGGAGGGGTGTAAGTGCAGTAGTGCAAGGGGCTGTGTGCTAGTGCGAGGGGTGGCTGTGCAGTAAGTAGTGCAAGGGGCTGTGTGCAGTGTGCAAGGGGCTGTGTGCAGTGTGCAAGGGGTGGCCGTGCAGTAGTGCAAGGGGTGGCTGTGCAGTAGTGCAAGGGGTGGCTGTGCAGTGTGCAAGGGGCTGTGTGCTAGTGCAAGGGGCTGTACAGTGTGCAAGGGGTGGCTGTGAAATAGTGCAAGGGACTGTGTGCTTGTGTAAGGGGCTGTGCAGTGTGCAAGGGGTGGCTGTGAAATAGTGCAAGGGACTGTGTGCTTGTGTAAGGGGCTGTGCAGTGTGCAAGGGGTAGCTGTGCAGTAAGTAGTGCAAGGGGTGGCCGTGCAGTAGTGCAAGGGGTGGCCGTGCAGTAGTGCAAGGGGCTACGTGCAGTAGTGCAAGGGGCCGTGCAGTAGTGCGAGGGGCTGTGCGAGGCATGCAAGGGATGGCTGTGCAGTAGTGCAAGCGGTGGCTGTGCAGTAGTGCAAGGGGCTGCATGCAGTGTGCAAAGGGTGGCTATGCAGTAGTGCAAGAGGTTCTATGCAGCGTGCAAGGGGTGGCCGTGCAGTAGTACAAGGGGCTGTGCAGTGTGCAAGAGGTGGCCGTGCAGTAGTGCAAGGGGTGGCTGTGCAGTAGTGCAAGGGGCTGTGTGAGGCATGCAAGGGGTGGCTGTGCAGTAGTGCAAGGGGCTGTGTGCAGTACTGCAAGGGGCTGCGCAGTGTGCAAAGGGTGGCTATGAAGTAGTGCAAGGGGTTCTATGCAGCGTGCAAGGGGTGGCTGTGCAGTAGTGGAAGGGGCTGCATGCAGTAGTGCAAGGGGCTGTGCGTGGCATGCAAGGGGTGGCCATGCACTAGTGCAAGGGGCTATGTGCAGCGTGCAAGGGGTGACTGCATGCTACTGTAAGGGGCCGTGTGCAGTGTGCAAGAGGTGGCCGTGCATTAGTGCAAGGGACTTTGCAGGGAGCTGTTTGTGCATTAACGCATGGGGTGTGAGCAGGACGGGCTGTATGCTAGTGCAGGGGGCTCTGTGCTAGTGCACAGAGCCATGCATGGGTTTGTCTGTGCATTCGTGCACACACGAGTGTGAGCAGGAGTGTACGCATAGCAGGGCAAAGTGCTGTGGGTAGGGTGCAAGGGGGGGTTATGCACAGGGCCATGGGGTGGCCCCTTGCATAAGTAGCAGCAGCGTGTGTGTCGCTGCACAGCGCGTTTTCATGCATGGTAGGCATATGCAGAGTGTGTGTGCACATTGAGTGTGAACACAGCATGTGTGCAAGGGCAGTGCGTGCATGCAGCGTGCCCACGCACAGCATGGGCGCATCCAAGCAGAGCGTGTGAGTGCATGCACACTCTGCGTGTGTATCCCTGCACGGCACGTGCGCGTGCGGCGTCACTGTGCAGCGCGTGTGGACAAGCGGGCGGATGCGTGTGCGCAGGGTGTCTGTGCTCGCGCGACGTCTGAGCGCGTGCCGACGCAGCGTGCACTTGCAAGGAGCACGCAGGCGGACCGTGACCCTTTGCATAGCGTGTGCATGTGCAAAGTGGATGCCCACGCAGTGCACGGCGCGCGCGCACGCACGGTGTGTGCAAATGCACAGCACGGCGTGCATGCAGACTGCATACATGGGTGCATGCGGTGCACGCATGCAACACAGCGCGAGTGCACGCATGCAACACAGCGCGAATGCACGCATGCAACACAACGCGTGTGCATGCCGCACGCGTGCCGCTGACCCTGCACCCGCACCGCAGAGCCGCCGGTGCACAGCCTGGCCGAGGTGCTTTTCTGCCAGCCGGACGTGCCCTCGCTGGGGCTGGCGCTGACCTTCGACGACGAGCAGCTCTTCTGGTTCGACGCCCCCTCGTCGCGCTGGCAGCCGCGCCTGCCCGACTTCCCTGCGTGGCCCGAGGCCACCGAGCCGCCGTCGGAGCTCGTCCACGACACCACGCTGTGCCAGGAGCTGCTCCAATCACTCACCTTCTACGTTACTCAGTATATGCCGATGGCTGAAGCCAAGGGTAGGTGTCCCCTGTCCCCTGCTGCCACCCTTGCCGGTGCCACCCCTGCCGGTGCCATCCCTGCCGTTGCCACCCCCCTGCCGCAGGCATCCCGGTGGCCAACGTCTTCCTGAAGCGGCCGCTGGAGCTCGGCCGGCCCAACACGCTGGTCTGCATGGTGGGTAACATCTTCCCGCCCGCCGTCACCATCGGCTGGCAGCGGGACGGCGTCCCCGTCACCGAAGGCGTCACCAACACCACCTACACCCCCGTCGAGGAGCTGGGCTTCGTGCAGTTCTCCTACCTGGAGGTGACGCCCCGCGCTGGCGACGTCTACTCCTGCATTGTCACCCGCGAGCGCGACAACACCTCTGTGCTCACCTACTGGGGTGAGTGGGGGCCGCCTTTTCAGGGGTTGGGGGGGGGGTCCCACCTGCGGGGCCAACCTCTGACGGCTCCCGGTGTGTCCCCGCAGTGCCGCAGGACCCCGTCCCCTCCGACGTGCTGGCCACGGCGCTGTGCGGCGCCGCCATGGCGCTGGGCATCCTGCTGGCGCTGGTGGGGCTGGCGCTGCTGGCGGCCACCTACCGACACCGCCGCGGTACGTGGGGACAGACGGGGTGGGGGGGGGGGGGACAGTGACCGAGGGGACACATCCCCCCCTGCTCATTTATATCCCACCACCCCCCCCCGTTGCAGGTTGAGAGCGCAGCGTGGGGACGGAGCCGGCGACACGTTGCAATTAAACCCGTTCGTTTGCAGCCTCGCGGTGTCGTCTGTCCTGGCGGCGCTGGAGGGTGGCTTCTCCGCTGGCTCGTAGCGGGGTTGCGCCGTGCGGTTCCATGCCCTCAGGGTGGTGCCACCTGTGTCGTTCCCCCCCCCCCCCCCCCCCCGCACCCAAGGGTGCTGGCCCAACCCTGGGCACAGTCCATTGTCCTTGCACCGCCCATGGCGATGACGTTGGATCCCGGGAAAGAAGAAAACAGGGAGGAGGAGGAGGAAGAGAAGGAGAAGAAGGAGGAGAAGGGTGTGCACCGGGTGGTGCGGGGTGGGATGAAGGCTCAGAACCCCGATGCCGCCGCCAGGGATGTGGGCGCTGGGGGTGCTGGGGCTGGTGCTGAGCTGCCGGGGCGCAGGTAGGACGCGGGGTGCAAGGGCGGGGAGGAGGCTGCAGACCCCCCTGGGGCCGTGCCCACCCCGGTGTCCGTTCCTGGGGCAGGTGCTTTCGTGATGCACATGGCCAGCTCCTGCGCGCTGGCGGCCAACGGCTCCGAGCAGGGCTTCAACTTCACCCTGGCCTTCAACAAGAACCAGCTGGTGTGCTACGAGCCCAACGTTCGCTTATTCTACCCGTGCCACGGGGGGCTGCTGCACGGCGTCGCCACTGTCTTGGCCATCCTCTTCAACAACAGCACCTTGGTGCAGCGCGTCGAGGCCCGGCGCCAGGCCTGCCGCGACCTGGCCCCCCACTACTGGGCTCAGACGGCGCTGCGGCGGAGTGAGCCCCGGGGCGCGTTGCACGGGGACGTTGCACGGGGACGTTGCACGGGGACGTTGCACGGGGTGATGCGGGGCGGGGTGTTGCGCGGTGGCGTTGCGCGGGGCGACGCGGGGCGATGTTGTGTGGGGTGCAGCACGGGGTTGTCGTACAGGGAATTGAGGTGATTGCACGGGGACGCTGCACGGGGCATTGTGCGGGACGCTGTACAAGCAAGTTGCACGGGGAAATTGCACGGGGACGTTGCACGGGGCATTGCACAGGGACATTGTGTGGGGAAGTTGCACGGGGACACTGAGTGGGAGATTTCACAGGGGTGTTGCACGGGGACATTGCACAGGGATGTTGCACGGGGCATTGTAGGGGACATTGCACAGCGACACTGCTTGGGGAAATTGCTCGGGGACATTGCATGGGGACATCGGGAGACTTCACAGGGGTGTTGTATGGGGGCGTCTTAGGGGACACTGTAGAGGACATTGCACGAGGGACGTTGAACGTGGGATTGACTGGGAGATTGCACAAGCAGATTGCATGGGCACGCTGCGCAGGGCGTTGTACGGGATGCCGCACAGGGAAGTTGAGCGGGAGACACACGGGGATGTTGCACGGGGACATTGCACTGGGCGTGGTACGGGACATCGCACGGGGACATTGCATGGGGGATCGGATGGGATATTGCACTGGGAAGTTGCACGGGGGATTGTAGGGAGCGTGCCCAAGGCATTGCGCAGGGAAATTCCAGAGGCACGTTGCATGGGGACGTGCAGTGGACACTGCGAGGGGACGTTGCATGGGGTAAGGCACAGATACGTGCTGCATGGGGACACGCGGGGGACACTGCACGGGGACATTGCACAGGGAATTGACTGGGGGATTGCATAGGGGGTGTCACAGGGGCCATTGCACCGGCTACCGCATGGGGTGGGAAGGGGGCCATCCCCATCCCTGACTGTCCCCTCCCTGCTCCAGCGCCGCCCCAGGTCCGCGTCGTCCCCACGCCCCTCACCAATGTCCCTGATGCCGTCCTCCTCACCTGCCACGTGTGGGGCTTCTACCCACCCAACGTGACCATCCAGTGGCTGCGCAACGGCGACGTCGTGGCCTCGGGGGACGCCGCCAAGCTCCTGCCAGCCGGCGACTGGACCTACCAGACGCAGGTGGCCCTGACGGCCACCGCCACGACTGGGGACACCTACACGTGCTCGGTGCAGCACGCCAGCCTGGAGAAGCCCCTCCGGGAGAATTGGAGTGAGCCCTGGGGATGGGGACGTGAGGAGTGAGCCCAGGGTCCCCAGCGGCTCAGCGCGCCCGCTCTTGTCCCCCGCCGCAGGTCCTGGTTTGTCCCGGGAGATGACGGTGATGGTGGCGGTGGCAGCCACGATTATGACTGTGGGGCTGGTGGTCCTGGCCGCCGGCATCTTCGTCTACTGCCGCCAGCCTCGGGCACGGGGTGAGGGATGGGGCAGAGGGGGTGGGACACGGGGTTGGGGACACGCTGGCTCAGGGCATCCTTCTTCATTCATCTTCTTAGGTCCGCTCGGTCCTGGTCCTGCTCCTCATCCTGGTCCTGCTCCTCATCCTGGTCCTGCTCCTCATCCTGGTCCTGGTCCTGCTCCTCATCCTGGTCCTGGTCCTGGTCCCTGTCCTCCTGGTCCTGGTCCCCACCCGGGTCCCCACCTGGCCGAGTGGGGCCAGGCTGTGACCAAGCTCTGAGTTGGAGCCCCCCCCGCCCCCCGCTGCCTCCCTCCCTCTCCAATTTGGGGTCTTGTGGGATCGCCCCCCCCCTCCACGGACCAAGCCTGGGGACACCCAATTTTGGGGGTGCGAGGGGCCGGGGGCTCGACCCCCCCCAAATAAACCAAGTGGGGACCCCGACGGCGTTTGCGACCCTCGCTCGGCGGGGAGCTCCCAGTGCTCCCAGTTTGGACGCGCAAAGTTCCCGGCAGGGGGGCGAAGCAGAGGCCGGGGGGGGGGGGGCGTCCCCCGGGGGTGCAGGTAGCCGTGAGCCCACGGGGGCTCGCCCACGCGGGACGGTGACAGCGGCGTGGGGCCGCGCGGCCACCGCGCTATGTCCCCCCCGACGGCGGCTCCGAGCCGTTCTGCTCCGGCAACCGGTGACGTAGGCGCGGCTCGCGGCTCTCATTGGTTGCCCGGGGGCTCCCCCCCCCCCCCAGGACACCCGACGTGGGGTTGCGGGACCGGAGGGGGGGGGGTGCGTGGAAGTTGGGGGGGGGGGGGCAGAGCGCGGCCGGACGCCCCCGCGATGCTGCTGCTGCTCGGCCTGGCCCTGGGAGCGCGGGGGGCAGGTGGGGACGGGGGGGGGCGGGGGGGGGACACCCCGGGATGGGTGGGGGGGGCGGCCCTTGGGGACCCCCCGGGATGGTTTTGGGGGGGCTCTGCTCTGTGGGACCCCCGGGGACGGGCTGGGGGGGGCTCAGCATCGTGGGACCCTGGGGGGAGTTTGGGGGGGCTCTGCTCTGTGGGGCTCTGGGGGGAGTTTGGGGGGGTTCTGCTCTGTGGGGCTCTGGGGGGAGTTTGGGGGGGCTCTGCTCTATAGGACCCTGTGGAGAGTTGGGGGGGGCTTTGCTCTATGGGGCCGTGGGGATGTCTGGGGGGGGCTCAGCATCATGGGACCCTAGGGATAAGTTTTGGGGGGCTCTGCTCTATGAGACCCCCGGGGACAGTCTTGGGGGGCTCAGCATCGTGGGACCCTGCGGTTAGTTTGGGGGGGCTCTGCTCTATGGGACACAGGGGAGTTTGTGGGGGGCTCTGCTTTATGGGGCCTTGGGGATGTTTGGGGGGCCTCAGCATCATGGGACCCTAGGGATACGTTTTGGGGGGCTCTGCTCTGTGGGACCCTTGGGGATAGTCTTGGGGGGCTCAGCATTGTGGGACCCTGGGGGTAGTTTGTGGGGGCTGTGCTCTATGGGACACAGGGGGTAGTTTGTGGGGGGCTCTGCTCTATAGGACCCTGTGGAGAGTTGGGGGGGGGCTTTGCTTTATGGGGCCGTGGGGATGTCTGGGGGTGCTCAGCATCACGGGACCCTAGGGATAAGTTTTGGGGGGCTCTGCTCTATGGGACCCCCGAGGACAGTCTTGTGGGGCTCAGCATCATGAGACTTTGGGGTAGTCTGTGGGGGCTCTGCTCTATGGGGCCCTGGGGGGAGTTTGGGTGGGGGCTTTGCTTTATGGGGCCTTGGGGAGGTTTGGGGGGGCTCAGTATCATGGGACCCTAGGGATAGTTTGGGGGGGTTCTGCACTGTGGGACTCGGGGGGGGGGGGGCGTGTTGGGGGGTGGTCTGCTGTATGGGACTGTGGGGTTGTATGTGAGGGGCTTTGCCCTTGGGGACCATGGGGGAGGTTTGGGGGGGGCTCTGCTCTGTGGGACCCTGGGGATGGTTTGGAGAGGGCTCTGCTGTATGGGATCCTGTGGGGGGCATTGGAGGGGCTCTGCTCTGTGGGACTTTGGGGATGCTTTGGGGATACTCAGCTCTATGGGACCCTGGGGATGGTTTGGGGGGCTCTGCTCTATGAGACCCCATAGGGGAGCATTGGAGGGGCTCTGCTCTATGGGACCCTGGGGATTTGGGGGGCTCTGCTCTGCATGGAGGTGGACGGAGGCACAGAGATGACATTCCTTCCCCCCTCCCCGCAGCCGCGTTCCTGATGCACATGGCCAGCTCCTGCCCGCTGGCGGCCAACGGCTCCGTGATGGGCTTCGACTTCACCCTGGCCTTCAACAAGAACCAGCTGGTGTGCTACGACTCCGACACTCAGCGCTTTGTCGCCTGCGACTGGGGGCTGCTGCGGCTGCAGGCCACCCACCTCGCCGCCCACCTCAACAACGACAGCACCTGGGTGCAGCACGTCGAGGCCCGGCGCCAGGCCTGCAGCGACCTGGCCCTGCGCTACTGGGACTGGACGGCGCTGCGGCGCAGTGAGCCCCTGGGGGGGGCTTGGCGTGGGGCCGTGGTGTGGAAACGCTGTAGGAGAATATTGCCTGGGGTGTTGCGTGGGAGTGTTGCAGAGCATGTTGCATGGGGGCATTGCACGGGGCTGTTGCAGGGCATATTGCATGGGGGCTTTGCATGGAGGATAGCAGAGGAGTGTTGCAAAGGGCATTGCATGGACGTATTGCAGAGCATGTTGCATGGAGCTGTTGCATTGTGGCATTGCGTGGGGGCATTGCACAGGGGTTTTGCAGAGTATGTTGCATGGGATTGTTGCACAGGGGTGTTGCATGGGATTGTTGCACAGGGGTGTTGTAGGGCATGTTGCAAGGAGATGTTGCACCAGGCATTGCATGGGGGTGCTGCAGAGCACACTGCATGGGGACGTTGCAGGGGGATGTTGCACGGAGCACTGCACAGCACACTGCATTGCACTTTGCATAGGGATGTTGCACGGAGCAATGCCTCTTGCAGGGTGTGGCACAGGGGCGTTGCACAGGGCATCTCGTGGGCATCGCATGGGGATGTCGCACGTGACATCGCGTGGGACAATGCCTAGAGCTTGCACAGGGCGTTGCATGGGGAAGCGGCGTGGGGAAGTTGCGTGGAGCTTTGCACAGGGCGTTGCACAGGAGCGTTGCACGGAGCATTGCGTAGGGACGTTGCACGGGGCAGGGAAAAGGGGCTCGCACACCCCTGACCCCATCCCCGTCCCTGCTCCAGCGCAGCCCCAAGTCCGCATCATCCCCGCGGAGACGGGGAACGCCCGTGTGCCCGTCCGCCTCACCTGCCACATCTGGGGCTTCTACCCCCCCGAGGTGACCGTCATCTGGCTGCGCAACGGGGACATCCTGGAGCCCGACGGCTACAACCCCATCTCCGCCATCCCCAACGGCGACTGGACCTACCAGACGCAGGTGTCCCTGATGGTGGCCCCGGTGGCAGGCGACACCTACACGTGCTCGGTGCAGCACGTCAGCCTGCAGGAGCCTCTCCTGGAGGACTGGAGTGAGTGGAGAGGCGCAGGACCACACCCGGAGGCCAGCACTATTGCCGCCCTGCTGTCACTCACCCGGCCGTGTCCCCGCAGGTCCCGGACTGCTGCCGGAGGTGACGATAATGGTGGCGGTGGCCACCGTGCTGATGGTGGTGGGACTTGGCTTATTTCTCACCGGCGTCTACCGCTTCAGGGCCAGGCCTCCCGTCCCCGGTGAGTGGCCGGGGAGAGCTGGGGACGTGGTCAAGGGCGACGAGGACTCTGCTCACTCCTCTTCTCCCCCCTGCAGGTTACACTCCCCTCCCTGGAGACAACTACCCTGCAGGTAACGGTGTCCCCATCCCCGTCCCCATTGGCGAGAGCCGAATCACCCCATCTCTCACCCTGTGTGTGTCCCCCTTCCCCAGGCAGCATCTGAGGACCCCCAGACGGACACCTCCTGGCACCTGTGGCTCCCGGATGGCCCCATCTCAGACCCGATGCTGCGGTGCTGAGAATAAAGATGCTCCACAAGCCCCGCTGGCGTCTCTGCAGCATTCTGGGGACAGGGCAGAGGCTCATGGGGTTCCTATGGTGTCCCACCAAGTGGAGAGGGTGGGTGGGGGACATGGCATGGGACCCCAAAGGGCCAAGCGTGCCCTGGGGTGCCTCAGGCACAGCACTGCTGGCCGGCCGAGGGAAGGGATCATCCTGCTCTGCTCGGCCTGCTGCGGCCTCGCCTCGAGCACTGCGTGCAGCTGTGGGCACCACAGCAGACGAAGGGCATGAAACTGTGCGAGAGCCTCCAAGGGAGGGCTACGAGGACGGCAAAAGCTCTCCATGGCAAGGCGTGTGAGGAGCGGCTGAAGGCGCTTGGCTTGTTGAGCCCAGAGCAGAGGAGATGCAGGGGAGGCCTCGCGGTGGCCCACAGCTTCCTGATGAGGGGAGCGGAGGGGCAGGGGCTGGTCTCTGCTCTCTGGGGCCAGCGACAGGGCCCGAGGGAACGGCATGGAGCTGCCACAGGGGAGGCTCAGGCACTGAGGAGACGGTCTGCTGCAAGACGCCTTCCCAGGCAGCAAAGCCTGAGGACAGAAGCACCCAGGAAATGCCACTGCCAGACTCCATCTTCCTGTGCAAAACTTTATTTGCCACAGTGCTGCTGCTACTGTGCCTTGATGTGCTCCAGAGGAGGGAACAAAGAGCCCCCACAGGCTGCTCATGCTCAGCACCAGGCACAGAGCAAAGATCAACCCCAAACTAGGAGGCAAAGGTGGCCTGCAATGGCCGGCAGCACACGGTGACCACATCCCTTGCACTGGGGTCTGCAAGCAGTGCAAGCAGAGGGGAGAGGAGCGTGGAGAGCTGCTGCAGCCCCTGTGCTGCCCGCGGGGACTCAGAGGCAGGGTGAGACCCGCGGGTGCCAGCAGGGCTTGTGCCCCAGCACAGGAGCCGTGTGCAGGGCAGAGCCCATGGTCTGCAAGGGGCCTGGCCCCTGCTTGCAGCATCCCAGCCCTCCTCCAGCAGCAGGGAGGAACACAGGGCAGCCCCTGGCCCCACTGCCCCTCATTCCTGTGCTGCTCCTGCAGGACCAAGGAGAGGTAATCCAGGAGTGGCTGGAGAAGGGCAGGAGCCCCCCAGGGCTGAGGACAGGGTCTACAAGGTGCTGTCCCTCAGGCACAGCTGAATTCCCTGTGTCCTCAGCCAGAACCAGGGGCGGATGCTCTCCCCATTGAAGTTGGCTGCTGTGAAAGTGAAGATCTCCACCCCGTTGTCAGCGTTGATAAAAGACACCTGCTGCTGGGTACAGTTGAGACAGACCCAGATCCTCGTGGGGACAGGGGACAGGGACAAGGGGGTGCGAGGAGATGTGAGAGCCATGAGTTGCCCCTCATTGTACTGCACAGCCCAGATCCTTCCTTCAGGGCTCACGTCGATCCACTTCTTCCTCTTCACAGATGCCCTGGCCACCCCCACAGCCCACCACAAATACTTTCCCCTCTTCCGCTCCACCACCACCACCCAGCAGTGCCTCCCCTCTCTGAACTCCTCACGGCCCAGCACGCAGCAACAAGTGTCAAATCTCTCTGGTGTGTCAGGAACCTGCTGCCATTCCCTTTCCCGTCTCACACTCGTTTGGTCCTGAGACAGGACAAGCTTAGGATGAGCCGTGTGCGGATCCAGGGTCACCTTCACTGCAGGGACAGAAGGAGCCAGGCCATCAGGAGCAGAGCTCAGCCCTGGGCAGGCTTTCCCCAGCTCGGGGCCAGGAGCTGCCCCACGGGGCAGGAGATGGGGCACCTCTTGGCTCCTGAACATGCCCCAGCAAGGGCAGGAGAAGCACCGCAGAGGGCAACCCAATACACACTTACCTCTATTTTGAGGCAGCAGACCCCTTCTCCATGCTGGAAGGAGAGGGGAGAGCTGGTCACAGCCCACGGCCGGTGCCCAGTGGGTATGGGTAGGGCGAGGGCCCAGCCCTGGTCTGCTCTGTCCCAGCTGCCCACCCTCCCCTGCACATTGCCTTGGAGTTGTCATGCAGCCCAAGAATGGGGACACTCACCCAGCTCTGCAGCTTGTTTCTCTGAAAAGGAAAGTGAAAGTAATGCATGATCAGAGGGGAGAGTTGCTCAGCCCATGGTAGACCCTGAACACATCCCATGACTGGGAAAATACTGCCTTGCTCCGAGGTGGGACCAGACAAATAGTCATTGTGGCCCAGCTTTGTACAATGCTCTTGTAAGTGGAACAGTAAGGACAGACACTTGTGCAACTTTGATCTTTGTGCTACCAAAGCCATTAAGGAAGTGAAGAACGGATTGCTGGAGAATGTCCCTGTTCCAGAAGCGTCACTGCAGAGTGGGACAGACCCGCAGCTCGCTCCCCGTCCCCACCTTGATCCCCGTTCCTTTCAGCCATCCCGGCCGTGTCCCGTGCCCAGGGCAGCCCCAGCCCCAGCACTCCCCACTCCCCCGTCAGGCTCCAGCTGCTCCTCCAGCACCCCCGAGCCACCAGCACACAAGCCCCCACAGCCCACCCAGCCCAGTCCCTCCCGCAGGGACACCACTTCCCCAGGGGCTGGGGGCAGGCACTGCAAGGACTCACCCAGCTCTCGGCTCTGTGCCACTGAAAAGCAAAGGTGGAGGAACAGGAGGTCAGCAGAGCAGCTTGGTTGCTCGGTGGGAACATCTGCAGGGGCTCTGGGCCTTCCCACTAGCCCCACGCTGCAGCCATGCTCCCTGGCCTCCCACCCAAGGCCCCTTGCCTTCTCCCCTGCCTTCGTTGCCCAAGGCAGAGGCCCAAGAGGATCCTAAGGCCTTTGGGATCCCCAGGAGAACATTCCCTTCCTCCTCCTTCGCACCTCCCTGGGCCAGGGCTCAGCCCCACTCCAGACCCACAGGGGTCCTGCACAACACCCTCCTCCGCCCCATCCCTGCGCTGCCAGCTTACCTTTCTTTAGAAAGAGATAAACAGCGAGGCCAATGGACACAGCCAAAAGCACGAGGACCAGAGCCAGAGCCACCATCCAGGGCTGGGCGTTGTGGAAGAAGGGAGCTGAGAAAAGGCACCAGGAAAAGGGCTGTGTTTCCATGCCCGTGGGTGGAAAAGCAAGACCCAGACTTCTCCCAGCTCAGGACAAGTGGAGGGGCCAGGAACACCTCCCCCTGGCTGCGCTATTTGTACCTGCGATGTGCAGGGACGATTCCCGCTCCTGCTGGAGGCGGCTGCTCCTGACCACGCAGGACAAGGGCCCCTCCACGCTCCCGGTCACGATGATGGCGCCTTCGATTTCAAAGAGCCCCTCCTGGTCCTGGGAATGTGTCTGGGAGACCGAGGGCAGATGCTGCCCGCGAGCATCCCTCCACAGCAGCTGCGGCAGCGGGTACCAGCCGGCCGATCGACACAGCACTCGGAAGCCTCCGGCCTCGTAGCCCCCCAGGGAGAGGTGGGGGTCAGTGCCTGTGGCTGGGGGAAGAGCCCGTGGCTGGGTCTTGACTTGGGGAAGGATTCAGTTCCAAGGCAAAGACTCCATCTGCTCCCATGCTAGACACAGCCCAGACCAGCCACGGCCCCAGAGGTTCAGGGACCAGGCGCTCCATGCACCCACCCTCACCCCAAAGCACCCCGACTGGTTCCGGACCCAGATGGAAGGGCTGCACAATGCCAATGGCCCCAAATTGCCAAGAAAACCCAGGTGCTGAGCTTCAGTGCCTCCAGTCAGCGTCTCGGCACCAAGCCGTGCTGGTTCAAGAAGCCCCAAGACTTCCAGACAACGTCTCAGATCTCCCCCACCACACAAAGCAAAAGTAAAGCAGACATCCGGCAGCTCAGAGGACTCTGTGATTCTCCCTGTGTGGTGTTTGGTCCCATTGCTGACACAGCTGAAGGAGCTGCTCAGCAGCCTGTGCCCACTGCCCTCACAATATTATGATTATTGTCTTCGAGGACAACAGGGAAAACTGACAAAAATATCCATGCAGCTCTCTCCCCAAATATTACCTCCACATCCATGGGCATGCTCCATGCTGTGAAAGAGCTGAAACATTCAAAGGACACGTAAACTCTCCCTTGGAAGCATCACCCCAGCCACTAACCTGACACCTCCAGCTCCACAATGGCTTCGTTATAAGCATCTTCCACAGTGCAGACGTACTGGCCATCATCAGAGGGTCTCAGCCTGGTGATTCGCAAGTCCAGGCTTCCAGCAGAGAGACCATCTCTGGCCAACTCTGTCCTCCCGACATATGCCCCCATCTGCTCCCCGTACAGCTGCTCTCCATTGTGGTAGTGATGCACTGTCTCAGATAACCTGTTCCGAATCCACCTGACGTCCAAGGTGCGAGCATCCCGTTGAGGGGACAAGTGGCAGGGCAGCACGACATCCTGCCCCACGGAGGCAGTGAGAGGCTGGCCTGGTCCCTCCACTCTGAGCTGGGCTGGGCAATGGAGAAGGGCACAGAGAGGTGGTGAGATTTTGTCATTGTAAATTTAGGGGCAGTGAGTGACAAAGGGTGAGCTTTGCGTGAGTTGGTGTGTGCTGTGTCCCCCGTGTCCCATGGGAAACCACTGGGGAAACAGGAGAGGGAGAGGGAGGACGTGCAGGAGAAGGAGGTGTGCTGGGAGTGGGAGCCCTCTCTGCAGCATTCGGGCAGGTGACGAAGAGCCAGAAAGGGCAGCCGAGGCAGCTCCCGTACTGCATGAAAGAACCAAAGGGAAAGCGAAACCCAGCTGGGGCTGAGCTGTGGACTCAGGTCCCCCCTGCCCCACCGCAGTACATCTGCCAGGCCCAGGGGGGAGAGCCCCCAACAGCCCTGCAGGATCCTACCTGAGCCCATCTGGAGGAGGAGCAGAGTGACGAGGGAAGTCAGCAGGCCCCTGGCATGGCTGGTGAGGTTGGGTTTTTGGCAGCCCCCGGGGAGCCCCATCTGAGAGAGAGGTCCCCCAGGGGGCAGGCAGCCCCCCAGGGGTTCTTCTCCAAGGGAGCCCCACCAATATTGATGTCCCTCACAGGACCCAGCAGAGCTGCAGAAAGCACAAGGCTATTCCCAACTTCCCCAACCTTTGCCCACTTCCTGGCTGCAGTAAGTCTCTTGGAGGAGCTCTGGCACTGGTGCAATGTCTGGGGAGCTCTGCAGGGCTGGCACCACCACCCCTTCACAGCTGGGTGCCCAGTCCTCTGCCTTCAGCAAGCACGAGGGACTTGTCCCCGGCAGGGTCCTCTCCAGACCTCGAGGGAAAGCCACTGTCTGAGCTCGTTCATCTCCACCCATCTAAGGAGGAATCAAAGAGTGAGCAATGGGACAATGTGGAGAGATGACAGTGAAGAGCTGAGTGGGATCGGAGGCTGCAGGGAATGGGGCACAGCTGGGTGCCAAGCCTGGAGCTGCCACCCTTTGACCAGGGTGCTGAAGGCAAAGTGCCAGCCTCGGTCACTGCTCCAGTAAAGCAGCTGTGGCAGAAGGTTGGCTCAGATGGGCAGGGACCTTCTTCTAGAGCTTAGGTGGATAAGGAAAGTTTCTGTTTGCTGGAAGTGAGGTCAGGCAATGTGGAAGGACTACAGAGATACTGCTTGCCTTTGTAGGGAGAAAATTCGTATGGCCAAAGCTCAATTTCAGTTGAGGCTGGACATGAGGGGCAATAAAATGGATTTTTTTTAAACTATCTTAACTTCACAGAGCTGTTTAATGCTTTCTTTGCCTCTGTCTTCAACACTGATGCTGGGCTGTGGGACCCCAGGTGCCCTGAGCTGGAGGACAGTGACTGCAGGAATGATGAACTCCCAACAAACCCTGAATTTGTGTGGGATTTGCTGCTCCAGATGGATGCATACAAGACTATAGGACCTGATGGGATTCATCTCAGAGTACTAAGAGAACTGGCTGCTGTCATCGTGTGTGTTGGTTTTACTCAAGTGGGTAGCTGAGCTTCACTACAACCGCTCTCTCACTCCCCCTCCTCAAAGGGAAAAGGGGAGAAAATGCAATGAAAAGGGTTCAAGGATTGAAATAAGGACCAGGAGATCACACAATAGTTATCATCATGGGCAAACTGACCAACCATAGGGAGATTAAAGGAATTTACTAGCTATTACTAACAAGCCAGAAAAGTGAGAAACAAAGAAAACAAATCAGAGATACCTTCCCCTCATCCACCCCCACCCTCTTCCACCTCCTCTCCCCAAGCGGCGCAGGGGAACGGGACAATGGGGTTTGCAGTCAGTCTATAGCACTTCGTCTCTGCTGCTCCTTCACGGTCACTCTCTTCCCCTGCTCCAACGTGGGGTCATAGAATCATAGAATATCCCGAGTTGGAAGGGACCCACAAGGATCAATGAGTCCAACTGCTGACACCACACAGGTCTACCCAAAAATTCAGACCATATGAATAAGAGCACAGTCCAAATGCTTCCTGGGGGACATGGTCAAGGGTGACAAGGATTCTGCTCACTCCTCTTCTCCCCCCCTGCAGGTTACACTCCCCTCCCTGGAGACAACTACCCCGCAGGTAACGGTGTCCCCATCCCCGTCCCCATTGGCGAGGGCTGAATCACCCCATCTCTCTCCCTGTGTGTGTCCCCCTTCCCCAGGCAGCATCTGAGGACCCCCAGACGGACACCTCCTGGCACCTGTGGCTTCCGGATGGCCCCATCTCAGACCCGATGCCGCGGTGCTGAGAATAAAGATGCTCCACAAGCCCTGCTGGTGTCTCTGCAGCATTCTGGGGACAGGGCAGAGGCTCATGGGGCTCCTACGGTGTCCCACCAAGTGGAGAGGGTGGGTGGGGGACATGGCATGGGACCCCGAAGGGCCAAGCGTGCCCTGGGGTGCCTCAGGCACGGCACTGCTGGCCGGCTGAGGGAAGGGATCGTCCCGCTCTGCTCGGCCTGCTGCGGCCTCGCCTCGAGCACTGCGTGCAGCTGTGGGCACCACAGCAGACGAAGGGTGAGAAACTGTGTGAGGGCCTTCAAGGGAGGGCTACGAGGATGGCGAAGGCTCTGCAGGGCAAGGGGTGTGAGGAGCGGCTGAAGGCGCTTGGCTTGTTGAGCCCAGAGCAGAGGAGACACAGGGGAGGCCTCGCGATGGCCCACAGCTTCCTGATGAGGGGAGCGGAGGGGCAGGGGCTGGTCTCTGCTCTCTGGGGCCAGTGACAGGGCCCAATGGAATGACATGGAGCTGCCACAGGGGAGGCTCAGGCACCGAGGAGACGGTCTGCTGCAAGACACCTTCCCAGGCAGCAAAGCCTGAGGACAGAAAGCACCCAGGAAATGCCACTGCCAGACTCCATCTTCGCATGCAAAACTTTATTTGCCACAGTCCTGCTGCTGCTGTGCCTTGATGTGCTCCAGAGGAGGGAACAAAGAGCCCCCACAGCTGCTCATGCTCAGCACCAGGCACAGAGCAAAGATCAACCCCAAACTAGGAGGCAAAGGTGGCCTGCAATGGCCGGCAGCACACGGTGACCACATCCCTTGCACTGGGGTCTGCAGGCAGTGCAAGCAGAGGGGAGAGGAGCGTGGAGAGCTGCTGCAGCCCCTGTGCTGCCCGCTGGGGCTCAGAGGCCGGGTGAGACCTGCGGGTGCCAGCAGGGCTTGTGCCCCAGCACAGGAGCCGCGTGCAGGGCAGAGCCCAGGGTCTGCAAGGGGCCTGGCCCCTGCTTGCAGCATCCCAGCCCTCCTCCAGCAGCAGGGAGGAACACAGGGCAGCCCCTGGCCCCACTGCCCCTCATTCCTGTGCTGCTCCTGCAGGACCAAGGAGAGGTGATGCAGGAGTGGCTGGAGAAGGGCAGGAGCCCCCCAGGGCTGGGGACAGGGTCTACAAGGTGCTGTCCCTCAGGCACAGCTGGATTCCCTCTGTCTCTAGACAGAACCAGGGGCGGATGCCCTCCCCATTGAAGGAGGCTGCTGTGAAAGAGAAGATCTCGACCCCATTGTCAGCACTAATAAAAGACACCTGCTGCTGGGTACAGTCCAGACAGACCCAGATCCTCGTGGGGACAGGGGACAGGGACAAGTGGGTGGGAGGACGCGTCAGAGACCAGAGCTGCCCATGATCGTACTCCACAGCCCAGATCCCTTCTTCAGGGCTCGTTTTGATATCCCCCTTCCTCTTCACAGATGCCCTGGCCACACCCACAGCCCACCATGATTCTTCTTTCATCTCTCCCTCCGCCTCCACCACCCAGAAGTGCCTCCCCTCTCTGAACTCCTCATGGCCCAGCACGCAGCACCAATAGTCAAATCTCTCTGGTATGTCAGGAACCTGCTGCCATTCACTTTCCAATCTCACACTGCTGTAGTCCTGACACACAACAAGGTCAGGATGAGCCGTGTGCGGATCCAGGGTCACCTTCACTGCAGGGACAGAAGGAGCCAGGCCATCAGGGGCAGAGCTCAGCCCTGGGCAGGCTTTCCCCAGCTCGGGGCCAGGAGCTGCCCCACGGGGCAGGAGATGGGGCACCTCTTGGCTCCTGAACATGCCCCAGCAAGGGCAGCAGAAGCACTGTAGAGGGCAACCCAATACACACCTACCTCTATTTTGAGGCAGCAGAAACTTTCTCCATGCTGGAATGAGAGGGGAGAGCTGGTCACAGCCTATGGCTGGTGCCCAGTGGGTGTGGGCAGGGTGAGGGGCCAGCCCTGGGCTGCTCTGTCCCAGCTGCCCACCCTCCCCTGCACATCGCTTTAGTGTTGTCCAGAGGCCCAAGCATTGGGACACTCACCCAGCTCTGCAGCTTGTTTCTCTACAAATGAAAGAGAAAAAGAAACATGATCAGCGGGCACAGTTTCTTATCCCATACCTCTCACTATGATGCTTTTTTATTATTATTATTATTTTTTTTGCGTTTGGAGAGTGAGACTTACCCAGCTCTGCAGCTTGTTCGGCTACAAACAAAAGAGAAAAGGAATGCATCAATGAGAGGAGTCAGCTTCTCACCAATGGCTGCTACAAACCAAAGACCCCAAATTCCTTCAGTTGTGGGGGGGAAGAGAGACTCACCCAGTCTTGCATCTTTTTCCTCTGGAAAAGAAAAGCATAAGGAATGCATGATCAGAGGGAAAAAATTCTCATCCTTTGTCTATGCAGCAAAGTCTTTCAGGTCAGGGATGGCCACTCACCTATCTCTGCAGCTTGTTTCACTGGAAAGGAAAAAGAAAGAGAAGCAATGTATGGTCAGAGGGGACGGTATGCCTGTGGAAAGACACCAAATGCCTTCTCTTTGTGGAAGGAGACTTACCCAGCTTTGCATCCTTTTTTGCTGCTATGAAAAGCAAAAGGAATGAATGGTCAGAGTGGAGAGACTTTCACCCCATTGCTGCTTCCATGGCTAGACCCCAAATTTTTTTGCTCTCGTGCATGGATACAGACCACCTTGTTGCCAGACTTGTAGCGACCAGACCAACAAGGACTGAGGCCCAGCATTTTGCAGGACTTGTAGCATTAAGAACAGACACTTGTGCAGCTCTCTGCACCGTGCCACCAAAACACAAGTGGAAGTGAATGGGGACGGGTGGAGGATATCCTTGTCCTGGAAGCATCAGTGCAGAGTAGGGCAGCCCTGCAGCTCACTCCCCGTCCCCACCTTGATCCCCGTTCCTTTCAGCCATCCCGGCCGTGTCCCGTGCCCAGGGCAGCCCCAGCCCCAGCACTCCCCACTCCCCCGTCAGGCTCCAGCTGCTCCTCCAGCACCCCCGAGCCACCAGCACACAAGCCCCCACAGCCCACCCAGACCAGTCCCTCCCACAGGGACACCACTTCCCCAGGGGGCTGGGGGCAGGGATTGCAAGGACTCACCCAGCTCTCGGCTCTGTGCCGCTGAAAAGCAAAGGCGGAGGAACAGGAGGTCAGCAGAGCAGCTTGGTTGCTCGGTGGGAACATCTGCAGGGGGTCTGGGCCTTCCCACCAGCCCCACGCTGCAGCCATGCTCCCTGGCCTCCCACCCAAGGCCCCTTGCCTTCTCCTCTGTCTTTGTTGCCCAAGGCAGAGGCCCAAGAGGATCCTAAGGCCTTTGGGATCCCCAGGAGAACATTCCCTTCCTCCTCCTACACACCTCCCTGGGCCAGGGCTCAGCCCCGCTCCAGACCCACGCGGGTCCCTGCAGAACACCTCCCTCCGCTCCATCCCTGCGCTGCCAGCTTACCTTTCTTTCGAAAGAGATAAACAGCGAGGCCAATGGACACAGCCAAAAGCACGAGGACCAGAGCCAGAGCCACCATCCAGGGCTGGGCATTGTGGAAGAAGGGAGCTGAGAAAAGGCACCAGGAAAAGGGCTGTGTTACATGCCCCTGGGTGGAAAAGCGAGACCCAGACTTCTCCCAGCTCAGGACAAGTGCAGGGGCCAGGAACACCTCCCCCTGGCTGTGCTATTTGTACCTGCGATGTGCAGGGATGATTCCCGCTCCTGCTGGATGCTGCTGCTCCTGACCACGCAGGACAAGGGCCCCTCCACGCTCCCGGTCACGATGATGGCACCTTCGATTTCAAAGAGCCCCTCCTGGTCCTGGGAATGTGTCTGGGAGACCGAGGGCAGATGCTGCCCACGAGCATCCCTCCACAGCAGCTGCGGCAGCGGGTACCAGCCAGCCGATCGACACAGCACGCGGACGCCTCCGGCCTTGTAGCCCCCGAGGGAGAGGTGGGGGTCAGTGCCTGTGGCTGCGGGAAGAGCTGGAGCTGGGTCTTGACTTGGGGAGGGATTCAGTTCCAAGGCAAAGACCCCATCTGCTCCCATGCTAGACACAGCCCAGACCAGCCACGGCCCCAGAGGTTCAGGGACCGGGCGCTCCACGCACCCACCCTCACCCCAAAGCACCCCGACTGGTTCCGGACCCAGACAGAAGGGCTGCACAATGCCAGTGGCCCCAAATTGCCAAGAAAACCCAGGTGCCGAGCTACAGCACCTCCAGGCAGCATCTCTGCACCAAGTTGTTCTGGTTCAAGAAGCCCTGGGACTTCCAGACAACGTCTCAGATCTCCCCCACCACACAAAGCAAAAGTAAAGCAGACGTCCGGCTGCTCGGAGGACTCTGTCATTCTCCCTGTGTGGTGTTTGGTCCCATTGCTGACACAGCTGAAGGAGCTGCTCAGCAGCCTGTGCCCAGTGCCCTCACAATATTATGATTATTGTCTTCAAGGACAACAGGGAAAACTGACAAAAATATCCATGCAGCTCTCTCCCCAAATATTACCTCCACATCCATGGGCATGCTCCATGCTGTGAAAGAGCTGAAACATTAAAAGGACACATAAACTCTCCCCTGGAAGCATCACCCCAGCCACTAACCTGACACCTCCAGCTCCACAATGGCTTCGTTATAAGCATCAGCATCTTCCACAGTGCAGACGTACTGGCCATCATCAGAGGGTCTCAGCCTGGTGATTCGCAAGTCCAGGCTTCCAGCAGAGAGACCATCTCTGGCCAACTCTGTCCTCCCGACATATGCCTCCATCTGCTCCTCATACAGGTCCTCTCCATTGCGGTAGTGGTGCACTGTCTCAGATAAGCTGTGCCGAATCCACCTGACTTCCAAGGTGCGAGCATCCCGTTGAGGGGACAATTGGCAGGGCAGCACGACATCCTGCCCCACGGTGGCAGTGAGAGGGTGGCCTGGTCCCACCACTCTGAGCTGGGCTGGGCAATGGAGAAGGGCACAGAGAGGCTGTGAGATTTTTGCCATCGTAAATTTAGGGGCAGTGAGTGACAAAGGGCGAGCTGTACATGAGTTGGACAGTACTGGGATGGAGGATGATGAGGTTTGGGGATGGTGGGACCCCACTGGGATGAACTTGGATGGGGTTTGTGGTGGTGGATTTCCACTGGAATGGAAGACAATGGAATTTTGGGAGATGGGACTCTTTTCGGAGGAAGGAGCATGGGGTTTGGGGATGGTGGGATATCGGTGGGATCTCAGTGGAATAAAGGATGAGGGGTTTGGGGGATGGTGAGACCTGACGTGGATGGAGATGGATGATAGGGTTTGGAGACGGCTCAGCTTGGCTCATGCCTTGAGAACCAGATGGATTAGAGCATCTGTGTCTCCTCATTGTGTAGCTGGGTTCCAGTGAGTGACAAAGCGCAAGCTGCGCGTGAGTTGGTGCATCCTGCATCCCCCGTGTCCCATGGGAAACCACTGGGGAAATGGGAGAGGGAGAGGGAGGACGTGCAGGAGAAGGAGGTGTGCTGGGAGTGGGAGCCCTCTCTGCAGCCAACTCTGTCCTCCCAGCATATGCCCCCATCTGCTCCCCGTACAGCTGCTCTCCATTGCGGTAGTGGTGCACTGTCTCAGAGAACTCATTCCGGATCCACCTGATATCCAAGGTGCCAGCATCCCGTTGAGGGGACAAGTGGCAGGGCAGCACGACATCCTGCCCCACGGTGGCAGTGACCGAATGGCCTGGTCCCACCACTCTGAGCTGGGCTGGGTAATGGAGAAGGGCACAGAGAGGCGGTGAGATTTTGTCATTGTAAATTTAGGGGGAGTGATTGACAACGGGTGAGCTGTGTGTGAGTTGCTGCGTGCTGCATCCCCCGTGTCCCATGGGAACCCACTGCGGAAACAGGAGAAGGAGGACGTGCAGGAGAAGGAGGTGTGCTGGGAGTGGGAGCCCTCTCTGCAGCATTCGGGCAGGTGAAGAAGAGCCAGAAAGGGCCGCCAAGGCAGCTCCCGTACTGCATGAAAGAACCAAAGGGAAAGCGAAAACCATCTGGGGCTGAGCTGTGGGCTCAGGTCCCCCCAGCCCCACAGCAGCACATCTGCCAGGCCCAGGGGGGAGAGCCCCCAGCAGCTCCGCAGGATCTTACCTGAGCCCAGCTGGAGGAGGAGCAGAGTGACGAGGGAAGACAAGAGGCTCCTGGCATGGCTGGTGAGGCTGGGGCGGCCGCAGTCCCAGGGGAGCCCCATCTGAGAGAGAAGTACCCCAGGGGGCAGGCAGACCCTAGGGGTTTTTCTCCAAGGGAGCCCCACTGAGAGAGAGGTCCCTCACAGGACCCAGCAGAGCTGCGGAAAGCACAAGGCTACACCCAACTTCCCCAACCTTTGCCCACTTCCTGGCTGCAATAACCCTCTGGGAGGAGCTCTGCCCCTGGGGCAATGTCTGCGGAGCTCTGCAGGGCTGGCACCACCATCCCATCATAGCTGGGTGCCCAGCCCAGGGCCTTCAGCAAGCACGAGGGGCTTGTCCCTAGCAGGGGCCTCTCCAGACCTCCAGGGAAAGCCACTGTCTGAGCTCGTTCATCTCCACCCATCTAAGGAGGAATCAAAGAGTGAGCAATGGGACAATATGGAGAGATGGCAGTGAAGAGCTGAGCAGGATCAGAGACTGCAGGGAATGGGGCACAGCTGGGTGCCAAGCCTGGAGCTGCCACCCTTAGCCCAGGGTACTGAAGGAAAAGAGCCAGCCTCGGTCACTGCTCCAGTAAAGCAGCTGTGGCAGAAGGTTGTCTCAGATGGGCAGGGACCTTCTTCTAGAGCTTAGGTGGATGAGGAAAGTTTCTGTTTGCTGGAAGTGAGGTCAGGCAATGTGGAAGGACTACAGAGGTACTGTTTGCTTTTGTAGGGAGAAAATTCGTATGGCCAAAGCACAATTTGAGTTGAGGCTGGACATGAGGGGCAATAAAATGGATTTTTTTTTAAACTATCTTAACAGCAAAATTAGTACAAGAGAAATCATAGGTCTGCTACTGGATGGGGATGCCCAAACAGGGTCATCAACTTCACAGAGCTGTTTAATGCTTTCTTTGCCTTTGTCTTCAACACTGATGCTGGGCTGTGGGACCCCAGGTGCCCTGAGCTGGAGGACAGTGACTGCAGGAATGATAAACTCCCAACAAACCCTGAATTTGTGTGGGATTTGCTGCTTCAGATGGATGCATACAAGACTATAGGGCCTGATGGGATTCATCCCAGAGTACTAAGAGAACTGGCTGCTGTCATCATGTGTGGTGGTTTTACTCAGGTGGGCAGCTGAGCTTCACTACAACTGCTCTCTCACTCCCCCTCCTCAAAGGGAAAAGGGGAGAAAATGCAATGAAAAGGGCTCAAGGTTTGAAATAAGGACCAGGAGATCACACAATAGTTATCATCATGGGCAAACTGACTAACCATAGGGAGATTAAAGGAATTTACTAGCTATTACTAACAAGCCAGAAAAGTGAGAAACAAAGAAAACAAACCAGAGATACCTTCCCCTCATGCACCCCCACCCTCTTCCACCTCCTCTCCCCAAGCGGCGCAGGGGAACGGGACAATGGGGTTTGCAGTCAGTCTATAGCACTTCGTCTCTGCTGCTCCTTCACGGTCACTCTCTTCCCCTGCTCCAGTGTGGGGTCATAGAATCATAGAATATCCCGAGTTGGAAGGGACCCACAAGGATCAATGAGTCCAACTGCTGACACCACACAGGTCTACCCAAAAATTCAGACCATATGAATAAGAGCACAGTCCAAATGCTTCTTGGGGGACATGGTCAAGGGTGACAAGGATTCTGCTCACTCTCCTTCTCCCCCCAGCAGGTTACACTCCCCTCCCTGGAGACAACTACCCCGCAGGTAACGGTGTCCCCATCCCCGTCCCCATTGGCGAGGGCCGAATCACCCCATCTCTCTCCCTGTGTGTGTCCCCCTTCCCCAGGCAGCATCTGAGGACCACCAGACAGACACCTCCTGGCACCGCTGGCTCTCGGATGGCCCCATCTCAGACCCGATGCCACGGTGCTGAGAATAAAGATGCTCCACAAGCCCCGCTGGCGTCTCTGCAGCATTCTGGGGACAGGGCAGAGGCTCATGGGGCTCCTACGGTGTCCTACCAAGTGGAGAGGGTGGGTGAGGGACATGGCATGGGACCCCAAAGGGCCAAGCGTGCCCTGGGGTGCCTCAGGCACGGCACTGCTGGCCGGCCGAGGGAAGGGATCGTCCCGCTCTGCTCGGCCTGCTGCGGCCTCGCCTCGAGCACTGCGTGCAGCTGTGGGCAGCACAGCAGACGAAGGGCGTGAAACTGTGCGAGAGCCTCCAAGGGAGGGCCACAAGGATGGAGAAGGCTCTGCAGGGCAAGGGGTGTGAGGAGCAGCTGAAGGCGTTTGCCATGATGAGCCCAGAGCAGAGGAGACACAGGGGAGGCCTCAGGTGGCCCACAGCTTCCTGATGAGGGGAGTGGAGGGGCAGGCACCGGTCTCTGCTCTCTGGGGCCAGCGACAGAGCCCGAGGGAACGACATGGAGCTGCCACCGGAGACACTCAGGCCGGCTGTTTGGAAGTGGTTTATTCCCCGAGAGGGTGGTCGGGCACTGCAACAGGCTCCCGAGGGATGTAGCCACGGCCCTGAGCCTGCTGCAGCTCAAGGAGTGTTTGGAGAAGGCTCTTAGGGAAAGGGTCTGATTTTTGGGTGGTCCTTTGTGGAGCCTGGAGATGGACTCGATGGTCCCATTGGGTCCCTACCAACTCAGGCTACTCTGTCATTCTGTAATCTTGGGCTGAAGGCTGAGGAGACCTGCTCCCTCTGCTTGGAGGACTTCCAAGAGCCGGAGATGCACCCGTGTGGGCACAGCCTCTGCAGAGTCTGTGTGATGGGAGGCTGGAAGCTCTTTGGGTGCCCCCAGGGCAGGGCAATGACCCAGCTGGGACAAGTGGGTGCCAGCTGGGGAATCGGGGGCAGCTGGAGTTTAGGTTCCTCCTAGCTCCGACTCCCAGGACCAACACCAAGGAGATGGTCTGCTGCAAGACGCCTTCCCAGGCAGCAAAGCCTGAGGACAGAAAGCACCCAGGAAATGCCACTGCCAGACTCCATCTTCATGTACAAAACTTTATTTGCCACAGTCCTGCTGCTGCTTTGTGTTGCATGGATGGGCTCCAAAGGAAGGAACAAAGAGCCCCCACATGCTGCTCATGCTCAGCACCAGGCACAGAGCAAAGATCAACCCCAAACTAGGAGGCAAAGGTGGCCTGCAATGGCCGGCAGCACACGGTGACCACATCCCTTGCACTGGGGTCTGCTGGGGGGGAGGGGCTTTGCCCTTGGGGACCACGGGGAATGTTTGGGGGGGCTCTGCTCTATGGCACCCTGGGGGGAGTTTGGGGGGGCTCTGCTCTATAGGACCCTGTGGAGAACTGGGGGGGGGCTTTGCTCTATGGGGCCATGGGGATGTCTGGGGGGGGCTCAACATCATGGGGCCCTAGGGATAAGTTTTGGGGGGCTCTGCTCTATGGGACCCCTGGGGAAGGGCTGGGGTAGGCTCTGCTTCGTGGGACCCTGGGGGTAGTTTGTGGGGGCTCTGCTCTAGGGGGCCGTGAGAAGGAGTTTGGGTGGGGGGTTTGCTTTATGAGTCCGTGGGGAGGTTTGGGGGTGCTCAGCATCATGGGACCCTAGGGATAGTTTGGGGGGGGTTCTGCACTGTGGTAGTCCGAGAGGGGGTTGGGGGGAGGTCTGCTGTATGGGACTGTGGGCTTGTTTGTGAGGGGCTTTGCCCTTGGGGACCATGGTGGATGTTTGGGGGGGGCTCTGCTCTGTGGGACCCTGGGGATGGTGAGGAGAGGGCTCTGCTCTATGGGACTTTGGGGATGCTTTGGGGGGACTCAGCTCTATGGGACCCTGGGGATTTGGGGGGCTCTGCTCTGCATGGAGGTGGATTGAGGCACAGAGATGGCATTCCTGCCCCTCTCCCCTCAGCCTCATTCCTGATGCACATGGCCAGCTCCTGCCCGCTGGTGGCCAATGGCTCCGTGATGGGCTTCGACTTCACCCTGGCCTTCAAAAAGAACCAGCTGGTGTGCTACGACTCCGACACTCAGCGCTTCGTCGCCTGCGACTGGGGGCTGCTGCGGCTGCAGGCCACCCACCTCGCCGCCCACCTCAACAACGACAGCACCTGGGTGCAGCGCGTCGAGGCCCGGCGCCAGGCCTGCAGCGACCTGGCCCTGCGCTACTGGGACTGGACGGCGCTGCGGCGCAGTGAGCCCCCGGGGGGGCTTGGCGTGGGGCCGTGGTGTGGAAGCGCTGCAGGAGAATATTGCCTGGGGTGTTGCGTGGGAGTGTTGCAGAGCATGTTGCATGGAGTTGTTGCATGGTGGCATTGCATGGGGGCATTGCACAGGGGTTTTGCAGAGCATGTTGCATGGGATTGTTGCACAGGGGTGTTGCATGGGATTGTTGCACAGGGGTGTTGTAGGGCATGTTGCAAGGAGATGTTGCACCAGGCATTGCATGGGGGTGGTGCAGAGCACACTGCATGAGGACGTTGCAAGGGGATGTTGCACGGGGCACTGCACAGCGCACTGCCTTGCGCACTTTGCATGGGGATGTTGCACGGAGCAATGCCTCTTGTAGGGTGTGGCACAGGGGCGTTGCACAGGGCATCTCGTGGGCATCGCATGGGGATGTCGCACGTGACATCGCGTGGGACAATGCCTAGAGCTTGCACAGGGCGTTGCATGGGGAAGCGGCATGGGGAAGTTGCGTGGAGCTTTGCACAGGGCGTTGCAGGGGAGCGTTGCACGGAACATTGCGTGGGGACCTTGCACGGGGCAGGGAAAAGGGGCTCGCCCAGCCCTGACCCCATCCCCGTCCCTGCTCCAGCGCAGCCCCAAGTCCGCATCATCCCCGCGGAGACGGGGAACGCCCGTGTGCCCGTCCGCCTCACCTGCCACATCTGGGGCTTCTACCCCCCCGAGGTGACCGTCATCTGGCTGCGCAACGGGGACATCCTGGAGCCCGACGGCTACAACCCCATCTCCGCCATCCCCAACGGCGACTGGACCTACCAGACGCAGGTGCCCCTGATGGTGGCCCCGGTGGCAGGCGACACCTACACCTGCTCGGTGCAGCACGTCAGCCTGCAGGAGCCTCTCCTGGAGGACTGGAGTGAGTGGAGAGGCGCAGGACGGCACCCGGAGGCCGGCGGTCTTGCCCACTCACCGCCACTCACCCGGCCGTGTCCCCGCAGGTCCCGGACTGCTGCAGGAGGTGACGATAATGGTGGCGGTGGCCACCGTGCTGATGGTGGTGGGACTTGGCTTATTTCTCGCAGGTGTCTACCGCTTCAGGGCCAGGCCTCCCGCCCCGGGTGAGTGGCCGGGGAGAGCTGGGGACGTGGTCAAGGGCGACAAGGACTCTGCTCACTCCTCTTCTCCCCCCTGCAGGTTACACTCCCCTCCCTGGAGACAACTACCCTGCAGGTAACGGTGTCCCCATCCCCGTCCCCATTGGTGAGGGCTGAATCACCCCATCTCTCGCCCTGTGTGTGTCCCCCTTCCCCAGGCAGCATCTGAGGTCCACCAGACAGACACCTCCTGGCACCTGTGGCTCCTGGATGGCCCCATCTCAGACCCGATGCCGCGGTGCTGAGAATAAAGATGCTCCACAAGCCCCGCTGGCGTCTCTGCAGTGTTCTTGGTAGAGGGCAGGGGCTCACGGGTCTCCTACGGTGTCCCACCAAGTGGAGAGGGTGGGTGGGGGACATGGCTTGGGACCCCAAAGGGCCAAGCGTGCCCTGAGGTACCTCAGGCATGGCACTGCTGGCCGGCCGAGGGAAGGGATCGTCCCGCTCTGCTGGGCCTGCTGCAGCCTCGCCTCGAGCACTGCGTGCAGCTGTGGGCAGCACAGCAGACAAAGGGCATGAAACTGTGCGAGAGCCTCCAAGGGAGGGCCACAAGGATGGAGAAGGCTCTGCAGGGCAGGGGGTGTGAGGAGCGGCTGAAGGCGCTTGGCTTGTTGAGCCCAGAGCAGAGGAGACGCAGGGGAGGCCTCGCGATGGCCCACAGCTTCCTGATGAGGGGAGCGGAGGGGCAGGCGCCGGTCTGTGCTCTCTGGGGCCAGCGACAGGGCCCGAGGGAACGACATGGAGCTGCCACAGGGGAGGCTCAGGCACTGAGGAGACGGTCTGCTGCAAGACGCCTTCCCAGGCAGCAAAGCCTCAGGACAGAAAGCACCCAGGAAATGCCACTGCCGGACTCCATCTTCCTGTGCAAAACTTTATTTGCTGCAGTCCTGCTGCTGCTGTGCCTTGATGTGCTCCAGAGGAGGGAACAAAGAGCCCCCACAGGCTGGTCATGCTCAGCACCAGGCACAGAGCAAAGATCAACCCCAAACTAGGAGGCAAAGGTGGCCTGCAATGGCCGGCAGCACACGGTGACCACATCCCTTGCACTGGGGTCTGCAAGCAGTGCAAGCAGAGGGGAGAGGAGCGTGGAGAGCTGCTGCAGCCCCTGTGCTGCCCGATGGGGCTCAGAGGCAGGCTGAGACCCATGGGTGCCAGCAGGGCTTGTGTCCCAGCACAGGAGCCCTGTACAGGGCAGAGCCCAGGGTCTGCAAGGCGCCTGAATCCTGCTTGCAGCATCCCAGCCCTCCTCCAGCAGCAGGGAAGGACATGGGGCAGCCCCTGGCCCCACTGCCCCTCATTCCTGTGCTGCTGCTGCAGGACCAAGGAGAGGTGATGCAGGAGTGGCTGGAGAAGGGCAGGAGCCCCCCAGGGCTGGGGACAGGGTCTACAGGGTGCTGTCCCTCAGGCACAGCTGAATTGCCCTTGTCTCCAGACGGAACCAGGGGCGGATGCTCTCCCCATTGAAGGTGGCTGCTGTGAAAGTGAAGATCTCCACCCCGTTGTCAGCGTTGATAAAAGACACCTGCTGCTGGGTACAGTCCAGACAGACCCAGATCCTCGTGGGGACAGGGGACAGGGACAAGTGAGTGGGAGGAGATGTGAGAGACATGAGCTGCCCCGCTTTGTACTGCACAGCCCAGATCCCTCCTTCAGGGCTCATGTCGATCCACCCCTTCCTCTTCACAGATGCCCTGGCCACCCCCACAGCCCACCAAGAATACTTGAGCCACTCCCCCTCCCCCTCCACCACCCAGCAGTGCCTCCCCTCTCTGAACTCCTCACGGCCCAGCACGCAGCACCAATAGTCAAATCTCTCCGGTGTGTCAGGCACCTGCTGCCATTCCCTTTCCCGTCTCACACTCGTTTGGTCCTCTGACAGGACAAGCTTAGGATGAGCCGTGTGCGGATCCAGGGTCACCTTCACTGCAGGGACAGAAGGAGCCAGGCCATCAGGGGCAGAGCTCAGCCCTGGGCAGGCTTTCCCCAGCTCGGGGCCAGGAGCTGCCCCACAGGGCAGGAGATGGAGCACCTCTTGGCTCCTGAACATGCCCCAGCAAGGGCAGGAGAAGCACTGCAGAGGGCAACCCAATGCACACCTACCTCTATTTTGAGGCAGAAGACACCTTCTCCATGCTGGAAGGAGAGGGGAGAGCTGGTCACAGCCCACGGCCGGTGCCCAGTGGGTGTGGGCAGGGTGAGGGTCCTGCCCTGGGCTGCTCTGTCCCAGCTGCCCACCCTCCCCTGCACATCGCCTTGGCATTGCCCTGGGGCCCAAGCGTTGGGACACTCACCCAGTTCTGCAGCTTGTTTTTCTGAAAAGGAAAGCAAAAGTAATGCATGATCAGAGGGGAGAGTTGCTCAGCCCATGGTAGACCCTGAACACATCCCATGACTGGGAAAATACTGCCTTGCTCCGAGGTGGAACCAAACAAATAGTCATTGTGGCCATCTTTGTACAATGCTCTTGTATGTGGAACTGTAAGCAGAGACACTTGTGCAACTTTGATCTTTGTGCCACCGAAGCCATTATGGAAGTGAAGAACGGATTGTTGGAGGACGTCCCTGTCCCGTAAGTGTCAGTGCAGTGCGTGGCTTCCCCATATCTCTCTCACCGTCCCCACCTTGATCCCCATTCCTTTCAGCCATCCCGGCCGTGTCCCGTGCCCAGGGCAGCCCCAGCCCCAGCACTCCCCACTCCCCCGTCAGGCTCCAGCTGCTCCTCCAGCACCCCCGAGCCACCAGCACACAAGCCCCCACAGCCCACCCAGCCCAGTCCCTCCCAAAGGGACACCACTTCCCCAGGGGCTGGGGGCAGGGACTGCAAGGACTCACCCAGCTCTCGGCTCTGTGCCGCTGAAAAGCAAAGGCGGAGGAACAGGAGGTCAGCAGAGCAGCTTGGTTGCTCGGTGGGAACATCTGCAGGGGCTCTGGGCCTTCCCACCAGCCCCACGCTGCAGCCATGCTCCCTGGCCTCCCACCCAAGGCCCCTTGCCTTCTCCTCTGCCTTCGTTGCCCAAGACAGAGGCCCAAGAGGATCCCAAGGCCTTTGGGATCCCCAGGAGAACATTCCCTTCCTCCTCCTATGCACCTCCCTGGGCCAGGGCTCAGCCCCGCTCCAGACCCACGCGGGTCCCTGCAGAACACCTCCCTCTGCTCCATCCCTGCGCTGCCAGCTTACCTTTCTTTAGAAAGAGATAAACAGCGAGGCCAATGGACACAGCCAAAAGCACAGCGACCAGAGCCAGAGCCACCTTCCAGGGCTGGGCGTTGTGGAAGAAGGGAGCTGAGAAAAGGCACCAGGAAAAGCGCTCTGTTTCCATGCCCGTGGGTGGAAAAGCAAGACCCAGACTTCTCCCAGCTCAGGACAAGTGCAGGGGCCAGGAACACGTCACCCTGGCTGTGCTATTTGTACCTGCGATGTGCAGGGACGATTCCCGCTCCTGCTGGAGGCGGCTGCTCCTGACCACGCAGGACAAGGGCCCCTCCACGCTCCCGGTCACGATGATGGCTCCTTCGATTTCAAAGAGCCCCTCCTGGTCCTGGGAATGTGTCTGGGAGACCGAGGGCAGGTGCTGCCCGCGAGCATCCCTCCACAGCAGCTGCGGCAGTGGGTACCAGCCGGCCGATCGACACAGCACGCGGACGCCTCCGGCCTCGTAGCCCCCCAGGGAGAGGTGGGGGTCAGCGCCTGTGGCTGGGGGAAGAGCCTGGAGCTGAGGCTTGACTTGGGGAGGGATTCAGTTCCAAGGCAAAGACCCCATCTGCTCCCATGCCAGACACAGCCCAGACCAGCCACAGCCCCAGAGGCTCACGGACCGGACGCTCCATGAACCCACCTTCACCCCAAAAACACCCTGTCTGGTACCGGACCCAGACAGAAGGGCTGCACAATGCCAGTGGCCTTAAATTGACCAGAAAACCCAGGTGATGAGCTCCAGAACCTCCTTGCAGTGTCTCGTTACCAAGTCGTGCTGTTTCAAGAAGCCCCAAGACTTCCTGACAACGTCTCAGGTCTCCCCACCACACAAAGCAAAAGTAAAGCAGATGTCCGGCAGCTCAGAGGACTCTGTGATTCTCCCTGTGTGGTGTTTGGTCCCATTGCTGACAAAGCTGAAGGAGCTGCTCCGCAGCCCGTGCCCACTGCCCTCGCAATATTATGATTATTGTCTTTGAGGACACCAGGGAAAACTGACAAAAATATCCATGGAGCTCTCTCCCCAAATATTACCTCCACATCCAAGGGCATGCTCCATGCTGTGAAAGAGCTGAAACATTGAAAGGACACATAAACTCTCCCCTGGAAGCATCACCCCAGCCACTAACCTGACACCTCCAGCTCCACAATGGCTTCATTATAAGCATCAGCACCTTCCACAGTGCAGACGTACTGGCCATCATCAGAGGGTCTCACCCTGGTGATTCGCAAGTCCAGGCTTCCAGCAGAGAGACCATCTCTGGCCAACTCTGTCCTCCCGACATATGCCTCCATCTGCTCCCCGTACAGGTCCTCTCCATTGCGGTAGTGGTGCACTGTCTCAGAGATGTGGTCCCGGATCCACCTGACGTCCAAGGTGCGAGCATCCCGTTGAGGGGACAAGTGGCAGGGCAGCACGACATCCTGCCCCACGGTGGCAGTGAGAGGCTGGCCTGGTCCCTCCACTCTGAGCTGGGCTGGGCAATGGAGAAGGGCACAGAGAGGAGGTGAGATTTTGCCATGTCAAATTTATGGGCAGTGAGTGACAAGGGGCGAGCTGCGCGTGAGTTGATACGTGCTGGGTCCCCTGTGTCCCATGGGAAACCACCGGGGAAATGGGAGAAGGAGAGGGAGGATGTGCAGGAGAAGGAGGTGTGCTGGGAGTGGGAGCCGTCTGCAGCATTCGGGCAGGTGAAGAAGAGCCAGAAAGGGCAGCCAAGGCAGTGCCCGTATTGTGTGAAAGAACCAAAGGGAAAGCGAAACCCAGCTGGGGCTGAGCTGTGGTCTCGGGTTCCCCCAGCCCCACGGCCGCTCCCCTGCCCCATGGCAGCAAGTGTGCCATACCCCGGGGGGAGAGCCCCCAGCAGCCCCGCAGGATCCTACCTGAGCCCATCTGGAGGAGGAGCAGAGTGACGAGGGAAGTCAGGAGGCCCCTGGCATGGCCGGTGAGGCTGGGACGGCCGCAGCCCCAGGGGAGCCCCATCTGAGACAGAGGTCCCTCAGGGGGCAGGGGGCCCCCCAGGGGTTCTTCTCCAAGGGAGCCCCACCAACAGAGAGGTCCCTCACAACACCCAGCAGAGCTGCAGAAAGTACAAGGCTATGCCCAACTTCCCCAGACTTTGCTCACTTCCTGGTTGCAATAACCCACTGGGAGGAGCTCTGTCCCTGGGCCAATGCATGGGGAGCTCTGCAGGGCTGGCACCAACATCCCATCACAACTGGGTGCCCAGCCCAGGGCCTTCAGCAAGCACGAGGGGCTTGTCCCCGGCAGGGTCCTCTCCAGACCTCCAGGGAAAGCCAGTGTCTGAGCTCGTTCATCTCCACCCATCTAAGGAGGAATCAAACAGTGAGGAATGGGACAATGTGGAGAGATGGCAGTGAAGAGCCGAGCGGGATCAGAGGATGCAGGGAATGGGGCACAGCTGGGTGCTGAGCCTGGAGCTGCCACCCTTTGACCAGGGTGCTGAAGGCAATGTGCCAGCCTTGGTCACTGCTCCAGTAAAGCAGCTGTGGTAGAAGGTTGTCTCAGATGGGCAGGGACCTTCTTCTAGAGCTTAGGTGGATAAGGAAAGTTTCTGTTTGCTGGAAGTGAGGTCAGGCCATGTGGAAGGACTACAGAGGTACTGTTTGCCTTTGTAGGGAGAAAATTCGTATGGCCAAAGCACAATTTGAGTTGAGGCTGGACAGTACTGTGAGGGGCAATAAAATGGATTTTTTTTTAAACTATCTTAACAGCAAAAGTAGGATGAGAGAAAACATTGGTCTGCTACTGGATGGGGATGCCCAAACAGGGTCATCGACTTCACAGAGCTGTTTAATGCTTTCTTTGCCTTTGTCTTCAACACTGATGCTGGGCTGGGGGACCCCAGGTGCCCTGAACTGGAGGACAGTGACTGCAGGAATGATAAACTCCCAACAAACCCCGAATTTGCTGCTCCAGATGGGTACATACAAGACTATAGGACCTGATGGGATTCATCCCAGAGTACTAAGAGAACTGGCTGCTGTCATCATGTGTGGTGGTTTTACTCAGGTGGGTAGCTGAGCTTCACTACAACTGCTCTCTCACTCCCCCTCCTCAAAGGGAAAAGGGGAGAAAATGCAATGAAAAGGGTTCAAGGATTGAAATAAGGACCAGGAGATCACACAATAATTATCATCATGGGCAAACTGACTAACCACAGGAAGATTAAAGGAATTTACTAGCTATTACTAAGAAGCCAGAAAAGTGAGAAGCAAAGAAAACAAACCAGAGATATCTTTCCCTCATCCACCCCCACCCTCTTCCACCTCCTCTCCCCAAGCGGCGCAGGGGAACGGGACAATGGGGTTTGCAGTCAGTCTATAGCACTTCGTGTCCGCTGCTCCTTCACGGTCACGCTCTTCCTCTGCTCCAATGTGGGGTCATAGAATCATAGAATATCCCCAATTAGGAAGGGACCCACAAGGATCAATGAGTCCAACTGCTGGCACCACACAGGTCTACCCAAACATTCAGACCATATGAATAAGAGCACAGTCCAAATGCTTCTTGGGGGACATGGTCAAGGGTGACAAGGATTCTGCTCACTCCTCTTCTCCCCCCAGCAGGTTACACTCCCCTCCCTGGAGACAACTACCCCGCAGGTAACGGTGTCCCCATCCCCGTCCCCATTGACGAGGGCCAAATCACCCCATCTCTCTCCCTGTGTGTGTCCCCCTTCCCCAGGCAGCATCTGAGGACCCCCAGACGGACACCTCCTGGCACTGCTGGCTCCCGGATGGCCCCATCTCAGACCCGATGCCGCGGTGCTGAGGATAAAGATGGTCCACAAGCCCTGCTGGCATCTCTGCAGCATTCTGGGGACAGGGCAGAGGCTCATGGGGCTCCTACGGTGTCCCACCAAGTGGAGCGGGTGGGTGGGGGACATGGCATGGGACCCCGAACGGCCAAGCGTGCCCTGGGGTGCCTCAGGCACGGCACTGCTGGCCGGCCGAGGGAAGGGATCGTCCCGCTCTGCTGGGCCTGCTGCGGCCCCACCTCGAGCACTGCGTGCAGCTGTGGGCACCACAGCAGACGAAGGGCGTGAAACTGTGCGAGAGCCTCCAAGGGAGGGCTACGAGGACGGCAAAGGCTCTGCAGGGCAAGGGGTGTGAGGAGCGGCTGAAGGCTCTTGGCTTGTTGAGCCCAGAGCAGAGGAGACGCAGGGGAGGCCTCGCGATGGCCCACAGCTTCCTGATGAGGGGAGCGGAGGGGCAGGTGCTGGTTTCTGCTCTCTGGGGCCAGTGACAGGGCCCAAGAGAACGACATGGAGCTGCCACAGGGGAGGCTCAGGCACCGAGGAGACGGTCTGCTGCAAGACGCCTTCCCAGGCACCAAAGCCTGAGGACAGAAAGCACCCAGGAAATGCCACTGCCAGACTCCATCTTCGTGTGCAAAACTTTATTTGCCACAGTCCTGCTGCTGCTGTGCCTTGGTGTGCTCCAGAGGAGGGAACAAAGAGCCCCCACAGGCTGCTCATGCTCAGCACCAGGCACAGAGCAAAGATCAACCCCAAACTAGGAGGCAAAGGTGGCCTGCAATGGCCGGCAGCACACGGTGACCACATCCCTTGCACTGGGGTCTGCAAGCAGTGCAAGCAGAGGGGAGAGGAGCGTGGAGAGCTGCTGCAGCCCCTGTGCTGCCCGCTGGGGCTCAGAGGCAGGGTGAGACCTGTGGGTGCCATCAGGGCTTGTGCCCCAGCACAGGAGCCCTGTGCAGGGCAGAGCCCAGGGTCTGCAAGGGGCCTGGCCCCTGCTTGCAGCATCCCAGCCCTCCTCCAGCAGCAGGGAGGGACATGGGGCAGCCCCTGGCCCCACTGCCCCTCATTCCTGTGCTGCTCCTGCAGGACCAAGGAGAGTTGATGCAGGAGTGGCTGGAGAAGGGCAGAAGCCCCCCAGGGCTGGGGACAGGGTCTACAGGGTGCTGTCCCTCAGGCACAGCTGGATTCCCTCTGTCTCTAGACAGAACCAGGGGCGGATGCTCTCCCCATTGAAGGAGGCTGCTGTGAAAGAGAAGATCTCCACCCCGTTGTCAGCGTTGATAAAAGACACCTGCTGCTGGGTACAGTCCAGACAGACCCAGATCCTCGTTGGGACAGGGGACAGGGACAAGTGGGTGGGAGGACGCGTCAGAGACCAGAGCTGCCCCTCATCGTACTCCACAACCCAGATCCCTTCTTCAGGGCTCGTGTCGATCTCCCCCTTCCTCTTCACAGATGCCCTGGCCACCCCCACAGCCCACCATGATTCTTCTTTCATCTCTCCCTCCACCACCACCAACCAGCAGTGCCTTCCCTCTCTGAACTCCTCACGGCCCAGCACGCAGCACCAATAGTCAAATCTCTCTGGTATGTCAGGAACCTGCTGCCATTCCCTTTCCCATCTCACACTGCTGTAGTCCTGACACACAACAAGTTCAGGATGAGCCGTGTGCGGATCCAGGGTCACCTTCACTGCAGGGACAGAAGGAGCCAGGCCATCAGGGGCAGAGCTCAGCCCTGGGCAGGCTTTCTCCAGCTCAGGGCCAGGAGCTGCCCCACGGGGCAGGAGATGGGGCACCTCTTGGCTCCTGAACATGCCCCAGCAAGGGCAGGAGAAGCACCGCAGAGGGTAACTCAATGCACACCTACCTGGATTTTGAGGCAGCAGAAACCTTCTCCATGCTGGAATGAGAGGGGAGAGCTGGTCACAGCCCATGGCTGGTGCCCAGTGGGTGTGGGCAGGGTGAGGGTCCAGCCCTGGGCTGCTCTGTCCCAGCTGCCCACCCTCCCCTGCACATCGCCTTGGTGTTGCCCTGCGGCCCAAGCATGGGGACACTCACCCAGCTCTGCAGCTTGTTTCTCTACAAATGAAAGAGAAAAAGAAACATGATCAGCGGGCACAGTTTCTTATCCCATACCTCTCACTATGACGCTTTTTTATTATTATTATTATTATTATTTTTTTTGCGTTTGGAGAGTGAGACTTACCCAGCTCTGCAGCTTGTTCGGCTACAAACAAAAGAGAAAAGGAATGCATCAATGAGAGGAGTCAGCTTCTCACCAATGGCTGCTACAAACCAAAGACCCCAAATTCCTTCAGTTGTGGGGGGGAAGAGAGACTCACCCAGTCTTGCATCTTTTTCCTCTGGAAAAGAAAAGCATAAGGAATGCATGATCAGAGGGAAAAAAATTCTCATCCTTTGTCTATGCAGCAAAGTCTTTCAGGTCAGGGATGGCCACTCACCTATCTCTGCAGCTTGTTTCACTGGAAAGGAAAAAGAAAGAGAAGCAATGTATGGTCAGAGGGGACAGTATGCCTGTGGGAAGACACCAAATGCCTTCTCTTTGTGGAAGGAGACTTACCCAGCTTTGCATCCTTTTTTGCTGCTATGAAAAGCAAAAGGAATGAATGGTCAGAGTGGAGAGACTTTCGCCCCATTGCTGCTTCCATGGCTAGACCCCAAATTTTTTTGCTCTCGTGCATGGATACAGACCACCTTGTTGCCAGACCGGTAGCGACCACACTAACAAGCACCGAGGCCCAGCATTTTGCAGGACTTGTAGCATTAAGAACAGACACTTGTGCAGCTCTCTGCACCGTGCCACCAAAATACAAGTGGAAGTGAATGGGGACGGGTGGAGGATATCCTTGTCCTGGAAGCATCAGTGCAGAGTAGGGCAGCCCTGCAGCTCACTCCCCGTCCCCACCTTGATCCCCGTTCCTTTCAGCCATCCTGGCCGTGACCCATGCCCAGGGCAGCCCCAGCCCCAGCACTCCCCACTCCCCCGTCAGGCTCCAGCTGCTCCTCCAGCACCCCCGAGCCACCAGCACACAAGCCCCCACAGCCCACCCAGCCCAGTCCCTCCCGCAGGGACACCACTTCCCCAATGGCTGGGGGCAGGGACTGCAAGGACTCTCCCAGCTCTCAGCTCTGTGCCGCTGAAAAGCAAAGGCGGAGGAACAGGAGGTCAGCAGAGCAGCTTGGTTGCTCGGTGGGAACATCTGCAGGGGGTCTGGGCCTTCCCACCAGCCCCACGCTGCAGCCATGCTCCCTGGCCTCCCACCCAAGGCCCCTTGCCTTCTCCCCTGCCTTTGTTGCCCAAGGCAGAGGCCCAAGAGGATCCTAAGGCCTTTGGGATCCCCAGGAGAATATTCCCTTCTTCCTCCTATGCATCTCCCTGGGCCAGGGCTCAGCCCCGCTCCAGACCCATGTGGGTCCCTGCAGAACACCTCCCTCCGCTCCATCCCTGCGCTGCCAGCTTACCTTTCTTTCGAAAGAGATAAACAGCGAGGCCAACAGACACAGCCAAAAGCACGAGGACCAGAGCCAGAGCCACCATCCAGGGCTGGGCGTTGTGGAAGAAGGGAGCTGAGAAAAGGCACCAGGAAAAGGGCTGTGTTACATGCCCATGGATGGAAAAGCAAGACCCAGACTTCTCCTGGCTCAGGACAAGTGCAGGGGCCAGGAACACGTCACCCTGGCTGTGCTATTTGTACCTGCGATGTGCAGGGACGATTCCCGCTCCTGCTGGAGGCGGCTGCTCCTGACCACGCAGGACAAGGGCCCCTCCAAGCTCCCGGTCACGATGATGGCGCCTTCGATTTCAAAGAGCCCCTCCTGGTCCTGGGAATGTGTCTGGGAGACCGAGGGCAGATGCTGCCTGCGAGCATCCCTCCACAGCAGCTGCGGCAGCGGGTACCAGCCGGCCGATCGACACAGCACCCGGACGCCTCCGGCCTCGTAGCCCCCGAGGGAGAGGTGGGGGTCAGTGCCTGTGGCTGGGGGAAGAGCCCGGAGCTGGGGCTTGACTTGGGGAGGGATTCAGTTCCAAGGCAAAGACCCCATCTGCTCCCATGTCAGACACAGTCCAGCCCAGCCACGGCCCCAGAGGTTCAGGGACCGGGCGCTCCACACACCCAGCCTCACCCCAAAGCACCCCGACTGGTTCCGGACCCAGACGGAAGGGCTGCACAATGCCAGTGGCCCCAAATTGCCAAGAAAACCCTGGTGCCGAGCTACAGCACCTCCAGGCAGCATCTCTGCACCAAGTTGTTCTGGTTCAAGAAGCCCCGGGACTTCCAGACAACGTCTCAGATCTCCCCCACCACACAAAGCAAAAGTAAAGCAGATGTCCGGCTGCTCGGAGGACTCTTTGGTTCTCCCTGTGTGGTGTTTGGTCCCATTGCTGACACAGCTGAAGGAGCTGCTCAGCAGCCTGTGCCCAGTGCCCTCACAATATTATGATTATTGTCTTCAAGGACAACAGGGAAAACTGACAAAAATATCCATGGAGCTCTCTCCCCAAATATTACCTCCACATCCATGGGCATGCTCCATGCTGTGAAAGAGCTGAAACATTAAAAGGACACGTAAACTCTCCCCTGGAAGCATCACCCCAGCCACTAACCTGACACCTCCAGCTCCACAATGGCTTCGTTATAAGCATCAGCATCTTCCACAGTGCAGACGTACTGGCCATCATCAGAGGGTCTCAGCCTGGTGATTCGCAAGTCCAGGCTTCCAGCAGAGAGACCATCTCTGGCCAACTCTGTCCTCCCGACATATGCCCCCATCTGCTCCCCATACAGGTCCTCTCCATTGCGGTAGTGGTGCACTGTCTCAGATAAGCTGTGCCGAATCCACCTGACTTCCAAGGTGCGAGCATCCCGTTGAGGGGACAATTGGCAGGGCAGCACGACATCCTGCCCCACGGTGGCAGTGAGAGGGTGGCCTGGTCCCACCACTCTGATCTGGGCTGGTCAATGGAGAAGGGCACAGAGAGGCTGTGAGATTTTTGCCATCGTAAATTTAGGGGCAGTGAGTGACAAAGGGCGAGCTGTACATGAGTTGGACAGTACTGGGATGGAGGATGATGAGGTTTGGGGATGGTGGGACCCCACTGGGATGAACTTGGATGGGGTTTGTGGTGGTGGATTTCCACTGGAATGGAAGACAATGGAATTTTGGGAGATGGGACTCTTTTCGGAGGAAGGAGCATGGGGTTTGGGGATGGTGGGATATCGGTGGGATCTCAGTGGAATAAAGGATGAGGGGTTTTGGGGATGGTGAGACCTGACGTGGATGGAGATGGATGATAGGGTTTGGAGACGGCTCAGCTTGGCTCATGCCTTGAGAACCAGATGGATTAGAGCATCTGTGTCTCCTCATTGTGTAGCTGGGTTCCAGTGAGTGACAAAGCGCAAGCTGCGCGTGAGTTGGTGCATCCTGCATCCCCCGTGTCCCATGGGAAACCACTGGGGAAACAGGAGAGGGAGAGGGAGGACGTGCAGGAGAAGGAGGTGTGCTGGGAGTGGGAGCCCTCTCTGCAGCATTCGGGCAGGTGAAGAAGAGCCAGAAAGGGCAGCCAAGGCAGCGCCCCTATGGCTTGAAAGAACCAAAGGGAAAGTGAAACCCATTGGGGGCTGAGCTGAGGGCTCAGGTCCCCCTGCCCCACGGCCGCTCCCCTGCCCCACAGCACCACGTCTGCCAGGCCTTGACTGGAGTGCCCCCAGCAGCCCCACAGGATCTTACCTGAGCCCAGCCGGAGGAGGAGGAACGTGACAAGGGAAGTCAGCAGGCCCTTGGCATGGCCGGTGCGGTTGGAGCGGCCACAGTCCCTGGGGAGCCCCATCTGAGACAGAGGTCCCCCAGGGGGCAGGCAGCCCCCCAGGGGTTCTTTTCCAAGGGAGTCCCACCGAGAGAGAGAGGTCCCTCACAGCACCCAGCAGAGCTGCAGAAAGCACAAGGCTACACCCAGTGTCCCCAACCTTTGCCCACTTCCTGGTTGAAATAACCCTCTGGGAAGAGCTCTGCCCCTGGGGCAATGAGGACAATTGTCTGGGGAGCTCTGCAGGGCTGGCACCACCATCCCATCGCAGCTTGGTGCCCAGCCCATGGCTTTCACCCAGCACAAGGTGCTTGTCCCCAGCAGGTGCCTCTCCAGACCCCCAGGGAAAGTCACTCTCTAGGCTCATTCATCTCCACCCATCTAAGGAGGAATCAAACAGCGAGCATTGGGACAATGTGGAGGTGCATAATGTCATCTCGAGACCTCTCCAAATTCTATCTTAAGGGTCTTTGGTCTTGGAATTTAAGCTGTCAGACGTTGCCCCAGTTTCCAAGAAGGATTAACAAAGAAGACCCTGGGAATTACACCCTATGAGGGCACCATCCCTGACTGTGGGATGGGCTTCACCGTTCCCTTGGCCTTCCTCCTCTGCCAGAAAAGCCACGTGGGGCCCAGTCCCCATGTCTGCTCGGACTGTGGGAAAGCCTTTTGGGAGACCATGACCCTCTGCAGGCACCAGCGCATCCACACGGGTGAGAAGCCCTACCAATGCTCATACTGGGAGAAAAGCTTTCGGGCCAGCTCCACCCTCATCATCCACCAGAGGAACCACACCGGGAGATGGGGGGTCTTTGGGTCTCCACCCCCATGACATCGCAGCTCCTCTATGTCCCATCCATCCTAGAGCTTGCGTTTCGCTGCTGCTCGTGCCTTCAACTCCAAGCATAACTTTTACTGCTCCTCCCAAACAACTCACTGAAGATGATTTATGTGAATTGAGGAGGACCATGCATGCAGCTGTTGGTCATGGCACAGCTTCTCATAGTGCTCATAGAGAAAGGGCGAGCTGCACGTGAGTTGGTGCATCCTGCATCCCCCGTGTCCCCTGGGAAACACTGGGGAAATGGGAGAGGGAGAGGGAGGACGTGCAGGAGAAGGAGGTGTGCTGGGAGTGGGAGCCAGCAACGTCTGTTGATCTCTGCAGGGCTGGCACCGCCATCCCATCACTGCTGGGTGCCCAGTCCAGGGCCTTCAGCAAGCATGAGGGGCTTGTCCCCGGCAGGGTCCTCTCCAGACCTCCAGGGAAAGCCAGTGTCTGAGCTCGTTCATCTCCACCCATCTAAGGAGGAATCAAACAGTGAGCAATGGGACAATGTAGAGAGATGGCAGTGAAGAGCTGAGCGGGATTGGAGGCTGCAGGGAATGGGGCACAGCTGGTTGCCAAGCCTGGAGCTGCCACCCTTTGACCAGGGTGCTGAAGGCAATGTGCCAGCCTTGGTCACTGCTCCAGTAAAGCAGCTGTGGTAGAAGGTTGTCTCAGATGGGCAGGGACCTTCTTCTAGAGCTTAGGTGGATAAGGAAAGTTTCTGTTTGCTGGAAGTGAGGTCAGGCCATGTGGAAGGACTACAGAGGTACTGTTTGCTTTTGTAGGGAGAAAATTCGTATGGCCAAAGCACAATTTGAGTTGAAGCTGGACAGTACTGTGAGGGGCAATAAAATGGATTTTTTTTAAACTATCTTAACAGCAAAAGTAGGATGAGAGAAAGCACTGGTCTGCTACTGGATGGGGATGCCCAAACAGGGTCATCGACTTCACAGAGCTGTTTAATGCTTTCTTTGCCTTTGTCTTCAACAATGATGCTGGGCTGGGGGACCCCAGATGTCCTGAACTGGAGGACAGTGACTGCAGGAATGATGAACTCCCAACAAACCCCGAATTTGTGTGAGATTTGCTGCTCCAGATGGATGCATACAAGACTATAGGACCTGATGGGATTCATCCCAGAGTACTAAGAGAACTGGCTGCTGTCATCATGTGTGGTGGTTTTACTCAGATGGGCAGCTGAGCTTCACTACAACCGCTCTCTCACTCCCCCTCCTCAAAGGGAAAAGGGGAGAAAATGCAATGAAAAGTTCTCAAGGTTTGAAATAAGGACCAGGAGATCACACAACAATTATCATCATGGGCAAACTGACTAACCATAGGAAGATTAAAGGAATTTACTAGCTATTACTAAGAAGCCAGAAAAGTGAGAAACAGAGAAAACAAACCAGAGTTATTTCTCCTCATCCACCCCCACCCTCTTCCACCTCCTCTCCCCAAGCGTCGCAGGGGAACGGGACAATGGGGTTTGCAGTCAGTCTATAGCACTTCGTGTCCGCTGCTCCTTCACGGTCACGCTCTTCCTCTGCTCCAATGTGGGGTCATAGAATCATAGAATATCCCCAATTAGGAAGGGACCCACAAGGATCAATGAGTCCAACTGCTGGCACCACACAGGTCTACCCAAACATTCAGACCATATGAATAAGAGCACAGTCCAAATGCTTCTTGGGGGACATGGTCAAGGGTGACAAGGATTCTGCTCACTCCTCTTCTCCCCCCAGCAGGTTACACTCCCCTCCCTGGAGACAACTACCCCGCAGGTAACGGTGTCCCCATCCCCGTCCCCATTGACGAGGGCCAAATCACCCCATCTCTCTCCCTGTGTGTGTCCCCCTTCCCCAGGCAGCATCTGAGGACCCCCAGACGGACACCTCCTGGCACCACTGGCTCTCGGATGGCCCCATCTCAGACCCGATGCCGCGGTGCTGAGAATAAAGATGCTCCACAAGCCCCGCTGGCGTCTCTGCAGCATTCTGGGGACAGGGCAGAGGCTCATGGGGCTCCTCCGGTGTCCTACCAAGTGGAGCGGGTGGGTGGGGGACATGGCATGGGACCCCGAACGGCCAAGCGTGCCCTGGGGTGCCTCAGGCACGGCACTGCTGGCCGGCCGAGGGAAGGGATCGTCCCGCTCTGCTCGGCCTGCTGTGGCCTCGCCTCGAGCACTGCGTGCAGCTGTGGGCAGCACAGCAGATGAAGGGCGTGAAACTGTGCGAGAGCCTCCAAGGGAGGGCTACGAGGATGGCTGAGGCTCTGCAGGGCAAGGGGTTTGAGGAGCGGCTGAAGGTGCTTGGCTTGTTGAGCCCAGAGCAGAGGAGACACAGGGGAGGCCTCGCGGTGGCCCACAGCTTCCTGATGAGGGGAGCGGAGGGGCAGGCGCCGGTCTCTGCTCTCTGGGGCCAGCGACAGGGCCCAAGGTAACGGCAGGGAGCTGCCACCAGAGACACTCAGGCCGGCTGTTTGGAAGTGGTTTATTCCCCGAGAGGGTGGTCGGGCACTGAAACAGGCTCCCGAGGGATGTAGCCACGGCCCTGAGCCTGCTGCAGCTCAAGGAGTGTTTGGAGAAGGCTCTTAGGGAAAGGGTCTGATTTTTGGGTGATCCTTTGTGGAGCCTGGAGATGGACTCGATGGTCCCATTGGGTCCCTACCAACTCAGGCTATTCTGTCATTCTGTGATCTTGGGCTGAAGGCTGAGGAGACCTGCTCCCTCTGCTTGGAGGACTTCCAAGAGCCGGAGATGCACCCGTGTGGGCACAGCCTCTGCAGAGTCTGTGTGATGGGAGGCTGGCAGCTCTTTGGGTGCCCCCAGGGCAGGGCAATGACCCAGCTGGGACAAGTGGGTGCCAGCTGGGGAATCGGGGGCAGCTGGAGTTTAGGTTCCTCCTAGCTCCGACTCCCAGGACCAACACCAAGGAGACGGTCTGCTGCAAAACGCCTTCCCAGGCAGCAAAGCCTGAGGACAGAAAGCACCCAGGAAATGCCACTGCCAGACTCCATCTTCATGTACAAAACTTTATTTGCCACAGTCCTGCTGCTGCTTTGTGTTGCATGGATGGGCTCCAAAGGAAGGAACAAAGAGCCCCCACATGCTGCTCATGCTCAGCACCAGGCACAGAGCAAAGATCAACCCCAAACTAGGAGGCAAAGGTGGCCTGCAATGGCCGGCAGCACACGGTGACCACATCCCTTGCACTGGGGTCTGCTGGGGGGGAGGGGCTTTGCCCTTGGGGACCACGGGGAATGTTTGGGGGGGCTCTGCTCTATGGCACCCTGGGGGGAGTTTGGGGGGGCTCTGCTCTATAGGACCCTGTGGAGAACTGGGGGGGGGCTTTGCTCTATGGGGCCATGGGGATGTCTGGGCGGGGCTCAACATCATGGGGCCCTAGGGATAAGTTTTGGGGGGCTCTGCTCTATGGGACCCCTGGGGAAGGGCTGGGGTAGGCTCTGCTTCGTGGGACCCTGGGGGTAGTTTGTGGGGGCTCTGCTCTAGGGGGCCGTGAGAAGGAGTTTGGGTGGGGGGTTTGCTTTATGAGTCCGTGGGGAGGTTTGGGCTTGCTCAGCATCATGGGACCCTAGGGATAGTTTGGGGGGGGTTCTGCACTGTGGTAGTCCGAGAGGGGGTTGGGGGGAGGTCTGCTGTATGGGACTGTGGGCTTGTTTGTGAGGGGCTTTGCCCTTGGGGACCATGGTGGATGTTTGGGGGGGGCTCTGCTCTGTGGGACCCTGGGGATGGTGAGGAGAGGGCTCTGCTCTATGGGACTTTGGGGATGCTTTGGGGGGACTCAGTTCTATGGGACCCTGGGGATTTGGGGGGCTCTGCTCTGCATGGAGGTGGATTGAGGCACAGAGATGACATTCCTTCCCCCCTCCCCGCAGCCGCGTTCCTGATGCACATGGCCAGCTCCTGCCCGCTGGCGGCCAACGGCTCCGTGATGGGCTTCAACTTCACCCTGGCCTTCAACAAGAACCAGCTGGTGTGCTACGACTCCGACACTCAGCGCTTCATCGCCTGCGACTGGGGGCTGCTGCGGCTGCAGGCCACCCACCTCGCCGCCCACCTCAACAACGACAGCACCTGGGTGCACCGCGTCAAGGCCCGGCGCCAGGCCTGCAGCGACCTGGCCCTGCGCTACTGGGACTGGATGGCGCTGCGGCGCAGTGAGCTCGTGGGGGGGCTTGGCGTGGGGCCGTGGTGTGGAAACGCTGTAGGAGAATATTGCCTGGGGTGTTGCGTGGGAGTGTTGCAGAGCATGTTGCATGGAGTTGTTGCATGGTGGCATTGCACAGGGGTTTTGCAGAGTATGTTGCATGGGATTGTTGCACAGGGGTGTTGTAGGGCATGTTGCAAGGAGATGTTGCACCAGGCATTGCAAGGGGGTGCTGCAGAGCACACTGCATGAGGACGTTGCAGGGGGATGTTGCACGGAGCACTGCACAGCACACTGCATTGCACTTTGCATAGGGATGTTGCACGGAGCAATGCCTCTTGCAGGGTGTGGCACAGGGGCGTTGCACAGGGCATCTCGTGGGCATCGCATGGGGATGTCGCACGTGACATCGCGTGGGACAATGCCTAGAGCTTGCACAGGGCGTTGCATGGGGAAGCGGCGTGGGGAAGTTGCGTGGAGCTTTGCACAGGGCGTTGCAGGGGAGCGTTGCACGGAACATTGCGTGGGGACGTTGCACGGGGCAGGGAAAAGGGGCTCGCCCACCACTGACCCCATCCCCGTCCCTGCTCCAGCGCAGCCCCAAGTCCGCATCATCCCCGCGGAGACGGGGAACGCCCGTGTGCCCGTCCGCCTCACCTGCCACATCTGGGGCTTCTACCCCCCCGAGGTGACCGTCATCTGGCTGCCCAACGGGGACATCCTGGAGCCCGACGGCTACAACCCCATCTCCGCCATCCCCAACGGCGACTGGACCTACCAGACGCAGGTGTCCCTGATGGTGGCCCCGGTGGCAGGCGACACCTACACGTGCTCGGTGCAGCACGTCAGCCTGCAGGAGCCTCTCCTGGAGGACTGGAGTGAGTGGAGAGGCGCAGGACCGCACCCGGAGGCCGGCGGTCTTGCCCACTCACCACCACTCACCCGCCCGTGTCCGTGCAGGTCCCGGACTGCTGCCGGAGGTGACAATAATGGTGGCGGTGGCCACCGTGCTGATGGTGGTGGGACTTGGCTTATTTCTCGCTGGCGTCTACCGCTTCAGGGCCAGGCCTCCCGCCCCGGGTGAGTGGCCGGGGAGAGCTGGGGACGTGGTCAAGGGTGATGAGGACTCTGCTCACTCCTCTTCTCCCCCCTGCAGGTTACACTCCCCTCCCTGGAGAAAACTACCCTAAAGGTAACGGTGTCCCCATCCCCGTCCACATTGGCGAGGGCCGAATCACCCCATCTCTCTCTCTGTGTGTGTCCCCCTTCCCCAGGCAGCATCTGAGGACCCCCAGACGGACACCTCCTGGCACCTGTGGCTCCTGGATGGCCCCATCTCAGACCCGATGCTGCGGTACTGAGAATAAAGATGCTCCACAAGCCCCGCTGGCATCTCTGCAGCATTCTGGGGACAGGGCAGAGGCTCACGGGGCTCCTACGGTGTGCCACCAGGTGGAGAGGGTGGGTGGGGGACATGGCATGGGACCCCAAAGGGCCAAGCATGCCCTGGGGTGCCTCAGGCACGGCACTGCTGGCCGGCCGAGGGAAGGGATCGTCCCTCTCTGCTCGGCCTGCTGTGAGCACTCGAGCACTGCGTGCAGCTGTGGGCAGCACAGCAGATGAAGGGCATGAAACTGTGCGAGAGCCTCCAAGGGAGGGCCACAAGGATGGAGAAGGCTCTGCAGGGCAAGGTGTGTGAGGAACGGCTGAAGGCGCTTGGCTTGTTGAGCCCAGAGCAGAGGAGACGCAGGGGAGGCCTCGCGGTTGCCCACAGCTTCCTGATGAGGGGAGCGGAGGGGCAGGTGCCGGTCTCTGCTCTCTGGGGCCAGCGACAGGGCCCGAGGGAACAGCATGGAGCTGCCACAGGGGAGGCTCAGGCACCAAGGAGACGGTCTGCTGCAAGACACCTTCCCAGGCAGCAAAGCCTCAGGACAGAAAGCACCCAGGAAATGCCACTGCCAGACTCCATCTTCGCATGCAAAACTTTATTTGCCACAGTGCTGCTGCTGCTGTGCCTTGATGTGCTCCAGAGGAGGGAACAAAGAGCCCCCACAGGCTGCTCATGCTCAGCACCAGGCACAGAGCAAGGATCAACCCCAAACTAGGAGGCAAAGGTGGCCTGCAATGGCCGGCAGCACATGGTGACCACATCCCTTGCACTGGGGTCTGCAAGCTGTGCAAGCAGAGGGGAGAGGAGCGTGGAGAGCTGCTGCAGCCACTGTGCTGCCCGCTGGGGCTCAGAGGCAGGGTGAGACCCGTGGGTGCCATCAGGGCTTGTGCCCCAGCACAGGAGCCCTGTGCAGGGCAGAGCCCAGGGGCTGCAAGGGGCCTGGCCCCTGCTTGCAGCATCCCAGCCCTCCTCCAGCAGCAGGGAGGAACACAGGGCAGCCCCTGCCCCCACTGCCCCTCATTCCTGTGCTGCTCCTGCAGGATCAAGGAGAGGTGATTCAGCAGTGGGTGGAGAAGGGCAGGAGCCCCCCAGGGCTGGGGACAGGGTCTGCAAGGTGCTGTCCCTCAGGCACAGCTGAATTCCCTGTGACCACAACAGGAACCAGGGGCGGATGCTCTCCCCATTGAGGTTGGCTACTGTGAAAGTGAAGATCTCCACCCCGTTGTCAGCGTTGATAAAAGACACCTGCTGCTGGGTACAGTCCAGACAGACCCAGATCCTCGTGGGGACAGGGGACAGGGACAAATGGGTACGAGGAGATGTGAGAGACCAGAGATGTCCTTCACCGTACAGCACAGCCCAGATCCTTCCTTCAGGGCTCATGTCGATCTCCCCCTTCCTCTTCACAGATGCCCTGGCCACCCCCACTGCCCACAAAGAAAACTTTACCCTCTCCCCCTCCCCCTCCACCAACCAGCAGTGCCTCCCCTCTCTGAACTCCTCACGGCCCAGCACGCAGAACCAATAGTCAAATCTCTCTGGGGTGTCAGGAACCTGCTGCCATTCCCTTTCCCATCTCACACTGCTGTTGTCCTGAGACAGGACAAGCATGGGATGAGCCGTGTCCGGATCCAGGGTCACCTTCACTGCAGGGACAGAAGGAGCCAGGCCATCAGGGGCAGAGCTCAGCCCTGGGCAGGCTTTCCCCAGCTCGGGGCCAGGAGCTGCCCCACGGGGCAGGAGATGGAGCACCTCTTGGCTCCTGAACATGCCCCAGCAAGGGCAGGAGAAGCACCGCAGAGGGTAACTCAATGCACACCTACCTCTATTATGAGGCAGCAGAAACCTTCTCCATGCTGGAAGGAGAGGGGAGAGCTGGTCACAGCCCACGGCCGGTGGGTGTGGGCAGGGTGAGGGTCCAGCCCTGGGCTGCTCTGTCCCAGCTGCTCACCCTCCCCTGCACATCGTCTTGGTGCTTCCCTGGGGCCCAAGCACGGGGACACTCACCCAGCTCTGCAGCTTGTTTCTCTGAAAAGGAAAGGGAAAGTAATGCATGATCAGAGGGGAGAGTTGCTCAGCCCGTGGTAGACCCTGAACACATCCCATGACTGGGAAAATACTGCCTTGCTCCGAGGTGGGACCAGACAAATAGTCATTGTGGCCCAGCTTTGTACAATGCTCTTGTAAGTGGAACTGTAAGGACAGACACTTGTGCAACCTTGATCTTTGTGCCACCGAAGCCATTAAGGAAGTGAAGAACGGATTGCTGGAGAATGTCCCTGTCCTGGAAGCATCAGTGCAGAGCGGGACAGACCCGCAGCTCACTCCCCGTCCCCACCTTGATCCCCGTTCCTTTCAGCCATCCCGGCCGTGTCCCGTGGCCAGGGCAGCCCCAGCCCCAGCACTCCCCACTCCCCTGTCAGGCTCCAGCTGCTCCTCCAGCACCCCCGAGCCACCAGCACACAAGCCCCCACAGCCCACCCACCCCATTCCCTCCCGAAGGGACACCACTTCCCCAGGGGCTGGGGAAGGGACTGCAAGGACTCACCCAGCTCTCGGCTCTGTGCCACTGAAAAGCAAAGGCGGAGGAACAGGAGGTCAGCAGAGCAGCTTGGTTGCTCAGTGGGAACATGTGCAGGGGCTCTGGGCCTTCCCACCAGCCCCACGCTGCAGCCATGCTCCCTGGCCTCCCACCCAAGGCCCCTTGCCTTTTCCCCTGCCTTCGTTGCCCAAGACAGAGGCCCAAGAGGATCCCAAGGCCTTTGGGATCCCCAGGAGAACATTCCCTTCCTCCTCCTACGCACCTCCCTGGGCCAGGGCTCAGCCCCGCTCCAGACCCACGCGGGTCCCTGCAGAACACCTCCCTCCACTCCATCCCTGCGCTGCCAGCTTACCTTTCTTTCGAAAGAGATAAACACCGAGGCCAATGGACACAGCCAAAAGCAGGAGGACCAGAGCCAGAGCCACCATCCAGGGCTGGGCGTTGTGGAAGAAGGGAGCTGAGAAAAGGCACAAGGAAAAGGGCTGCGTTTCCATGCCAGTGGGTGGAAAAGCAAGACCCAGACTTCTCCCAGCTCAGGACAAGTGCAGGGGCCAGGAACACCTCACCCTGGCTGCACTATTTGTACCTGCGATGTGCAGGGACGATTCCCGCTCCTGCTGGGGGCGGCTGCTCCTGACCACGCAGGACAAGGGCCCCTCCACGCTCCCGGTCACGATGATGGTGCCTTCGATTTCAAAGAGCCCCTCCTGGTCCTGGGAATGTGTCTGGGAGACCGAGGGCAGATGCTGCCCGTGAGCATCCCTCCACAGTAGCTGCGGCAGCGGGTACCAGCCAGCCGATCGACACAGCACGCGGACGCCTCCGGCCTCGTAGCCCCCCAGGGAGAGGTGGGGGTCAGCGCCTGTGGCTGGGGGAAGAGCCCGTGGCTGGGGCTTGACCTGGGGAGGGATTCAGTTCCAAGGCAAAGACCCCAATCTGCTCCCATGCCAGACAAAGACAATCACAGCCACAGTCCCAGGGGCTCAAATACCGGTCGCTCCATGCACCAACCCTCACGTACAAACCACCCAGGCTGGTGCAGGACCCAGAGAGCAGGGCTGCACAATGCCTGTGGCCCCAAATCACACTGAAAACCCAGGTGCTGAGCTCCAGGACCTCCTTGCAGCATCGCTGCACCAAGCCATGCTGGTTCAAGAAGCCCCGGGATTTCCAGACAACGTCTCAGATCTCCCCCAGCACACAAAGCAAAAGTAATGAAGACATCTGGCTGCTCAGAGGACTCTGCGATTCTCCCTGTGTGGTGTTTGGTCCCATTGCTGACACAATAAAGCAGCACCTGCGGCAGCGGGTACCAGCCGGCCGATCGACACAGCACCCGGACGCCTCCGGCCTCATAGCCCCCCAGGGAGAGGTGGGGGTCAGTGCCTGTGGCTGGGGGAAGAGCCTGCGGCTGGGGCTTGACTTGGGGGGGGATTCAGTTCCAAGGCAAAGACCCCATCTGCTCCCATGCCAGAGAAAGCCCAGCACAGCCACAGTCCCAGGGGCTCAAATACCAGGTGCTCCATGCACCCACCCTCACCTATAAACCAGCCCGGCTGGTTCCGGACCCAGACAGAAGGGTTACACAATGCCAGTGGCTCCAAATTGCCCAGGAAACCCAGGTGCCCAGCTACAGCACCTCCAGGCAGCGTCTCGGCACCCAGCTGTTCTGGTTCAAGAAGCCCCGGGACTTCCAGACAACGTGTCAGATCTCCCCCACCACACAAAGGAAGAGAAAAGCAGACGTCCGGCTGCTCAGAGGACTCTGCGATTCTCCCTGTGGTGTTTGGTCCCATTGCTGACACAGCTGAAGGTGCTGCTCAGCAGCCTGTGCCCAGTGCCCTCACAATATTATGATTACTGTCTTCAAGGACACCAGGGAAAACTGACAAAAATATTCGTGGAGCTCTCTCCCCAGATATTACCTCCACATCCATGGGCATGCTCCATGCTGTAAAAGAGCTGAAATATTAAAAGGAGACGTAAACTCTGCCCTGGAAGCATCACCCCAGCCACTAACCTGACACCTCCAGCTCCACAATGGCTTCATCATAATCATCAGCACCTTCCACAGTGCAGACGTACTGGCCATCATCAGAGGGTCTCAGCCTGGTGAGTCGCAAGTCCAGGCTTCCAGCAGAGAGACCATCTCTGGCCAACTCTGTCCTCCCGACATATGCCCCCATCTGCTCCCCGTACAGGTCCTCTCCATTGTGGTAGTGGTGCACTGTCTCAGATAACCTGTGCCGGATCCACCTGACCTCCAAGGTGCGAGCATCCCGTTGAGGGGACAAGCGGCAGGGCAGCACGACATCCTGCCCCACGGTGGCAGTGAGAGGGTGGTCTGGTCCCACCACTCTGAGCTGGGCTGGGCAATGGAGAAGGGCACAGAGAGGAGGTGAGATTTTGTCATTGTAAATTTAGGGGGAGTGAGTGACAAAGGGCAAACTGTGTGTGAGTTGGTGCGTGCTGCGTCCCCCGTGTCCCATTGGAAACCACCGGGGAAACAGGAGAGGGAGAGGGAGGACGTGCAGGAGAAGGAGGTGTGCTGGGAGTGGGAGCCCTCTCTGCAGCATTCAGGCAGGCGAAGAAGAGCCAGAAAGGGCAGACAAGGCAGCGCCCATACTGCGTGAAACAACCAAAGGGAGAGTGAAACCCAGCTGGGGCTGAGCTGGGGGCTCAGGTCCCCCCTGCCCCACAGCAGCACATCTGCCAGGCCCAGATGGAGAGCCCCCAGCAGCCCCACAGGATCTTACCTGAGCCCAGCTGGAGGAGGATCAGAGTGACGAGGGAAGACAAGAGGCTCCTAGCATGGCCGGTGAAGCTGGGGTGGCCGCAGTCCCAGGGGAGCACCATCTGAGAGAGAGGTCCCCCAGGGGGCAGGCAGCCCCCCAGGGGTTCTTCTGCAAGGGAACCCCACCGAGAGAGAGGTCCCTCACAACACCCAGCAGAGCTGCAGAAAGCACAAGGCTTCGCCCAACTTCCCCAACCTTTGCCCACTTCCTGGCTGCAATAACCCTCTGAGAAGAGCTCTGCCCCTGGGGCAATGTCTGGGGAGCTCTGCAGAGTTGGCACCACCACCCCATCATAGCTGGGTGCCCAGTCCACCACTTTCAGCAAGCACGATGGTCTTGTCCCCAGCAGGAGCCTCTCCAGACCTCCAGCGAAAGCCAGTGTCTGAGCTCGTTCATCTCCACCCATCTAAGGAGGTATCAAACAGTGAGCAATGGGACAATGTAGAGAGATGGCAGTGAAGAGCTGAGCGGGATCGCAGGCTGCAGGGAATGAGGCACAGCTGGGAGTAGAGCCTGGAGCTGCCACCCTTTACCCAGGGTGCTGAAGGCAATGTGCCAGCGCCGCTCCCGGCTCCAGTAAAGCAGCTGTGGCAGAAGGTTGGCTCAGATGGGCAGGGACCTTCTTCTAGAGCTTAGGTGGATGAGGAAAGTTTCTGTTTGCTGGAAGTGAGGTCAGGCGAAATGGAAGGACTACAGAGATGCTGTTTGCTTTTGTAGGGAGAAAATTCATATGGCCAAAGCACAATTTGAGTTGAGGCTGGACAGTACTGTGAGGGGCAATAAAATGGATTTTTTTTTAAAACTCTCTTAACAGCAAAAGTAGGATGAGAGAAAACATTGGTCTGTTACTTGGTGGGGATGGTCAAACAGGGTCATCAATTTCACTGAAATGTTTAATGCTTTCTTTGCCTTTGTCTTCAACACTGATGCTGGGCTGTGGGACCCCAGGTGCCCTGAGCTGGAGGACAGTGACTGCAGGAACGATAAACTCCCAACAAACCCCGAATTTGTGGGATTTGCTGCTCCAGATGGATGCATACAAGAGTATAGGGCCTGATGGGATTCATCCCAGAGTACTAAGAGAACTGGCTGAAGTGATACGTCTTCCCCTCTAGGCCCTTCACCATCTTTGTGGCCCTTCTCTGGACACTCTCCAATACTTTCACGTCCTTTTTGTACTGTGGTGCCCAGAACTGCACACAGTAATCAAGGTGAGGCCGCACCAGCGCAGAGTAGAGCAGGACAATCACTTCCCTCGACCGACTATCACAGAATCACAGAATCACAGAATCGTCTAGGTTGGAAGAGACCTCGAAGATCATCTAGCCCAACCTCTGACCTAACACTGACAAGACCTCCACTAAACCATATCACTAAGGGCTACATCTAAACGTCTTTTAAGGACCTCCAGGGATGGTGAGTCAACCACCTCCCTGGGCAGCCCATTCCAGTGCCTAACAACCCTTTCAGTAAAGAAATTCTTCCTAATATCCAACCTAAAACTCCCCTGGCGCAACTTTAGCCCATTCCCCCTCGTCCTGTCACCAGGCATGTGGGAGAACAGACCAACACCCACCTCTCTACAGCCTCCTTTAAGGTACCTATAGAGAGCGATGAGGTCTCCCCTGAGCCTCCTCTTCTCGAGGCTAAACAACCCCAGCTCCCTCAGCCGCTCCTCGTAAGACTTGTTCTCCAGACCCCTCACCAGCTTGGTCGCCCTTCTCTGGACTCTCTTGAGCACCTCCATGTCCTTCTTGTAGTGAGGGGCCCAAAACTGAACACAGTACTCGAGGTGCGGCCTCACCAGAGCCGAGTACAGGGGGACAATCACCTCCCTAGACCTGCTGGCCACACTGCTTCTTATGCAAGCCAGGATGCTGTTGGCCTTCTTGGCCACCTGGGCACACTGCTGGCTCATATTCAGCCGACTATCAACCAATACTCCCAGGTCCCTCTCGGCCAGGCAGCTTTCCAGCCACTCATCTCCCAGCCTGTAGCTCTGCTTGGGGTTGTTGCGCCCCAGGTGCAGGACCCGGCACTTGGCCTTGTTGAACTTCATACAGTTGACCTCAGCCCATCGCTCCAGCCTATCCAGATCCTCCTGCAGAGCCTTCTTGCCCTCGAGCAGATCGACACACGCACTTAGCTTGGTGTCATCTGCAAACTTACTGAGGGTGCACTCAATCCCCTCATCCAGATCATCGATAAAGATATTAAAGAGGACCGGCCCCAGCACTGAGCCCTGGGGGACTCCACTAGTAACCGGCCTCCAACTGGATTTGGCTCCATTTACCACAACTCTTTGGGCCCGGCCATCCAGCCAGTTTCTAACCCAGCGAAGCGTACGCCAGTCCAAGCCCCGAGCAGCCAGTTTCTTGAGGAGAATGTTGTGGGAAACAGTGTCAAAAGCCTTACTGAGGTCAAGGTAAACCACATCCACAGCCTTCCCCTCATCCACCAAGCGCGTCACTTGGTCATAGAAGGAGATCAGGTTCGTCAAGCAGGACCTACCTTTCATAAACCCATGCTGACTGGGCCCCTGATTGCCTGGTTGCCCTGCAAGTGCCGCGTGATGACATTCAAGATAATCCGCTCCATGAGCTTCCCTGGCACTGAGGTCAAGCTAACAGGCCTATAGTTCCCCGGGTCTACCCTCTGGCCCTTCTTGTAGATGGGTGTCACGTTTGCTAGCCGCCAGTCGACTGGGACCTCCGCTGATAGCCAGGACTGCCGATAAATAATGGAAAGCGACTTGGCCAGCTCCTCCACCAGTTCGCTCAGTACCCTCGGGTGGATCCCATCCGGCCCCATCGACTTGCGTACATTCAAGTGTTGTAGCAGGTCACCAACCATTTCCTCATGGATAGCGAGGGCCACATCCTGCTCCCCATCCCCTTCCACCTGCTCAGGGTACCAGGTATCCAGACAACAACCGGTCTTGCCGCTAAAGACTGAGGCAAAGAAAGCATTGAGCACCTCAGCCTTTTCCTCATCTTTTGTAACTAAGTTTCCCCCCGCATCCAGTAAAGGATGGAGATTCTCCTCAGTCCTCCTTTTTGTGTTGATGTATTTGTAAAATCATTTTTTGCTATCTTTAACGGCAGTAGCCAAACTGAGCTCCAGATGAGCTTTGGCCTTTCTAATTTTGTCCCTGCACAGCCTCGCAACATCCTTATAGTCCTCCTGAGTAGCCCGCCCTCTTTTCCAAAGATTATAAACCATCCTTTTTCTCCTAAGCTAGAGCCACAACTCTCTGCTCAGCCAGGCCGGTCTAGTTCCGCGTCAGCTCGTCTTTGGGCACATGGGGACAGACCACTCCTGAGCCATTAAGATTTCCTTCTTGAGGAGTGCCCAGCCTTCCTGGACTCCTTTGCCCTTCAGAACCTCCTCCCAAGGGACTCTGCCAACCAGTGTCCTGAACAGCTCAAAGTCAGTCCTCCGGAAGTCCAAGACAGCGGTTTTACTGGTCCCCTTACTGACTTCGCCAAGAATAGAGAACTGAACCATTTCGTGGTCACTCTGCCCGAGACAGCTCCCAACCACCACATCTCCCACCAGTCCGTCACTGTCCTGGTTCCTGTTAGGACAGAGTTAATTTTTCCTCATAGTAGCTGGTAGGGTGCTATGTTTTGGATTAGGATGAGAAGAGCGCTGATAACATGCTGATGTTTTAATTGTTGCAGAGCAGTGCTTACACCAGGCCAAGGACTTTTCAGCTTCTTGCTCTGTTCTTCCAGCGAGCAGGCTAGGGGTGCAGCAGGAGCTGGGAGGGGACGGACCCAGGACAGCTGACCCAAACTGGCCAAAGGGGTATTCCATACCATCTGACGTCATGCTAAACAATATATAGGGGTGGCTGGCCGAGGTGGGGGGGCCGGCTGCTCGGGGATAGGCTGGGCATTGGTCAGCGGGTGGTGAGCAATTGCATTGTGCATCACTTGTTTCTTACACATTATTATTATTAATACTATTATCATTATCACTATTATTATTATTGTTATTATTATATCCCTGTCTTAATAAACTGTCTTTATCTCAACTCACCGGCTTCACTTTCCCGTTTCTCTCCCCCATCCCAGAGAGGGAGGGGGGAGGGTGAGCGAACGGCTGTGTGGTGTTTAGCTGCCAGCCGGGTTAAACCACAACAGTCACTGTTTGTGAACAGAAGGTCTAGCAGGGCACCTCCCCTGGTAGGCTCTCTAACCAGCTGCGTCAGGAAGCTATCTTCCACGCTCTCCAGAAACCTCCTAGACTGCTTTCTCTGGGCTGTGTTGTGCTTCCAGGATATGTTTGGGAAGTTGAAGTCCCCCACGAGAACAAGCGCTGACGATTTCGCGGCTTCTGCCAGCTGCCTGTAGAACTCCTCATCGGTCTCCTCATCCTGGTTCGGCAGTCTATAACAGACCCCCACCAGGATGCTTGCCTTGTTGGCCTTCCCTCTGATCCTAACCCATAGGGACTCAACCTTATCATTCCCAGCCTCAAGTTCCTCAACATCTAAACACTCTCTAATATAGAGAGCCACACCACCACCCCTTCTGTGCCGCCTGTCCCTTCTGAAGAGCCTATAGCCAGACATTGCAGCACTCCAGTCATGAGAGTGGTCCCACCACGTTTCCGTGATGGCAACCAAGTCATAGCCTTCCTGCTGCACGATGGCTTCCAGCTCCTCCTGTTTGTTACCCATGCTGCGTGCATTAGTGTAGATGCACTTCAGCTGGGCCATTGCCTTCTTCCCCGGCTTTGCCATTGTTCCCCCCGGCACAGCTCCAACAGGCCTTCTTTCAGCCCCATCCCCCTTCTTTCCTAGTTTAAAGCCCTCTCAACGAGCTCTGCCAGCTCCTGGGCTAGGATCCGTTTTCCCCTTAGAGATAGGGACCCGTCTGCGGCCATCAGGCCAGGTGCCGAGTAAAGCGCCCCATGGTCAAAAAACCCAAAATTTCTGTGTTGGCACCAGCCTCTGAGCCATGTGTTAATCAAGTGGGCTTTCCTTGTCCTCTCGGTACCCCTCCCTGCTACTGCAGGGATAGATGAAAACACCACCTGCACTCCCGCTCCAGCCACTAACCGTCCCAGTCCCCTAAAGTCCCGTTTGATAGCCTTCAGGCTTCTCTCATCAATATCATCACTGCCAGCCTGGACTATCAAAAGAGGGTAGTAGTCAGAGGGGCGAACCAGGTTGGGAAGCTTCCTGGTAATATCCCTGGCCCTGGTCCTAGGGAGGCAGCAGACTTCCCTACGGGTAGGGTCAGGTCGACAAACAGGGCCCTCTGTTCCCCTGAGAAGGGAGTCGCCTACTACGATCACCCTTCTGTCTTTCTTGGTGGAGGCAGTCTTGAGGCGTAGAGTCGGCTTCCTCGCCCTAGGCATCCTCCTGGGTAGACTTTCTACCTCGTCCTCACCCACCGGTCTCTCAAGCTCCAGGGCCTCAAATCTGTTACGTAAGGGCACCTGGGAAGGTGGGGCCGGTAGGGGGGGCGTTGCCTGAAAGGTCAGGCAGGGACCTGTCTCCATCCCTCCTCAACTTCTAGGTCGCCTCCCTCTGCCCGACAGCGACGGGGCGGGGGGTCCATCCCCATTTGGGGTGTCTCACTCCGGTACCTCTCCTTCAGGCCCTGCAGGGAGTCACTCCACCAGTCTATCTCCCGCTCACACTCCCTGATAGCCCTCAACCTCTCCACCTCCTCTTTGAGTTCTGCCACCAGGCGGACCAGGTCATCCACCTGCTCGCACCTCACACACACGGTGCCTCTGCCTCCCTCAGATGGCAGCAACAGGCTCAGGCAGTCCCTGCACCCAGAGACCTGAACTGCCGCATTGTTGAGCAGGCAGTCAGTCTGGGTGGCTACAGACTTTCTAGAGAAAGTGCTCTGCCTGGTGAAGACCATCGCAGCCCAGCTAGCAGTCGACAGCCGTTAAAGATGTTGTTCTTATGGGCAGGGGGAAACTCTGCCCTCTCCGCCCTTCATGCTCGCCCTGCCTGCGCGAACTGCTGCGCGAACTGCTGCGCCCACCCTTCTGACGTGCCCCGCCCTGTTTGCCCGCCCTGTTCGCCGCGCTCCTGGTCGCTCACACTCCCTAGGGGCTGCTTTTGAACGGCCGGGGAGGGGGCACTGCTGGCTCCGCCTACGCCTCGTCAGCCTCCCTCGCGGGGGCTGCCGGGTCCTGGCAGCTCCCTCGAGCGGCCTCGATGTCGGAAAAAAAGTCCTGCCTGTCCTGATCCCCCGCTCCGCTGCAGAACGCGTCTGCCCCGGATCTGATCACCTCGGCAAGTCTAAAAATGTACATATTCGCAGATGTGCTAGTTGTTGCTTCTTTGTCCTCAGGTGCCGTGACAACGTTAGGTCTCGCTACCGAATTTTCAATAAAGCCCTGAACTGGGTACCCATACAAGAAGTGAGGAAAGAAAGGAGGTGCTATTGGAACAGCTCCTAGAAAGTGATTGTGTCCAAAGGCTGGTTGTGGGAACAGATTTTTCCCTCTCAGGGACTCATCATAGGGAAGTGCTTGCACTGGATTCTCCGATTCTACACAGACCTGTCCTTGGCTTTCGGACACCTGAGCTGTCGGGATAATCAGCGGCAGTGATGGAGATCTGCTGTCAACCTGTGAAATCTGACCATTGGATGCCCTGCTTGATGCACCCCAGGATACGGTTGGCCCTCCTGGGTGCCAGGGCACACTGCTGGCTCATGTTCAGCTTGCTGTCAACCACAACCCCCAGATCCCTCTCTGTGGGGCTGCCCTCCAGGTTCTCGTCCCCCAGCCTGTACGTATAGCTAGGGTTGCCCCATCCCAGGTGCAGGACCCGGCACTTGCTCTTTTTAAACTTCATGCGGTTGGTGATTGCCCAGGTCTCCAACCTGTCCAGATCTCTCTGCAAGGCCTTTCCACCCTCAACAGAGTCAACAACTCCTTCCATGGGATGCCGTCCTTCCTGTACTGATCCTATGTGGGCTTCCCCCAGGCAGCAGCTCTTCAACATCTACTCCAGTATGGGTCTGTAATATGGGGTACATCCGTCAGGAGCAAACTAGTCCAACCTGGGTCCCCCACGGGTGGCAGCTCCCCCCAGACCTCAATCTCCTGCATGGGCTCCTCTCCATGGGCTGCGGCTCTGGCCCAGGGCCTGCTCCTGCGGGGGCTCCTCCATGGGCTGCAGCATGGAGATCTGCTCCGTGTGGGACCCATGGGCTGCAGGGGGACAACCTGCTCCACCAGGGGCCTCACCACAGGCCGTGGGGGAACTTCTGCTGTGTGCATGGAGCACCTCCTGCCCTCCTGCTGCACTGACCTTGGGGTCTGCAGGGCTGGTTCTCACTCCTCGCTCTCCCAGCTGCTGTTGTGCAGCAGTTTTTATCACATTTCTTAAATATGCCCTCACAGAGGCACAAATAACATCGCTTAGTGGCTCGGTTCTGGGCAGCAGTGTGTCCTTTTGGAGCCCTCCTCCAGCAGCAGGGAGGAACACGGGGCAGCCCCTGGCCCCACTGCACCTCATTCCTGTGCTGCTCCTGCAGGACCAAGGAGAGGTGATGCAGGAGTGTCTGGAGAAGGGCAGAAGACCGTCAGAGCTGGGGACAGGGTCTACAAGGTGCTGTCCCTCAGGCACAGCTGAATTCCCTGTGTCTCCAGACGGAACCAGGGGTGGATGCTCTCCCCATTGAAGGCGGCTGCTGTGAAAGTGAAGATCTCCACCCCGTTGTCAGCGTTGATAAAAGACACCTGCTGCTGGGTACAGTCCAGACAGACCCAGATCCTCGTGGGGACAGGGGACAGGGACAAGGGAGTGCGAGGAGATGTGAGAGCCATGAGTTGCCCCTCATTGTACTGCACAGCCCAGATCCCTTCTTCAGGGCTCCTGTCGATCCACTTCTTCCTCTTCACAGATGCCCTGGCCACCCCCACAGCCCACCACAAATAGAGGGGCAGAGCTCAGCCCTGGGCAGGCTTTCCCCAGCTCAGGGCCAGGAGCTGCCCCACGGGGCAGGAGACGGGGCACCTCTTGGCTCCTGAACATGCCCCAGCAAGGGAAGGGGAAGCACCACAGAGGGCAACCCAGTGCGCACCTACCTCTATTATGAGGCAGCAGACCCCTTCTCCATGCTGGAAGGAGAGGGGAGAGCTGGTCACAGCCCACGGCCGGTGCCCAGTGGGTATGGGTAGGGTGAGGGCCCAGCCCTGGGCTGCTCTGTCCCAGTTGCCCACCCTCCCCTGCACATCACAGTATCACAGTATCACAGATTTCTAGGTTGGAAGAGACCTCAAGATCATCGAGTCCAACCTCCGACCTAACACTAGGTACTCCACTAAACCATATCACTAAGCTCTACATCTAAACGTCTTTTAAAGACCTCCAGGGATGGTGACTCCACCACCTCCCTGGGCAGCCCGTTCCAATGCTTAATAACCCTTTCGGTAAAGAAGTACTTCCTAACATCCAACCTAAAACTCCCCTGTCGCAACTTTCGCCCATTCCCCCTCGTCCTGTCACCAGGCACGTAGGAGAACAGGCCAACCCCCACCTCTTTACAGCCTCCTTTAAGGTAACTGTAGAGAGCGATAAGGTCGCCCCTGAGCCTCCTCTTCTCCAGGCTGAACAACCCCAGCTCCCTCAGCCGCTCCTCGTAAGACTTGTTCTCCAGACCCCTCACCAGCTTGGTCGCCCTTCTCTGGACTTGCTCGAGCACGTCCATGTCCTTCCTGTAGCGAGGGGCCCAAAACTGGACACAGTACTTGAGGTGCGGCCTCACCAGAGCCGAGTACAGGGGCACAATCACTTCCCTAGACCTGCTGGCCACACTGCTTCTTATGCAGGCCAGGATACTGTTGGCCTTCTTGGCCACCTGGGCACACTGCTGGCTCATATTCAGCCGACTATCAACCAATACTCCCAGGTCCTTCTCGGCCAGGCAGCTTTCCAGCCACTCATCTCCCAGCCTGTAGCTCTGCTTGGGGTTGTTGCACCCCAGGTGCAGGACCCGGCACTTGGCCTTGTTGAACTTCATACAGTTGACCTCAGCCCATCGCTCCAGCCTATCCAGATCCTCCTGCAGAGCCTTCTTGCCCTCGAGCAGATCGACACACGCACTTAGCTTGGTGTCATCTGCAAACTTACTGAGGGTGCACTCAATCCCCTCATCCAGATCATCGATAAAGATATTAAAGAGGACCGGCCCCAGCACTGAGCCCTGGGGGACTCCACTAGTAACCGGCCTCCAACTGGATTTGGCTCCATTTACCACAACTCTTTGGGCCCGGCCATCCAGCCAGTTTCTAACCCAGCGAAGCGTACGCCAGTCCAAGCCCCGAGCAGCCAGTTTCTTGAGGAGAATGTTGTGGGAAACAGTGTCAAAAGCCTTACTGAGGTCAAGGTAGACCACATCCACAGCCTTTCCCTCATCCACCAAGCGTGTCACTTGGTCATAGAAGGAGATCAGGTTCGTCAAGCAGGACCTGCCTTTCATAAACCCATGCTGACTGGGCCTGATCGCCTGGTTGCCCTGCAAGTGCCGTGTGATGACCCTCAAGATAATCTGCTCCATGAGCTTTCCTGGCACTGAGGTCAAACTGACAGGCCTATAGTTCCCCGGGTCTGCCCTGCGGCCTTTCTTATAGATGGGCGTCACATTGGCTAGCCGCCAGTCAACTGGGACCTCCCCCGATAGCCAGGACTGCCGATAAATGATGGAAAGCGGCTCGGCCAGCTCCTCCACCAGTTCTTTCAGTACCCTCGGGTGCATCCCATCCGGCCCCATCGACTTGTGCACATCCAAGCTCCGTAGCAGGTCGCCAACCATTTCCTCATGGAAATGAGGAAATCATCGCCTAGGTGTTGTCCTGAGGCCCATGGACCCTCACCCAGCTCTGCAGCTTGTTTTTCTGAAAAGGAAAGCAAAAGTAATGCATGATCAGAGGGGAGAGTTGCTCAGCCCATGGTAGACCCTGAACACATCCCATGACTGGGAAAATACTACCTTGCTCCGAGGTGGGACCAGACAAATAGTCATTGTGGCCCAGCTTTGTACAATGCTCTTGTAAGTGGAACTGTAAGGATGGACACTTGTGCAGCCTTTATCTCTGTGCCACCAAAGCCATTAAGGAAGTGAAGAACGGATTGTTGGAGGACGTCCCTGTCCCGGAAGCATCCGTGCAGAGCGTGGCTTCCCCACAACTCGCTCCCCATCCCCACCTTGATCCCCGTTCCTTTCAGCCATCCCGGCCGTGTCCCGTGCCCAGGGCAGCCCCAGCCCCAGCACTCCCCACTCCCCCATCAGGCTCCAGCTGCTCCTCCGGCACCCCCAAGCCACAAGCACACAAGACCCCACAGCCCACCCACCTCAGTCCCTCCCGCAGGGACACCACTTCCCCAGGGGGCAGGGAGTGCAAGGACTCACCCAGCTCTCGGCTCTGTGCCGCTGAAAAGCAAAGGCGGAGGAACAGGAGGTCAGCAGAAAAAAAAAGAGGAGGTCAGCCCTGGGACTTTACAAAAGTAAAGCAGACGTCTGGCTGCTCAGAGGACTCTTTGGTTCTCCCTGTGTGGTGTTTGGTCCCATTGCTGACACAGCTGAAGGAGCTGCTCAGCAGCCTGTGCCCACTGCCCTCACAATATTATGATTATTGTCTTCTAGGACACCAGGGAAAACTGACAAAAATATCCATGCAGCTCTCTCCCCAGATATTACTTCCACATCCATGGGCATGCTCCATGCTGTGAAGGAGCTGAAACATTAAAAGGACACGTAAACTCTGCCCTGGAAGCATCACCCCAGCCACTAACCTGACACCTCCAGCTCCACAATGGCTTCGTTATAAGCATCTTCCACAGTGCAGACGTACTGGCCATCATCAGAGGGTCTCAGCCCCGTGATTCTCAAGTCCAGGCTTCCAGCAGAGAGACCACCTCTGGCCAACTCTGTCCTCCCGGCATATGCCTCCATCTGCTCCCCGTACAGGTCCTCTCCATTGCGGTAGTGGTGCACTGTCTCAGAGATGTGGTCCCGGATCCACCTGACCTCCAAGGTGCGAGCATCCCGTTGAGGGGACAAGTGGCAGGGCAGCACGACATCCTGCCCCACGGTGGCAGTGAGAGGCTGGCCTGGTCCCACCACTCTGAGCTGGGCTGGGCAATGGAGAAGGGCACAGAGAGGCGGTGACATTTTGCCATCGTAAATTTATGGGCAGTGAGTGACAAAGGGCGAGCTGTGCGTGAGTTGGTGCGTGCTGTGTCCCCTGTGTACAATGGGAAACCACTGGGGAAACAGGAGAGGGAGAGGGAGGACGTGCAGGAGAAGGAGGTGTGCTGGGAGTGGGAGCCCTCTCTGCAGCATTTGGGCAGGTGAAGAAGAGCCAGAAAGGGCAGCCAAGGCAGCACCCATGTTGCATGAAAAAAACAAAGGGAAAGCAAAACCTATCTGGGACTGAGCTGTGGGCTCGGGTCCCCCCTACCCCACAGCTGCTCTCCTGCCCTATGGTAGCACATCTGCCAGGCCCCGGGGGGAGAGCCTCCAGCAGCCCTGCAGGATCCTACCTGAGCCCAGCTGGAGGAGGATCAGAGTGACGAGGGAAGTCAGGAGGCCCCTGGCATGGCCAGTGAGGCTGGGGCGGCCGCAGCCCCAGCGGAGCCCCATCTGAGACAGAGGCCCCCCAGGGGGCAGGCAGCCCCCCAGGGGTTCTTCTCCAAGGGAGCCCACCAATATAGATGTCCCTCACGGCACCCAGCAGAGCTGCAGAAAGCACAAGGCTACGCCCAACTTCCCCAACCTTTACCCACTTCCTGGCTGCAATAACCCTCTGGGAGGAGCTCTGCCCCTGGGGCAATGTCTGGGGAGCTCTGCAGGGCTGGCACCACCATCCCATGGCAGCTGGGTGCCCAGTCCAGGGCCTTCAGCAAGCACGAGGGGCTTGTCCCCAGCAGGGGCCTCTCCAGACCTCCAGGGACAGCCAGTGTCTGAGCTCGTTCATCTCCACCCATCTAAGGAGGAATCAAACAGTGAGCATTGGGACAATGTGGAGAGATGGTAGTGAAGAGCTGAGCGGGATTGGAGGCTGCAGGGAAAGAGGCACAGCTGGGTACCAAGCCTGGAGCTGCCACCCTTCGACCAGGGTGCTGAAGGCAATGTGCCAGCCTTGGTCACTGCTCCAGTAAAGCAGCTGTGGTAGAAGGTTGTCTCAGATGGGCAGGGACCTTCTTCTAGAGCTTAGGTGGATGAGGAAAGATTTTCTGTTTGCTGGAAGTGAGGTCAGGCAATGTGGAAGGACTACAGAGGTACTGTTTGCTTTTGTAGGGAGAAAATTCGTATGGCCAAAGCACAATTTGAGTTGAAGCTGAACAGTACTGTGAGGGGCAATAAAATGGATTTTTTTTTAAAACTCTCTTAACAGCAGAAGTAGGATGAGAGAAAACATTGGTCTGCTACTTGGCGGGGATGGTCAAACAGGGTCATCAATTTCACTGAAATGTTTAATGCTTTCTTTGCCTTTGTCTTCAACACTGATGCTGGGCTGTGGGACCCCAGGTGCCCTGAGCTGGAGGACAGTGACTGCAGGAACGATAAACTCCCAACAAACCCCGAATTTGTGGGATTTGCTGCTCCAGATGGATGCATACAAGACTATAGCACCTGATGGGATTCATCCCAGAGTTCTAAGAGAACTGGCTGAAGTCATACGTCTTCCCCTCTAGGCCCTTCACCATCTTTGTGGCCCTTCTCTGGACACTCTCCAATAGTTTCACGTCCTTTTTGTACTGTACTGCCCAGAACTGCACACAGTACTCGAGGTGAGGCCACACCAGCGCAGAGTAGAGTGGGACAATCACTTCCCTCGACTGACTATCAATGCCGTGCCTGATGCACCCCAGGATACGGTTGGCCCTCCTGGCTGCCAGGGCACACTGCTGGCTCATGTTCAGCTTGCTGTCAACCACAACCCCCAGATCCCTCTCTGTGGGGCTGCTCTCCAGCATCTCGTCACCCAGTCTGTACGTATAGCCAGGGTTGCCCTGTCCCAGGTGTAGGACCCAGCAGTTGCTCTTGTTAAATTTCATTTGGTTGGTGATGGGCTGGTTCTCACTCCTCGCTCTCCCAGCTGCTGTTGTGCAGCAGTTTTTTCCACATTTCTTAAATATGCTCTCACAGAAGCACAAATAACATTGCTTAGTGGCTCAGCTCTGGGCAGCAGTTTGTGCTTTTGGAGCGAGCTGGCCCTTATCTAATATGGGGCAGTTTCTGGATTCTTCTCACAGTAGCAAACCCCTGCTACCAAAATCTTGCCACGTAAACCTACTACATCATGAAATCTCTATAATTTAATTTTAAATATACTGAGGAATCCGGAGAGGTCCCAGTGACTGGAAGCTGCCAAAAGTTGCCCCAGTTTCCAAGAAGGGCAGCAAAGAAGAACCTGGGAATTACAGGCCTGTCAGTCTCATGGCAGTGCCTGCTAAAGTTAGGGAGATTGCTCTGGGAGTGAGTGAAAAACACCTGAGGGACAATGTGGCCACTGGTCACAGCACACATGGGTTTGTGAGGGGAAGCTCGTGTTCAACAAACCTGATTTCCTTTTTTTCATAAGGTCAGTCTCCCATTTGACCGAGGGAGCCAGTTGCAGTGATCGTTTTGGATTTCAGTAAAGATTATGACATGTTTTCTGACCGTATCCATCTGGACCAAATGTCCATCACAGAGCCAGACAAATGCACAATACGATGGCTGAACAATTGGCTGAGGGGTCAGGCTCTGAGGGATTCTGGTAAAAGGGGCGATATCAGGCTGGTGGCCAGTCACGAGTGGGGCTCTGCAGGGCTCCATTTTGGGGTCAGGTCTCTTCAGTGTTCCCATAAATGACCTGGATGCGGGACTTCAGAGAAACCTGAGTGAGTTTGTGTCTGACACAGAACGGGGAGGAGCTGCTGACTCCCTTGAGGCTGGAGAGGCCTTGCAGGGGGATCTGGCCAAAGGGGAGAGCTGGGCAGCCACCGCCTGTGGGAAGTTTAACAAGAGCAAGTGCCGGGCCCTGTCCCTGGGCAGGGGCAGCCCTGGCTGTACGTACAGCGTGGGGGGCAAGAGGCTGGAGAGCAGCCCCCAGAACGGGAGCTGGGGGTTGTGGCCGACGGCAAGTTGGGTGTGAGCCAGCAGCGGGCCCTGGCAGCCCAAAGGGCCAAGCGTGCCCTGGGGTGCCTCAGGCACGGCACTGCTGGCCGGCCGAGGGAAGGGATCGTCTCGCTCTGCTCAGCCTGCTGCGGCCTCACCTCGAGCACTGCGTGCAGCTGTCGGCACAAGAGCAGATGAAGGGCGTGAAACTGTGTGAGAGCCTCCAAGGGAGGGCTACGAGGACGGCGAAGGCTCTGCAGGGCAAGGGGTGTGAGGAGCGGCTGAAGGCGCTTGGCTTGTTGAGCCCAGAGCAGAGGAGACGCAAGGGAGGCCTCGCGGTGGTCCACAGCTTCCTGATGAGGGGAGCGGAGGGGCAGGCGCCGGTCTCTGCTCTCTGGGGCCAGCGACAGGGCCCGAGGGAACGGCATGGAGCTGCCACAGGGGAGGCTCAGGCACCGAGGAGACGGTCTGCTGCAAGACGCCTTCCCAGGCAGCAAAGCCTGAGGACAGAAAGCACCCAGGAAATGCCACTGCCAGACACCATCTGCCTGTGCAAAACTTTATTTGCCACAGTGCTGCTGCTGCTGTGCCTTGATGTGCTCCAGAGGAGGGAACAAAGAGCCCCCACAGGCTGCTCATGCTCAGCACCAGGCACAGAGCAAAGATCAACCCCAAACTAGGAGGCAAAGGTGGCCTGCAATGGCCGGCAGCACATGGTGACCACATCCCTTGCACTGGGGTCTGCAAGCAGTGCAAGCAGAGGGGAGAGGAGCGTGGAGAGCTGCTGCAGCCCCTGTGCTGCCCGCGGGGACTCAGAGGCAGGGTGAGACCCATGGGTGCCAGCAGGGGTTGTGTCCCAGCACAGGAGCCCTCTACAGGGCAGAGCCCGGGGGCTGCAAGGGGCCTGGCTCCTGCTTGCAGCATCCCAGCCCTCCTCCAGCAGCAGGGAGGAACACAGGGCAGCCCCTGGCCCCACTGCCCCTCATTCCTGTGCTGCTCCTGCAGGACCAAGGAGAGGTGATGCAGGAGTGGGTGGAGAAGGGCAGGAGCCCCCCAGGGCTGGGGACAGGGTCTACAAGGTGCTGTCCCTCAGGCACAGCTGAATTCCCTGTGACCACAGCAGGAACCAGGGGCGGATGCTCTCCGCATTGAAGGAGGCTGCTGTGAAAGTGAAGATCTCCACCCCGTTGTCAGAGTTGATAAAAGACGCCTGCTGCTGGGTACAGTCCAGACAGACCCAGATCCTCGTGGGGACAGGGGACAGGGACAAGGGGGTGGGAGGAGATGTGAGAGACACGAGCTCTCCATTACTGTACTGCACAGCCCAGATCCCTTCTTCAGGGCTCGTGTCGATCCACCCCTTCCTCTTCACAGATGCCCTGGCCACCCCCACAGCCCACCACAAATACTTTAGCCACTCCCCCTCCACCTCCACCACCCAGCAGTGCCTCCCCTCTCTGAACTCCTCACAGCCCAGCACGCAGCACCAATAGTGAAATCTCTCCGGTGTGACAGGAACCTGCTGCCATTCACTTTCCCATCTCACACTGCTGTTGTCCTGAGACAGGACAAGCTGGAGATGAGCAGTGTCCGCATCCAGGGTCACCTTCACTGCAGGGACAGAAGGAGCCAGGCCATCAGGGGCAGAGCTCAGCCCTGGGCAGGCTTTCCCCAGCTCGGGGCCAGGAGCTGCCCCACGGGGCAGGAGATGGGGCACCTCTTGGCTCCTGAACATGCCCCAGCAAGGGCAGGAGAAGCACTGCAGAGGGCAACCCAGTGTGCACCTACCTCTCTTATGAGGCAGCAGAAACCTTCTCCATGCTGGAAGGAGAGGGGAGAGCTGGTCACAGCCCATGGCCGGTGCCCAGTGCGTGTGGGCAGGGTGAGGGCCCAGCCCTGGGCTGCTCTGTCCCAGCTGCCCACCCTCCCCTGCACATCGCCTTGGAGTCATCATACAACCCAAGAATGGGGACCCTCACCCAGTTCTGCAGCTTGTTTTTCTGAAAAGGAAAGCAAAAGTAATGCATGATCACAGGGGAGAGTTGCTCAGCCCATGGTAGACCCTGAACACATCCCATGACTGGGAAAATACTACCTTGCTCCGAGGTGGGACCAGACCAATAGTCATTGCGGCCCAGCTTTGTACAATGCTCTTGTAAGTGGAACTGTAAGGACGGACACTTGTGCAGCCTTTATCTCTGTGCCACCAAAGCCATTAAGGAAGTGAAGAACGGATTGTTGGAGGACGTCCGTGTCCCGGAAGCATCCGTGCAGAGCGTGGCTTCCACACATCTCGCTCCCCATCCCCACCTTGATCCCCGTTCCTTTCAGCCATCCCGGCCGTGTCCCGTGCCCAGGGCAGCCCCAGCCCCAGCACTCCCCACTCCCCCGTCAGGCTCCAGCTGCTCCTCCAGCACCCCCGAGCCACCAGCACACAAGCCCCCACAGCCCACCCACCCCAGTCCCTCCCGCAGGGACACAACTTCCCCAGGGGCTGGGGGCAGGGACTGCAAGGACTCACCCAGCTCTTGGCTCTGTGCCGCTGAAAAGCAAAGGCAGAGGAACAGGAGGTCAGCAGAGCAGCTTGGTTGCTCGGTGGGAACATCTGCAGGGGCTCTGGGCCTTCCCACCAGCCCCACGCTGCAGCCATGCTCCCTGGCCTCCCACCCAAGGCCCCTTGCCTTCTCCCCTGCCTTCGTTGCCCAAGGCAGAGGCCCAAGAGGATCCTAAGGCCTTTGGGATCCCCAGGAGAACATTCCCTTCCTCCTCCTACGCACCTCCCTGGGCCAGGGCTCAGCCCCGCTCCAGACCCACGCGGGTCCCTGCAGAACACCTCCCTCTGCTCCATCCCTGCGCTGCCAGCTTACCTTTCTTTCGAAAGAGATAAACACCGAGGCCAATGGACACAGCCAAAAGCACGAGGGGTAGAGCCAGAGCCACCATTCACGGCTGGGCGTTGTGGAAGAAGGGAGCTGAGAAAAGGCACCAGGAAAAGGGCTTCATTTATGTGCCCGTGGATGGAAAATCAAGACCCAGACTTCTCCCAGCTCAGGACAAGTGCAGGGGCCAGGAACACCTCCGCCTGGCTGTACTATTTGTACCTGCGATGTGCAGGGAGAATTCCCGCTCCTGCTGGATGTGATTGCTCCTGACCACACAGGACAAGGGCCCCTCCACGCTCCCAGTCACGATGACGGCACCTTCGATTTCAAAGAGCCCCTCCTGGTCCTGGGAATGTGTCTGGGAGACCGAGGGCAGATGCTGCCCACGAGCATCCCTCCACAGCAGCTGCGGCAGCGGGTACCAGCCGGCCGATCGACACAGCACCCGGACGCCTCCGGCCTCATAGCCCCCCAGGGAGAGGTGGGGGTCAGCGCCTGTGGCTGGGGGAAGAGCCCGGAGCTGGGGCTTGACTTGGGGAGGGATTCAGTTCCAAGGCAAAGACCCCATCTGCTCCCATGCCAGAGAAAGCCCAGCACAGCCACAGTCCCAGGGGCTCAAATACCAGGTGCTCCATGCACCCACCCTCACCTATAAACCAGCCCGGCTGGTTCCGGACCCAGACAGAAGGGTTACACAATGCCAGTGGCTCCAAATTGCCCAGGAAACCCAGGTGCCCAGCTACAGCACCTCCAGGCAGCGTCTCGGCACCCAGCTGTTCTGGTTGAAGAAGCCCCGGGACTTCCATACAACGTGTCAGATCTCCCCCACCACACAAAGGAAGAGAAAAGCAGACGTCCGGCTGCTCAGAGGACTCTGCGATTCTCCCTGTGTGGTGTTTGGTCCCATTGCTGACACAGCTGAAGGAGCTGCTCAGCAGCCTGTGCCCAGTGCCCTCACAATATTATGATTACTGTTTTCAAGGACACCAGGGAAAACTGACAAAAATATTCGTGGAGCTCTCTCCCCAGATATTACCTCCACATCCATGGGCATGCTCCATGCTGTAAAAGAGCTGAAATATTAAAAGGAGACATAAACTCTGCCCTGGAAGCATCACCCCAGCCACTAACCTGACACCTCCAGCTCCACAATGGCTTCATCATAATCATCAGCACCTTCCACAGTGCAGACGTACTGGCCATCGTCAGAGGGTCTCAGCCTGGTGAGTCGCAAGTCCAGGCTTCCAGCAGAGAGACCATCTCTGGCCAACTCTGTCCTCCCGACATATGCCCCCATCTGCTCCCCGTACAGGTCCTCTCCATTGTGGTAGTGGTGCACTGTCTCAGATAACCTGTGCCGGATCCACCTGACCTCCAAGGTGCGAGCATCCCGTTGAGGGGACAAGTGGCAGGGCAGCACGACATCCTGCCCCACGGTGGCAGTGAGAGGATGGTCTGGTCCCACCACTCTGAGCTGGGCTGGGCAATGGAGAAGGGCACAGAGAGGAGGTGAGATTTTGTCATTGTAAATTTAGGGGGAGTGAGTGACAAAGGGCGAACTGTGTGTGAGTTGGTGCGTGCTGCATCCCCCGTGTCCCATTGGAAACCACCGGGGAAACAGGAGAGGGAGAGGGAGGACGTGCAGGAGAAGGAGGTGTGCTGGGAGTGGGAGCCCTCTCTGCAGCATTCAGGCAGGCGAAGAAGAGCCAGAAAGGGCAGACAAGGCAGCGCCCATACTGCGTGAAACAACCAAAGGGAGAGTGAAACCCAGCTGGGGCTGAGCTGGGGGCTCAGGTCCCCCCTGCCCCACAGCAGCACATCTGCCAGGCCCAGATGGAGAGCCCCCAGCAGCCCCACAGGATCTTACCTGAGCCCAGCTGGAGGAGGATCAGAGTGACGAGGGAAGACAAGAGGCTCCTAGCATGGCCGGTGAAGCTGGGGTGGCCGCAGTCCCAGGGGAGCACCATCTGAGAGAGAGGTCCCCCAGGGGGCAGGCAGCCCCCCAGGGGTTCTTCTGCAAGGGAACCCCACCGAGAGAGAGGTCCCTCACAACACCCAGCAGAGCTGCAGAAAGCACAAGGCTTCGCCCAACTTCCCCAACCTTTGCCCACTTCCTGGCTGCAATAACCCTCTGGGAAGAGCTCTGCCCCTGGGGCAATGTCTGGGGAGCTCTGCAGAGTTGGCACCACCACCCCATCATAGCTGGGTGCCCAGTCCACCACTTTCAGCAAGCACGATGGTCTTGTCCCCAGCAGGAGCCTCTCCAGACCTCCAGGGAAAGCCACTGTCTGAGCTCGTTCATCTCCACCCATCTAAGGAGGTATCAAACAGTGAGCAATGGGACAATGTAGAGAGATGGCAGTGAAGAGCTGAGCGGGATCGCAGGCTGCAGGGAATGAGGCACAGCTGGGAGTAGAGCCTGGAGCTGCCACCCTTTACCCAGGGTGCTGAAGGCAATGTGCCAGCGCCGCTCCCGGCTCCAGTAAAGCAGCTGTGGCAGAATGTTGTCTCAGATGGCCAGGGACCTTCTTCTAGAGCTTAGGTGGATGAGGAAAGTTTCTGTTTGCTGGAAGTGAGGTCAGGCGAAATGGAAGGACTACAGAGATGCTGTTTGCTTTTGTAGGGAGAAAATGCATATGGCCAAAGCACAATTTGAGTTGAGGCTGGACAGTACTGTGAGGGGCAATAAAATGGATTTTTTTTTAAAACTCTCTTAACAGCAAAAGTAGGATGAGAGAAAACATTGGTCTGTTACTTGGCGGGGATGGTCAAACAGGGTCATCAATTTCACTGAAATGTTTAATGCTTTCTTTGCCTTTGTCTTCAACACTGATGCTGGGCTGTGGGACCCCAGGTGCCCTGAGCTGGAGGACAGTGACTGCAGGAACGATAAACTCCCAACAAACCCCTAATTTGTGGGATTTGCTGCTCCAGATGGATGCATACAAGAGTATAGGGCCTGATGGGATTCATCCCAGAGTACTAAGAGAACTGGCTGAAGTGATACGTCTTCCCCTCTAGGCCCTTCACCATCTTTGTGGCCCTTCTCTGGACACTCTCCAATAGTTTCACGTCCTTTTTGTACTGTGGTGCCCAGAACTGCACACATTAATCAAGGTGAGGCCGCACCAGCACAGAGTAGAGCAGGACAATCACTTCCCTCGACCGACTATCACAGAATCACAGAATCACAGAATCGTCTAGGTTGGAAGAGACCTCGAAGATCATCTAGCCCAACCTCTGACCTAACACTAACAAGACCTCCACTAAACCATATCACTAAGGGCTACATCTAAACGTCTTTTAAGGACCTCCAGGGATGGTGAGTCAACCACCTCCCTGGGCAGCCCATTCCAGTGCGTAACAACCCTTTCAGTAAAGAAATTCTTCCTAATATCCAACCTAAAACTCCCCTGGCGCAACTTTAGCCCATTCCCCCTCGTCCTGTCACCAGGCACGTGGGAGAATAGACCAACACCCACCTCTCTACAGCCTCCTTTAAGGTACCTATAGAGAGCGATGAGGTCTCCCCTGAGCCTCCTCTTCTCGAGGCTAAACAACCCCAGCTCCCTCAGCCGCTCCTCATAAGACTTGTTCTCCAGACCCCTCACCAGCTTCGTCGCCCTTCTCTGGACTCTCTTGAGCACCTCCATGTCCTTCTTGTAGTGAGGGGCCCAAAACTGAACACAGTACTCGAGGTGCGGCCTCACCAGAGCCGAGTACAGGGGGACAATCACCTCCCTAGACCTGCTGGCCACACTGCTTCTTATGCAAGCCAGGATGCTGTTGGCCTTCTTGGCCACCTGGGCACACTGCTGGCTCATATTCAGCCGACTATCAACCAATACTCCCAGGTCCCTCTCGGCCAGGCAGCTTTCCAGCCACTCATCTCCCAGCCTGTAGCTCTGCTTGGGGTTGTTGCGTCCCAGGTGCAGGACCCGGCACTTGGCCTTGTTGAACTTCATACAGTTGACCTCAGCCCATCGCTCCAGCCTATCCAGATCCTCCTGCAGAGCCTTCTTGCCCTCGAGCAGATCGACACACGCACTTAGCTTGGTGTCATCTGCAAACTTACTGAGGGTGCACTCAATCCCCTCATCCAGATCATCGATAAAGATATTAAAGAGGACCGGCCCCAGCACTGAGCCCTGGGGGACTCCACTAGTAACCGGCCTCCAACTGGATTTGGCTCCATTTACCACAACTCTTTGGGCCCGGCCATCCAGCCAGTTTCTAACCCAGCGAAGCGTACGCCAGTCCAAGCCCCGAGCAGCCAGTTTCTTGAGGAGAATGTTGTGGGAAACAGTGTCAAAAGCCTTACTGAGGTCAAGGTAGACCACATCCACAGCCTTCCCCTCATCCACCAAGCGCGTCACTTGGTCATAGAAGGAGATCAGGTTCGTCAAGCAGGACCTACCTTTCATAAACCCATGCTGACTGGGCCCCTGATTGCCTGCTTGCCCTGCAAGTGCCGCGTGATGACATTCAAGATAATCCGCTCCATGAGCTTCCCTGGCACTGAGGTCAAGCTAACAGGCCTATAGTTCCCCGGGTCTACCCTCCGGCCCTTCTTGTAGATGGGCGTCACATTTGCTAGCCGCCAGTCGACTGGAACCTCCCCTGACAGCCAGGACTGCTGATAAATGATGGAAAGCGACTTGGCCAGCTCCTCCACCAGTTCGCTCAGTACCCTCGGGTGGATCCCATCCGGCCCCATCGACTTGCGTACATTCAAGTGTTGTAGCAGGTCACCAACCATTTCCTCATGGATAGCGAGGGCCACATCCTGCTCCCCATCCCCTTCCACCTGCTCAGGGTACCAGGTATCCAGACAACAACCGGTCTTGCTGCTAAAGACTGAGGCAAAGAAAGCATTGAGCACCTCAGCCTTTTCCTCATCTTTTGTAACTAAGTTTCCCCCCGCATCCAGTAAAGGATGGAGATTCTCCTCAGTCCTCCTTTTTGTGTTGATGTATTTGTAAAATCATTTTTGCTATCTTTAACGGCAGTAGCCAAACTGAGCTCCAGATGAGCTTTGGCCTTTCTAATTTTGTCCCTGCACAGCCTCGCAACATCCTTATAGTCCTCCTGAGTAGCCCGCCCTCTTTTCCAAAGATTATAAACCCTCCTTTTTCTCCTAAGCTAGAGCCACAACTCTCTGCTCAGCCAGGCCGGTCTAGTTCCGCGTCGGCTCGTCTTTGGGCACATGGGGACAGACCGCTCCTGAGCCATTAAGATTTCCTTCTTGAGGAGTGCCCAGCCTTCCTGGACTCCTTTGCCCTTCAGAACCTCCTCCCAAGGGACTCTGCCAACCAGTGTCCTGAACAGCTCAAAGTCAGCCCTCCGGAAGTCCAAGACAGCGGTTTTACTGGTCCCCTTCCTGACTTCGCCAAGAATAGAGAACTGAACCATTTCGTGGTCACTCTGCCCGAGACAGCTCCCAACCACCACATCTCCCACCAGTCCGTCACTGTCCTGGTTCCTGTTAGGACAGAGTTAATTTTTCCTCATAGTAGCTGGTAGGGTGCTATGTTTTGGATTAGGATGAGAAGAGCGCTGATAACATGCTGATGTTTTAATTGTTGCAGAGCAGTGTTTACACCAGGCCAAGGACTTTTCAGCTTCTCGCTCTGTTCTGCCAGCGAGCAGGCTAGGGGTGCAGCAGGAGCTGGGAGGGGACGGACCCAGGACAGCTGACCCAAACTGGCCAAAGGGGTATTCCATACCATCTGACGTCATGCTAAACAATATATAGGGGTGGCTGGCCGAGGTGGGGGGGCCGGCTGCTCGGGGATAGGCTGGGCATTGGTCAGCGGGTGGTGAGCAATTGCATTGTGCATCACTTGTTTCTTACACATTATTATTATTAATACTATTATCATTATCACTATTATTATTATTGTTATTATTATATCCCTGTCTTAATAAACTGTCTTTATCTCAACTCACCGGCTTCACTTTCCCGTTTCTCTCCCCCATCCCAGAGAGGGAGGGGGGAGGGTGAGCGAACGGCTGTGTGGTGTTTAGCTGCCAGCCGGGTTAAACCACAACAGTCACTGTTTGTGAACAGAAGGTCTAGCAGGGCACCTCCCCTGGTAGGCTCTCTAACCAGCTGCGTCAGGAAGCTATCTTCCACGCTCTCCAGAAACCTCCTAGACTGCTTTCTCTGGGCTGTGTTGTGCTTCCAGGATATGTTTGGGAAGTTGAAGTCCCCCACGAGAACAAGCGCTGACGATTTCGCGGCTTCTGCCAGCTGCCTGTAGAACTCCTCATCGGTCTCCTCATCCTGGTTCGGCAGTCTATAACAGACCCCCACCAGGATGCTTGCCTTGTTGGCCTTCCCTCTGATCCTAACCCATAGGGACTCAACCTTATCATTCCCAGCCTCAAGTTCCTCAACATCTAAACACTCTCTAATATAGAGAGCCACACCACCACCCCTTCTGTGCCGCCTGTCCCTTCTGAAGAGCCTATAGCCAGACATTGCAGCACTCCAGTCATGAGAGTGGTCCCACCACGTTTCCGTGATGGCAACCAAGTCATAGCCTTCCCGCTGCACGATGGCTTCCAGCTCCTCCTGTTTGTTACCCATGCTGCGTGCATTAGTGTAGATGCACTTCAGCTGGGCCATTGCCTTCTTCCCCGGCTTTGCCATTGTTCCCCCCGGCACAGCTCCAACAGGCCTTCTTTCAGCCCCATCCCCCTTCTTTCCTAGTTTAAAGCCCTCTCAATGAGCTCTGCCAGCTCCTGGGCTAGGATCCGTTTTCCCCTTAGAGATAGGGACCCGTCTGCGGCCATCAGGCCAGGTGCCGAGTAAAGCGCCCCATGGTCAAAAAACCCAAAATTTCTGTGTTGGCACCAGCCTCTGAGCCATGTGTTAATCAAGTGGGCTTTCCTTGTCCTCTCGGTACCCCTCCCTGCTGCTGCAGGGATAGATGAAAACACCACCTGCACTCCCGCTCCAGCCACTAACCGTCCCAGTCCCCTAAAGTCCCGTTTGATAGCCTTCAGGCTTCTCTCATCAATATCATCACTGCCAGCCTGGACTATCAAAAGAGGGTAGTAGTCAGAGGGGCGAACCAGGTTGGGAAGCTTCCTGGTAATATCCCTGGCCCTGGTCCTAGGGAGGCAGCAGACTTCCCTACGGGTAGGGTCAGGTCGACAAACAGGGCCCTCTGTTCCCCTGAGAAGGGAGTCGCCTACTACGATCACCCTTCTGTCTTTCTTGGTGGAGGCAGTCTTGAGGCGTAGAGTCGGCTTCCTCGCCCTAGGCATCCTCCTGGGTAGACTTTCTACCTCGTCCTCACCCACCGCTCTCTCAAGCTCCAGGGCCTCAAATCTGTTACGTAAGGGCACCTGGGAAGGTGGGGCCGGTAGGGGGGGGCGTTGCCTGAAAGGTCGAGCAGGGACCTGTCTCCATCCCTCCTCAACTTCTAGGTCGCCTCCCTCTGCCCGACAGCGACGGGGCGGGGGGTCCATCCCCATTTGGGGTGTCTCACTCCGGTACCTCTCCTTCAGGCCCTGCAGGGAGTCACTCCACCAGTCTATCTCCCGCTCACACTCCCTGATAGCCCTCAACCTCTCCACCTCCTCTTTGAGTTCTGCCACCAGGCGGACCAGGTCATCCACCTGCTCGCACCTCACACACACGGCGCCTCTGCTTCCCTCAGATGGCAGCAACAGGCTCAGGCAGTCCCTGCACCCAGAGACCTGAACTGCCGCATTGTTGAGCAGGCGGTCAGTCTGGGTGGCCACAGACTTTCTAGAGAAAGTGCTCTGCCTGGTGAAGACCATCGCAGCCCAGCTAGTAGTCGACAGCCGTTAAAGATGTTGTTCTTATGGGCAGGGGGAAACTCTGCCCTCTCCGCCCTTCATGCTCGCCCTGCCTGCGCGAACTGCTGCGCGAACTGCTGCGCCCACCCTTCTGACGTGCCCCGCCCTGTTTGCCCGCCCTGTTCGCCGCGCTCCTGGTCGCTCGTGCTCCCTAGGGGCTGCTTTTGAACGGCCGGGGAGGGGGCACTGCTGGCTCCACCTACGCCTCGTCAGCCTCCCTCGCGGGGGCTGCCGGGTCCTGGCAGCTCCCTCGAGCGGCCTCGATGTCGGAAAAAAAGTCCTGCCTGTCCTGATCCCCCGCTCCGCTGCAGAACGCGTCTGCCCCGGATCTGATCACCTCGGCAAGTCTAAAAATGTACATATTCGCAGATGTGCTAGTTGTTGCTTCTTTGTCCTCAGGTGCCGTGACAACGTTAGGTCTCGCTACCGAATTTTCAATAAAGCCCTGAACTGGGTACCCATACAAGAAGTGAGGAAAGAAAGGAGGTGCTATTGGAACAGCTCCTAGAAAGTGATTGTGTCCAAAGGCTGGTTGTGGGAACAGATTTTTCCCTCTCAGGGACTCATCATAGGGAAGTGCTTGCACTGGATTCTCCGATTCTACACAGACCTGTCCTTGGCTTTCGGACACCTGAGCTGTCGGGATAATCAGCGGCAGTGATGGAGATCTGCTGTCAACCTGTGAAATCTGACCATTGGATGCCCTGCTTGATGCACCCCAGGATACGGTTGGCCCTCCTGGGTGCCAGGGCACACTGCTGGCTCATGTTCAGCTTGCTGTCAACCACAACCCCCAGATCCCTCTCTGCGGGGCTGCCCTCCAGCATCTCGTCCCCCAGTCTGTACGTATAGCTAGGGTTGCCCCATCCCAGGTGCAGGACCCGGCACTTGCTCTTTTTAAACTTCATGCGGTTGGTGATTGCCCAGGTCTCCAACCTGTCCAGATCTCTCTGCAAGGCCTTTCCACCCTCAACAGAGTCAACAACTCCTTCCATGGGATGCTGTCCTTCCTGTACTGATCCTACGTGGGCTTCCCCAGACAGCAGCTCTTCAACATCTACTCCAGTATGGGTCTGTAATATGGGGTACATCCGTCAGGAGCAAACTGTTCCAACCTGGGTCCCCCACGGGTGGCAGCTCCCCCCAGACCTCAATCTCCTGCATGGGCTCCTCTCCATGGGCTGCGGCTCTGGCCCAGGGCCTGCTCCAGCGGGGGCTCCTCCATGGGCTGCAGCATGGAGATCTGCTCCGTGTGGGACCCATGGGCTGCAGGGGGACAACCTGCTCCACCAGGGGCCTCACCACAGGCCGTGGGGGAACTTCTGCTGTGTGCATGGAGCACCTCCTGCCCTCCTGCTGCACTGACCTTGGGGTCTGCAGGGCTGGTTCTCACTCCTCGCTCTTCCAGCTGCTGTTTTGCAGCAGTTTTTATCACATTTCTTAAATATGCTCTCACAGAGGCACAAATAACATCGCTTAGTGGCTCGGTTCTGGGCAGCAGTGTGTCCTTTTGGAGCCCTCCTCCAGAAGCAGGGAGGAACACGGGGCAGCCCCTGGCCCCACTGCACCTCATTCCTGTGCTGCTCCTGCAGGACCAAGGAGAGGTGATGCAGGAGTGTCTGGAGAAGGGCAGGAGCCCGTCAGAGCTGGGGACAGGGTCTACAAGGTGCTGTCCCTCAGGCACAGCTGAATTCCCTGTGTCTCCAGACGGAACCAGGGGTGGATGCTCTCCCCATTGAAAGCGGCTGCTGTGAAAGTGAAGATCTCCACCCCGTTGTCAGCGTTCATAAAAGACACCTGCTGCTGGGTACAGTTGAGACAGACCCAGATCCTCGTGGGGACAGGGGACAGGGACAAGGGGGTGGGAGGAGATGTGAGAGCCATGACTTGCCCCTCATTGTACTGCACAGCCCAGATCCCTTCTTCAGGGCTCCTGTCGATCCACTTCTTCCTCTTCACAGATGCCCTGGCCACCCCCACAGCCCACCACAAATAGAGGGGCAGAGCTCAGCCCTGGGCAGGCTTTCCCCAGCTCAGGGCCAGGAGCTGCCCCACGGGGCAGGAGACGGGGCACCTCTTGGCTCCTGAACATGCCCCAGCAAGGGAAGGGGAAGCACCACAGAGGGCAACCCAGTGCGCACCTACCTCTATTATGAGGCAGCAGACCCCTTCTCCATGCTGGAAGGAGAGGGGAGAGCTGGTCACAGCCCACGGCCGGTGCCCAGTGGGTATGGGTAGGGTGAGGGCCCAGCCCTGGGCTGCTCTGTCCCAGTTGCCCACCCTCCCCTGCACATCACAGTATCACAGTATCACAGATTTCTAGGTTGGAAGAGACCTCAAGATCATCGAGTCCAACCTCCGACCTAACACTAAGTACTCCACTAAACCATATCGCTAAGCTCTACATCTAAACGTCTTTTAAAGACCTCCAGGGATGGTGACTCCACCACCTCCCTGGGCAGCCCGTTCCAATGCTTAATAACCCTTTCGGTAAAGAAGTACTTCCTAACATCCAACCTAAAACTCCCCTGTCGCAACTTTCGCCCATTCCCCCTCGTCCTGTCACCAGGCACGTAGGAGAACAGGCCAACCCCCACCTCTTTACAGCCTCCTTTAAGGTAACTGTAGAGAGCGATAAGGTCGCCCCTGAGCCTCCTCTTCTCCAGGCTGAACAACCCCAGCTCCCTCAGCCGCTCCTCGTAAGACTTGTTCTCCAGACCCCTCACCAGCTTGGTCGCCCTTCTCTGGACTTGCTCGAGCACGTCCATGTCCTTCCTGTAGCGAGGGGCCCAAAACTGAACACAGTACTTGAGGTGCGGCCTCACCAGAGCCGAGTACAGGGGCACAATCACTTCCCTAGACCTGCTGGCCACACTGCTTCTTATGCAGGCCAGGATACTGTTGGCCTTCTTGGCCACCTGGGCACACTGCTGGCTCATATTCAGCCGACTATCAACCAATACTCCCAGGTCCCTCTCGGCCAGGCAGCTTTCCAACCACTCATCTCCCAGCCTGTAGCTCTGCTTGGGGTTGTTGCGCCCCAGGTGCAGGACCCGGCACTTGGCCTTGTTGAACTTCATACAGTTGACCTCAGCCCATCGCTCCAGCCTATCCAGATCCTCCTGCAGAGCCTTCTTGCCCTCGAGCAGATCGACACACGCACTTAGCTTGGTGTCATCTGCAAACTTACTGAGGGTGCACTCAATCCCCTCATCCAGATCATCGATAAAGATATTAAAGAGGACCGGCCCCAGCACTGAGCCCTGGGGGACTCCACTAGTAACCGGCCTCCAACTGGATTTGGCTCCATTTACCACAACTCTTTGGGCCCGGCCATCCAGCCAGTTTCTAACCCAGCGAAGCGTACGCCAGTCCAAGCCCCGAGCAGCCAGTTTCTTGAGGAGAATGTTGTGGGAAACAGTGTCAAAAGCCTTACTGAGGTCAAGGTAGACCACATCCACAGCCTTTCCCTCATCCACCAAGCGTGTCACTTGGTCATAGAAGGAGATCAGGTTCGTCAAGCAGGACCTGCCTTTCATAAACCCATGCTGACTGGGCCTGATCGCCTGCTTGCCCTGCAAGTGCCGCGTGATGACCCTCAAGATAATCTGCTCCATGAGCTTTCCTGGCACTGAGGTCAAACTGACAGGCCTATAGTTCCCCGGGTCTGCCCTGCGGCCTTTCTTATAGATGGGCGTCACATTGGCTAGCCGCCAGTCAACTGGGACCTCCCCCGATAGCCAGGACTGCCGATAAATGATGGAAAGCGGCTCGGCCAGCTCCTCCACCAGTTCTTTCAGTACCCTCGGGTGCATCCCATCCGGCCCCATCGACTTGCGCACATCCAAGCTCCGTAGCAGGTCGCCAACCATTTCCTCATGGAAATGAGGAAATCATCGCCTAGGTGTTGTCCTGAGGCCCAAGCATGGGGACCCTCACCCAGCTCTGCAGCTTGTTTTTCTGAAAAGGAAAGCAAAAGTAATGCATGATCAGAGGGGAGAGTTGCTCAGCCCATGGTAGACCCTGAACACATCCCATGACTGGGAAAATACTACCTTGCTCCGAGGTGGGACCAGACAAATAGTCATTGTGGCCCAGCTTTGTACAATGCTCTTGTAAGTGGAACTGTAAGGATGGACACTTGTGCAGCCTTTATCTCTGTGCCACCAAAGCCATTAAGGAAGTGAAGAACGGATTGTTGGAGGACGTCCCTGTCCCGGAAGCATCCGTGCAGAGCGTGGCTTCCCCACAACTCGCTCCCCATCCCCACCTTGATCCCCGTTCCTTTCAGCCATCCCGGCCGTGTCCCGTGCCCAGGGCAGCCCCAGCCCCAGCACTCCCCACTCCCCCATCAGGCTCCAGCTGCTCCTCCGGCACCCCCAAGCCACAAGCACACAAGACCCCACAGCCCACCCACCTCAGTCCCTCCCGCAGGGACACCACTTCCCCAGGGGGCAGGGAGTGCAAGGACTCACCCAGCTCTCGGCTCTGTGCCGCTGAAAAGCAAAGGCGGAGGAACAGGAGGTCAGCAGAAAAAAAAAGAGGAGGTCAGCCCCGGGACTTTACAAAAGTAAAGCAGACGTCTGGCTGCTCAGAGGACTCTTTGGTTCTCCCTGTGTGGTGTTTGGTCCCATTGCTGACACAGTTGAAGGAGCTGCTCAGCAGCCTGTGCCCACTGCCCTCACAATATTATGATTATTGTCTTCTAGGACACCAGGGAAAACTGACAAAAATATCCATGCAGCTCTCTCCCCAGATATTACTTCCACATCCATGGGCATGCTCCATGCTGTGAAGGAGCTGAAACATTAAAAGGACACGTAAACTCTGCCCTGGAAGCATCACCCCAGCCACTAACCTGACACCTCCAGCTCCACAATGGCTTCGTTATAAGCATCTTCCACAGTGCAGACGTACTGGCCATCATCAGAGGGTCTCAGCTCCGTGATTCTCAAGTCCAGGCTTCCAGCAGAGAGACCACCTCTGGCCAACTCTGTCCTCCCGACATATGCCTCCATCTGCTCCCCGTACAGGTCCTCTCCATTGCGGTAGTGGTGCACTGTCTCAGAGATGTGGTCCCGGATCCACCTGACCTCCAAGGTGCGAGCATCCCGTTGAGGGGACAAGTGGCAGGGCAGCACGACATCCTGCCCCACGGTGGCAGTGAGAGGCTGGCCTGGTCCCACCACTCTGAGCTGGGCTGGGCAATGGAGAAGGGCACAGAGAGGCTGTGAGATTTTGCCATCGTAAATTTATGGGCAGTGAGTGACAAAGGGCGAGCTGTGCGTGAGTTGGTGCGTGCTGTGTCCCCTGTGTACAATGGGAAACCACTGGGGAAACAGGAGAGGGAGAGGGAGGACGTGCAGGAGAAGGAGGTGTGCTGGGATGGGAGCCCTCTCTGCAGCATTTGGGCAGGTGAAGAAGAGCCAGAAAGGGCAGCCAAAGCAGCACCCATGTTGCATGAAAAAAACAAAGGGAAAGCAAAACCTATCTGGGACTGAGCTGTGGGCTCGGGTCCCCCCTACCCCACAGCTGCTCTCCTGCCCTATGGTAGCACATCTGCCAGGCCCCGGGGGGAGAGCCTCCAGCAGCCCTGCAGGATCCTACCTGAGCCCAGCTGGAGGAGGAGCAGAGTGACGAGGGAAGTCAGGAGGCCCCTGGCATGGCCAGTGAGGCTGGGGCGGCCGCAGCTCCAGCGGAGCCCCATCTGAGACAGAGGCCCCCCAGGGGGCAGGCAGCCCCCCAGGGGTTCTTCTCCAAGGGAGCCCACCAATATAGATGTCCCTCACGGCACCCAGCAGAGCTGCAGAAAGCACAAGGCTACGCCCAACTTCCCCAACCTTTGCCCACTTCCTGGCTGCAATAACCCTCTGGAAGGAGCTCTGCCCCTGGGGCAATGTCTGTTGATCTCTGCAGGGCTGGCACCGCCATCCCATCGCAGCTGGGTGCCCAGTCCAGGGCCTTCAGCAAGCATGAGGGGCTTGTCCCCGGCAGGGTCCTCTCCAGACCTCCAGGGAAAGCCAGTGTCTGAGCTCGTTCATCTCCACCCATCTAAGGAGGAATCAGTGAGCAATGGGACAATGTGGAGAGATGGCAGTGAAGAGCTGAGCGGGATTGGAGGCTGCAGGGAATGGGGCACAGCTGGGTGCCGAGTCTGGAGCTGCCACCCTTTGACCACGGTGCTGAAGGCAATGTGCCAGTGCCGCTCCCGGCTCCAGTAAAGCGGCTGTGGCAGAATGTTGTCTCAGATGGTCAGGGACCTTCTTCTAGAGCTTAGGTGGATAAGGAAAGTTTCTGTTTGCTGGAAGTGAGGTCAGGCAATGTGGAAGGACTACAGAGGTACTGTTTGCTTTTGTAGGGAGAAAATTCGTATGTTCAAAGTTCAATTTGAGTTGAAGCTGGACAGTACTGTGAGGGGTAATAAAATGGATTATTTTTTAAACTCTCTTAACAGCAGAAGTAGGATGATAGAAAACATTGGTCTGTTACTTGGCGGGGATGGTCAAACAGGGTCATCAACTTCACTGAAATATTTAATGCTTTCTTTGCCTTTGTCTTCAACACCGATGCTGGGCTGTGGGACCCCAGGTGCCCTGAGCTGGAGGACAGTGACTGCAGGAACGATAAACTCCCAACAAACCCCTAATTTGTGGGATTTGCTGCTCCAGATGGATGCATACAAGACTATAGGGCCTGATGGGATTCATCCCAGAGTACTAAGAGAACTGGCTGAAGTGATACATCTTCCCCTCTAGGCCCTTCACCATCTTTGTGGCCCTTCTCTGGACACTCTCCAATAGTTTCATGTCCTTTTTGTACCGTGGTGCCCAGAACTGCACACAGTAATCAAGATGAGGCCGCACCAGCGCAGAGCAGAGTGGGACAATCACTTCCCTCGACCATCAATGCCGTGCCTGATGCACCCCAGGATACGGTTGGCCTTCCTGGCTGCCAGGGCACACTGCTGGCTCATGTTCAGCTTGCTGTCAACCACAACCCCCAGATCCCTCTCTGCAGGGCTGCTCTCCAGCATCTCGTCCCCCAGTCTGTACGTATAGCCAGGGTTGCCCCACCCCAGGTGCAGGACCCGGTAGTTGCTCTTGTTAAATTTCATGTGGTTGGTGATGGGCTGGTTCTCACTCCTCGCTCTCCCAGCTGCTGTTGTGCAGCAGTTTTTTCCACATTTCTTAAATATGCTCTCACAGAAGCACAAATAACATTGCTTAGTGGCTCAGCTCTGGGCAGCAGTTTGTGCTTTTGGAGCGAGCTGGCCCTTATCTAATATGGGGCAGTTTCTGGATTCTTCTCACAGTAGCAAACCCCTGCTACCAAAATCTTGCCACGTAAACCTACTACATCATGAAATCTCTATAATTTAATTTTAAATATCCTGAGGAATCCGGAGAGGTCCCAGTGACTGGAAGCTGCCAAAAGTTGCCCCAGTTTCCAAGAAGGGCAGCAAAGAAGAACCTGGGAATTACAGGCCTGTCAGTCTCATGGCAGTGCCTGCTAAAGTTAGGGAGATTGCTCTGGGAGTGGGTGAAAAACACCTGAGGGACAATGTGGCCACTGGTCACAGGACACAGGGGTTCGTGAGGGGAAGCTCGTGTTCAACAAACCTGATTTCCTTTTTTTCATAAGGTCAGTCTCCCATTTGAGCGAGGGAGCCAGTTGAAGTGATCGTTTTGGATTTCAGTAAAGATTATGACATGTTTTCTGACAGTATCCATCTGGACCAAATGTCCATCACAGAGCCAGACAAATGCACAATACGATGGCTGAACAATTGGCTGAGGGGTCAGGCTCTGAGGGATTCTGGTAAAAGGGGCGATATCAGGCTGGCGGCCAGTCACGAGTGGGGCTCTGCAGGGCTCCATTTTGGGGTCAGGTCTCTTCAGTGTTCCCATAAATGACCTGGATGCGGGACTTCAGAGAAACCTGAGTGAGTTTGTGTCTGACACAGAACGGGGAGGAGCTGCTGACTCCCTTGAGGCTGGAGAGGCCTTGCAGGGGGATCTGGCCAAAGGGGAGAGCTGGGCAGCCACCGCCTGTGGGAAGTTTAACAAGAGCAAGTGCCGGGCCCTGTCCCTGGGCAGGGGCAGCCCTGGCTGTACGTACAGCGTGGGGGGCGAGAGGCTGGAGAGCAGCCCCCAGAACGGGAGCTGGGGGTTGTGGCCGACGGCAAGTTGGGTGTGAGCCAGCAGCGGGCTCTGGCAGCCCAAACGGCCAAGCGTGCCCTGGGGTGCCTCAGGCACGGCACTGCTGGCCGGCCGAGGGAAGGGATCGTCCCGCTCTGCTGGGCCTGCTGCGGCCTCACCTCGAGCACTGCGTGCAGCTGTGGGCACCACAGCAGACGAAGGGTGAGAAACTGTGCGAGAGCCTCCAAGGGAGGGCTACGAGGATGGCGAAGGCTCTGCAGGCCAAGGGGTGTGAGGAGCGGCTGAAGGCGCTTGGCTTGTTGAGCCCAGAGCAGAGGAGACGCAAGGGAGGCCTCACGGTGGCCCACAGCTTCCTGATGAGGGGAGCGGAGGGGCAGGCGCCGGTCTGTGCTCTCTGGGGCCAGCGACAGGGCCCGAGGGAACGGCATGGAGCTGCCACAGGGGAGGCTCAGGCACCAAGGAGACGGTCTGCTGCAAGACGCCTTCCCAGGCACCAAAGCCTGAGGAGAGAAAACACCCAGGAAATGCCACTGCCAGACTCCATCTTCCTGTACAAAACTTTATTTGCCACAGTGCTGCTGCTACTGTGCCTTGATGTGCTCCAGAGGAGGGAACAAAGAGCCCCCACAGGCTGCTCATGCTCAGCACCAGGCACAGAGCAAAGATCAACCCCAAACTAGGAGGCAAAGGTGGCCTGCAATGGCTGGCAGCACACGGTGACCACATCCCTTGCACTGGGGGTCTGCAAGCAGTGCAAGTAGAGGGGAGAGGAGTGTGGAGAGCTGCTGCAGCCCCTGTGCTGCCTGCTGGGGCTCAGAGGCAGGGTGAGACCCGCGGGTGCCAGCAGGGCTTCTGGTCCAGCACAGGAGCCCTGTGCAGGGCAGAGCCCGGGGGCTGCAAGGGGCCTGGCCCCTGCTTGCAGCATCACAGCCCTCCTCCAGCAGCAGGGAGGAACACAGGGCAGCCCCTGGCCCCACTGCACCTCATTCCTGTGCTGCTCCTGCAGGACCAAGGAGAGGTGATGCAGGAGTGGCTGGAAAAGAGCAGGAGCCCCCCAGGGCTGGGGACAGGGTCTACAGGGTGCTGTCCCTCAGGCACAGCTGAATTGCCCGTGTCTCCAGACGGAACCAGGGGTGGATGCTCTCCCCATTGAAGGCGGCTGCTGTGAAAGTGAAGATCTCCACCCCATTGTCAGCGTTGATAAAAGACACCTGCTGCTGGGTACAGTCCAGACAGACCCAGATCCTCGTGGGGACAGGGGACAGGGACAAGGGGGTGGGAGGAGATGTGAGAGCCATGAGTTGCCCCTCATCATACTGCACAGCCCAGATCCCTTCTTCAGGGCTCACGTCGATCCACTTCTTCCTCTTCACAGATGCCCTGGCCACCCCCACAGCCCACCACAAATACTTTCCCCTCTTCCGCTCCACCTCCACCAAGCAGCAGTGCCTCCCCTCTCTGAACTCCTCACAGCCCAGCACGCAGCAACAAGTGTCAAATCTCTCCGAGGTGTCAGACACCTGCTGCTTTTGAGTTTCCCATCTCACACTGCTGTTGTCCTGAGACAGGACAAGCTGGGGATGAGCTGTGTCCGCATCCAGGGTCACCTTCACTGCAGGGACAGAAGGAGCCAGGCCATCAGGGGCAGAGCTCAGCCCTGGGCAGGCTTTCCCCAGCTCGGGGCCAGGAGCTGCCCCACGGGGCAGGAGACGGGGCACCTCTTGGCTCCTGAACATGCCCCAGCAAGGGCAGGAGAAGCACTGCAGAGGGCAACCCAATACACACTTACCTCTATTTTGAGGCAGCAGACCCCTTCTCCATGCTGGAAGGAGAGGGGAGAGCTGGTCACAGCCCACGGCCGGTGCCCAGTGGGTATGGGCAGGGTGAGGGCCCAGCCCTGGGCTGCTCTGTCCCAGCTGCCCACCCTCCCCTGCACATCACCTTGGAGATGTCATGCAGCCCAAGAATGGGGACACTCACCCAGTTCTGCAGCTTGTTTTTCTGAAAAGGAAAGCAAAAGTAATGCATGATCACAGGGGAGAGTTGCTCAGCCCATGGTAGACCCTGAACACATCCCATGACTGGGAAAATACTGCCTTGCTCCGAGGTGGGACCAGACAAATAGTCATTGTGGCCCAGCTTTGTACAATGCTCTTGTAAGTGGAACTGTAAGGATGGACACTTGTGCAACTTTGATCTTTGTGCCACCGAAGCCATTAAGGAAGTGAAGAACGGATTGCTGGAGAATGTCCCTGTCCTGGAAGCATCAGTGGAGAGCGGGGCAGACCCGCAGCTCGCTCCCAATCCCCACCTTGATCCCCGTTCCTTTCAGCCATCCCGGCCGTGTCCTGTGCTCAGGGCAGCCCCAGCCCCAGCACTCCCCACTCCCCCGTCAGGCTCCAGCTGCTCCTCCAGCACCCCCGAGCCACCAGCACACAAGCCCCCACAGCCCACCCAGCCCAGTCCCTCCCGCAGGGACACCACTTCCCCAGGGGCTGGGGGCAGGGACTGCAAGGACTCACCCAGCTCTCGGCTCTGTGCCACTGAAAAGCAAAGGCAGAGGAACCGGAGGTCAGCAGAGCAGCTTGGTTGCTCGGTGGGAACATCTGCAGGGGCTCTGGGCCTTCCCACCAGCCCCACGCTGCAGCCATGCTCCCTGGCCTCCCACCCAAGGCCCCTTGCCTTCTCCCCTGCCTTCGTTGCCCAAGGCAGAGGCCCAAGAGGATCCTAAGGCCTTTGGGATCCCCAGGAGAACATTCCCTTCCTCCTCCTACACACCTCCCTGGGCCAAGGCTTAGCCCTGCACCAGACCCACGCGGGTCCCTGCAGAACACCTCCCTCTGCTCCATCCCTGCGCTGCCAGCTTACCTTTCTTTTGAAAGAGATAAACACCGAGGCCAATGGACACAGCCAAAAGCACGAGGACCAGAGCCAGAGCCACCATCCAGGGCCGGGCGTTGTGGAAGAAGGGAGCTGAGAAAAGGCACAAGGAAAAAGGCTGCATTTCCATGCCCCTGGGTGGAAAAGCAAGACCCAGACTTCTCCCAGCTCAGGAGAAGTGCAGGGGCCAGGAACACGTCACCCTGGCTGTGCTATTTGTACCTGCGATGTGCAGGGACGATTCCCGCTCCTGCTGGAGGCGGCTGCTCCTGACCATGCAGGATAAGGGCCCCTCCACGCTCCTGGTCACGATGACGGCTCCTTCGATTTCAAAGAGCCCCTCCTGGTCCTGGGAATGTGTCTGGGAGACCAAGGGCAGATGCTGCCCACGAGCATCCCTCCACAGCAGCTGCGGCAGCGGGTACCAGCCGGCCGATCGACACAGCACCCGGACTCCTCTGGCCTCGTAGCCCCCCAGGGAGAGGTGGGGGTCAGCACCTGTGGCTGGGGGAAGAGCCCGGAGCTGGGGCTTGACTTGGGGAGGGATTCAGTTCCAAGGCAAAGACCCCATCTGCTCCCATGCCAGACACAGCCCAGACCAGCCACGGCCCCAGAGATTCAGGGACCGGGCGCTCCATGCACCAACCCTCACCCCAAAATACCCTGACTGGTTCCGGACCCAGACGGAAGGGCTGCACAATGCCAATGGCCCCAAATTGCCCAGAAAATCCAGGTGCCGAACTCCAGGACCTGCTGGCAGCAGCTCTGCACCAAGTCGTGCTACTTCAAGAAGCCCCAGGACTTCCAGAGAGCGTCTCAGGTCTCCCCCACCACACAAAGCAAAAGTAATGAAGACATCTGGCTGCTCAGAGGACTCTTTGGTTCTCCCTGTGTGGTGTTTGGTCCCATTGCTGACACAGCTGAAGGAGCTGCTCAGCAGCCTGTGCCCAGTGCCCTCACAATATTATGATTATTGTCTTCTAGGACACCAGGGAAAACTGACAAAAATATCCATGGAGCTCTCTCCCCAAACATTACTTCCACATCCATGGGCATGCTCCATGCTGTGAAGGAGCTGAAACATTAAAAGGAGACATAAACTCTGCCCTGGAAGCATCACCCCAGCCACTAACCTGACACCTCCAGCTCCACAATGGCTTCGTTATAAGCATCTTCCACAGTGCAGACGTACTGGCCGTCATCAGAGGGTCTCAGCCCCGTGATTCTCAAGTCCAGGCTTCCAGCAGAGAGACCACCTCTGGCCAACTCTGTCCTCCCGACATATGCCTCCATCTGCTCCCCGTACAGGTCCTCTCCATTGCGGTAGTGGTGCACTGTCTCAGATAAGCTGTGCCGAATCCACCTGACCTCCAAGGTGCGAGCATCCCGTTGAGGGGACAAGTGGCAGGGCAGCACGACATCCTGCCCCACGGTGGCAGTGACAGCGTGGCCTGGTCCCACCACTCTGAGCTGGGCTGGGCAATGGAGAAGGGCACAGAGAGGAGGTGAGATTTTGCCATCGTAAATTTATGGGCAGTGAGTGACAAAGGGCGAGCTGTGCGTGAGTTGGTGCGTGCTGTGTCCCCTGTGTACAATGGGAAACCACTGGGGAAACAGGAGAGGGAGAGGGAGGACGTGCAGGAGAAGGAGGTGTGCTGGGAGTGGGAGCCTTCTCTGCAGCATTTGGGCAGGTGAAGAAGAGCCAGAAAGGGCAGCCAAGGCAGCGCCCCTATGGCTTGAAAGAACCAAAGGGAAAGTGAAACCCATTGGGGGCTGAGCTGAGGGCTCAGGTCCCCCTGCCCCACGGCTGCTCCCCTGCCCCACAGCAGCACGTCTGCCAGGCCTTGAGGGGAGTGCCCCCAGCAGCCCCACAGGATCTCACCTGAGCCCAGCCGGAGGAGGAGGAAAGTGACAAGGGAAGTCAGCAGGCCCTTGGCATGGCCGGTGCGGTTGGAGCGGCCACAGTCCCTGGTGAGCCCCATCTGAGACAGAGGTCCCCCAGGGGGCAGGCAGCCCCCCAGGGCTTCTTTTCCAAGGGAGTCGCACCGAGAGAGAGAGCTCCCTCACAGCACCCAGCAGAGCTGCAGAAAGCACAAGGCTACACCCAACGTCCCCAACCTTTGCCCACTTCCTGGTTGAAATAACCCTCTGGGAGGAGCTCTGCCCCTGGGGCAATGTCTGTTGATCTCTGCAGGGCTGGCACCGCCATCCCATCGCAGCTGGGTGCCCAGCCCAGGGCCTTCAGCAAGCATGAGGGGCTTGTCCCCAGCAGGGTCCTCTCCAGACCTCCAGGGAAAGCCAGTGTCTGAGCTCATTCATCTCCACCCATCTAAGGAGGAATCAAACAGTGAGCAATGGGACAATGTGGAGAGATGGCAGTGAAGAGCTGAGCGGGATTGCAGGCTGCAGGGAATGGGGCACAACTGGGTGCCAAGCCTGGAGCTGCCACCCTTCGACCAGGGTGCTGAAGGCAATGTGCCAGCCTTGGTCACTGCTCCAGTAAAGCAGCTGTGGCAGAAGGTTGTCTCAGATGGGCAGGGACCTTCTTCTAGAGCTTAGGTGGATAAGGAAAGTTTCTGTTTGCTGGAAGTGAGGTCAGGCCATGTGGAAGGACTACAGAGGTACTGTTTGCTTTTGTAGGGAGAAAATTCGTATGGCCAAAGCTCAATTTGAGTTGAGGCTGGACATGAGGGGCAATAAAATGGATTTTTTTTTAAACTATCTTAACAGCAAAAGTAGGATGAGAGAAAGCACTGGTCTGCTACTGGATGGGGATGCCCAAACAGGGTCATCGACTTCACAGAGCTGTTTAATGCTTTCTTTGCCTTTGTCTTCAACACTGATGCTGGGCTGTGGGACCCCAGATGTCCTGAACTGGAGGACAGTGACTGCAGGAATGATGAACTCCCAACAAACCCCGAATTTGTGTGAGATTTGCTGCTCCAGATGGATGCATACAAGATTATAGGGCCTGATGGGATTCATCCCAGAGTATAGTGAGATCTGGCTGCTGTCATCATTTGTGCTGGTTTTACTGAGGTGGGCAGCTGAGCTTCACTACAACCGCTCTCTCACTCCCCCTCCTCAAAGGGAAAAGGGGAGAAAATGCAATGAAAAGTTCTCAAGGTTTGAAATAAGGACCAGGAGATCATACAATAATTATCATCATGGGCAAACTGACTAATCATAGGAAGATTAAAGGAATTTACTAGCTATTACTAACAAGCCAGAAAAGTGAGAAACAAAGAAACCAGAGATATTTCTCCTCATCCACCCCCACCCTCTTCCACCTCCTCTCCCCAAGCGGCGCAGGGGAACGGGACAATGGGGTTTGCAGTCAGTCTAAAGCACTTCGTGTCCGCTGCTCCTTCACGGTCACGCTCTTCCTCTGCTCCAACGTGGGGTCATAGAATCATAGAATATCCCGAGTTGGAAGGGACCCACAAGGGTCAATGAGTCCAACTGCTGGCACCACACAGGTCTACCCCAAAATTCAGACCATATGAATAAGAGCACAGTCCAAATGCTTCTTGGGGGACATGGTCAAGGGTGACAAGGATTCTGCTCACTCCTCTTCTCCCCCCTGCAGGTTACACTCCCCTCCCTGGAGACAACTACCCTGCAGGTAATGGTGTCCCCATCCCCGTCCCCATTGGCGAGGGCCAAATCACCCCATCTCTCTCCCTGTGTGTGTCCCCCTTCCCCAGGCAGCATCTGAAGACCCCCAGACGGACACCTCCTGGCACCACTGGCTCCTGGATGGCCCCATCTCAGACCCGATGCCGCGGTGCTGAGAATAAAGATGCTCCACAAGCCCCGCTGGCATCTCTGCAGCATTCTGGGAACAAGGCAGAGGCTCATGGGGCTCCTACGGTGTCCTACCAAGAGGAGCGGGTGGGTGGGGGACATGGCATGGGACCCCAAAGGGCCAAGCGTGCCCTGGGGTGCCTCAGGCACGGCACTGCTGGCCGGCCGAGGGAAGGGATCGTCCCGCTCTGCTCAGCCTGCTGCAGCCTCACCTCAAGCACTGCGTGCAGCTGTGGCACCACAGCATACGAAGGGTGTGAAACTATGCGAGAGCCTCCACGGGAGGGCCATGAGGATGGCGAAGGCTCTGCAGGGCAAGGCGTGTGATGAGCAGCTGAAGGCGTTTGGCATGATGAGCCCAGAGCAGAGGAGACACAGGGGAGGCCTCAGGTGGCCCACAGCTTCCTGATGAGGGGAGTGGAGTGGCAGGCACCGGTCTCTGCTCTCTGGGGCCAGCAACAGGGCCCAAGGTAACGGCAGGGAGCTGCCACCGGAGACATTCAGGCCGGCTGTTTGGAAGTGGTTTATTCCCCGAGAGGGTGGTCGGGCACTGCAACAGGCTCCCGAGGGATGTAGCCACGGCCCTGAGCCTGCTGCAGCTCAAGGAGTGTTTGGAGAAGGCTCTTAGGGAAAGGGTCTGATTTTTGGGTGGTCCTTTGTGGAGCCTGGAGATGGACTCGATGGTCCCATTGGGTCCCTACCAACTCAGGCTATTCTGTCATTCTGTGATCTTGGGCTGAAGGCTGAGGAGACCTGCTCCCTCTGCTTGGAGGACTTCCAAGAGCCGGAGATGCACCCGTGTGGGCACAGCCTTTGCAGAGTCTGTGTGATGGGAGGCTGGAAGCTCTTTGGGTGCCCCTAGAGCAGGGCAATGACCCAGCTGGGACAAGTGCACCCAGGTTCCGGCTGGGGAGCCATGGGGAGCTGGAGCTTAGGTTCCTCCTAGCTCTGACTCCCAGGACGAACACCAAGGAGACGGTCTGCTGCAAGACGCCTTCCCAGGCAGCAAAGCCTGAGGACAGAAAGCACCCAGGAAATGCCACTGCCAGACTCCATCTTCCTGTGCAAAACTTTATTTGCCACAGTGCTGCTGCTGCTGTGCCTTGATGTGCTCCAGAGGAGGGAACAAAGAGCCCCCACAGGCTGCTCATGCTCAGCACCAGGCACAGAGCACATATCAACCCCAAACTAGGAGGCAAAGGTGGCCTGCAATGGCCGGCAGCACACGGTGACCGCATCCCTTGCACTGGGGTCTGCTGGGGGGGAGGGGCTTTGCCCTTGGGGACCACGGGGAATGTTTGGGGGAGCTCTGCTCTATGGCACCCTGGGGGGAGTTTGGGGGGGCTCTGCTCTATAGGACCCTGTGGAGAACTGGGGGGGGGCTTTGCTCTATGGGGCCATGGGGATGTCTGGGGGGGGCTCAACATCATGGTGCCCTAGGGATAAGTTCTGGGGGGCTCTGCTCTATGGGACCCCTGGGGAAGGGCTGGGGTAGGCTCTGCTTCGTGGGACCCTGGGGGTAGTTTGTGGGGGCTCTGCTCTATGGGGCCATGAGAAGGAGTTTGGGTGGGGGGTTTGCTTTATGAGGCCATGGGGAGGTTTGGGGGTGCTCAGCATCATGGGACCCTAGAGATAGTTTGGGGGGGGTTCGGCACTGTGGTAGTCCGAGAGGGGGTTGGGGGGAGGTCTGCTGTATGGGACTGTGGGGTTGTTTGTGAGGGGCTTTGCCCTTGGGGACCATGGTGGATGTTTGGGGGGGGCTCTGCTCTGTGGGACCCTGGGGATGGTGAGGAGAGGGCTCTGCTGTATGGGATCCTGTGGGGGGCATTGGAGGGGCTCTGCTCTGTGGGACTTCGGGGATGCTTTGGGGGGACTCAGCTCTATGGGACCCTGGGGATTTGGGGGGCTCTGCTCTGCATGGAGGTGGACGGAGGCACAGAGATGGCATTCCTGCCCCTCTCCCCTCAGCCTCATTCCTGATGCACATGGCCAGCTCCTGCCCGCTGGTGGCCAATGGCTCCGTGATGGGCTTCAACTTCACCCTGGCCTTAAACAAGAACCAGCTGGTGTGCTACGACTCCGACACTCAGCGCTTCATCGCCTGCGACTGGGGGCTGCTGCGGCAGCAGGCCACCCGCCTCGCCGCCCACCTCAACAACGACAGCACCTGGGTGCACCGCGTCAAGGCCCGGCGCCAGGCCTGCAGCGACCTGGCCCTGCGCTACTGGGACTGGACGGCGCTGCGGCGCAGTGAGCCCCCGGGGGGGCTTGGCATGGGACCGTGGTGTGGAAGTGCTGCAGGAGAATATTGCCTGGGGTGTTGTGTGGGAGTGTTGCAGAGCATGTTGCATGGGGGCATTGCGTGGGGCTGTTGCAGAGCATATTGCATGGGGGCGTTGCATGGAGGATAGCAGAGGAGTGTTGCAAAGGGCATTGCATGGACGTATTGCAGAGCATGTTGCATGGAGTTGTTGCATGGTGGCATTGCACAGGGGTTTTGCAGAGTATGTTGCATGGGATTGTTGCACAGGGGTGTTGTAGGGCATGTTGCAAGGAGATGTTGCACCAGGCATTGCAAGGGGGTGCTGCAGAGCACACTGCATGGGGACGTTGCAGGGGGATGTTGCACGGAGCACTGCACAGCACACTGCATTGCACTTTGCATAGGGATGTTGCACGGAGCAATGCCTCTTGCAGGGTGTGGCACAGGGGCGTTGCACAGGGCATCTCGTGGGCATCCCATGGGGATGTCGCACGTGACATCGCGTGGGACAATGCCTAGAGCTTGCACAGGGCGTTGCATGGGGAAGCGGCATGGGGAAGTTGCGCGGAGCTTTGCACAGGGCGTTGCACGGGAGCGTTGCACGGAACATTGCATGGGGACGTTGCACGGGGCAGGGAAAAGGGGCTCGCCCACCCCTGACCCCATCCCCGTCCCTGCTCCAGCGCAGCCCCAAGTCCGCATCATCCCCGCGGAGACGGGGAACGCCCGTGTGCCCGTCCGCCTCACCTGCCACATCTGGGGCTTCTACCCCCTCGAGGTGACCGTCATCTGGCTGCGCAACGGGGACATCCTGGAGCCCGACGGCTACAACCCCATCTCCGCCATCCCCAACGGCGACTGGACCTACCAGACGCAGGTGCCCCTGATGGTGGCCCCGGTGGCAGGCGACACCTACACGTCCTCGGTGCAGCACGTCAGCCTGCAGGAGCCTCTCCTGGAGGACTGGAGTGAGTGGAGAGGCGCAGGACGGCACCCGGAGGCCGGCGGTCTTGCCCACTCACCGCCACTCACCCGGCCGTGTCCCCGCAGGTCCCGGACTGCTGCCGGAGGTGACGATAATGGTGGCGGTGGCCACCGTGCTGATGGTGGTGGGACTTGGCTTATTTCTCGCTGGTGTCTACCGCTTCAGGGCCAGGCCTCCTGTCCTCGGTGAGTGGCCGGGGAGAGCTGGGGACGTGGTCAAGGGTGACGAGGATTCTGCTCACTCCTCTTCTCCCCCCTGCAGGTTACACTCCCCTCCCTGGAGACAACTACCCCGCAGGTAAAGGTGTCCCCATCCCCGTCCCCATTGGCGAGAGCCGAATCACCCCATCTCTCGCCCTGTGTGTGTCCCCCTTCCCCAGGCAGCATCTGAGGACCCCCAGACGGACACCTCCTGGCACCTGTGGCTCCCGGATGGCCCCATCTCAGACCCGATGCTGCGGTACTGAGAATAAAGATGCTCCACAAGCCCCGCTGGCATCTCTGCAGCATTCTGGGGACAGGGCAGAGGCTCATGGGGTTCCTACGGTGTCCCACCAAGTGGAGAGGGTGGGTGGGGGACATGGCATGGGACCCCAAAGGGCCAAGCGTGCCCTGGGTTGCCTCAGGCACGGCACTGCTGGCTGGCCGAGGGAAGGGATCATCCTGCTCTGCTTGGCCTGCTGCGGCCTCGCCTCGAGCACTGCGTGCAGCTGTGGGCACCACAGCAGACAAAGGGCATGAAACTGTGCGAGAGCCTCCAAGGGAGGGCTACGAGGACGGCAAAAGCTCTCCATGACAAGGCGTGTGAGGAGCGGCTGAATGCGCTTGGCTTGTTGAGCCCAGAGCAGAGGAGACGCAGGGGAGGCCTCGCGGCGGCCCACAGCTTCCTGATGAGGGGAGCGGAGGGGCAGGCGCCGGTCTCTGCTCTCTGGGGCCAGCGACAGGGCCCGAGGGAACGGCATGGAGCTGCCACAGGGGAGGCTCAGGCACTGAGGAGATGGTCTGCTGCAAGACACCTTCCCAGGCAGCAAAGCCTGAGGACAGAAAGCACCCAGGAAATGCCACTGCCAGACTCCATCTTCGCATACAAAACTTTATTTGCCACAGTCCTGCTGCTGCTGTGCCTTGATGTGCTCCAGAGGAGGGAACAAAGAGCCCCCACAGGCTGCTCATTCTCAGCACCAGGCACATAGCAAAGATCAACCCCAAACTAGGAGGCAAAGGTGGCCTGCAATGGCCGGCAGCACACGGTGACCACATCCCTTGCACTGGGGGCTGCAAGCAGTGCAAGTAGAGGGGAGAGGAGCGTGGAGAGCTGCTGCAGCCCCTGTGCTGCCTGCTGGGGCTCAGAGGCAGGCTGAGACCCACGGGTGCCAGCAGGGCTTGTGCCCCAGCACAGGAACCCTGTGCATTGCAGAGCCCAGGGTCTGCAAGGGGTCTGGCCCCTGCTTGCAGCATCCCAGCCCTCCTCCAGCAGCAGGGAGGAACACAGGGCAGCCCCTGGCCCCACTGCCCCTCATTCCTGTGCTGCTCCTGCATGATCAAGGAGAGGTGATGCAGGAGTGGGTGGAGAAGGGCAGGAGCCCTCCAGGGCTGGGGACAGGGTCTACAAGGTGCTGTCCCTCAGGCACAGCTGAATTCCCTGTGTCCTCAGCCAGAACCAGGGGCGGATGCTCTCCCCATTGAAGGAGGCTGCTATGAAAGTGAAACTCTCCACCCCGTTGTCAGCATTGATAAAAGACACCTGCTGCTGGGTACAGTCGAGACAGACCCAGATCCTCGTGGGGACAGGGGACAGGGACAAGGGGGTGCGAGGAGATGTGAGAGACCAGAGCTGCCCATGATCGTACTGCACAGCCCAGATCCCTCCTTCAGGGCTCATGTTGATCCACCCCTTCCTCTTCACTGATGCCCTGGCCACCCCCACAGCCCACTCTGAAAACTTAACCCTCTCCCCCTCCCCCTCCACCAACCAGCAGTGCCTCCCCTCTCTGAACTCCTCACGGCCCAGCACGCAGCACCAACAGTCAAATCTCTCTGGGGTGTCTGGAACCTGCTGCCATTCCCATCTTCCCCATCTCACACTGCTGTTGTCCTGAGACAGGATGAGCATGGGATGAGCTGTGTGCGGATCCAGGGTCACCTTCACTGCAGGGACAGAAGGAGCCAGGCCATCAGGGGCAGAGCTCAGCCCTGGGCAGGCTTTCCCCAGCTCGGGGCCAGGAGCTGCCCCACGGGGCGGGAGATGGGGCACCTCTTGGCTCCTGAACATGCCCCAGCAAGGGCAGGAGAAGCACCGCAGAGGGCAACCCAGTGCACACCTACCTCTCTTATGAGGCAGCAGAAACCTTCTCCATGCTGGAAGGAGAGGGGAGAGCTGGTCACAGCCCACGGCCGGTGCCCACTGGGTGTGGGCAGGATGAGGGTCCAGCCCTGGGCTGCTCTGTCCCAGCTGCCCACCCTCCCCTGCACATCGCCTAGGCATTGCCCTGGGGCCCAAGCATGGGGACACTCACCCAGCTCTGCAGCTTGTTTCTCTGAAAAGGAAAGTGAAAGTAATGCATGATCAGAGGGGAGAGTTGCTCAGCCCCTGGTAGACCCTGAACACATCCCATGACTGGGAAAATACTGCCTTGCTCCGAGGTGGGACCAGACAAATAGTCATTGCGGCCCAGCTTTGTACAATGCTCTTGTAAGTGGAACAGTAAGGACAGACACTTGTGCAACTTTGATCTTTGTGCCACCGAAGCCATTAAGGAAGTGAAGAACGGATTGCTGGAGAATGTCCCTGTCCTGGAAGCATCAGTGCAGAGCGGGGCAGCCCCGCAGCTCGCTCCCCATCCCCACCTTGATGCCCGTTCCTTTCAGCCATCCCGGCCGTGTCCCGTGCCCAGGGCAGCCCCAGCCCCAGCACTCCCCACTCCCCCGTCAGGCTCCAGCTGCTCCTCCACCACCCCCGAGCCACCAGCACACAAGCCCCCACAGCCCACCCAGACCAGTCCCTCCTGCAGGGACACCACTTCCCCAGGGGCTGGGGGCAGGCACTGCAAGGACTCACCCAGCTCTCGGCTCTGTGCCGCTGAAAAGCAAAGGCAGAGGAACAGGAGGTCAGCAGAGCAGCTTGGTTGCTCGGTGGGAACATCTGCAGGGGGTCTGGGCCTTCCCACCAGCCCCACGCTGCAGCCATGCTCCCTGGCCTCCCACCCAAGGCCCCTTGCCTTCTCCCCTGCCTTCGTTGCCCAAGGCAGAGGCCCAAGAGGATCCTAAGGCCTTTGGGATCCCCAGGAGAACATTCCCTTCCTCCTCCTACGCACCTCCCTGGGCCAGGGCTCAGCCCCGCTCCAGACCCACGCCGGTCCCTGCAGAACACCTCCCTCCGCTCCATCCCTGCGCTGCCAGCTTACCTTTCTTCAGAAAGAGATAAACACCGAGGCCAACGGACACAGCCAAAAGCACGAAGACCGGAGCCAGAGCCACCATCCAGGGCTGGGCGTTGTGGAAGAAGGGAGCTGAGAAAAGGCACAAGGAAAAGGGCTGTGTTTCCATGCCCGTGGGTGGAAAAGCAAGACCCAGACTTCACCCAGCTCAGGACAAGTGCAGGGGCCAGGAACACGTCACCCTGGCTGTGCTATTTGTACCTGCGATGTGCAGGGATGATTCCCGCTCCTGCTGGAGGCGGCTGCTCCTGACCACGCAGGACAAGGGGCCCTCCACACTCCCGGTCACGATGATGGTGCCTTCGATTTCAAAGAGCCCCTCCTGGTCCTGGGAATGTGTCTGGGAGACTGAGGGCAGATGCTGCCCACGAGCATCCCTCCACAGCAGCTGCGGCAGTGGGTGCCAGCCAGCCGATCGACACAGCACCCGGACGCCTCCGGCCTCGTAGCCCCCCAGGGAGAGGTGGGGGTCAGCGCCTGTGGCTGGGGGAAGAGCCCGGAGCCGGGGCTTGACTTGGGGAGGGATTCAGTTCCAAGGCAAAGACCCCATCTGCTCCCATGCCAGACAAGGCAATCACAGCCACAGTCCCAGGGGCTCAAATACCGGTCGCTCCATGCACCCACCCTCAGGTACAAACCACCCAGGCTGGTGCAGGACCCAGTGAGCAGGGCTGCACAATGCCTGTGGCCCCAAATCACACTGAAAACCCAGGTGCTGAGCTTCAGCACCTCCTTGCAGCATCGCTGCACCAAGCCATGCTGGTTGAAGAAGCCCCGGGATTTCCAGACAACGTCTCAGATCTCCCCCATCACAGAAAGCGAAAGTAAAGCAGACGTCCGGCTGCTCAGAGGACTCTGCGATTCTCCCTGTGTGGTGTTTGGTCCCATTGCTGACACAGCTGAAGGAGCTGCTCAGCAGCCTGTGCCCAGTGCCCTCACAATATTGTGATAATTGTCTTCAAGGACACCAGGGAAAACTGACAAAAATATCCATGGAGCTCTCTCCCCAAATATTACCTCCACATCCATGGGCATGCTCCATGCTGTGAAAGAGCTGAAACATTAAAAGGACACATAAACTCTGCCCTGGAAGCATCACCCCAGCCACTAACCTGACACCTCCAGCTCCACAATGGCTTCATCATAATCATCAGCACCTTCCACAGTGCAGACGTACAGGCCATCATCAGAGGGTCTCAGCTCCATGATTCGCAAGTCCAGGCTTCCAGCAGAGAGACCATCTCTGGCCAACTCTGTCCTCCCAGCATATGCCCCCATCTGCTCCCCGTACAGGTCCTCTCCGTTGTGGTAGTGGTGCACTGTCTCATATATCGTGCGTCGAATCCACCTGACCTCCAAGGTGCGAGCATCCCGTTGAGGGGACAAGTGGCAGGGCAGCACGACATCCTGCCCCACGGTGGCAGTGACAGCGTGGCCTGGTCCCACCACTCTGAGCTGGGCTGGGCAATGGAGAAGAGCACAGAGAGGAGGTGAGATTTTGTCATTGTAAATTTAGGGGGAGTGAGTGACAAAGGGTGAGCTGTGCGTGAGTTGCGGCATTCTGCATCCCCCCGTGTCCCATGGGAAACCACCGGTGAAATGGGAGAGGGAGAGGGAGGACATGCAGGAGAAGGAGGTGTGCTGGGAGTGGGAGCCCTCTCTGCAGCATTCGGGCAGGTGAAGAAGATCCAGAAAGGGCAGCCGAGGCAGCACCCGTACTGCATGAAAGAACCAAAGGGAAAGTGAAACCGATCTGGGGCTGAGCTGTTGTCTCGGGTTCCCCCTGCCCCATGGCCGCTCACCTGCCCTATGGCAGCACGTCTGCCAGGCCCCGGGGGGGGAGCCCCCAGCAGCCCTGCAGGATCCTACCTGAGCCCAGCTGGAGGAGGAGCAGAGTGACGAGGGAAGTCAGGAGGCCCCTGGCATGGCCAGTGAGGCTGGGGCGGCCACAGTCCCAGGGGAGCCCCATCTGAGAGAGAGGTCCCCCAGGGGGCAGGCAGCCCCCCAGGGGTTCTTCTCCAAGGGAGCCCCACCAACAGAGAGGTCCCTCACAGCACCCAGCAGAGCAGCAGAAAGCACAAGGCTATGCCCAGCGTCCCCAACCTTTGCCCACTTCCTGGCTGCAATAACCCTCTGGGAGGAGCTCTGCCCCTGGGGCAATGTCCGGGGAGCTCTGCAGGGCTGGCACCACCATCCCATGGCAGCTGGGTGCCCAATCCACGGCCTTCAGCAAGCACAAGGGGCTTGTCACCAGCAGGGGCCTCTCCAGACCTCCAGGGAAAGCCAGTGCCTAAACTTGTTCATCTCCACCTATCTAAGGAGGAATCAGTGAGCAATGGGACAATGTGGAGAGATGGCAGTGAAGAGCTGAGCGGGATTGGAGGCTGCAGGGAATGGGGCACAGCTGGGTGCTGAGCCTGGAGCTGCCACCCTTTGACCAGGGTGCTGAAGACAAAGAGCCAGCCCCGCTCCGAGCTCCAGTAAAGCAGCCGTGGCAGAAGGTTGTCTCAGATGGGCAGGGACCTTCTTCTAGAGCTTAGGTGGATAAGGAAAGTTTCTGTTTGCTGGAAGTGAGGTCAGGCGGTGTGGAAGGACTACAGAGGTACTGTTTGCCTTTGTAGGGAGAAAATTCGTATGGCCAAAGCACAATTTGAGTTGAAGCTGGACAGTACTGTGAGGGGCAATAAAATGGATTTTTTTTTTAAACTATCTTAACAGCAAAAGTAGGATGAGAGAAAACATTGGTCTGCTACTGGATGGGGATGCCCAAACAGGGTCATCGACTTCACAGGGATGTTTAATGCTTTCTTTGCCTTTGTCTTCAACACTGATGCTGGGCTGTGGGACCCCAGGTGCCCTGAGCTGGAGGACAGTGACTGCAGGAACGATAAACTCCCAACAAACCCCGAATTTGTGGGATTTGCTGCTCCAGATGGATGCATACAAGACTATAGGGCCTGATGGGATTCATCCCAGAGTGCTAAGAAAACTGGCTGCTGTCATCATGTGTGCTGGTTTTACTGAGGTGGATAGCTGAGCTTCACTACAACCGCTCTCTCACTCCCCCTCCTCAAAGGGAAAAGGAGAGAAAATGCAATGAAAAGGGTTCAAGGATTGAAATAAGGACCAGGAGATCACACAATAATTATCATCATGGGCAAACTGACCAACCATAGGGAGATTAAAGGAATTTACTAGCTATTACTAAGAAGCCAGAAAAGTGAGAAACAAAGAAAACAAACCAGAGATACCTTCCCCTCATCCACCCCCACCCTCTTCCACCTCCTCTCCCCAAGCGGCGCAGGGGAACGGGACAATGGGGTTTGCAGTCAGTCTATAGCACTTCGTCTCTGCTGCTCCTTCACGGTCACTCTCTTCCCCTGCTCCAGTGTGGGGTCATAGAATCATAGAATATCCCGAGTAGAAAGGGACCCACAATGATCAATGAGTCCAACTGCTGGCACCACGCAGGTCTACCCAAAAATTCAGACCATATGAATAAGAGCACAGTCCAAATGCTTCTTGGGGGACATGGTCAAGGGTGACAAGGATTCTGCTCACTCCTCTTCTCCCCCCAGCAGGTTACACTCCCCTCCCTGGAGACAACTACCCCGCAGGTAACGGTGTCCCCATCCCCGTCCCCATTGACGAGGGCCGAATCATCCCATCTTTCACCCTGTGTGTGTCCCCCTTCCCCAGGCAGCATCTGAGGACCACCAGACAGACACCTCCTGGCACCGCTGGCTCTCGGATGGCCCCATCTCAGACCCGATGCCGCGGTGCTGAGAATAAAGATGCTCCACAAGCCCCGCTGGCGTCTCTGCAGCATTCTGGGGACAGGGCAGAGGCTCACGGGGCTCCTACGGTGACCAACCAAGTGGAGAGGGTGGGTGAGGGACATGGCATGGGACCCCGAAGGGCCAAGCGTGCCCTGGGGTGCCTCAGGCACGGCACTGTTGGCCGGCCGAGGGAAGGGATCGTCCCGCTCTGCTCGGCCTGCTGCGGCCTCGCCTCGAGCACTGCGTGCAGCTGTGGGCACCACAGCAGACGAAGGGTTTGAAACTGTGCGAGAGCCTCCAAGGGAGGGCTACGAGGACGGCAAAAGCTCTCCATGGCAAGGCATGTGAGGAGTGGCTGAATGCTCTTGGCTTGTTGAGCCTAGAGCAGAGGAGACGCAGGGGAGGCCTCGCGGTTGCCCACAGCATCCTGATGAGGGGAGCGGAGGGGCAGGTGCTGGTCTCTGCTCTCTGGGGCCAGGGACAGGGCCCGAGGGAATGGCATGGAGCTGCCACAGGGGAGGCTCAGGCACTGAGGAGACAGTCTGCTGCAAGACACCTTCCCAGGCAGCAAAGCCTGAGGACAGAAAGCACCCAGGAAATGCCACTGCCAGACTCCATCTTCCTGTGCAAAACTTTATTTGCCGCAGTCCTGCTGCTGCTGTGCCTTGATGTGCTCTTAGGTGCTTGATGAGCTTAGGTGGAGAAGGAAAGTTTCTGTTTGCTGGAAGTGAGGTCAGGCAATGTGGAAGGACTACAGAGGTACTGTTTGCTTTTGTAGGGAGAAAATTCGTATGGCCAAAGCTCAATTTGAGTTGAAGCTGGACAGTACTGTGAGGGGTAATAAAATGGATTATTTTTTTAAATTCTCTTAACAGCAGAAGTAGGATGATAGAAAACATTGGTCTGTTACTTGGCGGGGATGGTCAAACAGGGTCATCAACTTCACTGAAATATTTAATGCTTTCTTTGCCTTTGTCTTCAACACCGATGCTGGGCTGTGGGACCCCAGGTGCCCTGAGCTGGAGGACAGTGACTGCAGGAACGATAAACTCCCAACAAACCCCGAATTTGTGGGATTTGCTGCTCCAGATGGATACATACAAGACTATAGGGCCTGATGGGATTCATCCCAGAGTTCTAAGAGAACTGGCTGAAGTCATACGTCTTCCCCTCTAGGCCCTTCACCATCTTTGTGGCCCTTCTCTGGACACTCTCCAATAGTTTCATGTCCTTTTTGTACCGTGGTGCCCAGAACTGCACACAGTAATCAAGATGAGGCTGCACCAGCGCAGAGCAGAGTGGGACAATCACTTCCCTCGACCATCAATGCTGTGCCTGATGCACCCCAGGATACGGTTGGCCTTCCTGGCTGCCAGGGCACACTGCTGGCTCATGTTCAGCTTGCTGTCAACCACAACCCCCAGATCCCTCTCTGTGGGGCTGCCCTCCAACATCTCGTCCCCCAGTCTGTACGTATAGCCAGGGTTGCCCCACCCCAGGTGCAGGACCTGGCACTTGCTCTTGTTAAACTTCATGAGGTTGGTGACTGCCCAGCTCTCCAATCTGTCCAGATCTCTCTACAAGGCCTTTCCACCCTCAACAGAGTCAACAACTCCTCCCATGGGATGCCGTCCTTCCTGTACTGATCCTACGTGGGCTTCCCCCAGGCAGCAGCCCTTCAACATCTGCTCCAGTATGGGTCTGTACTATGGGGTACATCCGTCAGGAGCAAACTGTTCCAACCTGGGTCCCCCACGGGTGGCAGCTCCCCCCAGACCTCAATCTCCTGCATGGGCTCCTCTCCATGGGCTGCGGCTCTGGCCCAGGGCCTGCTCCTGCGGGGGCTCCTCCATGGGCTGCAGCATGGAGATCTGCTCCGTGTGGGACCCATGGGCTGCAGGGGGACAGCCTGCTCCACCAGGGACCTCACCTCAGGCTGTGGGGGAACTTCTGCTGTGTGCATGGAGCACCTCCTCCCCTCCTGCTGCACTGACCTTGGGGTCTGCAGGGCTGGTTCTCACTCCTCGCTCTCCCAGCTGCTGTTGTGCAGCAGTTTTTTCCACATTTCTTAAATATGCCCTCACAGAGGCACAAATAACATCACTTAGTGGCTCGGTTCTGGGCAGCAGTGTGTCCTTTTGGAGCAGCTGAAACTGGCCCTTATCTAATATGGGGCAGTTTCTGGATTCTTCTCACAGAAGCAAACCCCTGCTACCAAAACCTTGTCACGTAAACCCACTACATCATGAAATCTCGATAATTTAATTTTAAATATCCTGAGGAATCTGGAGCGGTCCCAGTGACTGGAAGCTGCCAAACGTTGCCCCAGTTTCCAAGAAGGGCAGCAAAGAGGAACCTGGGAATTACAAGTCTGTCAGTCTCATGGGAGTGCCTGCTAAAGTTATGGAAATTGCTCTGGGAGTGAGTGAAAAACACCTGAGGGACAATGCGGTCACTGGTCACAGCACACATGGGTTCCTGAGGGGAAACTCGTGTTTAACAAACCTAATTTCCTTTTTTTCATAAGGTCAGTCTCCCATTTGACCGAGGTGGCCAGTTGAGGTGATGTTTTGGGATTTCAGTAAAGATTATGACATGGTTTCTGACCGTATCCATCTGGACCAAATGTCCATCACAGAGCCAGACAAATGCACAATACGATGGGTGAATAATTGGCTGAGGGGTCAGGCTCTGAGGGATTCTGGTAAAAGGGGCTACATCAGGCTGGCGGCCAGTCATGAGTGGGGCTCTGCAGGGCTCCGTTTTGGGGTCAGGTCTCTTCAGTGGTCCCATAAATGACCTGGATGCGGGACTTCAGAGAAACCTGAGTGAGTTTGTGTCTGACACAGAACGGGGAGGAGCTGCTGACTCCCTTGAGGCTGGAGAGGCCTTGCAGAGGTATCTGGCCAAAGGGGAGAGCTGGGCAGCCACCGCCTGTGGGAAGTTTAACAAGAGCAAGTGCCGGGCCCTGTCCCTGGGCAGGGGCAGCCCCGGCTGTACGTACAGCGTGGGGGGTGAGAGGCTGGAGAGCAGCCCCCAGAACGGGAGCTGGGAGTTTGTTGTGGTTTAACCCGGCTGGCAGCTAAACACCACACAGCCGTTCGCTCACCCTCCCCCCTCCCTCTCTGGGATGGGGGAGAGAAACGGGAAAGTGAAGCCGGTGAGTTGAGATAAAGACAGTTTATTAAGAAAGGAATATAATAATAACAATAATAATAATAATAGTGATAATGATAATAGTATTAATAATAATAATGTGTAAGAAAACAAGTGATGCACAATGCAATTGCTCACCACCCGCTGACCAATGCCCAGCCTATCCCCAAGCAGCCGGCCCCCCCACCTCGGCCAGCCACCCCTATATATTGTTTAGCATGACGTCAGATGGTATGGAATACCCCTTTGGCCAGTTTGGGTCAGCTGTCCTGGGTCTGTCCCCTCCCAGCTCCTGCTGCACCCCCAGCCTGCTCGCTGGCAGGACAGAGCGAGAAGCCGAAAAGGCCTTGGCCTGGTGTAAACACTGCTCTGCAACAATTAAAACATCAGCATGTTATCAGCGCTCTTCTCATCCTAATCCAAAACATAGCACCCTACCAGCTACTATGAGGGAAAATTAACTCTGTCCTAACTGGAACCAGGACAGGGTTGTAGCCGACGGCAAGATGGGTGTGAGCCAGCAGCGGGCCCTGGCAGCCCAAAGGGCCAAGCGTGCCCTGGGGTGCCTCAGGCACGGCACTGCTGGCCGGCTGAGGGAAGGGATCGTCCCGCTCTGCTGGGCCTGCTGTGAGCACTCGAGCACTGCGTGCAGCTGTGGGCACCACAGCAGATGAAGGGTGAGAAACTGTGCGAGAGCCTCCAAGGGAGGGCTACGAGGACGGCGAAGGCTCTGCAGGGCAAGGCATGTGAGGAGCGGCTGAAGGCGCTTGGCTTGTTGAGCCCAGAGCAGAGGAGACGCAAGGGAGGCCTCACGGTGGCCCACAGCTTCCTGATGAGGGGAGCGGAGGGGCAGGGGCCAGTCTCTGCTCTCTGGGGCCAGCGACAGGGCCCGAGGGAACGGCATGGAGCTGCCACAGGGGAGGCTCAGGAACCAAGGAGACGGTCTGCTGCAAGACGCCTTCCCAGGCACCAAAGCCTGAGGAGAGAAAACACCCAGGAAATGCCACTGCCAGACTCCATCTTCGCATACAAAACTTTATTTGCCACAGTCCTGCTGCTGCTGTGCCTTGATGTGCTCCAGAGGAGGGAACAAAGAGCCCCCACAGGCTGCTCATGCTCAGCACCAGGCACAGAGCAAAGATCAACCCCAAACTAGGAGGCAAAGGTGGCCTGCAATGGCCGGCAGCACACGGTGACCACATCCCTTGCACTGGGGTCTACAAGCAGTGCAAGCAGAGGGGAGAGGAGCATGGAAAGCGGCTGCAGCCCCTGTGCTGCCCGCTGGGGCTCAGAGGCCGGGTGATACCCGCGGGTGCCAGCAGGGCTTGTGCCCCAGCACAGGAACCCTGTATAGGGCAGAGCCTGGGGGCTGCAAGGGGCCTGGCCCCTGCTTGCAGCATCACAGCCCTCCTCCAGCAGCAGGGAGGAACATGGGGCAGCCCCTGGCCCCACTGCCCCTCATTCCTGTGCTGCTCCTGCAGGACCAAGGAGAGGTGATGCAGGAGTGGCTGGAGAAGGGCAGGAGCCCGTCAGAGCTGGGGACAGGGTCTACAAGGTGCTGTCCCTCAGGCACAGCTGAATTCCCTGTGTCTCCAGACAGAACCAGGGGTGGATGCTCTCCCCATTGAAAGCGGCTGCTGTGAAAGTGAAGATCTCCACCCCATTGTCAGCGTTGATAAAAGACACCTGCCCCTGGGTACAGTCCAGACAGACCCAGATCCTCGTGGGGACAGGGGACAGGGACAAGGGGGTGCGAGGAGATGTGAGAGACATGAGTTGCCCCTCATTGTACTGCACAGCCCAGATCCCTTCTTCAGGGCTCATGTTGATCCACTTCTTCCTCTTCACAGATGCCCTGGCCACCCCCACAGCCCACCACAAATAGAGGGGCAGAGCTCAGCCCTGGGCAGGCTTTCCCCAGCTCGGGGCCAGGAGCTGCCCCACGGGGCAGGAGACGGGGCACCTCTTGGCTCCAGCAAGAGAAGGGGAAGCACCACAAAGGGCAACCCTTTGCGCACCTACCTTTATTATGAGGCAGCAGACCCCTTCTCCAGGCTGGAAGGAGAGGGGAGAGCTGGTCCCACGGCCCAGCCCTGGGGTATGGGTGCCCAGTGGGTATGGGTAGGGTGAGGGCCCAGCCCTGGGCTGCTCTGTCCCAGCTGCCCAACCTCCGCTGCACATCACCCTGGTGTTTCCCTGGGGCCCAAGCATGGGGACACTCACCCAGTTCTGCAGCTTGTTTTTCTGAAAAGGAAAGCAAAAGTAATGCATGATCAGAGGGGAGAGTTGCTCAGCCCCTGGTAGACCCTGAACACATCCCATGACTGGGAAAATACTGCCTTGCTCCGAGGTGGGACCAGACAAATAGTCATTGTGGCCCAGCTTTGTACAATGCTCTTGTAAGTGGAACTGTAAGGACGGACACTTGTGCAGCCTTTATCTCTGTGCCACCGAAGCCATTAAGGAAGTGAAGAACGGATTGCTGGAGAATGTCCCTGTCCTGGAAGCGTCAGTGCAGAGCGGGACAGCCCCGCAGCTCGCTCCCCGTCCCCACCTTGATGCCCGTTCCTTTCAGCCATCCCGGCCGTGTCCCGTGCCCAGGGCAGCCCCAGCCCCAGCACTCCCCACTCCCCCATCAGGCTCCAGCTGCTCCTCCAGCACCCCCGAGCCACCAGCACACAAGACCCCACAGCCCACCCACCCCAGTCCCTCCCGCAGGGACAACTCTTCCCCAGGGGCTGGGGCAGGGATTGCAAGGACTCACCCAGCTCTTGGCTCTGTGCCGCTGAAAAGCAAAGGTGGAGGAACAGGAGGTCAGCAGAGCAGCTTGGTTGCTCGGTGGGAACATGTGCAGGGGGTCTGGGCCTTCCCACCAGCCCCACGCTGCAGCCATGCTCCCTGGCCTCCCACCCAAGGCCCCTTACCTTCTGCCCTGCCTTCGTTGCCCAAGGCAGAGGCCCAAGAGGATCCTAAGGCCTTTGGGATCCCCAGGAGAACATTCCCTTCCTCCTCCTACGCACCTCCCTGGGCCAGGGCTCAGCCCCGCTCCAGACCCACGCGGGTCCCTGCAGAACACCTCCCTCTGCTCCATCCCTGCACTGCCAGCTTACCTTTCTTCAGAAAGAGATAAACACCGAGGCCAACGGACACAGCCAAAAGCACGAAGACCGGAGCCAGAGCCACCATCCAGGGCCGGGCGTTGTGGAAGAAGGGAGCTGAGAAAAGGCACAAGGAAAAGGGCTGCGTTTCCATGCCCCTGGGTGGAAAAGCAAGACCCAGACTTCTACCTGCTCAGGACAAGTGCAGGGGCCAGGAACACGTCACCCTGGCTGTGCTATTTGTACCTGCGATGTGCAGGGATGATTCCCGCTCCTGCTGGATGCGGCTGCTCCTGACCACGCAGGACAAGGGCCCCTCCACGCTCCCGGTCACGATGACGGCGCCTTCGATTTCAAAGAGCCCCTCCTGGTCCTGGGAATGTGTCTGGGAGACCGAGGGCAGATGCTGCCCACGAGCATTCCTCCACAGCAGCTGCGGCAGCGGGTACCAGCCGGCCGATCGACACAGCACCCGGACGCCTCCAGCCTCGTAGCCCCCCAGGGAGAGGTGGGGATCAGCGCCTGTGGCTGGGGGAAGAGCCCGCGGCTGGGGCTTGACTTGGGGAGGGATTCAGTTCCAAGGCAAATAACCCAATCTGCTCCCATGCCAGACAAAGCCCATCACAGCCACAGTCCCAGGGGCTCAAATACCGGTCGCTCCATGCACCCACCCTCACGTACAAACCACCCAGGCTGGTGCAGGACCCAGAGAGCAGGGCTGCACAATGCCTGTGGCCCCAAATCACACTGAAAACCCAGGTGCTGAGCTTCAGCACCTCCAGGCAGCATCGCTGCACCAAGCCATGCTGGTTGAAGAAGCCCCGGGATTTCCAGACAACGTCTCAGATCTCCCCCATCACAGAAAGCGAAAGTAAAGCAGACGTCCGGCTGCTCAGAGGACTCTTTGGTTCTCCCTGTGTGGTGTTTGGTCCCATTGCTGACACAGCTGAAGGAGCTGCTCAGCAGCCTGTGCCCACTGCCCTCACAATATTATGATTATTGTCTTCAAGGACACTAGGGAAAACTGAGAAAAATATCCATGCAGCTCTCTCCCCAAATATTACCTCCACATCCATGGGCATGCTCCATGCTGTGAAAGAGCTGAAACATTAAAAGGACACATAAACTCTGCCCTGGAAGCATCACCCCAGCCACTAACCTGACACCTCCAGCTCCACAATGGCTTCATCATAAGCATCAGCATCTCCCACAGTGCAGAGGTACAGGCCATCATCAGAGGGTCTCAGCCTGGTGATTCGCAAGTCCAGGTTTCCAGCAGAGAGACCATCTCTGGCCAACTCTGTCCTCCCAGCATATGCCCCCATCTGCTCCCTGTACATGTCCTCTCCATTGCGGTAGTGGTGCACTGTCTCAGATAACCTGTGCCGAATCCACCTGACCTCCATGGTGCGAGCATCCCGTTGAGGGGACAAGTGGCAGGGCAGCACGACATCCTGCCCCACGGTGGCAGTGACAGCGTGGCCTGGTCCCTCCACTCTGAGCTGGGCTGGGCAATGGAGAAGGGCACAGAGAGGCAGTGAGATTTCGTCATTGTAAATTTAGGGGCAGTGAGTGACAAAGGGCGAGCTGTGCGTGAGTTGCGGCATTCTGCATCCCCCGTGTCCCATGGGAAACCACCGGTGAAATGGGAGAAGGAGAGGGAGGACATGCAGGAGAAGGAGGTGTGCTGGGAGTGGGAGCCCTCTCTGCAGCATTCGGGCAGGTGAAGAAGAGCCAGAAACGGCAGCCGAGGCAGCACCCATATTGCGTGAAAGAACCAAAGGGAAAGCGAAATCGATCTGGGGCTGAGCTGTTGTCTCGGGTTCCCCCTGCCCCATGGCCGCTCACCTGCCCTATGGCAGCACGTCTGCCAGGCCCCAGGGGGGGAGCCCCCAGCAGCCCCACAGGATCCTACCTGAGCCCAGCCGGAGGAGGAGCAGAGTGACGAGGGAAGTCAGGAGGCCCCTGGCATGGCCAGTGAGGCTGGGGCAGCCGCAGCCCCAGCAGAGCCCCATCTGAGACAGAGGTCCCCCAGGGGGCAGGCAGCCCCCCAGGGGTTCTTCTCCAAGGGAGCCCCACCAACAGAGAGGTCCCTCACAGCACCCAGCAGAGCAGCAGAAAGCACAAGGCTATGCCCAGCGTCCCCAACCTTTGCCCACTTCCTGGCTGCAATAACCCTCTGGGAGGAGCTCTGCCCCTGGGGCAATGTCCGGGGAGCTCTGCAGGGCTGGCACCACCATCCCATGGCAGCTGGGTGCCCAATCCACGGCCTTCAGCAAGCACAAGGGGCTTGTCACCAGCAGGGGCCTCTCCAGACCTCCAGGGAAAGCCAGTGCCTAAACTTGTTCATCTCCACCTATCTAAGGAGGAATCAGTGAGCAATGGGACAATGTGGAGAGATGGCAGTGAAGAGCTGAGCGGGATTGGAGGCTGCAGGGAATGGGGCACAGCTGGGTGCTGAGCCTGGAGCTGCCACCCTTTGACCAGGGTGCTGAAGGCAATGTGCCAGCGCCGCTCCGAGCTCCAGTAAAGCAGCCGTAGCAGAAGGTTGTCTCAGATGGGCAGGGACCTTCTTCTAGAGCTTAGGTGGATGAGGAAAGTTTCTGTTTGCTGGAAGTGAGGTCAGGCAATATGGAAGGACTACAGAGGTACTGTTTGCCTTTGTAGGGAGAAAATTCGTATGGCCAAAGCTCAATTTGAGTTGAAGCTGGACAGTACTGTGAGGGGCAATAAAATGGATTTTTTTTTAAACTATCTTAACAGCAAAAGTAGGATGAGAGAAAACATTAGTCTTCTACTGGATGGGGATGCCCAAACAGGGTCATCGACTTCACAGGGATGTTTAATGCTTTCTTTGCCTTTGTCTTCAACACTGATGCTGGGCCGTGGGACCCCAGGTGCCCTGAGCTGGAGGACAGTGACTGCAGGAACGATAAACTCCCAACAAACCCTGAATTTGTGGGATTTGCTGCTCCAGATGGATGCATACAAGACTATAGGGCCTGATGGGATTCATCCCAGAGTACTGAGAGAACTGGCTGAAGTCATCATGTGTGCTGGTTTTACTGAGGTGGATAGCTGAGCTTCACTACAACCGCTCTCTCACTCCCCCTCCTCAAAGGGAAAAGGGGAGAAAATGCAATGAAAAGGGTACAAGGAATGAAATAGGGACCAGGAGATCACACAATAATTATCATCACGGGCAAACTGACTAATCATAGGGAGATTAAAGGAATTTACTAGCTATTACTAACAAGCCAGAAAAGTGAGAAACAAAGAAAACAAATCAGAGATATCTTCCCCTCATCCACGCCCACCCTCTTCCACCTCCTCTCCCCAAGCGGCGCAGGGGAAAGGGACAATGGGGTTTGCAGTCAGTCTAGAGCACTTCGTCTCTGCTGCTCCTTCACGGTCACTCTCTTCCCCTGCTCCAACGTGGGGTCATAGAATCATAGAATATCCCGAGTTGGAAGGAACCCACAAGGATCAGTGAGTCCAGCTGCTGACACCACACAGGTCTACCCCAAAATTCAGACCATATGAATAAGAGCACAGTCCAAATGCTTCTTGGGGGACGTGGTCAAGGGTGACAAGGATTCTGCTCACTCTTCTTCTCCCCCCCGCAGGTTACACTCCCCTCCCTGGAGACAACTACCCCGCAGGTAACAGTGTCCCCATCCCCGTCCACATTGGCGAGAGCCAAATCACCCCATCTCTCTCCCTGTGTGTGTCCCCCTTCCCCAGGCAGCATCTGAGGACCCCCAGACAGACACCTCCTGGCACCTGTGGTTCCCGGATGGCCCCATCTCAGACCCGATGCCGCGGTGCTGAGAATAAAGATGCTCCACAAGCCCTGCTGGCGTCTCTGCAGCATTCTGGGAACAGGGCAGAGGCTCATGGGGCTCCTACGGTGTCCCACCAAGTGGAGAGGGTAGGTGGGGGACATGGCATGGGACCCCGAAGGGCCAAGCGTGCCCTGGGGTGCCTCAGGCACGGCACTGCTGGCCGGCCGAGGGAAGGGATCGTCTCGCTCTGCTCAGCCTGCTGCGGCCTCACCTCGAGCACTGCGTGCAGCTGTCGGCACAAGAGCAGATGAAGGGCGTGAAACTGTGTGAGAGCCTCCAAGGGAGGGCCACAAGGATGGAGAAGGCTCTGCAGGGCAAGGGGTGTGAGGAGCGGCTGAAGGCGCTTGGCTTGTTGAGCCCAGAGCAGAGGAGACGCAAGGGAGGCCTCGCGGTGGCCCACAGCTTCCTGATGAGGGGAGCGGAGGGGCAGGTGCTGGTCTCTGCTCTCTGGGGCCAGCCACAGGGCCCGAGGGAACGGCATGGAGCTGCCACAGGGGAGGCTCAGGCACCGAGGAGACGGTCTGCTGCAAGACGCCTTCCCAGGCAGCAAAGCCTGAGGACAGAAAGCACCCAGGAAATGCCACTGCCAGACACCACCTGCCTGTGCAAAAGTTTATTTGCCACAGTGCTGCTGCTACTGTGCCTTGATGTGCTCCAGAGGAGGGAACAAAGAGCCCCCACAGGCTGCTCATGCTCAGCACCAGGCACAGAGCAAAGATCAACCCCAAACTAGGAGGCAAAGGTGGCCTGCAATGGCCGGCAGCACATGGTGACCACATCCCTTGCACTGGGGTCTGCAAGCAGTGCAAGCAGAGGGGAGAGGAGCGTGGAGAGCTGCTGCAGCCCCTGTGCTGCCCGCGGGGACTCAGAGGCAGGGTGAGACCCATGGGTGCCAGCAGGGGTTGTGTCCCAGCACAGGAGCCCTCTACAGGGCAGAGCCCGGGGGCTGCAAGGGGCCTGGCTCCTGCTTGCAGCATCCCAGCCCTCCTCCAGCAGCAGGGAGGAACACAGGGCAGCCCCTGGCCCCACTGCCCCTCATTCCTGTGCTGCTCCTGCAGGACCAAGGAGAGGTGATGCAGGAGTGGGTGGAGAAGGGCAGGAGCCCCCCAGGGCTGGGGACAGGGTCTACAAGGTGCTGTCCCTCAGGCACAGCTGAATTCCCTGTGACCACAGCAGGAACCAGGGGCGGATGCTCTCCGCATTGAAGGAGGCTGCTGTGAAAGTGAAGATCTCCACCCCGTTGTCAGAGTTGATAAAAGACGCCTGCTGCTGGGTACAGTCCAGACAGACCCAGATCCTTGTGGGGACAGGGGACAGGGACAAGGGGGTGGGAGGAGATGTGAGAGACACGAGCTCTCCATTACTGTACTGCACAGCCCAGATCCCTTCTTCAGGGCTCGTGTCGATCCACCCCTTCCTCTTCACAGATGCCCTGGTCACCCCCACAGCCCACCACAAATACTTTAGCCACTCCCCCTCCACCTCCACCACCCAGCAGTGCCTCCCCTCTCTGAACTCCTCACAGCCCAGCACGCAGCACCAACAGTCAAATCTCTCCGGTGTGTCAGGAACCTGCTGCCATTTACTTTCCCATCTCACACTGCTGTTGTCCTGAGACAGGACAAGCTGGAGATGAGCAGTGTCCGCATCCAGGGTCACCTTCACTGCAGGGACAGAAGGAGCCAGGCCATCAGGGGCAGAGCTCAGCCCTGGACAGGCTTTCCCCAGCTCGGGGCCAGGAGCTGCCCCACGGGGCAGGAGATGGGGCACCTCTTGGCTCCTGAACATGCCCCAGCAAGGGCAGGAGAAGCACTGCAGAGGGCAACCCAGTGTACACCTACCTCTCTTATGAGGCAGCAGAAACCTTCTCCATGCTGGAAGGAGAGGGGAGAGCTGGTCACAGCCCATGGCCGGTGCCCAGTGCGTGTGGGCAGGGTGAGGGCCCAGCCCTGGGCTGCTCTGTCCCAGCTGCCCACCCTCCCCTGCACATCGCCTTGGAGTCATCATACAACCCAAGAATGGGGACCCTCACCCAGTTCTGCAGCTTGTTTTTCTGAAAAGGAAAGCAAAAGTAATGCATGATCACAGGGGAGAGTTGCTCAGCCCATGGTAGACCCTGAACACATCCCATGACTGGGAAAATACTACCTTGCTCCGAGGTGGGACCAGACCAATAGTCATTGCGGCCCAGCTTTGTACAATGCTCTTGTAAGTGGAACTGTAAGGACGGACACTTGTGCAGCCTTTATCTCTGTGCCACCAAAGCCATTAAGGAAGTGAAGAACGGATTGTTGGAGGACGTCCCTGTCCCGGAAGCATCCGTGCAGAGCGTGGCTTCCACACATCTCGCTCCCCATCCCCACCTTGATCCCCGTTCCTTTCAGCCATCCCGGCCGTGTCCCGTGCCCAGGGCAGCCCCAGCCCCAGCACTCCCCACTCCCCCGTCAGGCTCCAGCTGCTCCTCCAGCACCCCCGAGCCACCAGCACACAAGCCCCCACAGCCCACCCACCCCAGTCCCTCCCGCAGGGACACCACTTCCCCAGGGGCTGGGGGCAGGGACTGCAAGGACTCACCCAGCTCTTGGCTCTGTGCCGCTGAAAAGCAAAGGCAGAGGAACAGGAGGTCAGCAGAGCAGCTTGGTTGCTCGGTGGGAACATCTGCAGGGGCTCTGGGCCTTCCCACCAGCCCCACGCTGCAGCCATGCTCCCTGGCCTCCCACCCAAGGCCCCTTGCCTTCTCCCCTGCCTTCGTTGCCCAAGGCAGAGGCCCAAGAGGATCCTAAGGCCTTTGGGATCCCCAGGAGAACATTCCCTTCCTCCTCCTATGCACCTCCCTGGGCCAGGGCTCAGCCCCGCTCCAGACCCACACGGGTCCCTGCAGAACACCTCCCTCCGCTCCATCCCTGCGCTGCCAGCTTACCTTTCTTTCGAAAGAGATAAACACCGAGGCCAATGGGCACAGCCAAAAGCACGAGGGGTAGAGCCAGAGCCACCATTCACGGCTGGGCGTTGTGGAAGAAGGGAGCTGAGAAAAGGCACCAGGAAAAGGGCTTCATTTATGTGCCCCTGGATGGAAAATCAAGACCCAGACTTCTCCCAGCTCAGGACAAGTGCAGGGGCCAGGAACACCTCCCCCTGGCTGTACTATTTGTACCTGCGATGTGCAGGGAGAATTCCCGCTCCTGCTGGATGTGATTGCTCCTGACCACACAGGACAAGGGCCCCTCCACGCTCCCAGTCACGATGACGGCGCCTTCAATTTCAAAGAGCCCCTCCTGGTCCTGGGAATGTGTCTGGGAGACCGAGGGCAGGTGCTGCCCACGAGCATCCCTCCACAGCAGCTGCGGCAGCGGGTACCAGCCGGCCGATCGACACAGCACCCGGACGCCTCCGGCCTCATAGCCCCCCAGGGAGAGGTGGGGGTCAGCGCCTGTGGCTGGGGGAAGAGCCCGGAGCTGGGGCTTGACTTGGGGAGGGATTCAGTTCCAAGGCAAAGACCCCATCTGCTCCCATGCCAGAGAAAGCCCATCACAGCCACAGTCCCAGGGGCTCAAATACCAGGTGCTCCATGCACCCACCCTCACCTATAAACCAGCCCGGCTGGTTCCGGACCCAGACAGAAGGGTTACACAATGCCAATGGCTCCAAATTGCCCAGGAAACCCAGGTGCCCAGCTACAGCACCTCCAGGCAGCGTCTCGGCACCCAGCTGTTCTGGTTCAAGAAGCCCCGGGACTTCCATACAACGTGTCAGATCTCCCCCACCACACAAAGGAAGAGAAAAGCAGACGTCCGGCTGCTCAGAGGACTCTGCGATTCTCCCTGTGTGGTGTTTGGTCCCATTGCTGACACAGCTGAAGGAGCTGCTCAGCAGCCTGTGCCCAGTGCCCTCACAATATTATGATTACTGTTTTCAAGGACACCAGGGAAAACTGACAAAAATATTCGTGGAGCTCTCTCCCCAGATATTACCTCCACATCCATGGGCATGCTCCATGCTGTAAAAGAGCTGAAATATTAAAAGGACACATAAACTCTGCCCTGGAAGCATCACCCCAGCCACTAACCTGACACCTCCAGCTCCACAATGGCTTCATCATAATCATCAGCACCTTCCACAGTGCAGACGTACTGGCCATCATCAGAGGGTCTCAGCCTGGTGAGTCGCAAGTCCAGGCTTCCAGCAGAGAGACCATCTCTGGCCAACTCTGTCCTCCCGACATATGCCCCCATCTGCTCCCCGTACAGGTCCTCTCCATTGCGGTAGTGGTGCACTGTCTCAGATAAGCTGTGCCGGATCCACCTGACCTCCAAGGTGCGAGCATCCCGTTGAGGGGACAAGTGGCAGGGCAGCACGACATCCTGCCCCACAATGGCAGTGAGAGGGTGGTCTGGTCCCACCACTCTGAGCTGGGCTGGGCAATGGAGAAGGGCACAGAGAGGAGGTGAGATTTTGTCATTGTAAATTTAGGGGGAGTGAGTGACAAAGGGCGAACTGTGTGTGAGTTGGTGCGTGCTGCATCCCCCGTGTCCCATTGGAAACCACCGGGGAAACAGGAGAGGGAGAGGGAGGACGTGCAGGAGAAGGAGGTGTGCTGGGAGTGGGAGCCCTCTCTGCAGCATTCAGGCAGGCGAAGAAGAGCCAGAAAGGGCAGACAAGGCAGCGCCCATACTGCGTGAAACAACCAAAGGGAGAGTGAAACCCAGCTGGGGCTGAGCTGGGGGCTCAGGTCCCCCCTGCCCGACAGCAGCACATCTGCCAGGCCCAGATGGAGAGCCCCCAGCAGCCCCACAGGATCTTACCTGAGCCCAGCTGGAGGAGGATCAGAGTGACGAGGGAAGACAAGAGGCTCCTAGCATGGCCGGTGAAGCTGGGGTGGCCGCAGTCCCAGGGGAGCACCATCTGAGAGAGAGGTCCCCCAGGGGGCAGGCAGCCCCCCAGGGGTTCTTCTGCAAGGGAACCCCACCGAGAGAGAGGTCCCTCACAACACCCAGCAGAGCTGCAGAAAGCACAAGGCTTCGCCCAACTTCCCCAACCTTTGCCCACTTCCTGGCTGCAATAACCCTCTGGGAAGAGCTCTGCCCCTGGGGCAATGTCTGGGGAGGTCTGCAGAGTTGGCACCACCACCCCATCATAGCTGGGTGCCCAGTCCACCACTTTCAGCAAGCACGATGGTCTTGTCCCCAGCAGGAGCCTCTCCAGACCTCCAGGGAAAGCCAGTGTCTGAGCTCATTCATCTCCACCCATCTAAGGAGGTATGAAACAGTGAGCAATGGGACAATGTAGAGAGATGGCAGTGAAGAGCTGAGCGGGATCGCAGGCTGCAGGGAATGAGGCACAGCTGGGAGTAGAGCCTGGAGCTGCCACCCTTTACCCAGGGTGCTGAAGGCAATGTGCCAGCGCCGCTCCCGGCTCCAGTAAAGCAGCTGTGGCAGAAGGTTGTCTCAGATGGCCAGGGACCTTCTTCTAGAGCTTAGGTGGATGAGGAAAGTTTCTGTTTGCTGGAAGTGAGGTCAGGCGAAATGGAAGGACTACAGAGATGCTGTTTGCTTTTGTAGGGAGAAAATGCATATGGCCAAAGCACAATTTGAGTTGAGGCTGGACAGTACTGTGAGGGGCAATAAAATGGATTTTTTTTTAAAACTCTCTTAACAGCAGAAGTAGGATGAGAGAAAACATTGGTCTGCTACTTGGTGGGGATGGTCAAACAGGGTCATCAATTTCACTGAAATGTTTAATGCTTTCTTTGCCTTTGTCTTCAACACTGATGCTGGGCTGTGGGACCCCAGGTGCCCTGAGCTGGAGGACAGTGACTGCAGGAACGATAAACTCCCAACAAACCCCGAATTTGTGGGATTTGCTGCTCCAGATGGATGCATACAAGAGTATAGCACCTGATGGGATTCATCCCAGAGTTCTAAGAGAACTGGCTGAAGTCATACGTCTTCCCCTCTAGGCCCTTCACCATCTTTGTGGCCCTCCGCTGGACACTCTCCAATAGTTTCACGTCCTTTTTGTACTGTGGTGCCCAGAACTGCACACATTAATCAAGGTGAGGCCGCACCAGCACAGAGTAGAGCAGGACAATCACTTCCCTCGACCGACTATCACAGAATCACAGAATCACAGAATCGTCTAGGTTGGAAGAGACCTCGAAGATCATCTAGCCCAACCTCTGACCTAACACTAACAAGACCTCCACTAAACCATATCACTAAGGGCTACATCTAAACGTCTTTTAAGGACCTCCAGGGATGGTGAGTCAACCACCTCCCTGGGCAGCCCATTCCAGTGCCTAACAACCCTTTCAGTAAAGAAATTCTTCCTAATATCCAACCTAAAACTCCCCTGGCGCAACTTTAGCCCATTCCCCCTCGTCCTGTCACCAGGCACGTGGGAGAATAGACCAACACCCACCTCTCTACAGCCTCCTTTAAGGTACCTATAGAGAGCGATGAGGTCTCCCCTGAGCCTCCTCTTCTCGAGGCTGAACAACCCCAGCTCCCTCAGCCGCTCCTCGTAAGACTTGTTCTCCAGACCCCTCACCAGCTTGGTCGCCCTTCTCTGGACTCTCTTGAGCACCTCCATGTCCTTCTTGTAGTGAGGGGCCCAAAACCGAACACAGTACTCGAGGTGCGGCCTCACCAGAGCCGAGTACAGGGGGACAATCACCTCCCTAGACCTGCTGGCCACACTGCTTCTTATGCAAGCCAGGATGCTGTTGGCCTTCTTGGCCACCTGGGCACACTGCTGGCTCATATTCAGCCGACTATCAACCAATACTCCCAGGTCCCTCTCGGCCAGGCAGCTTTCCAGCCACTCATCTCCCAGCCTGTAGCTCTGCTTGGGGTTGTTGCGTCCCAGGTGCAGGACCCGGCACTTGGCCTTGTTGAACTTCATACAGTTGACCTCAGCCCATCGCTCCAGCCTATCCAGATCCTCCTGCAGAGCCTTCTTGCCCTCGAGCAGATCGACACACGCACTTAGCTTGGTGTCATCTGCAAACTTACTGAGGGTGCACTCAATCCCCTCATCCAGATCATCGATAAAGATATTAAAGAGGACCGGCCCCAGCACTGAGCCCTGGGGGACTCCACTAGTAACCGGCCTCCAACTGGATTTGGCTCCATTTACCACAACTCTTTGGGCCCGGCCATCCAGCCAGTTTCTAACCCAGCGAAGCGTACGCCAGTCCAAGCCCCGAGCAGCCAGTTTCTTGAGGAGAATGTTGTGGGAAACAGTGTCAAAAGCCTTACTGAGGTCAAGGTAGACCACATCCACAGCCTTCCCCTCATCCACCAAGCGCGTCACTTGGTCATAGAAGGAGATCAGGTTCGTCAAGCAGGACCTACCTTTCATAAACCCATGCTGACTGGGCCCCTGATTGCCTGGTTGCCCTGCAAGTGCCGCGTGATGACATTCAAGATAATCCGCTCCATGAGCTTCCCTGGCACTGAGGTCAAGCTAACAGGCCTATAGTTCCCCGGGTCTACCCTCCGGCCCTTCTTGTAGATGGGCGTCACATTTGCTAGCCGCCAGTCGACTGGAACCTCCCCTGACAGCCAGGACTGCTGATAAATGATGGAAAGCGACTTGGCCAGCTCCTCCACCAGTTCGCTCAGTACCCTCGGGTGGATCCCATCCGGCCCCATCGACTTGCGTACATTCAAGTGTTGTAGCAGGTCACCAACCATTTCCTCATGGATAGCGAGGGCCACATCCTGCTCCCCATCCCCTTCCACCTGCTCAGGGTACCAGGTATCCAGACAACAACCGGTCTTGCTGCTAAAGACTGAGGCAAAGAAAGCATTGAGCACCTCAGCCTTTTCCTCATCTTTTGTAACTAAGTTTCCCCCCGCATCCAGTAAAGGATGGAGATTCTCCTCAGTCCTCCTTTTTGTGTTGATGTATTTGTAAAATCATTTTTGCTATCTTTAACGGCAGTAGCCAAACTGAGCTCCAGATGAGCTTTGGCCTTTCTAATTTTGTCCCTGCACAGCCTCGCAACATCCTTATAGTCCTCCTGAGTAGCCCGCCCTCTTTTCCAAAGATTATAAACCCTCCTTTTTCTCCTAAGCTAGAGCCACAACTCTCTGCTCAGCCAGGCCGGTCTAGTTCCGCGTCGGCTCGTCTTTGGGCACATGGGGACAGACCGCTCCTGAGCCATTAAGATTTCCTTCTTGAGGAGTGCCCAGCCTTCCTGGACTCCTTTGCCCTTCAGAACCTCCTCCCAAGGGACTCTGCCAACCAGTGTCCTGAACAGCTCAAAGTCAGTCCTCCGGAAGTCCAAGACAGCGGTTTTACTGGTCCCCTTACTGACTTCGCCAAGAATAGAGAACTGAACCATTTCGTGGTCACTCTGCCCGAGACAGCTCCCAACCACCACATCTCCCCCCAGTCCGTCACTGTCCTGGTTCCAGTTAGGACAGAGTTAATTTTTCCTCATAGTAGCTGGTAGGGTGCTATGTTTTGGATTAGGATGAGAAGAGCGCTGATAACATGCTGATGTTTTAATTGTTGCAGAGCAGTGTTTACACCAGGCCAAGGCCTTTTCGGCTTCTCGCTCTGTCCTGCCAGCGAGCAGGCTGGGGGTGCAGCAGGAGCTGGGAGGGGACAGACCCAGGACAGCTGACCCAAACTGGCCAAAGGGGTATTCCATACCATCTGACGTCATGCTAAACAATATATAGGGGTGGCTGGCCGAGGTGGGGGGGCCGGCTGCTTGGGGATAGGCTGGGCATTGGTCAGCGGGTGGTGAGCAATTGCATTGTGCATCACTTGTTTCTTACACATTATTATTATTAATACTATTATCATTATCACTATTATTATTATTGTTATTATTATATCCCTGTCTTAATAAACTGTCTTTATCTCAACTCACCGGCTTCACTTTCCCGTTTCTCTCCCCCATCCCAGAGAGGGAGGGGGGAGGGTGGGCGAACGGCTGTGTGGTGTTTAGCTGCCAGCCGGGTTAAACCACAACAGTCACTGTTTGTGAACAGAAGGTCTAGCAGGGCACCTCCCCTGGTAGGCTCTCTAACCAGCTGCGTCAGGAAGCTATCTTCCACGCTCTCCAGAAACCTCCTAGACTGCTTTCTCTGGGCTGTGTTGTGCTTCCAGGATATGTTTGGGAAGTTGAAGTCCCCCACGAGAACAAGCGCTGACGATTTCGCGGCTTCTGCCAGCTGCCTGTAGAACTCCTCATCGGTCTCCTCATCCTGGTTCGGCAGTCTATAACAGACCCCCACCAGGATGCTTGCCTTGTTGGCCTTCCCTCTGATCCTAACCCATAGGGACTCAACCTTATCATTCCCAGCCTCAAGTTCCTCAACATCTAAACACTCTCTAATATAGAGAGCCACACCACCACCCCTTCTGTGCCGCCTGTCCCTTCTGAAGAGCCTATAGCCAGACATTGCAGCACTCCAGTCATGAGAGTGGTCCCACCACGTTTCCGTGATGGCAACCAAGTCATAGCCTTCCCGCTGCACGATGGCTTCCAGCTCCTCCTGTTTGTTACCCATGCTGCGTGCATTAGTGTAGATGCACTTCAGCTGGGCCATTGCCTTCTTCCCCGGCTTTGCCATTGTTCCCCCCGGCACAGCTCCAACAGGCCTTCTTTCAGCCCCATCCCCCTTCTTTCCTAGTTTAAAGCCCTCTCAACGAGCTCTGCCAGCTCCTGGGCTAGGATCCGTTTTCCCCTTAGAGATAGGGACCCGTCTGCGGCCATCAGGCCAGGTGCCGAGTAAAGCGCCCCATGGTCAAAAAACCCAAAATTTCTGTGTTGGCACCAGCCTCTGAGCCATGTGTTAATCAAGTGGGCTTTCCTTGTCCTCTCGGTACCCCTCCCTGCTACTGCAGGGATAGATGAAAACACCACCTGCACTCCCGCTCCAGCCACTAACCGTCCCAGTCCCATTTGATAGCCTTCAGGCTTCTCTCATCAATATCATCACTGCCAGCCTGGACTATCAAAAGAGGGTAGTAGTCAGAGGGGCGAACCAGGTTGGGAAGCTTCCTGGTAATATCCCTGGCCCTGGTCCTAGGGAGGCAGCAGACTTCCCTACGGGTAGGGTCAGGTCGACAAACAGGGCCCTCTGTTCCCCTGAGAAGGGAGTCGCCTACTACGATCACCCTTCTGTCTTTCTTGGTGGAGGCAGTCTTGAGGCGTAGAGTCGGCTTCCTCGCCCTAGGCATCCTCCTGGGTAGACTTTCTACCTCGTCCTCACCCACCGCTCTCTCAAGCTCCAGGGCCTCAAATCTGTTACGTAAGGGCACCTGGGAAGATGGGGCCGGTAGGGGGGGCGTTGCCTGAAAGGTCAGGCAGGGACCTGTCTCCATCCCTCCTCAACTTCTAGGTCGCCTCCCTCTGCCCGACAGCGACGGGGCGGGGGGTCCATCCCCATTTGGGGTGTCTCACCCTGCTACCTCTCCTTCAGGCCCTGCAGGGAGTCACTCCACCAGTCTATCTCCCGCTCACACTCCCTAATAGCCCTCAACCTCTCCACCTCCTCTTTGAGTTCTGCCACCAGGCGGACCAGGTCATCCGCCTGCTCGCACCTCACGCACACGGCGCCTCTGCTTCCCTCAGATGGCAGCAACAGGCTCAGGCAGTCCCTGCACCCAGAGACCTGAACTGCCGCATTGTTGAGCAGGCGGTCAGTCTGGGTGGCCACAGACTTTCTAGAGAAAGTGCTCTGCCTGGTGAAGACCATCGCAGCCCAGCTAGTAGTCGACAGCCGTTAAAGATGTTGTTCTTATGGGCAGGGGGAAACTCTGCCCTCTCCGCCCTTCATGCTCGCCCTGCCTGCGCGAACTGCTGCGCGAACTGCTGCGCCCACCCTTCTGACGTGCCCCGCCCTGTTTGCCCGCCCTGTTCGCCGCGCTCCTGGTCGCTCGTGCTCCCTAGGGGCTGCTTTTGAACGGCCGGGGAGGGGGCACTGCTGGCTCCACCTACGCCTCGTCAGCCTCCCTCGCGGGGGCTGCCGGGTCCTGGCAGCTCCCTCGAGCGGCCTCGATGTCGGAAAAAAAGTCCTGCCTGTCCTGATCCCCCGCTCCGCTGCAGAACGCGTCTGCCCCGGATCTGATCACCTCGGCAAGTCTAAAAATGTACATATTCGCAGATGTGCTAGTTGTTGCTTCTTTGTCCTCAGGTGCCGTGACAACGTTAGGTCTCGCTACCGAATTTTCAATAAAGCCCTGAACTGGGTACCCATACAAGAAGTGAGGAAAGAAAGGAGGTGCTATTGGAACAGCTCCTAGAAAGTGATTGTGTCCAAAGGCTGGTTGTGGGAACAGATTTTTCCCTCTCAGGGACTCATCATAGGGAAGTGCTTGCACTGGATTCTCCGATTCTACACAGACCTGTCCTTGGCTTTCGGACACCTGAGCTGTCGGGATAATCAGCGGCAGTGATGGAGATCTGCTGTCAACCTGTGAAATCTGACCATTGGATGCCCTGCTTGATGCACCCCAGGATACGGTTGGCCCTCCTGGGTGCCAGGGCACACTGCTGGCTCATGTTCAGCTTGCTGTCAACCACAACCCCCAGATCCCTCTCTGTGGGGCTGCCCTCCAGGTTCTCGTCCCCCAGCCTGTACGTATAGCTAGGGTTGCCCCATCCCAGGTGCAGGACCCGGCACTTGCTCTTTTTAAACTTCATGCGGTTGGTGATTGCCCAGGTCTCCAACCTGTCCAGATCTCTCTGCAAGGCCTTTCCACCCTCAACAGAGTCAACAACTCCTTCCATGGGATGCTGTCCTTCCTGTACTGATCCTACGTGGGCTTCCCCAGACAGCAGCTCTTCAACATCTACTCCAGTATGGGTCTGTAATATGGGGTACATCCGTCAGGAGCAAACTGTTCCAACCTGGGTCCCCCACGGGTGGCAGCTCCCCCCAGACCTCAATCTCCTGCATGGGCTCCTCTCCATGGGCTGCGGCTCTGGCCCAGGGCCTGCTCCAGCGGGGGCTCCTCCATGGGCTGCAGCATGGAGATCTGCTCCGTGTGGGACCCATGGGCTGCAGGGGGACAACCTGCTCCACCAGGGGCCTCACCACAGGCCGTGGGGGAACTTCTGCTGTGTGCATGGAGCACCTCCTGCCCTCCTGCTGCACTGACCTTGGGGTCTGCAGGGCTGGTTCTCACTCCTCGCTCTTCCAGCTGCTGTTTTGCAGCAGTTTTTATCACATTTCTTAAATATGCTCTCACAGAGGCACAAATAACATCGCTTAGTGGCTCGGTTCTGGGCAGCAGTGTGTCCTTTTGGAGCCCTCCTCCAGAAGCAGGGAGGAACACGGGGCAGCCCCTGGCCCCACTGCACCTCATTCCTGTGCTGCTCCTGCAGGACCAAGGAGAGGTGATGCAGGAGTGTCTGGAGAAGGGCAGGAGCCCGTCAGAGCTGGGGACAGGGTCTACAAGGTGCTGTCCCTCAGGCACAGCTGAATTCCCTGTGTCTCCAGACGGAACCAGGGGTGGATGCTCTCCCCATTGAAAGCGGCTGCTGTGAAAGTGAAGATCTCCACCCCGTTGTCAGCGTTCATAAAAGACACCTGCTGCTGGGTACAGTTGAGACAGACCCAGATCCTCGTGGGGACAGGGGACAGGGACAAGGGGGTGGGAGGAGATGTGAGAGCCATGACTTGCCCCTCATTGTACTGCACAGCCCAGATCCCTTCTTCAGGGCTCCTGTCGATCCACTTCTTCCTCTTCACAGATGCCCTGGCCACCCCCACAGCCCACCACAAATAGAGGGGCAGAGCTCAGCCCTGGGCAGGCTTTCCCCAGCTCAGGGCCAGGAGCTGCCCCACGGGGCAGGAGACGGGGCACCTCTTGGCTCCTGAACATGCCCCAGCAAGGGAAGGGGAAGCACCACAGAGGGCAACCCAGTGCGCACCTACCTCTATTATGAGGCAGCAGACCCCTTCTCCATGCTGGAAGGAGAGGGGAGAGCTGGTCACAGCCCACGGCCGGTGCCCAGTGGGTATGGGTAGGGTGAGGGCCCAGCCCTGGGCTGCTCTGTCCCAGTTGCCCACCCTCCCCTGCACATCACAGTATCACAGTATCACAGATTTCTAGGTTGGAAGAGACCTCAAGATCATCGAGTCCAACCTCCGACCTAACACTAAGTACTCCACTAAACCATATCGCTAAGCTCTACATCTAAACGTCTTTTAAAGACCTCCAGGGATGGTGACTCCACCACCTCCCTGGGCAGCCCGTTCCAATGCTTAATAACCCTTTCGGTAAAGAAGTACTTCCTAACATCCAACCTAAAACTCCCCTGTCGCAACTTTCGCCCATTCCCCCTCGTCCTGTCACCAGGCACGTAGGAGAACAGGCCAACCCCCACCTCTTTACAGCCTCCTTTAAGGTAACTGTAGAGAGCGATAAGGTCGCCCCTGAGCCTCCTCTTCTCCAGGCTGAACAACCCCAGCTCCCTCAGCCGCTCCTCGTAAGACTTGTTCTCCAGACCCCTCACCAGCTTGGTCGCCCTTCTCTGGACTTGCTCGAGCACGTCCATGTCCTTCCTGTAGCGAGGGGCCCAAAACTGAACACAGTACTTGAGGTGCGGCCTCACCAGAGCCGAGTACAGGGGCACAATCACTTCCCTAGACCTGCTGGCCACACTGCTTCTTATGCAGGCCAGGATACTGTTGGCCTTCTTGGCCACCTGGGCACACTGCTGGCTCATATTCAGCCGACTATCAACCAATACTCCCAGGTCCCTCTCGGCCAGGCAGCTTTCCAACCACTCATCTCCCAGCCTGTAGCTCTGCTTGGGGTTGTTGCGCCCCAGGTGCAGGACCCGGCACTTGGCCTTGTTGAACTTCATACAGTTGACCTCAGCCCATCGCTCCAGCCTATCCAGATCCTCCTGCAGAGCCTTCTTGCCCTCGAGCAGATCGACACACGCACTTAGCTTGGTGTCATCTGCAAACTTACTGAGGGTGCACTCAATCCCCTCATCCAGATCATCGATAAAGATATTAAAGAGGACCGGCCCCAGCACTGAGCCCTGGGGGACTCCACTAGTAACCGGCCTCCAACTGGATTTGGCTCCATTTACCACAACCCTTTGGGCCCGGCCATCCAGCCAGTTTCTAACCCAGCGAAGCGTACGCCAGTCCAAGCCCCGAGCAGCCAGTTTCTTGAGGAGAATGTTGTGGGAAACAGTGTCAAAAGCCTTACTGAGGTCAAGGTAAACCACATCCACAGCCTTTCCCTCATCCACCAAGCGCGTCACTTGGTCATAGAAGGAGATCAGGTTCGTCAAGCAGGACCTACCTTTCATAAACCCATGCTGACTGGGCCTGATCGCCTGCTTGCCCTGCAAGTGCCGCGTGATGACCCTCAAGATAATCTGCTCCATGAGCTTTCCTGGCACTGAGGTCAAACTGACAGGCCTATAGTTCCCCGGGTCTGCCCTGCGGCCCTTCTTATAGATGGGCGTCACATTGGCTAGCCGCCAGTCAACTGGGACCTCCCCCGATAGCCAGGACTGCCGATAAATGATGGAAAGCGGCTCGGCCAGCTCCTCCACCAGTTCTTTCAGTACCCTCGGGTGCGTCCCATCCGGCTCCATCGACTTGCGCACATCCAAGCTCCGTAGCAGGTCGCCAACCATTTCCTCATGGAAATGAGGAAATCATCGCCTAGGTGTTGTCCTGAGGCCCAAGCATGGGGACCCTCACCCAGTTCTGCAGCTTGTTTTTCTGAAAAGGAAAGCAAAAGTAATGCATGATCAGAGGGGAGAGTTGCTCAGCCCATGGTAGACCCTGAACACATCCCATGACTGGGAAAATACTACCTTGCTCCGAGGTGGGACCAGACAAATAGTCATCGTGGCCCAGCTTTGTACAATGCTCTTGTAAGTGGAACTGTAAGGATGGACACTTGTGCAGCCTTTATCTCTGTGCCACCAAAGCCATTAAGGAAGTGAAGAACGGATTGTTGGAGGACGTCCCTGTCCCGGAAGCATCCGTGGAGAGCGTGGCTTCCCCACAACTCGCTCCCCATCCCCACCTTGATCCCCGTTCCTTTCAGCCATCCCGGCCGTGTCCCGTGCCCAGGGCAGCCCCAGCCCCAGCACTCCCCACTCCCCCATCAGGCTCCAGCTGCTCCTCCAGCACCCCCGAGCCACCAGCACACAAGCCCCCACAGCCCACCCACCCCATTCCCTCCCGCAGGGACACCACTTCCCCAGGGGCTGGGGGCAGGGAGTGCAAGGACTCACCCAGCTCTCGGCTCTGTGCCACTGAAAAGCAAAGGCGGAGGAACAGGAGGTCAGCAGAAAAAAAAAGAGGATGTCAGCCCCGGGACTTCCAGACAACGTCTCAGGTCTCCCCCAGCACACAAAGCAACTTGGGGAGGGATTCAGTTCCAAGGCAAACACCCCATCTGCTCCCATGCCAGACACAGCCCAGCCCAGCCATGGCCCCAGGGGCTCAGGGTCCGGGTGCTCCATGCACCAACCCTCACCCCAAACCACCCTGCCTGATGCCAGAACCAGAGGGCAGGGCTGCACAATGCCACTGGCCCCAAATTGCCAAGAAAACCCAGGTGCTTAGCTTCAGCACCTCCAGGCAGCATCTCAGCAGTGAGTCATGCTGGTTCAGGAAACTCCGAGACTTCCAGACAACGTCTCAGGTCTCCCCCAGCACACAAAGCAAAAGTAAAGCATATGTCTGGCAGCTCAGAGGACTCTGTGATTCTCCCTGTGTGGTGTTTGGTCCCATTGCTGACACAGCTGAAGGTGCTGCTCAGCAGCCTGTGCCCACTGCCCTCACAATATTATGATTATTGTCTTCAAGGACACCAGGGAAAACTGACAAAAATATCCATGGAGCTCTCTCCTCAGATATTACTTCCACATCCATGGGCATGCTCCATGCTGTGAAGGAGCTGAAACATTAAAAGGAGACGTAAACTCTCCCCTGGAAGCATCACCCTGGCCACTAACCTGACACCTCCAGCTCCACAATGGCTTCGTTATAAGCATCTTCCACAGTGCAGACGTACTGGCCATCATCAGAGGGTCTCAGCCCCGTGATTCTCAAGTCCAGGCTTCCAGCAGAGAGACCATCTCTGGCCAACTCTGTCCTCCCGACATATGCCCCCATCTGCTCCCCGTACAGGTCCTCTCCATTGCGGTAGTGGTGCACTGTCTCAGTGATGTGGTCCCGGATCCACCTGACCTCCAAGGTGCGAGCATCCCGTTGAGGGGACAAGTGGCAGGGCAGCACGACATCCTGCCCCACGGTGGCAGTGAGAGGCTGGCCTGGTCCCACCACTCTGAGCTGGGCTGGGCAATGGAGAAGGGCACAGAGAGGCAGTGAGATTTTGCCATCGTAAATTTATGGGCAGTGAGTGACAAAGGGCGAACTGTGCGTGAGTTGGTGCGTGCTGTGTCCCCCGTGTACAATGGGAAACCACTGGGGAAACTGGAGAGGGAGAGGGAGGACGTGCAGGAGAAGGAGGTGTGCTGGGAGTGGGAGCCCTCTCTGCAGCATTTGGGCAGGTGAAGAAGAGCCAGAAAGGGCAGCCGAGGCAGCACCCATGTTGCATGAAAAAAACAAAGGGAAAGCAAAACCTATCTGGGACTGAGCTGTGGGCTCGGGTCCCCCCTACCCCACAGCTGCTCTCCTGCCCTATGGCAGCACATCTGCCAGGCCCCGGGGGGAGAGCCTCCAGCAGCCCTGCAGGATCTTACCTGAGCCCAGCTGGAGGAGGAGCAGAGTGACGAGGGAAGTCAGGAGGCCCCTGGCATGGCCAGTGAGGCTGGGGCGGCCGCAGCCCCAGCAGAGCCCCATCTGAGACAGAGGCCCCCCAGGGGGCAGGCAGCCCCCCAGGGGTTCTTCTCCAAGGGAGCCCACCAATATAGATGTCCCTCACGGCACCCAGCAGAGCTGCAGAAAGCACAAGGCTACGCCCAACTTCCCCAACCTTTACCCACTTCCTGGCTGCAATAACCCTCTGGGAGCAGCTCTGCCCCTGGGGCAATGTCTGTTGATCCCTGCAGGGCTGGCACCGCCATCCCATCGCAGCTGGGTGCCCAGTCCAGGGCCTTCAGCAAGCATGAGGGGCTTGTCCCTGGCAGGGTCCTCTCCAGACCTCCAGGGAAAGCCAGTGTCTGAGCTCGTTCATCTCCACCCATCTAAGGAGGAATCAAACAGTGAGCAATGGGACAATGTAGAGAGATGGTAGTGAAGAGCTGAGCAGGATCGCAGGCTGCAGGGAATGGGGCAGAGCTGGGTGCCAAGCCTGGAGCTGCCACCCTTTGACCAGGGTGCTGAAGGCAATGTGCCAGCCTTGGTCACTGCTCCAGTAAAGCAGCTGTGGTAGAAGGTTGTCTCAGATGGGCAGGGACCTTCTTCTAGAGCTTAGGTGGATGAGGAAAGATTTTCTGTTTGCTGGAAGTGAGGTCAGGCCATGTGGAAGGACTACAGAGGTACTGTTTGCTTTTGTAGGGAGAAAATTCGTATGGCCAAAGCTCAATTTGAGTTGAAGCTGAACAGTACTGTGAGGGGCAATAAAATGGATTATTTTTTAAACTGTTTTAACAGAAAATGTAGGATGAGAGAAAACATTGGTCTGTTACTTGATGGGGATGGTCAAACAGGGTCATCAGCTTCACTGAGATGTTTAATGCTTTCTTTGCCTTCAACACTGATGGTGGGCTGTGGGACCCCAGGTGCCCTGAACTGGAGGACAGTGACTGCAGGAACGATAAACTCCAAACAAACCCTGAATTTGTGTGGGATTTGCTGCTCCAGATGGATGCATACAAGACTATAGCACCTGATGGGATTCATCCCAGAGTTCTAAGAGAACTGGCTGAAGTCATACGTCTTCCCCTCTAGGCCCTTCACCATCTTTGTGGCCCTCCGCTGGACACTCTCCAATAGTTTCACGTCCTTTTTGTACTGTGGTGCCCAGAACTGCACACAGTGCTCGAGGTGAGGCCACACCAGCGCAGAGTAGAGTGGGACAATCCCTTCCCTCGACTGACTATCAATGCCGTGCCTGATGCACCCCAGGATACGGTTGGCCCTCCTGGCTGCCAGGGCACACTGCTGGCTCATGTTCAGCTTGCTGTCAACCACAACCCCCAGATCCCTCTCTGCAGGGCTGCTCTCCAGCATCTCGTCCCCCAGTCTGTACGTATAGCCAGGGTTGCCCCACCCCAGGTGCAGGACCCAGCAGTTGCTCTTGTTAAATTTCATTTGGTTGGTGATGGGCTGGTTCTCACTCCTCGCTCTCCCAGCTGCTGTTGTGCAGCAGTTTTTTCCACATTTCTTAAATATGCTCTCACAGAGGCACAAATAACATTGCTTAGTGGCTCATCTCTGGGCAGCAGTGTGTCCTTTTGGAGCGAGCTGGCCCTTATCTAATATGGGGCAGTTTCTGGATTCTTCTCACAGTAGCAAACCCCTGCTACCAAAATCTTGCCACGTAAACCTACTACATCATGAAATCTCTATAATTTAATTTTAAATATCCTGAGGAATCCGGAGAGGTCCCAGTGACTGGAAGCTGCCAAAAGTTGCCCCAGTTTCCAAGAAGGGCAGCAAAGAAGACCCTGGGAATTACAGGTCTGTCAGTCTCATGGCAGTGCCGGTAAAGTTACAGAGATTGCTCTGGGAGTGAGTGAAAAACACCTGAGGGACAATGCGGCCACTGGTCACAGGACACATGGGTTCCTGAGGGGAAGCTCGTGTTCAACAAACCTAATTTCCTTTTTTTCATAAGGTCAGTCTCCCATTTGACTGAGGGAGCCAGTTGAGGTGATGTTTTGGGATTTCAGTAAAGATTATGACATGGTTTCTGAGAGTAGCTATCTGGACCAAATGTCCATCACAGAGCCAGACAAATGCACAATACGATGGCTGAACAATTGGCTGAGGGGTCAGGTTACGAGGGTTCTGGTAGAAGGGGCGACATCAGGCTGGCGGCCAGTCACGAGTGGGGCTCTGCAGGGCTCCATTTTGGGGTCAGGTCTCTTCAGTGGTCCCATAAATGACCTGGATGCGGGACTTCAGAGAAACCTGAGTGAGTTTGTGTCTTACACAGAATGGGGAGGAGCTGCTGACTCCCTTGAGGCTGGAGAGGCCTTGCAGGGAGATCTGGCCAAAGGGGAGAGCTGGGCAGCCACCGCCTGCAGGAAGTTTAACAAGAGCAAGTGCCGGGCCCTGTCCCTGGGCAGGGGCAGCCCCGGCTGTACGTACAGCGTGGGGGGCGAGAGGCTGGAGAGCAGCCCCCAGAACGGGAGCTGGGGGTTGTGGCAGACGGCAAGTTGGGTGTGAGCCAGCAGCGGGCCCTGGCAGCCCAAAGGGCCAAGCGTGCCCTGGGGTGCCTCAGGCACGGCACTGCTGGCCGGACGAAGGAGGGGATCGTCCTGCTCTGCTCAGCCTGCTGCGGCCTCGCCTCGAGCACTGCGTGCAGCTGTGGGCACCACAGCAGACGAAGGGTGAGAAACTGTTCGAGAGCCTCCAAGGGAGGGCTACGAGGACGGCGAAGGCTCTGCAAGGCAAGGGGTGTGAGGAGCGGCTGAAGGCGCTTGGCTTGTTGAGCCTAGAGCAGAGGAGATGCAGGGGAGACCTCGCGGTGGCCCACAGCTTCCTGATGAGGGGAGCGGAGGGGCAGGCGCCGGTCTCTGCTCTCTGGGGCCAGCAACAGGGCCCGAGGGAACAGCATGGAGCTGCCACAGGGGAGGCTCAGGCACCAAGGAGACGGTCTGCTGCAAGACGCCTTCCCAGGCACCAAAGCCTGAGGAGAGAAAACACCCAGGAAATGCCACTGCCAGACTCCATCTTCCTGTACAAAACTTTATTTGCCACAGGCCTGCTGCTACTGTGCCTTGATGTGCTCCAGAGGAGGGAACAAAGAGCCCCCACAGGCTGCTCATGCTCAGCACCAGGCACAGAGCAAAGATCAACCCCAAACTAGGAGACAAAGGTGGCCTGCAATGGCCGGCAGCACACGGTGACCACATCCCTTGCAATGGGGTTCTGCAAGCAGTGCAAGCAGAGGGGAGAGGAGCGTGGAGAGCTGCTGCAGCCCCTGTGCTGCCCGCGGGGACTCAGAGGCAGGGTGAGACCTGCGGGTGCCAGCAGGGCTTGTGCCCCAGCACAGGAGCCGCGTGCAGGGCAGAGCCCAGGGTCTGCAAGGGGCCTGGCCCCTGCTTGCAGCATCCCAGCCCTCCTCCAGCAGCAGGGAGGAACACAGGGCAGCCCCTGGCCCCAATGCTCCTCATTCCTGTGCTGCTCCTGCAGGACCAAGGAGAGGTGATGCAGGAGTGGCTGGAAAAGAGCAGGAGCCCCCCAGGGCTGGGGACAGGGTCTACAAGGTGCTGTCCCTCAGGTACAGCTGAATTGCCCGTGTCTCCAGACGGAACCAGGGGCGGATGCTCTCCCCATTGAAGGAGGCTGCTGTGAAAGTGAAGATCTCCACCCCGTTGTCAGCGTTGATAAAAGACACCTGCTGCTGGGTACAGTCGAGACAGACCCAGATCCTCGTGGGGACAGGGGACAGGGACAAGGGGGTGCGAGGAGATGTGAGAGCCATGAGTTGCCCCTCATTGTACTGCACAGCCCAGATCCCTTCTTCAGGGCTCACGTCGATCCACTTCTTCCTCTTCACAGATGCCCTGGCCACCCCCACAGCCCACCACAAATACTTTCCCCTCTTCCGCTCCACCTCCACCACCCAGCAGTGCCTCCCCTCTCTGAACTCCTCACGGCCCAGCACGCAGCAACAAGTGTCAAATCTCTCCGAGGTGTCAGACACCTGCTGCTTTTGAGTTTCCCATCTCACACTGCTGTTGTCCTGAGACAGGACAAGCTGGGGATGAGCTGTGTCCGCATCCAGGGTCACCTTCACTGCAGGGACAGAAGGAGCCAGGCCATCAGGGGCAGAGCTCAGCCCTGGGCAGGCTTTCCCCAGCTCGGGGCCAGGAGCTGCCCCACGGGGCACGAGATGGGGCACCTCTTGGCTCCTGAACATGCCCCAGCAAGGGCAGGAGAAGCACCACAGAGGGCAACCCAATACACACTTACCTCTATTTTGAGGCAGCAGACCCCTTCTCCATGCTGGAAGGAGAGGGGAGAGCTGGTCACAGCCCACAGCCGGTGCCCAGTGGGTATGGGCAGGGTGAGGGCCCAGCCCTGGGCTGCTCTGTCCCAGCTGCCCACCCTCCCCTGCACATCACCTTGGAGATGTCATGCAGCCCAAGAATGGGGACACTCACCCAGTTCTGCAGCTTGTTTTTCTGAAAAGGAAAGCAAAAGTAATGCATGATCACAGGGGAGGGTTGCTCAGCCCATGGTAGACCCTGAACACATCCCATGACTGGGAAAATACTGCCTTGCTCCGAGGTGGGACCAGACCAATAGTCATTGCGGCCCAGCTTTGTACAATGCTCTTGTAAGTGGAACAGTAAGGACAGACACTTGTGCAACATTGATCTTTGTGCCACCGAAGCCATTAAGGAAGTGAAGAACGGATTGCTGGAGAATGTCCCTCTCCTGGAAGCATCAGTGCAGAGCGGGGCAGCCCCGCAGCTCGCTCCCCATCCCCACCTTAATCCCCGTTCCTTTCAGGTATCCCGGCCGTATCCCGTGGCCAGGGCAGCCCCAGCCCCAGCACTCCCCACTCCCCTGTCAGGCTCCAGCTGCTCCTCCAGAACCGCCGAGCCACCAGCACACAAGCCCCCACAGCCCACCCACCCCAGTCCCTCCCGCAGGGACACCACTTCCCCAGGGGCTGGGGGCAGGGACTGCAAGGACTCACCCAGCTCTCGGCTCTGTGCCACTGAAAAGCAAAGGCGGAGGAACAGGAGGTCAGCAGAGCAGCTTGGTTGCTCGGTGGGAACATCTGCAGGGGCTCTGGGCCTTCCCACCAGCCCCACGCTGCAGCCATGCTCCCTGGCCTCCCACCCAAGGCCCCTTGAATTCTCCCCTGCCTTCGTTGCCCAAGGCAGAGGCCCAAGAGGATCCTAAGGCCTTTGGGATCCCCAGGAGAACATTCCCTTCCTCCTCCTACGCACCTCCCTGGGCCAGGGCTCAGCCCCGCTCCAGACCCACGTGGGTCCCTGCAGAACACCTCCCTCTGCTCCATCCCTGCACTGCCAGCTTACCTTTCTTTAGAAAGAGATAAACACCGAGGCCAATGGACATAGCCAAAAGCACGAGGACCAGAGCCAGAGCCACCATCCAGGGCTGGGCGTTGTGGAAGAAGGGAGCTGAGAAAAGGCACAAGGAAAAGGGCTGCATTTCCATGCCCGTGGGTGGAAAAGCAAGACCCAGACTTCTCCCAGCTCAGGACAAGTGCAGGGGCCAGGAACACCTCACCCTGGCTGTGCTATTTGTACCTGCGATGTGCAGGGATGATTCCCGCTCCTGCTGGAGGCGGCTGCTCCTGACCACGCAGGACAAGGGCCCCTCCACGCTCCCAGTCACGATGACGGCACCTTCGATTTCAAAGAGCCCCTCCTGGTCCTGGGAATGTGTCTGGGAGACCAAGGGCAGATGCTGCCCACGAGCATCCCTCCACAGCAGCTGCGGCAGCGGGTACCAGCCGGCCGATCGACAAAGCACCCGGACTCCTCCGGCCTCATAGCCCCCCAGGGAGAGGTGGGGGTCAGCACCTGTGGCTGGGGGAGGAGCCCGGAGCTGGGGCTTGACTTGGGGAGGGATTCAGTTCCAAGGCAAAGACCCCATCTGCTCCCATGCCCGACACAGCCCAGACCAGCCACGGCTCCAGAGACTCAGGGACCGGGCGCTCCATGCACCCACCCTCACCCCAAAACACCCCGACTGGTTCCGGACCCAGACGGAAGGGCTGCACAATGCCAATGGCCCCAAATTGCCCAGAAAATCCAGGTGCCGAACTTCAGGATCTGCTGGCAGCAGCTCTGCACCAAGTCGTGCTACTTCAAGAAGCCCCAGGACTTCCAGAGAGCGTCTCAGGTCTCCCCCACCACACAAAGCAAAAGTAAAGCAGACGTCCGGCTGCTCAGAGGACTCTTTGGTTCTCCCTGTGTGGTGTTTGGTCCCATTGCTGACACAGCTGAAGGAGCTGCTCAGCAGCCTGTGCCCAGTGCCCTCACAATATTATGATTATTGTCTTCTAGGACACCAGGGAAAACGGACAAAAATATCCATGCAGCTCTCTCCCCAAATATTACTTCCACATCCATGGGCATGCTCCATGCTGTGAAGGAGCTGAAACATTAAAAGGAGACATAAACTCTGCCCTGGAAGCATCACCCCAGCCACTAACCTGACACCTCCAGCTCCACAATGGCTTCATTATAAGCATCTTCCACAGTGCAGACGTACAGGCCATCATCAGAGGTTCTTAGCCCCGTGATTCTCAAGTCCAGGCTTCCAGCAGAGAGACCATCTCTGGCCAACTCTGTCCTCCCAACATATGCCCCCATCTGCTCCCCGTACAGGTCCTCTCCATTGCGGTAGTGGTGCACTGTCTCAGATAAGCCTTGCCGAATCCACCTGACCTCCAAGGTGCGAGCATCCCGTTGAGGGGACAAGTGGCAGGGCAGCACGACATCCTGCCCCACGGTGGCAGTGACAGCGTGGCCTGGTCCCACCACTCTGAGCTGGGCTGGGCAATGGAGAAGGGCACAGAGAGGAGGTGAGATTTTGCCATGTCAAATTTATGGGCAGTGAGTGACAAAGGGCGAGCTGTGCGTGAGTTGGTGCGTGCTGTGTCTCCCGTGTCCCATGGGAAACCACTGGGGAAACAGGAGAGGGAGAGGGAGGACGTGCAGGAGAAGGAGGTGTGCTGGGAGTGGGAGCCCTCTCTGCAGCATTTGGGCAGGTGAAGAAGAGCCAGAAAGGGCAGCCAAGGCAGCGCACCTATGGCTTGAAAGAACCAAAGGGAAAGTGAAACCCATTGGGGGCTGAGCTGAGGGCTCAGGTCCCCCTGCCCCACAGCCACTCCCCTGCCCCACAGCACCACGTCTGCCAGGCCTTGAGGGGAGTGCCCCCAGCAGCCCCACAGGATCCTACCTGAGCCCAGCCGGAGGAGGAGGAAAGTGACAAGGGAAGTCAGCAGGCCCTTGGCACGGCCGGTGCGGTTGGAGCGGCCACAGTCCCTGGGGAGCCCCATCTGAGAGAGAGGTCCCCCAGGGGGAAGGCAGCCCCCCAGAGGTTCTTTTCCAAGGGAGTCCCACCGAGAGAGAGATCTCCCTCACAGCACCCAGCAGAGCTGCAGAAAGCACAAGGCTACACCCAACGTCCCCAACCTTTGCCCACTTCCTGGTTGAAATAACCCTCTGGGAAGAGCTCTGCCCCTGGGGCAATGAGGACAATTGTCTGGGGAGCTCTGCAGGGCTGGCACCACCATCCCATCGCAGCTTGGTGCCCAGCCCATGGCTTTCACCCAGCACGAGGTGCTTGTCCCCAGCAGGTGCCTCTCCAGACCCCCAGGGAAAGCCACTCTCTAGGCTCATTCATCTCCACCCATCTAAGGAGGAATCAAACAGCGAGCATTGGGACAATGTGGAGGTGCATAATGTCATCTCGAGACCTCTCCAAATTCTATCTTAAGGGTCTTTGGTCTTGGAATTTAAGCTGTCAGACGTTGCCCCAGTTTCCAAGAAGGATTAACAAAGAAGACCCTGGGAATTACACCCTATCAGTGAACCCTATCTGTGCCCTGACTGTGGGATGGGCTTCACCGTTCCCTTGGCCTTCCTCCTCTGCCAGAAAAGCCACGTGGGGCCCAGTCCCCATGTCTGCTCCGACTGTGGGAAAGCCTTTTGGGAGACCACAACCCTCTGCAGGCACCAGCGCATCCACACGGGTGGGAAGCCCTACCACTGCTCGTACTGCGAGAAAAGCTTTCGGGCCAGCTCCACCCTCGTCATCCACCAGAGGAACCACACCGGGGAGATGGGGGGTCTTTGGGTCTCCATCCCCACAACATCACAGCTCCTCCATGTCCCATCCATCCTAGAGCTTGATTTTTGCTGCCGCTTGTGCCTTCAACTCCGAGCATAACTTTTACTGTTCCTCCCAAACAACCCTCTGAAGATGATTTATGTGAATTGAGGAGGACCATGCATGCAGCTGTTGGTCATGGCACAGCTTCTCATAGTGCTTAGGGAAAGTGGTGGTCAGTCAGTCCCCAGTCCCGGGATGGCTTTGAGGATGGTGGGAGCCCAGTGGGATGGAGGACGACTGGGTTAGGGGGTGGTAGGACAGCAGCGGGATGGAGGATGATGAGGTTTGGGGATGGTGGGAGCCCAGCGAAATGGAGGATGATGGGGTTCTGGAGATGGTGGGACCCCACTGGGATGGAGGTGGAGGGGGTTTGTGGTGGTGGATCTCAACTGGAATGGAAGACAATGGAATTTTGGGAGATGGGACTGTTCTGGGGGGAAGGAGCATGGGGTTTGGGGATGGTGGGATCTTGGTGGGCTCTCAGTGGGATAAAGGATGAGGGGTTTTTGGGATGGTGAGACCTGACGTGGATGGAGATGGATGGTGGTGTTTGGAGACAGCTCAGCTTGGCTCATGCCTTGAGAACCAGATGGCGGAGAGCATCTGTGTCTCCTCATTGTGTAGCTGGGTTCCAATGAGTGAGAAAGGGCGAGCTGCGCGTGAGTTGGTGCATCCTGCATCCCCCGTGTCCCCTGGGAAAGCACTGGGGAAATGGGAGAGGGAGAGGGAGGACGTGTAGGAGAAGGAGGTGTGCTGGGAGTGGGAGCCCTCACTGCAGCATTTGGGCAGGTGAAGAAGAGCCAGAAAGGGCAGCCGAGGCAGCACCCGTACTGCATGAAATAGACAAAGGGAAAGTGAAACCCAGCTGGGGCCGAGCTGTGGGCTCGGATTCCCCCGGTCCCACAGCCACTCCCCTGCCCTATGGCAGCACGTCTGCCAGGCCCAGGGGGTAGAGCCCCCAGCTGCTCTGCAGGATCCTACCTGAGCCCAGCTGGAGGAGGAGCAGAGTGACGAGGGAAGTCAGGAGGCCCCTGGCATGGCCGGTGAGACTGGGGCCTCCGCAGCCCCAGCGGAGCCCCATCTGAGAGAGACGTCTCCCAGAGCGCAAGCAGACCCCAGGGGTTTTTCTCGAAGGGAGCCCCACTGAGAGAGAGGTCCCTCACAACACCCAGCAGAGCTGCAGAAAGCACAAGTCTATGCCCAACTTCCCCAACCTTTGCCCACTTCCTGGTTGAAATAACCCTCTGGGAGGAGCTCTGCCCCTGGGGCAATGTCTGTTGATCTCTGCAGGGCTGGCACCGCCATCCCATGGCAGCTGGGTGCCCAGTCCAGGGCCTTCAGCAAGCATGAGGGGCTTGTCCCCGGCAGGGTCCTCTCCAGACCTCCAGGGAAAGCCAGTGTCTGAGCTCGTTCATCTCCACCCATCTAAGGAGGAATCAGTGAGCAATGGGACAATGTGGAGAGATGGCAGTGAAGAGCTGAGCGGGATTGGAGGCTGCAGGGAATGGGGCACAGCTGGGTGCCGAGTCTGGAGCTGCCACCCTTTGACCACGGTGCTGAAGGCAATGTGCCAGTGCCGCTCCCGGCTCCAGTAAAGCGGCTGTGGCAGAATGTTGTCTCAGATGGTCAGGGACCTTCTTCTAGAGCTTAGGTGGATAAGGAAAGTTTCTGTTTGCTGGAAGTGAGGTCAGGCAATGTGGAAGGACTACAGAGGTACTGTTTGCTTTTGTAGGGAGAAAATTCGTATGTTCAAAGTTCAATTTGAGTTGAAGCTGGACAGTACTGTGAGGGGTAATAAAATGGATTATTTTTTAAACTCTCTTAACAGCAGAAGTAGGATGATAGAAAACATTGGTCTGTTACTTGGCGGGGATGGTCAAACAGGGTCATCAACTTCACTGAAATATTTAATGCTTTCTTTGCCTTTGTCTTCAACACCGATGCTGGGCTGTGGGACCCCAGGTGCCCTGAGCTGGAGGACAGTGACTGCAGGAACGATAAACTCCCAACAAACCCCTAATTTGTGGGATTTGCTGCTCCAGATGGATGCATACAAGACTATAGGGCCTGATGGGATTCATCCCAGAGTACTAAGAGAACTGGCTGAAGTGATACATCTTCCCCTCTAGGCCCTTCACCATCTTTGTGGCCCTTCTCTGGACACTCTCCAATAGTTTCATGTCCTTTTTGTACCGTGGTGCCCAGAACTGCACACAGTAATCAAGATGAGGCCGCACCAGCGCAGAGCAGAGTGGGACAATCACTTCCCTCGACCATCAATGCCGTGCCTGATGCACCCCAGGATACGGTTGGCCTTCCTGGCTGCCAGGGCACACTGCTGGCTCATGTTCAGCTTGCTGTCAACCACAACCCCCAGATCCCTCTCTGCAGGGCTGCTCTCCAGCATCTCGTCCCCCAGTCTGTACGTATAGCCAGGGTTGCCCCACCCCAGGTGCAGGACCTGGCACTTGCTCTTGTTAAACTTCATGAGGTTGGTGACTGCCCAGCTCTCCAATCTGTCCAGATCTCTCTGCAAGGCCTTTCCACCCTCAACAGAGTCAACAAGTCCTCCCATGGGATGCTGTCCTTCCTGTACTGATCCTACGTGGGCTTCCCCCAGGCAGCAGCCCTTCAACATCTACTCCAGTATGGGTCTGTACTATGGGGTACATCCGTCAGGAGCAAACTGTTCCAACCTGGGTCCCCCACGGGTGGCAGCTCCCCCCAGACCTCAATCTCCTGCATGGGCTCCTCTCCATTGGCTGCGGCTCTGGCCCAGGGCCTGCTCCTGCGGGGGCTCTCCATGGGCTGCAGCCTCCTCCAGGCCACATCCACCTGCTCCACTGGGGGCTCCTCCACGGGCTGCAGTGTGGAGATCTGCCCCATGTGGGACCCATGGGCTGCAGGGGGACAGCCTGCTCCACCAGGGGCCTCACCTCAGGCCGTGGGGGAACTTCTGCTGTGTGCATGGAGCACCTCCTCCCCTCCTGCTGCACTGACCTTGGGGTCTGCAGGGCTGGTTCTCACTCCTCGCTCTTCCAGCTGCCATTGTGTAGCAGCTTTTTCCACATTTCTTAAATATGCTCTCACAGAGGCACAAATAACATCACTTAGTGGCTCGGTTCTGGGCAGCAGTGTGTCCTTTTGGAGCGAGCTGAAACTGGCCCTTATCTAACATGGGGCAGCTTCTGGATTCTTCTCACAGAAGCAAACCCCTGCTACCAAAACCTTGCCACGTAAACCCACTACATCATGAAATCTCGATAATTTAATTTTAAATATCCTGAGGAATCTGGAGAGGTCCCAGTGACTGGAAGCTGCCAAAAGTTGCCCCAGTTTCCAAGAAGGGCAGCAAAGAGGACCGTGGGAATTGCAGGTCTGTCAGTCTCATGGCAGTGCCGGTAAAGTTACAGAGATTGCTCTGGGAGTGAGTGAAAAACACCTGAGGGACAATGCGGCCACTGGTCACAGGACACATGGGTTCCTGAGGGGAAGCTCGTATTCAACAAACCTAATTTCCTTTTTTTCATAAGGTCAGTCTCCCATTTGACTGAGGGAGCCAGTTGAGGTGATGTTTTGGGATTTCAGTAAAGATTATGACATGGTTTCTGAGAGTAGCTATCTGGACCAAATGTCCATCACAGAGCCAGACAAATAAATGCACAATACGATGGCTGAACAATTGGCTGAGGGGTCAGGCTACGAGGGTTCTGGTAGAAGGGGCGACATCAGGCTGGCGGCCAGTCACGAGTGGGGCTATGCAGAGCTCCGTTTTGGGGTCAGGTCTCTTCAGTGTTCCCATAAATGACCTGGATGTGGGACTTCAGAGAAACCTGAGTGAGCTTGTGGCTGACACTGAACTGGGAGGAGCTGCTGACTCTGTTGAAGGTGGAGAGGCCTTGCAGGGAGATCTGGCCAAAGGGGAGAGCTGGGCAGCCACCGCCTGTGGGAATTTTAACAAGAGCAAGTGCCGGGCCCTGTCCCTGGGCAGGAGCAGCCCTGGCTGTACGTACAGCGTGGGGGGCGAGAGGCTGGAGAGCAGCCCCCAGAACGGGAGCTGGGGGTTGTGGCCGACGGCAAGTTGGGTGTGAGCCAGCAGCGGGCCCTGGCAGCCCAAAGGGCCAAGCGTGCCCTGGGGTGCCTCAGGCACAGCACTGCTGGCCGGCTGAGGGAAGGGATCGTCCTGCTCTGCTCAGCCTGCTGCGGCCTCGCCTCGAGCACTGCGTGCAGCTGTGGGCACCACAGCAGATGAAGGGTGTGAAACTGTGCAAGAGCCTCCAAGGGAGGGGTACGAGGACGGCGAAGGCTCTGAAGGGCCAGGTGTGTGAGGAATGGCTGAAGGCACTTGGCTTGTTGAGCCCAGAGCACAGGAGACACAGGGGAGGCCTCGTGACAGCCCACAGCTTCCTGATGAGGGGAGCGGAGGGGCAGGCGCTGGTCTCTGCTCTCTGGGGCCAGCGACAGGGCCCGAGGGAACGGCATGGAGCTGCCACAGGGGAGGCTCAGGCACTGAGCACTTCCCTCTGGGAAGAGCTCTGCCCGTGGGGCAATGAGGACAAGTGTCTGGGGAGCTCTGCAGGGCTGGCACCACCATCCCATCCCAGCTTGGTGCCCAGCCCATGGCTTTCACCCAGCATGAAGGGCTTGTCCCCAGCAGGTGCCTCTCCAGACCCCCAAGGAAAGCCACTCTCTAGGCTCATTCATCTCCACCCATCTAAGGAGGAATCAAACAGCGAGCATTGGGACAATGTGGAGGTGCATAATGTTATCTCGAGACCTCTCCAAATTCTATCTTGGGGGTCTTTGGTCTTGGAATTTAAGCTGTCAAACGTTGCCCCAGTTTCCAAGAAGGATTAACAAAGAAGGCCCTGGGAATTACACCCTATCAGTGAACCCTATCTGTGCCCTGACTGCAGGATGGGCTTCACCATTCCCTCAGCCTTCCTCCTGTGCCAGAAAAGCCATGTGGGGCCCAGTCCCCATGTCTGCTCCGACTGCAGGAAAGCCTTTTGGGAGACCACAACCCTCTGCAGGCACCAGCGCATCCACACGGGTGAGAAGCCCTACCACTGCTCGTACTGCGAGAAAAGCTTTCGGGCCAGCTCCACCCTCATCATCCACCAGAGGAACCACACCGCGGAGATGAGGGGTCTTTGGGTCTCCATCCCCACAACATCACAGCTCCTCCACGTCCCATCCATCCTAGAGCTTGATTTTTGCTGCCGCTCGTGCCTTCAACTCCGAGCATAACTTTTACTGTTCCTCCTAAACAATCCACTGAAGATGATTTATGTGAATTGAGGAGGACCATGCATGCAGCTGTTGGTCATGGCACAGCTTCTCATAGTGCTTAGGGAAAGTGGTGGTCAGTCAGTCCCCAGTCCCGGGATGGCTTTGAGGATGGTGGGAGCCCAGTGGGATGGAGGACGATTGGGTTAGGGGGTGGTAGGACAGCAGCGGGATGGAGGATGATGAGGTTTGGGGATGGTGGGAGCCCAGCGAAATGGAGGATGATGGGGTTTTGGAAATGGTGGCACCCCACTGGTACGAAGGTGGATGGGGTTTGTGGTGGTGGATCTCAACTGGAATGGAAGACAATGGAATTTTGGGAGATGGGAATGTTCTGGGAGGAAGGAGTATGGGGTTTGGGGATGGTGGGATCTTGGTGGGCTCTCAGTGGGATAAAGGATGAGGGGTTTTTGGGATGGTGAGACCTGACGTGGATGGAGATGGATGTTGGGGTTTGGAGACGGCTCAGCTTGGCTCGTGCCTTGAGAACCAGATGGAGGAGAGCATCTGTGTCTCCTCATTGTGTAGCTGGGTTCAAAGATTCTTCTTAGCTTCCCACCTTCATATTTTCATACCTTCAAAGAGGCCAAAGGAGTCCTGCAGCCACGGAGGCTCCATCTCACTGAGGTTCGGTCTGCTTGGATCACCTGCTTCTATCGGATGCAGTGTCTTCCAAAGACACGTTTCCTTCCCCAGTTTCCCCACCATGTCTGCTCTTGATTTTAATGCTGCGATGTTTAAAATACACCCCAATGAGTTTGGCTCAAGAGTGTCTATCTTTTTCCATGCTTGCTTTAAAACGAGGTGGAATAAAGTGGAACTGGTTTTCTGGGAGTGCAGGTTTGTTATTGATTGCTGAGGGCTGGGGGAATCTGGGGTGGTCCCGTGGCTCCTGCATGTCCATCTCATGAAGAATTTGGGTGCTGGGGAGTGAAACATGACTGCAGCAGGCTGTGTGCTGGGGCATGGAGGTGGCTTGCAAGGACCTGAGGGACAGCTTCGAGGCTGAGGCCACCTGCTGCCTCTGCTTGGAGGACTTCCAAGAGCTCGTGATGCCCCCTGTGGGCACAGTCGGGGAACCGAGAAGCAGGGGGAGCTGGAGCATAGGTTCCTCCTGGCTTTTGACTCCCAGGACCAATACCAAGGTGACTGTCTGCTGCAAGGCGCATTTCTGATACACATGGCCAGCTCCTGCCCGCTGGCGGCCAAAGGCTCCGTGATGGGCTTCGACTTCATCCTGGCCTTCAACAAGAACCAGCTGGTGTGCTACGACTCCGACACTCAGCGCTTCGTCGCCTGCGACTGGGGGCTGCTGCGGCTGCAGGCCACCCACCTCGCCGCCCACCTCAACAATGACAGCACCTGGGTGCAGTGCGTCGAGGCCTGGCGCCCGGCCTGAAGTGACCTGGCCCTGCGCTACTGGGACTGGACGGCGCTGCGGCGCAGTGAGCCCCCGGGGGGGCTTGGCGTGGGGCCGTGGTGTGGAAGCACTGCAGGAGAATATTGCCTGGGGTGTTGCGTGGGAGTGTTGCAGAGCATGTTGCATGGGGGCATTGCATGGAGGATAGCAGAGGAGTGTTGCAAAGGGCATTGCACGGAGGAGTTGCAGAGCATGTTGCATGGAGCTGTTGCATGGTGGCATTGCGTGGGGGCATTGCACAGGGGTTTTGCAGAGTATGTTGCATGGGATTGTTGCACAGGGGTGTTGTAGGGCATATTGCAAGGAGATGTTGCACCAGGCATTGCATGGGGGTGCTGCAGAGCACACTGCATGAGGACGTTGCAGGGGGATGTTGCACGGAGCACTGCACAGCGCACTGCATTGCACTTTGCATGGGGATGTTGCACGGAGCAATGCCTCTTGCAGGGTGTGGCACAGGGGCGTTGCACAGGGCATCTCGTGGGCATCGCATGGGGATGTCGCACGTGACATCGCGTGGGACAATGTCTAGAGCTTGCACAGGGCGTTGCATGGGGAAGCGGCGTGGGGAAGTTGCGTGGAGCTTTGCACAGGGCATTGCACGGGGGCGTTGCACGGAACATTGCGTGGGGACATTGCACGGGGCAGGGAAAAGGGGCTCGCCCACCCCTGACCCCATCCCCGTCCCTGCTCCAGCGCAGCCCCAAGTCCGCATCATCCCCGCGGAGACGGAGAACGCTCGTGTGCCCGTCCGCCTCACCTGCCACATCTGGGGCTTCTACCCCCCCGAGGTGACCGTCATCTGGCTGCGCAACGGGGACATCCTGGAGCCCGACGGCTACAACCCCATCTCCGCCATCCCCAACGGCGACGGGACCTACCAGACGCAGGTGTCCCTGATGGTGGCCCCGGTGGCAGGCGACACCTACACGTCCTCGGTGCAGCACGTCAGCCTGCAGGAGCCTCTCGTGGAGGACTGGAGTGAGTGGAGAGGCGCGGGACCGCACCCGGAGGCCGGCGGTCTTGCCCACTCACCGCCACTCACCCGGCCGTGTCCCCGCAGGTCCCGGACTGCTGCCGGAGGTGACGATAATGGTGGCGGTGGCCACTGTGCTGATGGTGGTGGGACTTGGCTTATTTCTCGCCGGCGTCTACCACTTCAGGGCCAGGCCTCCCGTCCCCGGTGAGTGGCCGGGGAGAGCCGGGGACGTGGTCAAGGGCGACGAGGACTCTGCTCACTCCTCTTCTCCCCCCCCCGCAGGTTACACTCCCCTCCCTGGAGACAACTACCCCGCAGGTAACGGTGTCCCCATCCCCATCCCCATCAGTTAACGATAAATCACCCCATCTGTCACCTTGTTTGTGTCCCCCTTCCCCAGGCAGCATCTGAGGACCCCCAGATGGACACTTTCTGGCACTGCTGGCTCCCGGATGGCCCCATCTCAGATCCGATGCCACAGTGCTGAGAATAAAGATGGTCCACAAGCCCTGCTGGCGTCTCTGCAGCGTTCTTGGTAGAGGGCAGGGGCTCATGGGGCTCCTATGGCGTCCCACCAAGAGGAGAGTGTGGGTGGGGGACATGGCATGGGACCCCGAAGGGCCAAGCGTGCCCTGGGGTGCCTCAGGCACGGCGCTGCTGGCCGGCCGAGGGAAGGGATCGTCCCGCTCTGCTCAGCCTGCTGCGGCCTTGCCTCGAGCACTGCGTGCAGCTGTGGGCAGCACAGCAGACGAAGGGTGAGAAACTGTGCGAGGGCCTTCAAGGGAGGGCTACGAGGACGGCAAAGGCTCTTTAGGGCAAGGTGTGTGAGGAGCGGCTGAAGGCGCTTGGCTTGTTGAGCCCAGAGCAGAGGAGACGCAGGGGAGGCCTCGCGGTGGCCCACAGCTTCCTGATGAGGGGAGCGGAGGGGCAGGGGCCAGTCTCTGCTTACTGGGGCCAGAGACAGGGCCCGAGGGAATGGCATGGAGCTGCCACAGGGGAGGCTCAGGCACCAAGGAGACGGTCTGCTGCAAGACACCTTCCCAGGCAGCAAGGCCTGAGGACAGAAAGCACCCAGGAAATGCCACTGCCAGACTCCGTCTTCCAGGGCAAAAGTTTATTTGCCACAGTGCTGCTGCTGCTACGCCTTGATGTGCTCCAGAGGAGGGAACAAAGAGCCCCCACAGGCTGCTCATGCTCAGCAGCAGGCACAGAGCAAAGATCAACCCCAAACTAGGAGGCAAAGGTGGCCTGCAATGGCCGGCAGCACACGGTGACCACATCCCTTGCACTGGGGGTCTGCAAGCAGTGCAAGCAGAGGGGAGAGGAGCGTGGAGAGCTGCTGCAGCCCCTGTGCTGCCCGCTGGGGCTCAGAGGCAGGCTGAGACCCACGGATGCCAGCAGGGGTTGTGTCCCAGCACAGGAGCCCTGTGCAGGGCAGAGCCCAGGGGCTGCAAGGGGCCTGGCTCCTGCTTGCAGCATCCCAGCCCTCCTCCAGCAGCAGGGAGGAACATGGGGCAGCCCCTGGCCCCATTGCCCCTCATTCCTGTGCTGCTCCTGCAGGACCAAGGAGAGGTGATGCAGCAGTGGGTGGAGAAGGGCAGGAGCCCCCAGGGCTGGGGACAAGGTCTACAGGGTGCTGTCCCTCAGACACAGCTGAATTCCCTGTGACCACAACAGGAACCAGGGGCGGATGCTCTCCCCATTGAAGGAGGCTGCTGTGAAAGTGAAGATCTCCACCCCGTTGTCAGCGTTGATAAAAGACACCTGCTGCTGGGTACAGTCCAGACAGACCCAGATCCTCGTGGGGACAGGGGACAAGGACAAGGTGGTGCGAGGAGATGTGAGAGACGTGAGCTCTCCTTCAGCGTACAGCACAGCCCAGATCCCTTCTTCAGGGCTAATGTCGATCCACCCCTTCCTCTTCACAGATGCCCTGGCCACCCCCACAGCCCACCAAGAAAACTTTAGCCACTCCCCCTCCACCTCCACCACCCAGCAGTGCCTCCCCTCTCTGAACTCCTCAAGGCCCAGCATACAACACCAATAGTCAAATCTCTCCGGGGCATTGGGCACCTGCTGCCATTTAGTTTCCCATCTCACACTGCTGTTGTCCTGAGACAGTACAAGCATGGGATGAGCCGTTTGTGGATCCAGGGTCACCTTCACTGCAGGGACAGAAGGAGCCAGGCCATCAGGAGCAGAGCTCAGCCCTGGGCAGGCTTTCCCCAGCTCGGGGCCAGGAGCTGCCCCACGGGGCAGGAGATGGGGCACCTCTTGGCTCCTGAACATGCCCCAGCAAGGGCAGGAGAAGCACCACAGAGGGCAACCCAGTGCACACCTACCTCTGTTATGAGGCAGCAGACCCCTTCTCCATGCTGGAAGGAGAGTGGAGAGCGGGTCACAGCCCACGGCCAGTGCCCAGTGGGTGTGTGCAGGGTGAGGCTCCTGCCCTGGGCTGCTCTGTCCCAGCTGCCCACCCTCCCCTGCACATCGCCTTGGTGCTTCCCTGGGGCCCAAGCACGGGGACACTCACCCAGCTCTGCAGCTTGTTTGTCTGAAAAGGAAAGCGAAAGTAATGCATGATCAGAGGGGAGAGTTGCTCAGCCCATGGTAGACCCTGAACACATCCCATGACTGGGAAAATACTGCCTTGCTCCGAGGTGGGACCAGACAAATAGTCATTGTGGCCCATCTTTGTACAATGCTCTTGTAAGTGGAACAGTAAGGACAGACACTTGTGCAACTTTGATCTTTGTGCCACCGAAGCCATTAAGGAAGTGAAGAACGGATTGCTGGAGAATGTCCCTGTCCTGGAAGCATCAGTGCAGAGGGGGACAGACCCGCAGCTCGCTCCCCATCCCCACCTTGATTCCCTTTCCTGTCAGCCATCCCGGCCGTGTCCCGTGGCCAGGGCAGCCCCAGCCCCAGCACTCCCCACTCCCCTGTCAGGCTCCAGCTGCTCCTCCAGTACCCCCGAGCCACTTGCACACAAGCCCCCACAGCCCACCCAGCCCAGTCCCTCCCGCAGGGACACCACTTCCCCAGGGGCTGGGGGCAGGGATTGCAAGGACTCACCCAGGTCTCGACTCTGTGCCGCTGAAAAGCAAAGGTGGAGGAACAGGAGGTCAGCAGAGCAGCTTGGTTGCTCGGTGGGAACATCTGCAGGGGGTCTGGGCCTTCCCACCAGCCCCACGCTGCAGCCATGCTCCCTGGCCTCCCACCCAAGGCCCCTTGCCTTCTCCCCTGCCTTCGTTGCCCAAGGCAGAGGCCAAGAGGATCCTAAGGCCTTTGGGATCCCCAGGAGAACATTCCCTTCCTCCTCCTACGCACCTCCCTGGGCCAGGGCTCAGCCCCACTCCAGACCCACGCCGGTCCCTGCAGAACACCTCCCTCCGCTCCATCCCTGCGCTGCCAGCTTACCTTTCTTTCGAAAGAGATAAACACCGAGGCCAATGGACATAGCCAAAAGCACGAGGAGTAGAGCCAGAGCCACCTTCCAGGGCTGGGCATTGTGGAAGAAGGGAGCTGAGAAAAGGCACCAGGAAAAGGGCTGCATTTCCATGCCAGTGGGTGGAAAAGCAAGACCCAGACTTCTCCCAGCTCAGGTCAAGTGCAGGGGCCAGGAACACCTCCCCCTGGCTGCACTATTTGTACCTGCGATGTGCAGGGACGATTCCCACTCCTGCTGGAGGCGGCTGCTCCTGACCACGCAGGACAAGGGCCCCTCCACGCTCCCGGTCACGATGACGGCGCCTTCGATTTCAAAGAGCCCCTCCTGGTCCTGGGAATGTGTCTGGGAGACCGAGGGCAGATGCTGCCCACGAGCATCCCTCCACAGCAGCTGCGGCAGTGGGTACCAGCCGGCCGATCGACACAGCACCCGGACGCCTCCGGCCTCGTAGCCCCCCAGGGAGAGGTGGGGGTCAGTGCCTGTTGCTGGGAGAACAGCCTGTGGCTCGGTCTTGATTTGGGGAGGGATTCAGTTCCAAGGCAAATACCCCATCTGCTCCCATGCCAGACACAGTCCAGCCCAGCCATGGCCCCAGGGGCTCAGGGTCCGGGTGCTCCATGCACCCACCCTCACCCCAAACCACCCCGGCTGGTTCCGGAACCAGAGAGCAGGGCTGCACAATGCCAGTGGCCCCAAATCACACTGAAAACCCAGGTGCTGAGCTCCAGGACCTCCTTGCAGCATCTCTGCACCAAGCCATGCTGGTTGAAGAAGCCCCGGGATTTCCAGACGTCTCAGATCTCCCCCAGCACAAAAAGTAAAGCAGACGTCCGGCTGCTCAGAGGACTCTGCGATTCTCCCTGTGTGGGGTTTGGTCCCATTGCTGACACAGCTGAAGGAGCTGCTCAGCAGCCTGTGCCCAGTGCCCTCACAATATTATGATTATTGTCTTCAAAGACACCAGGGAAAACTGACAAAAATATCCATGGAGCTCTCTCCCCAAATATTACCTCCACATCCATGGGCATGCTCCATGCTGTGAAAGAGCTGAAACATTGAAAGGACACGTAAACTCTCCCCTGGAAGCATCACCCCAGCCACTAACCTGACACCTCCAGCTCCACAATGGCTTCGTCATAAGCATCAGCATCTTCCACAGTGCAGATGTACAGGCCATCATCAGAGGTTCTTAGCCCTGTGATTCTCAAGTCCAGGCTTCCAGCAGAGAGACCATCTCTGGCCAACTCTGTCCTCCCAGCATATGCCTCCATCTGCTCCCCGTACAGGTCCTCTCCATTGCGGTAGTGGTGCACTGTCTCAGAGATGTGGTCCCGGATCCACCTGACCTCCATGGTGCGAGCATCCCGTTGAGGGGACAAGTGGCAGGGCAGCACGACATCCTGCCCCACAATGGCAGTGAGAGGCTGGCCTGGTCCCACCACTCTGAGCTGGGCTGGGCAATGGAGAAGGGCACAGAGAGGTAGTGAGATTTTGTCATTGTAAATTTAGGGGCAGTGAGTGACAAAGGGTGAGCTGTGCGTGAGTTGCAGCATTCTGCATCCCCCGTGTCCGTTGGGAAACCACTGGGGAAATGGGAGAGGGAGAGGGAGGACATGCAGGAGAAGGAGGTGTGCTGGGAGTGGGAGCCCTCTCTGCAGCATTTGGGCAGGTGAAGAAGAGCCAGAAACGGCAGCCGAGGCAGCGCCCATATTGTGTGAAAGAACCAAAGGGAAAGGGAAACCCAGCTGGGGCTGAGCTGTGGTCTCGGGTTCCCCCTGCCCCATGGCCGCTCTCCTGCCCTATGGCAGCACATCTGCCAAACCCCGGGGGGGGAGCCCCCAGCAGCCCCACAGGATCCTACCTTAGCCCAGCTGGAGGAGGAGCAGAGTGACGAGGGAAGTCAGGAGGTCCCTGGCATGGCTGGTGAGTTTGGGGCGGCCGCAGCCCCAGGGGAGCCCCATCTGAGAGAGAGGTCCCCCAGGGGGCAGGCAGCCCCCCAGGGGGTCTTCTCCAAGGGAGCCCCACCAACAGAGAGGTCTCCCACGGCACCCAGCAGAGCTGCAGAAAGCACAAGGCTACGCCCAACGTCCCCAACCTTTGCCCACTTCCTGGCTGCAATAACCCTCTGGGAGGAGCTCTGCCGATGGGGCAATGTCTGGGGAGCTCTGCAGGGCTGGCACCACCATCCCATCACAGTTGGGTGCCCAGTCCACTGCCCTCAGCAAGCACGAGGGGCTTGTCCCCAGCAGGGGCCTCTCCAGACCTCCAGGGAGAGCCACTGTCTGAGCTCGTTCATCTCCACCCATCTAAGGAGGAATCAAACAGTGAGCAATGGGACAATGTGGAGAGATGGCAGTGAAGAGCTGAGCGGGATTGCAGGCTGCAGGGAATGGGGCACAACTGGGTGCCAAGCCTGGAGCTGCCACCCTTTGCCCAGGGTGCTGAAGGCAAAGAGCCAGCCTTGGTCACTGCTCCAGTAAAGCAGCTGTGGTAGAAGGTTGGCTCAGATGGCCAGGGACCTTCTTCTAGAGCTTAGGTGATAAGGAAAGTTTCTGTTTGCTGGAAGTGAGGTCAGGCAATGTGGAAGGACTACAGAGGTACTGTTTGCCTTTGTAGGGAGAAAATTTGTATGGCCAAAGCACAATTTGAGTTGAAGCTGGACAGTACTGTGAGGGGCAATAAAATGGATTTTTTTTTAAACTATCTTAACAGCAAAAGTAGGATGAGAGAAAACATTGGTCTGCTACTGGATGGGGATGCCCAAACAGGGTCATCGACTTCACAGGGATGTTTAATGCTTTCTTTGCCTTTGTCTTCAACACTGATGCTGGGCTGTGGGACCCCAGGTGCCCTGAGCTGGAGGACAGTGACTGCAGGAACGATAAATTCCCAACAAACCCCGAATTTGTGTGGGATTTGCTGCTCCAGATGGATGCATACAAGACTATAGGACCTGATGGGATTCATTGCAGAGTACTAAGAGAACTGGCTGCTGTCATCATGTGTGCTGGTTTTACTCAGGTGGGCAGCTGAGCTTCACTACAACCGCTCTCTCACTCCCCCCCCCTCAAAGGGAAAAGGGGAGAAAATGCAATGAAAAGGGTACAAGGAATGAAATAGGGACCAGGAGATCACACAATAATTATCATCATGGGCAAACTGACCAACCATAGGGAGATTAAAGGAATTTACTAGCTATTACTAAGAAGCCAGAAAAGTGAGAAACAAAGAAAACAAACCAGAGATACCTTCCCCTCATCCACCCCCACCCTCTTCCACCTCCTCTCCCCAAGCGGCGCAGGGGAACGGGACAATGGGGTTTGCAGTCAGTCTAGAGCACTTCGTCTCTGCTGCTCCTTCACGGTCACTTTCTTCCCCTGCTCCAGTGTGGGGTCATAGAATCATAGAATATCCTGAGTTGGAAGGGACCCACAAGGGTCAATGAGTCCAACTGCTGGCACCACACAGGTCTACCCAAAAATTCAGACCATATGAATAAGAGCACAGTCCAAATGCTTCCTGGGGGACATGGTCAAGGGTGACAAGGACTCTGCTCACTCCTCTTCTCCTCCCAGCAGGTTACACTCCCCTCCCTGGAGACAACTACCCCGCAGGTAACGGTGTCCCCATCCCTGTCCCCATTGGCGAGGGCCGAATCACCCCATCTCTCTCCCTGTGTGTGTCCCCCTTCCCCAGGCAGCATCTGAGGACCCCCAGACAGACACCTCCTGGCACCACTGGCTCCCGGATGGCCCCATCTCAGAATCACAGAATCACAGAATCGTCTAGGTTGGAAGAGACCTCCAAGATCATCTAGTCCAACCTCAGCCCTAAGACTAACAAGTCCTACACTAAACCATATCACTAAGCTCTACATCTAAACATCTTTTAAAGACCTCCGGGGATGGTGACTCAACCACCTCCCTGGGCAGTCCATTCCAATGCCTAACAACCCTTTCAGTAAAGAAGTTCTTCCTAACATCCAACCTAAACCTCCCCTGGCGCAACTTTAGCCCATTCCCCCTCGTCCTGTCACTAGGCACGTGGGAGAATAGACCAACACCCACCTCCCTACAGCCTCCTTTAAGGTACCTATAGAGAGCGATGAGGTCTCCCCTGAGCCTCCTCTTCTCAAGGCTAAACAACCCCAGCTCCCTCAGCCGCTCCTCATAAGACTTGTTCTCCAGACCCCTCACCAGCTTCGTTGCCCTTCTCTGGACTCTCTCGAGCACCTCCATGTCCTTCTTGTAGTGAGGGGCCCAAAACTGAACACAGTACTCGAGGTGCGGCCTCACCAGAGCCGAGTACAGGGGGACAATCACCTCCTTAGACCTGCTGGCCACACTGCTTCTTATGCAAGCCAGGATGCTGTTGGCCTTCTTGGCCACCTGAGCACACTGCTGGCTCATATTCAGCCGACTATCAACCAGTACTCCCAGGTCCTTCTCTGCCAGACAGCTTTCCAACCACTCTTCTCCCAGCCTGTAGCGCTGCTTGGGGTTGTTACGCCCCACATGCAGGACCCGGCACTTGGCCTTGTTGAACTTCATGCAGTTGACCTCAGCCCATCGGTCCAGCCTATCCAGATCCTCCTGCAGAGCCTTCCTTCCCTCGAGCAGATCAACACACGCACCTAACTTGGTGTCATCTGCAAACTTACTGAGGGTGCACTGGACGCCCTCATCCAGATCATCGATAAAGATATTAAAGAGGACCGGCCCCAGCACTGAGCCCTGGGGGACTCCACTAGTAACCAGCCTCCAACTGGATTTGGCTCCATTCACCACAACTCTTTGGGCCCGGCCATCCAGCCAGTTTTTAACCCAACAGAGCGTACGCCAGTCCAAGCCCCGAGCAGCCAGTTTCTTGAGGAGAATGTTGTGGGAAACGGTGTCAAAAGCCTTACTGAAGTCAAGGTAGATCACATCCACAGCCTTCCCCTCATCCACCAAGCGCGTCACTTGGTCATAGAAGGAGATCAGGTTCGTCAAGCAGGACCTACCTTTCATAAACCCATGCTGACTGGGCCTGATCGCCTGGTTGCCCTGCAAGTGCCGTGTGATGACCCTCAAGATAATCCGCTCCATGAGCTTCCCTGGCACTGAGTTCAAGCTAACAGGCCTATAGTTCCCCGGGTCTACCCTCTGGCCCTTCTTGTAGATGGGTGTCACGTTTGCTAGCCGCCAGTCGACTGGGACCTCCGCTGATAGCCAGGACTGCCGATAAATAATGGAAAGCGGCTTGGCCAGCTCCTCCACCAGTTCGCTCAGTACCCTCGGGTGGATCCCATCCGGCCCCATCGACTTGCGTACATCCAAGTGTTGTAGCAGGTCGCCAACCATTTCCTCATGGATAGCGAGGGCCACATCCTGCTCCCCATCCCCTTCCACCAGCTCAGGGTACCAGGTATCCAGACAACAACCGGTCTTGCTGCTAAAGACTGAGGCAAAGAAAGCATTGAGCACCTCAGCCTTTTCCTCATCTTTTGTAACTAAGTTTCCCCCCGCATCCAGTAAAGGATGGAGATTCTCCTTAGTCCTCCTTTTTGCGTTGATGTATTTGTAAAAATGTTTTTTGTTATCTTTAACGGCAGTAGCCAGATTGAGCTCCAGATGAGCTTTGGCCTTTCTAATTTTGTCCCTGCACAGCCTTGCAACACCCTTATAGTCCTCCTGAGTAGCCCGCCCTCTTTTCCAAAGATTATAAACCCTCCTTTTTCTCCTAAGCTCGAGCCACAACTCTCTGCTCAGCCAGGCCGGTCTAGTTCCGCGTCGGCTCGTCTTTGGGCACATGGGGACAGACCGCTCCTGAGCCATTAAGATTTCCTTCTTGAGGAGTGCCCAGCCTTCCTGGACTCCTTTGCCCTTCAGAGCCTCCTCCCAAGGGACTCTGCCAACCAATGTCCTGAACAGCTCAAAGTCAGCCCTCCGGAAGTCCAAGACAGCGGTTTTACTGGTCCCCTTCCTGACTTCGCCAAGAATAGAGAACTGAACCATTTCGTGGTCACTCTGCCCAAGACAGCTCTCGACCACCACATCTCCCACCAGTCCGTCACTGTTTGTGAACAGAAGGTCTAGCGGGGCACCTCCCCTGGTAGGCTCTCTAACCAGCTGCGTCAGGAAGTTATCTTCCATGCTCTCCAGAAACCTCCTAGACTGCTTTCTCTGGGCTGTGTTGTGCTTCCAGGATATGTCTGGGAAGTTGAAGTCCCCCACGAGAACAAGCGCTGACGATTTCGCGGCTTCTGCCAGCTGCCTGTAGAACTCCTCATCAGTCTCCTCATCCTGGTTCGGTGGTCTATAACAGACCCCCACCAGGATGCTTGCCTTGTTGGCCTTCCCTCTGATCCTAACCCATAGGGACTCAACCTTATCATTCCCAGCCTCAAGTTCCTCAACATCTAAACACTCTCTAATATAGAGAGCCACACCACCACCCCTTCTGTGCCGCCTGTCCCTTCTGAAGAGCCTATAGCCAGACATTGCAGCACTCCAGTCATGAGAGTGGTCCCACCACGTTTCCGTGATGGCAACCAAGTCATAGCCTTCCCGCTGCACGATGGCTTCCAGCTCCTCTTGTTTGTTACCCATGCTGCGTGCATTAGTGTAGATGCACTTCAGTCGGGCCATTGCCTTCTTCCCCGGCTTTGCCATTTTTCTCCCCGGCACAGCTCCAACAAGCCTTCTTTCAGCCCCATCCCCCTTCTTTCCTAGCTTAAAGCCCTCTCAACGAGCCCTGCTAGCTCCTGGGCTAGGATCCGTTTTCCCCTTAGAGATAGGGACCCGTCTGCGGCCATCAGGCCAGGTGCCGAGTAAAGCGCCCCATGGTCAAAAAACCCAAAATTTCTGTGTTGGCGCCAGCCTCTGAGCCACGCGTTAATCAAGTGGGCTTTCCTTGTCCTCTCGGTACCCCTCCCTGCTGCTGCAGGGATAGATGAAAACACCACCTGTACTCCCGCTCCATCCACTAACCGTCCCAGTCCCCTAAAGTCCCGTTTGATAGCCTTCAGGCTTCTCTCATCAATATCATCACTGCCAGCCTGGACTATCAAAAGAGGGTAGTAGTCAGAGGGGCGAACCAGGTTGGGAAGCTTCCTGGCAATATCCCTGACCTTGGCCCCAGGGAGGCAGCAGACTTCCCTACGGGTAGGGTCAGGTCGACAAATAGGGCCCTCTGTTCCCCTGAGAAGGGAGTCGCCTACGACGATCACCCTTCTGTCTTTCTTGGTGGAGGCAGTCTTGAGGCGTAGTCGGCTTCCTCGCCCTAGGCATCCTCCTGGGTAGACTTTCTACCTTGTCCTCACCCACCAGTCTCTCAAGCTCCAGGGCCTCAAATCTGTTGTGTAAGGGCACCTGGGAAGGTGGGGCCGGTAGGGGGGGGCATTGCCTGAAAGGTTGAGCAGGGACCTGTCTCCATCCCTCCTCAACTTCTAGGTCGCCACCCTCTGCCCGACAGCGACGGGGCAGGGGGTCCATTCCCATTAGGGGTGTCTCACCCCCGTACCTCTCCTTCAGGCCCTGCAGGGAGTCACTCCACCAGTCTATCTCCCGCTCACACTCCCTGATAGCCCTCAACCTCTCCACCTCCTCTTTGAGTTCTGCCACCAGGCGGACCAGGTCATCCACCTGCTCGCACCTCACACACACGGTGCCTCTGCCTCCCTCAGATGGCAGCAACAGGCTCAGGCAGTCCCTGCACCCAGAGACCTAACTGCCGCATTGTTGAGCAGGCAGTCAGTCTGGGTGGCCACAGACTTTCTAGAGAGAGTGCTCTGCCTGGTGAAGACCATCGCAGCCCAGCTAGCAGTCAACAGCCGTTAAAGGTGTTGTTCTTATGGGCAGGGGGAAACTCTGCCCTCTCCGCCCTCCCTGCTCGCCCTGCCTGCGCACACTGCCACGCAAACTGCCGTGCCCGCCCTTCTGATGCGCCACGCCCTGTTTGCCCACCCTGGTCGCTGCGCTCTTGGTCGCCGCGCTCCCTAGGGGCTGCTTTTGAACGGCTGGGGTGGGGGCGCTGCTGGCTCTGCCTACGCCTCATCAGCCTCCCTCGCGGGGGCTGCCGGGTCCTGGCGGCTCCCTCGAGCGGCCTCGATGTCGGAAAAAAAGCCCTGCCTGTCCCGATCCCCCAGTCCGCTGCAGAACGCGTCTGCCCCGGAGCCATTCGCCTCTCAGACCCGATGCCGCGGTGCTGAGAATAAAGATGCTCCACAAGCCCTGCTGGCATCTCTGCAGCATTCTGGGGACAGGGCAGAGGCTCACGGGGTTCCTATGGTGTCCCACCAAGTGGAGCGGGTGGGTGGGGGACATGGCATGGGACCCCAAAGGGCCAAGCATGCCCTGGGGTGCCTCAGGCACGGCACTGCTGGCCGGCCGAGGGAAGGGATCGTCCCGCTCTGCTCGGCCTGCTGTGAGCACTCGAGCACTGCGTGCAGCTGTGGGCAGCACAGCAGATGAAGGGCGTGAAACTGTGCGAGAGCCTCCACGGGAGGGCTTCGAGGATGGCTGAGGCTCTGCAGGGCAAGGGGTGTGAGGAGCGGCTGAAGGCGCTTGGCTTGTTGAGCCCAGAGCAGAGGAGACGCAGGGGAGGCCTCGCGGCGGCGCACAGCTTCCTGATGAGGGGAGCAGAGGGGCAGGTGCCGGTCTGTGCTCTCTGGGGCCAGCGACAGGGCCCGAAGGAACGGCATGGAGCTGCCACAGGGGAGGCTCAGGCACCAAGGAGATGGTCTGCTGCAAGACGCCTTCCCAGGCAGCAAAGCCTGAGGACAGAAAGCACCCAGGAAATGCCACTGCCAGACTCCATTGTCCCGTGCAAAACTTTATTTGCCACAGTGCTGCTGCTGCTGTGCTTTGATGTGCTCCAGAGGAGGGAACAAAGAGCCCCCACAGGCTGCTCGTGCTCAGCACCAGGCACAGAGCAAAGATCAACCCCAAACTAGGAGGCAAAGGTGGCCTGCAATGGCCGGCAGCACACGGTGACCACATCCCTTGCACTGGGGACTGCAAGCAGTGCAAGCAGAGGGGAGAGGAGTGTGGAGAGCTGCTGCAGCCCCTGTGCTGCCCACTGGGGCTCAGAGGCAGGCTGAGACCCGCGGGTGCCAGCAGGGCTTGTGCCCCAGCACAGGAGCCGTGTGCAGGGCAGAGCCCGGGGGCTGCAAGGGGCCTGGCCCCTGCTTGCAGCATCCCAGCCCTCCTCCAGCAGCAGCGAGGAACATGGGGCAGCCCCTGGCCCCATTGCCCCTCATTCCTTTGCTGCTCCTGCAGGACCAAGGAGAGGTGATGCAGGAGTGGGTGAAGAAGGGCAGGAGCCCCCCAGGGCTGGGGACAGGGTCTACAGGGTGCTGTCCCTCAGGCACAGCTGAATTCCCCGTTTCTTCAAGAGGAACCAGGGGTGGATGCTCTCCCCATTGAAGGAGGCTGCTGTGAAAGTGAAGATCTCCTCCCCGTTGTCAGCGTTGATAAAAGACACCTGCTGCTGGGTACAGTCCAGACAGACCCAGATCCTCGTGGGGACAGGGGACAGGGACAAGTGAGTGGGAGGAGATGTGAGAGACTTGAGATGTTCATAATAGTACTCCAACGCCCAGATCCCTTCTCCAGGGCTCGTGTCGATCTCCCCCTTCCTCTTCAGAGATGCCCTGGCCACCCCCACAGCCCACCAAGAAAACTTTAGCCACTCCCCCTCTCCCTCCACCTCCCAGAAGTGCCTCCCCTCTCTGAACTCCTCACGGCCCAGCACGCAGCAACAAGTGTCAAATCTCTCTGGTGTGTCAGGAACCTGCTGCCATTCAGTTTCCCGTCTCACACTCGTTTGGTCCTGAGACAGGACAAGCATGGGATGAGCTGTGTCTGCATCCAGGGTCACCTTCACTGCAGGGACAGAAGGAGCCAGGCCATCAGGGGCAGAGCTCAGCCCTGGGCAGGCTTTCCCCAGCTCGGGGCCAGGAGCTGCCCCACAGGGCAGGAGATGGGGCACCTCTTGGCTCCTGAACATGCCCCAGCAAGGGCAGGAGAAGCACTGCAGAGGGCAACCCAGTGCACACCTACCTCTATTTTGAGGCAGAAGACACCTTCTCCATGCTGGAAGGAGAGGGGAGAGCTGGTCACAACCCATGGCCGGTGCCCAGTGGGTGTGGGCAGGGTGAGGGTCCAGCCCTGGGCTGCTCTGTCCCAGCTGCCCACCCTCCCCTGCACATTGCCTTGGCGTCATCATACAACCCAAGTGTTGGGACACTCACCCAGCTCTGCAGCTAGTTGTGCTGGAAAAGGAAGAGAAAAGCAAGGCATGATGAGAGGGGGAGCTGCTCAGCCCATGGCTGCTGCCATGGAAAGATGCCAAGTGTTTGGGTTTATGAAGGGAGTCTTACCCATCTTTGCATCTTCTCTCACTGGAAAAGGAAAGGAAAAGAAATGCATGTTCAGAGAGGAGTGCTTCAAATTCCATGACTAATTCCATGGCTAGACCCCAGATTTCTTTGTCCAGGTGAGAGGGCACAGACAGTCTTTCTCTCAGACTGGGAGGGACCGGACTAACAGGGAGCAAGACCCAGCTTTGAGCAAGGCTCATGCACGTGGAGCAGTAAGGACAGACACTTGTGCAGCTCTCTGCACCGTGCCACCAAAACACAAGTGGAAGCGAATGGGGATGGGTGGAGGACGTCCCTGTCCCAGAAGCGTCAGTGCAGAGCGGGGCAGCCCCACAGCTCGCTCCCCGTTCCCACCTTGATCCCCGTTCCTTTCAGCCATCCCGGCCGTGTCCCGTGCCCAGGGCAGCCCCAGCCCCAGCACTCCGCCCTCCTCTGTCAGGGTGAGGGGCCAGCCCTGGGTTTCTCTGTCCCAGCTGCCCACCCTCCCCTGCACATCGCCTTGTTGTTCCCTGGGGCCCAAGCACAGGGACACTTACCCAGCTCTGCAGCTTGTTTCTCTGAAAAGGAAAGCAAAAACAATGCGTGATCACAAGGAAGAGCTGCTCAGCCCATAGCTAGACTTTGAACACATATCATGAGGGGGAAATGGCCGACTTGCACCCAGATTGTGAGAGACCTGACTAACAGTCAGCTAGAACCAGCTTTGAGCAAGGCTCGTGCACGTGGAGCAGTAAGGACAGACACTTGTGCAGCCCTCTGCACCGTGCCACCAAAACACAAGTGGAAGTGAATGCGGACGAGTGGTGGATGTCCCTGTCTCAGAAGCATCTGTGCAGAGCTGGGCAGCCCCGCAGCTCGCTCCCCGTCCCCACCTTGATCCCCGTTCCTTTCAGCCATCCCGGCCGTGTCCCGTGTTCAGGGCAGCCCCAGCCCCAGCACTCCCCACTCCCCCGCCAGGGTGAGGAGCCAGCCCTGGGCTGCTCTGTCCCAGCTGCCCACCCTCCCCTGCACATCGCCTTGGTGTTGCCCTGAGGCCCAAGCACGGGGACACTCACCCAGCTCTGCAGATTGTTCCTCTGAAAAGGAAAGCAAAAGTAATGCATGATCAGAGGGGAATGTTGCTCAGCTCATGGTAGACCGTGAATGCAGCCCATGACTGGGAAAATACTGCCTTGCTCCGAGGTGGGACCAGACAAATAGTCATTGTGGCCCAGCTTTGTACAATGCTCTTGTAAGTGGAACAGTAAGGACAGACACTTGTGCAGCTCTCTGCACCATGCCCAAAATCAGGGACACTCACCCACTTTGGCAGCCAGTTCCGCTGGAAAAGAAAGAGAATAGTAGCGCATGAGGAGGAAGGACAGATTCTCATCAAATGGCTGCTGCAAAGCCAAGGGCCTCAATTCCTTCGGATTAGAGTGGGAGACTCACCCAGTCTTGCATCTTTTTCCTCTGAGAAAGAAAAACATAAGGAATCCATGATCAGAGGGGAAAAATTCTCATCCCATGTCTGGACCCCAAATTCTTTGGGTTTGGGGATGGAGACTCACCGATCTCTGCAGGTTGTTCCTCTGTAAAAGAAAAAGAAAGAGAAAAGTAATGCATGTTCAGAGGGGCAGCTTCTTATCCCATGGCTACTCCTCTGAGAAGACACCAAATGCTTTCTCTTTGGGGAAGGAGACTTACCCAGCTTTGCATCTCTATTCACTGGAAAAGGAAAACAAAAGCATGAGTGATCAGAGGTTACAGCTTTTCACCTCAGGGCTGATCCCATTTGAAGACCACGAAGGGTGTAAAGTGGAAAATGACCAACTTACACCCAGACTGGGAGGGACCAGACTAACAGGGAGCAAGACCCAGCTTTGATCAAGGCTTGTGCACGTGGAGCAGTAAGGACAGACACTTGTGCAGCTCTCTGCACCATGCCACCAAAACACAGGTGGAAGTGAATGCAAGTACAGAGTAGGGCAGCCCTGCAGCTCGCTCCCCGTCCCCACCTTGATCCCCGTTCCTTTCAGCCATCCCAGCCGTGTCCTGTGCTCAGGGCAGCCCCAGCCCCAGCACTCCCCACTCCCCCATCAGGCTCCAGCTGCTCCTCCAGCACCCCACAGCCACCAGCACACAAGCCCCCACAGCCCACCCAGACCAGTCCCTCCCGCAGGGACGCCACTTCCCCAGGGGGCTGGGGGCAGGGACTGCAAGGACTCACCCAGCTCTCGGCTCTGTGCCGCTGAAAAACAAAGGCGGAGGAACAGGAGGTCAGCAGAGCAGCTTGGTTGCTCGGTGGGAACATCTGCAGGGGCTCTGGGCCTTCCCACTAGCCCCACGCTGCAGCCATGCTCCCTGGCCTCCCACCCAAGGCCCCTTGCCTTCTCCCCTGCCTTCGTTGCCCAAGGCAGAGGCCAAGAGGATCCTAAGGCCTTTGGGATCCCCAGGAGAACATTCCCTTCCTCCTCCTATGCACCTCCCTGGGCCAGGGCTCAGCCCCGCTCCAGACCCACGCCGGTCCCTGCAGAACACCTCCCTCCGCTCCATCCCTGCCCTGCCAGCTTACCTTTCTTTCGAAAGAGATAAACACCGAGGCCAATGGACACAGCCAAAAGCACGAGGACCAGAGCCAGAGCCACCATCCAGGGCTGGGCGTTGTGGAAGAAGGGAGCTGAGAAAAGGCACAAAGAAAAGGGCTCTGTTTCCATGCCCCAGGGTGGAAAATCAAGACCCAGACTTCTCCCAGCTCAGGACAAGTGCAGGGGCCAGGAACACCTCACCGTGGCTGCGCTATTTGTACCTGCGATGTGCAGGGACGATTCCCGCTCCTGCTGGAGGCGGCTGCTCCTGACCACGCAGGACAAGGGCCCCTCCACGCTCCCGGTCACGATGATGGCACCTTCGATTTCAAAGAGCCCCTCCTGGTCCTGGGAATGTGTCTGGGAGACTGAGGACAGATGCTGCCCGCGAGCATCCCTCCACAGCAGCTGCGGCAGCGGGTACCAGCCGGCCGATCGACACAGCACCCGGACGCCTCCGGCCTCGTAGCTCCCCAGGGAGAGGTGGGGGTCCGTGCCTGTGGCTGGGGGAAGAGCCCGCGGCTGGGGCTTGACTTGGGGAGGGATTCAGTTCCAAGGCAAAGACCCCATCTGCTCCCATGCCAGACACAGTCCAGCCCAGCCACGGCCCCAGGGGCTCAGGGACCGGGCACTTCACGTACCCACCCCCACCCCAAAACCACCCTTGCAGGAGCCAGACTCAGAGAACAGAGCTGCACAATGCCAGTGGCCCCAAATCACCCTGAAAACCCAGGTGCTGAGCTTCAGCACCTCCAGGCAGCGTCTCGGCATTGAGTCATGCTGGTTCAAGAAGCCCCAAGACTTCCAGACAACGTCTCATGTCTCCCCCAGCACACAAAGCAAAAGTAAAGCAGACATCCGGCAGCTCAGAGGACTCTGCGATTCTCCCTGTGTGGTGTTTGGTCCCATTGCTGACACAGCTGAAGGTGCTGCTCAGCAGCCTGTACCCAGTACCCTCAGAATATTATGATTGTTGTCTTCGAGGACACCAGGGAAAACGGACAAAAATATCCATGGAGCTCTCTCCCCAAATATTACCTCCACATCCATGGGCATGCTCCATGCTGTGAAAGAGCTAAAACATTGAAAGGACACGTAAACTCTCCCCTGGAAGCATCACCCCAGCCACTAACCTGACACCTCCAGCTCCACAATGTCTTCGTCATAAGCATTAGCATTTTTCACAGTGCAGACGTACTGGCCATCATCTGAGGGTCTCAGCCCCGTGATTCGCAAGTCCAGGCTTCCAGCAGAGAGACCATCTCTGGCCAACTCTGTCCTCCCAACATATGCCCCCATCTGCTCCCCGTACAGGTCCTCTCCATTGCGGTAGTGGTGCACTGTCTCAGAGATATTGTCCCGGATCCACCTGACCTCCAAGGTACGAGCATCCCGTTGAGGGGACAAGTGGCAGGGCAGCACGACATCCTGCCCCACGGTGGCAGTGAGAGGCTGGCCTGGTGCCATAACTCTGAGCTGGGCTGGGCAATGGAGAAGGGCACAGAGAGGCGGTGAGATTTTTGCCATCGCAAATTTAGGGGCAGTGAGTGACAAAGGGTGAGCTGTGCATGAGTTGCTGCGTTCTGCATCCCCCGTGTCCCATGGGAAACCACTGGGGAAATGGGAGAGGTAGAGGGAGGATGTGCAGGAGAAGGAGGTGTGCTGGGAGTGGGAGCCCTCTCTGCAGCATTCGGGCAGGTGAAGAAGAGCCAGAAAGGGCAGCCAAAGCCGTGCCCGTATTGTGTGAAAGAGCCAAAGTGAAAGTGAAACCCATTGGGGGCTGAGCTGTGGGCTCGGGTTCCCCCAGCCCCACGGCCACTCCCCTGCCCCACGGCAGCATGTCTGCCAGGCCCAGGTGGAGAGCCCCCAGCAGCCCCACAGGATCCTACCTGAGCCCATCTGGAGGAGGAGCAGAGTGACGAGGGAAGTCAGGAGGTCCCTGGCATGGCTGGTGAGGCTGGGGCGTTGGCAGCCGCAGGGGAGCCCCATCTGAGAGAGAGGTCCCCTAGGGGGCATGCGGCCCACCCAGGGGTTCTTCTCCAAGGGAACCCCACCGAGAGAGCGGTCCCACACAACACTCAGCAGAGCTGCAGGAAGCACAGGGCTATGCCCAACTTCCCAAGCCTTTTCCCACATCCTGGTTGCAATAATCCTCTAGGAGGAGCTCTGGCCCTGGAGCAGTGGGAAGAAGTGTCTGGGGAGCTCTGTATGCCTAGCACTGAGATGGGGAAGATGCTAAAACTTATCCGAATTAATAGTTAGCTACATATATTGTAAAATATCCTGATTATCGGGGATGTAGATGAGAATCTTATGAGAAGCAGAAGTAAAAAGGAAGATATCGCTCAAGGCCAACAGATGAGGGAAGGATGAACAACTCGTTAGGGAAGGATGAACAACTTGTTGGCAGGAAACAATGCAAAGATAAGCAATAAACTCCTCAATACTGTCCAAGAGCAGGTCAAAGTCCAGAAAGGTAAAAAGTTTGACCTCCTTTTCCTCTTTGCCTTCATCCTGAAAGACCCCTGCCTGCAACCACCAGGCTACATTACGCAGGCACAACCGGGAAGAGCTAAGGGTGGAGAGTATGGAAATGAGTACTTGGAAGAGGTCCGCCTTGTCGGGGATGTTGTGGTTTAACCCAGTCGGCAGCTAAACACCACACAGCCGTTGGCTCACCCTTCCCCCTCCCTCTCTGGGATGGGGGAGAGAAACAGGAAAGTGAAGCGTGTGAGTTGAGATAAAGACAGTTTATTAACACAGTTTATTAACACATTAATTAACATTAATAATAATAATAATAATAATAATAGTACTACTACTAATAATGTGTATGAAACAAGTGATGCACAATGCAATTGCTCACCACCCGCTGACCAATGCCCAGCCTATCCCCAAGCCGGTCCCTCCACCCTGGCTAGCCACCCCTATATATTGTTTAGCATAACGGGGTGTGGAATACCCCTTTGGCCAGTTTGGGTCAGCTGTCCTGGGTCCATCCCCTCCCAGCTCCTGCTGCACCCCTAGCCTGCCCATTGGCAGGACAGAGCGAGAAGCTGAAAAGTCCTTGGCTTGGTGTAAGCACTGCTCTGCAACAATTAAAACATCAGCGTGATATCAATATTATTCTCATCCTAATCCAAAACATAGCACCCTACCAGCTACTAGGAGGAAAACTAACTCTGTCCTAACTGAAACCAGGAGAGGGGAAAATAATGAATATGTATTAGAGCTCATTTGATATGTAAAAGCGCACTTTTTTGAGGAAAGCTATTCCCACTGCGCCCGAAGCACTGCAATAAAGTATACGTACTTTACAACCCTATGGTTGTGGAGTCTTTTCCACGCGTCATCACCACCATCCCACGGCAGCTGGGTGCCCAGTCCACTGCCTTCAGCAAGAACGAGGGGCATTTATCCTGAAGGAGCCTCTCCAGACCTCCAGGGAAATGCACTCTCTAGGCTTGTCCATCTCCACCCATCTAAGGAGGAATCAAACAGGGAGCATTGGGACAATGCGGAGGTGCATAATGTCATCTCGAGACCTCTCCAAATTCTATCTTGGGGGTGTTTGGTCTTGGAATTTAAGCTGTCAAACATTGCCCCAGTTTCCAAGAAGGTCAGTGAAGAAGGCCCTGGGAATTACACCCTATCAGTGAACCCTATCTGTGCCATGACTGCAGGATGGGTTTCACCGTTCCCTTGGCCTTCCTCCTCTGCCAGAAAAGCCACGTGGGGCCCAGGCCCCATGTCTGCTCCGACTGTGGGAAAGCCTTTTGGGAGACCACGACCCTCTGCAGGCACCAGCGCATCCACACGGGTGAGAAGCCCTACCACTGCTCGTACTGCGAGAAAAGCTTTCGGGCCAGCTCCACCCTCGTCATCCACCAGAGGAACCACACCGGGGAGATGGGGGGTCTTTGGGTCTCCATCCCCACAACATCACAGCTCCTCCATGTCCCATCCATCCTAGAGCTTGATTTTTGCTGCCGCTTGTGCCTTCAACTCCGAGCATAACTTTTACTGTTCCTCCCAAACAACCCTCTGAAGATGATTTATGTGCATTTAGGAGGACCATGCATGCAGCTGTTGGTCATGGCACAGCTTCTCGTAGTGCTTAGGGAAAGTGGTGGTCAGTCAGTCCCCAGTCCCGGGATGGCTTTGTGGATGGTGGGAGCCCAGTGGGATGGAGGACGATTGGGTTAGGGGGTGGTAGGACAGCAGCGGGATGGAGGATGATGAGGTTTGGGGATGGTGGGAGCCCAGCGAAATGGAGGATGATGGGGTTTTGGAAATGGTGGGACCCCACTGGTACGAAGGTAGATGGGGTTTGTGGTGGTGGATCTCAACTGGAATGGAAGACAATGGAATTTTGGGAGATGGGAATGTTCTGGGAGGAAGGAGTATGGGGTTTGGGGATGGTGGGATCTTGGTGGGCTCTTAGTGGGATAAAGGATGAGGGGTTTTGGGGATGGTGAGACCTGACGTGGATGGAGATGTATGGTGGGGTTTGGAGACGGCTCAGCTTGGCTCATGCCTTGAGAACCAGATGGAGGAGAGCATCTGTGTCTCCTCATTGTGTAGCTGGGTTCCAAGCCCCTTCTTAGCTTCCCACCTTCGTATACTGAAACCTTCAAAGAGGCCAAAGGAGTCCTGCAGCCACGGAGGCTCCATCTCACTGAGGTTCGGTCTGCTTGGATCACCTGCTTCTATCGGATGCAGTGTCTTCCAAAGACACGTTTCCTTCCCCAGTTTCCCCACCATGTCTGCTCTTGATTTTAATGCTGCGATGTTTAAAATACACCCCAATGAATTTGGCTCAAGAGTGTTTGTCTTTTTCCATGCTTGCTTTAAAATGAGGTGTAATAAAGTGGAACTGGTTTTCTGGGAGTGCAGGTTTTTTATTGATTGCTGAGGGCTGGGGGAATCTGGGGTGGCCCCGTGGCTCCTGCATGTCCATCTCATGAAGAATTTGGGTGCTGGGGAGTGAAACATGACTGCAGCAGGCTGTGTGCTGGGGCATGGAGGTGGCTTGCAAGGACCTGAGGGACAGCTTCGAGGCTGAGGCCACCTGCTGCCTGTGCTTGGAGGACTTCCAAGAGCTCGTGATGCCCCCTGTGGGCACAGTCGGGGAACCGAGAAGCAGGGGGAGCTGGAGCATAGGTTCCTCCTGGCTTTTGACTCCCAGGACCAACACCAAGGTGACTGTCTGCTGCAAGGCGCATTTCTGATACACATGGCCAGCTCCTGCCCGCTGGCGGCCAAAGGCTCCGTGATGGGTTTCGACTTCACCCTGGCCTTCAACAAGAACCAGCTGGTGTGCTACGACTCCGACACTCAGCGCTTCGTCGCCTGCGACTGGGGGCTGCTGCGGCTGCAGGCCACCCACCTCGCCGCCCACCTCAACAACGACAGCACCTGGGTGCAGCGCGTCGAGGCCCGGCGCCAGGCCTGCAGCGACCTGGCCCTGCGCTACTGGGACTGGATGGCGCTGCGGCGCAGTGAGCCCCCGGGGGGGCTTGGCGTGGGGCCGTGGTGTGGAAGCGCTGCAGGAGAATATTGCCTGGGGTGTTGCGTGGGAGTGTTGCAGAGCATGTTGCATGGGGGCATTGCGTGGGGCTGTTGCAGAGCATATTGCATGGGGGCGTTGCATGGAGGATAGCAGAGGAGTGTTGCAAAGGGCATTGCACGGAGGAGTTGCAGAGCATGTTGCATGGAGCTGTTGCATTGTGGCATTGCGTGGGGGCATTGCACAGGGGTTTTGCAGAGTATGTTGTATGGGATTGTTGCACAGGGGTGTTGTAGGGCATGTTGCAAGGAGATGTTGCACCAGGCATTGCATGGGGGTGCTGCAGAGCACACTGCATGAGGACGTTGCAGGGGGATGTTGCACGGAGCACTGCACAGCGCACTGCATTGCACTTTGCATGGGGATGTTGCACGGAGCAATGCCTCTTGCAGGGTGTGGCACAGGGGCGTTGCACAGGGCATCTCGTGGGCATCGCATGGGGATGTCGCACGTGACATCGCGTGGGACAATGCCTAGAGCTTGCACAGGGCGTTGCATGGGGAAGCAGCATGGGGAAGTTGCGCTGAGCTTTGCACAGGGCGTTGCACGGGAGCGTTGCACGGAACATTGCATGGGGACGTTGCACGGGGCAGGGAAAAGGGGCTCGCCCACCACTGACCCCATCCCCGTCCCTGCTCCAGCGCAGCCCCAAGTCCGCATCATCCCCGCGGAGACGGGGAACGCCCGTGTGCCCGTCCGCCTCACCTGCCACATCTGGGGCTTCTACCCCCCCGAGGTGACTGTCATCTGGCTGCGCAACGGGGACATCCTGGAGCCCGACGGCTGCAACCCCATCTCCGCCATCCCCAACGGCGACTGGACCTACCAGACGCAGGTGTCCCTGATGGTGGCCCCGGTGGCAGGCGACACCTACACGTGCTCGGTGCAGCACGTCAGCCTGCAGGAGCCTCTCCTGGAGGACTGGAGTGAGTGGAGAGGCGCAGGACGGCACCCGGAGGCCGGCGGTCTTGCCCACTCTCCGCCACTCACCCGGCCGTGTCCCCGCAGGTCCCGGACTGCTGCCGGAGGTGACGATAATGGTGGCGGTGGCCACCGTGCTGATGGTGGTGGGACTTGGCTTATTTCTCGCCGGCGTCTACCGCTTCAGGGCCAGGCCTCCCGCCCCCGGTGAGTGGCCGGGGAGAGCTGGGGACGTGGTCAAGGGTGATGAGGACTCTGCTCACTCCTCTTCTCCCCCCTGCAGGTTACACTCCCCTCCCTGGAGAAAACTACCCTAAAGGTAACGGTGTCCCCATCCCCGTCCACATTGGCGAGAGCCGAATCACCCCATCTCTCGCCCTGTCTGTCCCCCTTCCCCAGGCAGCATCTGAGGACCCCCAGACAGACACCTCCTGGCACCTGTGGCTCCCGGATGGCCCCATCTCAGACCCGATGCTGCGGTACTGAGAATAAAGATGCTCCACAAGCCCTGCTGGCATCTCTGCAGCATTCTGGGGACAGGGCAGAGGCTCACGGGGCTCCCACGGTGTCCCACCAAGTGGAGAGGGTGGGTGGGGGACATGGCATGGGACCCCAAAGGGCCAAGCATGCCCTGGGGTGCCTCAGGCACGGCACTGCTGGCCAGCCGAGGGAAGGGATCGTCCCGCTCTGCTCGGCCTGCTGTGAGCACTCGAGCACTGCGTGCAGCTGTGGGCACCACAGCAGACGAAGGGCATGAAACTGTGCGAGAGACTCCAAGGGAGGGCCACAAGGATGGAGAAGGCTCTGCAGGGCAAGGGGTGTGAGGAGCGGCTGAAGGCGCTTGGCTTGTTGAGCCCAGAGCAGAGGAGACGCAGGGGAGGCCTCGCGGCTGCCCACAGCTTCCTGATGAGGGGAGCGGAGGGGCAGGCGCCGGTCTCTGCTCTCTGGGGCCAGCGACAGGGCCCGAGGGAACGGCATGGAGCTGCCACAGGGGAGGCTCAGGCACTGAGGAGACGGTCTGCTGCAAGACACCTTCCCAGGCACCAAAGCCTGAGGACAGAAAGCACCCAGGAAATGCCACTGCCAGACTCCATCTTCTTGTACAAAACTTTATTTGCTGCAGTCCTGCTGCTGCTGCGCCTTGATGTGCTCCAGAGGAGGCAACAAAGAGCCCCCACAGGCTGCTCATGCTCAGCACCAGGCACAGAGCAAAGATCAACCCCAAACTAGGAGGCAAAGGTGGCCTGCAATGGCCGGCAGCACACGGTGACCACATCCCTTCCACTGCGGGTCTGCAAGCAGTGCAAGCAGAGGGGAGAGGAGCGTGGAGAGCTGCTGCAGCCCCTGTGCTGCCCGCTGGGGTCAGAGGCAGGGTGAGACCCGCGGGTGCCAGCAAGGCTTGTGCCCCAGCACAGGAGCTGCGTGCAGGGCAGAGCCCAGGGTCTGCAAGGGGCCTGGCCCTGCTTGCAGCATCCCAGCCCTCCTCCAGCAGCAGGGAAGGACACGGGGCAGCCCCTGGCCCCACTGCCCCTCATTTCTGTGCTGCTCCTGCAGGACCAAGGAGAGGTGATGCAGGAGTGGGTGGAGAAGGGCAGGAGCCCCCCAGGGCTGGGGACAGGGTCTACAAGGTGCTGTCCCTCAGGCACAGCTGAATTCCCTGTGACCACAACAGGAACCAGGGGCGGATGCTCTCCCCATTGAAGGAGGCTGCTGTGAAAGTGAAGATCTCCACCCCGTTGTCAGCACTGATAAAAGACACCTGCTGCTGGGTACAGTCGAGACAGACCCAGATCCTCGTGGGGACAGGGGACAGGGACAAGGGGGTGGGAGGAGATGTGAGAGACATGAGCTGCCCCTCTTTGTACTGCACAGCCCAGATCCCTCCTTCGGGGCTCATGTCGATCCATTTCTTCCTCTTCACAGATGCCCTGGCCACTCCCACAGCCCACCGTGAATACTTTCCCCTCTCCCCCTCCTCCTCCACCTCCCAGCAGTGCCTCCCCTCTCTGAACTCCTCACGGCCCAGCGTGCAGCACCAACAGCCAAATCTCTCCGGCGTGTCAGGCACCTGCTGCCATGTACTTTCCCATTTCACACTCATGTGGTCCTGAGACAGGACAAGCAGGGGATGAGCCGTGTGCGGATCCAGGGTCACCTTCACTACAGGGACAGAAGGAGCCAGGCCATCAGGGGCAGAGCTCAGCCCTGGGCAGGCTTTCCCCAGCTCGGGGCCCGGAGCTGCCCCACGGGGCAGGAGATGGGGCACCTCTTGGCTCCTGAACATGCCCCAGCAAGGGCAGGAGAAGCACTGCAGAGGGCAACCCAATGCACACCTACCTCTATTTTGAGGCAGAAGACACCTTCTCCATGCTGGAATGAGAGGGGAGAGCTGGTCACAGCCCACGTGTGGTGCCCAGTGAGTGTGGGTAGTGTGAGGGTCCAGCCCTGGGCTGCTCTGTCCCAGCTGCCCACCCTCCCCTGCACATCGTCTTGGTGTTTCGCTGGGGCCCAAGTGTTGGGACACTCACCCAGCTCTGCAGCTTGTTTCTCTACAAATGAAACAGAAAAAAAAACATGATCAGAGGGCACAGTTTCTTATCCCATACCTCTCACTATGACACTTTTTTTTTCTTATTATTATCTTTTTTCCTTTTGGAGAGTGAGACTTACCCAGCTCGGCAGCTTGTTCGGCTACAAATAAAAGAGAAAAGGAATGCATCAATGAGAGGAGTCAGCTTCTCACCAATGGCTGCTACAAACCAAAGACCCCAAATTCCTTCAGTTGTGGGGGGGAAGAGAGACCCACCCAGTCTTGCATCTTTTTCCTCTGGAAAAGAAAAGCATAAGGAATGCATGGTCAGAGGGAAAAAACTTCTCATCCATTGTCTATGCAGCAAATTCTTTCAGGTCAGGGATGGCCACTCACCTATCTCTGCAGTTTGTTTCACTGGAAAAGAAAAAGAAAGAGAAAAGCAATGTATGGTCAGAAGGGAGAGTATGCCTGTGGGAAGACACCAAATGCCTTCTCTATGTGGAAGGAGACTTACCCAGCTTTGCATCCTTTTTTGCTGCTATAAAAAGCAAAAGGAATGAATGGTCAGTGGAGAGACTTTCACCCCATTGCTGCTTCCATGGCTAGACCCCAAATTTTTTTGCTCTCATGCATGCGCCCATACCACCTTGCTGCCAGACTTGTAGCGACCAGACCAACAAGGACCGAGGCCCAGCATTTTGCAAGACTTGTACCATTAAGAACAGACATTTGTGCAGCTCTCTGCACCGTGCCACCAAAATACAAGTGGAAGTGAATGGGGACGGGTGGGGGACGTCCCTGTCCCGGAAGCGTCAGTGCAGAGCGGGGCAGCCTCGCAGCTCGCTCCCTGTCTCCACCTTGATCCCCGTTCCTTTCAGCCATCCCAGCCGTGTCCCGTGCCCAGGGCAGCCCCAGCCCCAGCACTCCCCACTCCCCTGTCAGGCTCCAGCAGCTCCTCCAGCACCCCCGAGCCACGAGCACACAAGCCCCCACAGCCCACCCAGCCCAGTCCCTCCCAAAGGGACACCACTTCCCCAGGGGCTAGGGGCAGGGACTGCAAGGACTCACCCAGCTCTCGGCTCTGTGCCGCTGAAAAGCAAAGGCGGAGGAACAGGAGGTCAGCAGAGCAGCTTGGTTGCTCGGTGGGAACATCTGCAGGGGGTCTGGGCCTTCCCACCAGCCCCACGCTGCACCCATGCTCCCTGGCCTCCCACCCAAGGCCCCTTGCCTTCTCCCCTGCCTTCGTTGCCCAAGGCAGAGGCCCAAGAGGATCCTAAGGCCTTTGGGATCCCCAGGAGAACATTCCCTTCCTCCTCCTACGCACCTCCCTGGGCCAGGGCTCAGCCCCGCTCCAGACCCACGCGGGTCCCTGCAGAACACCTCCCTCCGCTCCATCCCTGCACTGCCAGCTTACCTTTCTTTAGAAAGAGATAAACACCGAGGCCAATGGACACAGCCAAAAGCACGAGGACCAGAGCCAGAGCCACCATCCAGGGCTGGGCATTGTGGAAGAAGGGAGCTGAGAAAAGGCACAAGGAAAAGGGCTTCATTTATGTGCCAGTGGGTGGAAAAGCAAGACCCAGACTCCTTCCAGCTCAGGACAAGTGCAGGGGCCAGGAACACCTCACCCTGGCTGCGCTATTTGTACCTGCGATGTGCAGGGACGATTCCCGCTCCTGCTGGAGGCGGCTGCTCCTGACCACGCAGGACAAGGGCCCCTCCACGCTCCCGGTCACGATGATGGTGCCTTCGATTTCAAAGAGCCCCTCCTGGTCCTGGGAATGTGTCTGGGAGACCGAGGGCAGGTGCTGCCCACGAGCATCCCTCCACAGCAGCTGCGGCAGCGGGTACCAGCCGGCCGATCGACACAGCACCCGGACACCTCCGGCCTCGTAGCCCGCCAGGGAGAGGTGGGGGTCAGCGCCTGTGGCTGGGGAAAGAGCCCGCGGCTGGGGCTTGACTTGGGGAGGGATTCATTTCAAGGCAAAGACCCCATCTGCTCCCATGCCAGACACAGCCCAGCCCAGCCATGGCCCCAGGGGCTCAGGGTCCGGGCGCTCCATGCACCCACCCTCACCCCAAACCACCCCGGCTTGTGCCAGAACCAGAGAGCAGGGCTGCACAATGCCAGTGGCCCCAAATCACACTGAAAACCCAGGTGCTGAGCTTCAGCACCTCCAGGCAGCGTCTCGGCACCACACTGTTCTGGTTCAAGAAGCCCCAAGACTTCCAGACAACGTCTCAGGTCTCCCCCAGCACACAAAGCAAAAGTAAAGCAGACATCCGGCAGCTCAGAGGACTCTGCGATTCTCCCTGTGGTGTTTGGTCCCATTGCTGACACAGCTGAAGGTGCTGCTCAGCAGCCTGTGCCCACTGCCCTCACAATATTATGATTATTGTCTTCAAAGACACCAGGGAAAACAGACAAAAATATCCATGGAGCTCTCTCCCCAAATATTACCTCCACATCCATGGGCATGCTCCATGCTATGAAAGAGCTGAAACATTAAAAGGACACATAAACTCTCCCCTGGAAGCATCACCTCAGCCACTAACCTGACACCTCCAGCTCCACAATGGCTTCATTATAAGCATCTCCCACAGTGCAGACGTACTGGCCATCATCCGAGGGTCTCAGCCCCGTGATTCGCAAGTCCAGGCTTCCAGCAGAGAGACCATCTCTGGCCAACTCTGTCCTCCCAACATATGCCTCCATCTGCTCCCCGTACAGGTCCTCTCCATTGCGGTAGTGGTGCACTGTCTCAGACAAATCATCCCGGATCCACGTGACCTCCAAGCTGCGAGCATCCTTGCGAGGGGACAAGTGGCAGGGCAGCACGACATCCTGCCCCACGGTGGCAGTGAGAGGATGGTCTGGTCCCACCACTCTGAGCTGGGCTGGGCAATGGAGAAGGGCACAGAGAGGAGGTGAGATTTTGCCATCGCAAATTTAGGGGCAGTGAGTGACAAAGGGTGAGCTGTGCGAGAATTGATACGTGCTGCATCCCCCGTGTCCCATGGGAAACCACTGGGGAAACTGGAGAGGAAGAGGGAGGACGTGCAGGAGAAGGAGGTGTGCTGGGATGGGAGCCCTCTCTGCAGCATTTGGGCAGGTGAAGAAGGGACAGAAAAGGCTAGTAATATAAGGCAGATTTAATATAAGCCTTAATATAAGGTGTGTATTGCATGGAAAAAAAAAAAAAAAGAAAAAAAAAAGAGAGAGAGAGGGGGAAAGTAAAAGTGAAACCCAGCGTGAGCCGAGCTGTGGGCTCGGGTTCCCCCCTGTCCCATGGCCGCTCCCCTGCCCCACAGCAGCACGTCTGCCAGGCCCACAGGGGAGAGCCCCCAGCAGCCCCCCAGGATCCTACCTGAGCCCAGCCAGAGGAAGAGTAGAGTGAAGAGGGAAGTCAGGAGGCCCCTGGCATGGCTGGTGAGGCTGGGGCGGCTGCAGCACAAGGGGAGCCCCATCTGAGAGAGAGGTCCCCCAGGGGGCAGGGGGCCCCCCAGGGGTTCTTCTCCAAGGGAGTCCGACCAAAAGAGAGAGGTCCTATGGGTGACCCTTTCGGTGACAAACTGGAGCTGATTGATACGGCGGTGCACTAAGGCATAGAGCGCTAACCAGGCTAGAATAACAGAAAGTGGGAACCAATAAGGAGTTGTTAGGCTCGGACGGGCCTACAGAGGGCTACGCGTGATCAAAAGGAATGCACCAATCAGAAGTCTGCAACTATGTTTGCCAGCCACTTGCAGTGCATGTAGGGGTTCAGAAAAGCTATATAAGATCTGGCATCGGGACAATAAAGGGTGTCAATTTCTCAGCTATCTTGGAGTCCGTGTCGTCATTCCCTTCAAATAGTGACCCCGACGTGATAAGGGGTAGAGCAACGCTGCAGGAGCGTCCGGAGGGAGCCCAGCCGAACGAATCAAGCTTGCAGCTGGACTGCAGCTTCAACCCCGGGACATCGCCTGAAGGACAGGTGAGCGGCTGGGCATTCACAAGGGGAGCCAATCTCTCAGGAGAAGAAGAAGCAATAGTAACATTATTAACGCAATTGTTAACAAAAAGGGGTGTAAAATACGACCCATTTAAGATAAAGCTACTATTAAAGCTTTTGCAGAAACAAGGGGTCCCCTCGACGGCCTCAGCTATATTCGATGTAGAGACTTGGGAACAAGCGGGGGAGAATGTGTGGGAGGCAGCATCAAGCGGGGATGCGACCGCCGCTGAGGTTATGACCACGTGGGGCCTGGTAACGGAGACTTTAAGAGCGTGGCAGGCGGAAAAGAAGGTACAGAGCGCCACCGAGCGGGCGATCCTGATAGCAGCTCCGGGATCGGAGTCTGATGAGCCACCAGAGCAGGACAATTTAATAGACGTGGGGGACGATCAAGAAGAGGGTCGCGAACCAGCACTGTTTAGCCCTACTCCGCGAGCCCCCTCGGCTCCCACATTGCCCCACCTTAACAATGCCTCCCTGGGAGTTCGAATTTTTGATCCACAGGAGCGATGGGAGCAGGTACGCCGGGAAGCATTAAATGACGGGGACCCAATAGGAATGGCTTTCCCGGTAGAAGTGCGTGCCAACGGTCCAAATGAGTATCATGCTTTTCAATGGGATTTAATTAAAGAATTACGAAAGACGGTGACTACGTACGGGTTGCACGCACCGTTTACACAGTCGTTGTTAGAGAACGTCATGACTGGTCAATTGTTAGTGCCCTACGACTGTCGCCAGATTGCCGCAATGATTTTAACCCCAACACAAAAGTTGCTGTGGGAACAAAAGCGGAAAGAAGGCTGCGAAACGGCCGCCTTACAAAATCTGGAGAGACAGCCTGGTGGCCCTCTTATGGGAGCCGGGATCCCACAACTAATGGGGACTGAGCCATTGCTGGACACGAGATTGCAGGCTAGGCTCAATGATGCCATCTTGCGACAGTCTGTGTCTCTGGCTCTCCAGGCAATGTTGAAATTACCGGAAGTAGGAAAAGTTGAACCCTCATTTACGAGTATTAAACAACAAGTAAGCGAACTGTACATGCAATTTATCGATAGATTACGGGACGCTGTAGATAAACAGGTTGACAATCGCGAGGCAAGAGAGGCATTGATATTAAAATTGGCTGTAGAAAACGCAAACACCGACTGTAAAAAGATACTCCAAGCATTACCAGTTAATACTATGTTAGTGCAGATGATAGAGGCATGTAACCGAGTTGGATCAGTGGAGCACCACACTGCCACCTTAGCTGGAGCCTTTGCGGCAGCGCTTCAAATCGTGGGTAAACGTTGTTTCCGCTGCCAAGCTACAGGACACCTTGCTGTCGAATGCTCCCAGCGGGGCATGGGGGGAGGCCGCAGTAACCCTGCTCCCCCCTCTGCTTGTCCCCGATGTGGAAAAGGGCGGCACTGGGCTAGCCAGTGTCGCTCGAGATATAACACAGAAGGTCTGTCCATGCAATCGCGATGGGGAAACGGGAGGCGGAGCGTGGGGCAGGGCCGCGCGATGACACAAGTGCCTCAGTCCTCGATGGTGGGCAGGCCGCCCTCATGGGACTCGCCTCGAGTAATGATGACAGCCGGATCACAACAACAGCAGAGCACCGCTCCAGTGGCCTCGCCAAATATATCACTGTGGATTCCCTCACTGCCAAAACCCGAGGAGGCGCCGGTTTGGATGTCTCCACAGTAGAGGACTGCACCCTTTGAGACACTCGGGTGCGCAAAATAATGCTGAACATTAAGGGACCAATAGGTAAAGGATATAGCGCGCTCCTGTTGGGGCGCTCAAGCACCACCTTGACAGGACTTTTTGTACTGCCTGGAGTTATTGATGCTGATTATGAAGGGGTCATCCAAGCCATGGCGTGGACTCCCTCGCCACCAGTGCTTGTGCCAAAGGATACCAGAATTGCCCAGTTAATATTATTTAAAGCAACGGTTCCCCAAGCAGAACAGTACGAGTGATGTGACAGGGGTTTTGGGTCAACAGGATCCCCGTCAGTCTTCTGGGCCTCGACCATTGCCACCAAAAGACCTATATTGACCCTGACACTACATCACCCGACCGCTGACCCCCCAAATGCCCTAGTCATGGTGTTAATGGATACAGGGGCAGATGTAACAGTAACAGCCCTAAAGGACTGGCCCAGCGGATGGCCGTTGGATTCAACTGCAAAAGGCCTCATGGGGGTGGGTGGTGTTTCCAATACTTGCCAAAGTAAATATATGCTTACCATTAAAACTCACGAAGGTTCGGCATACCACGTTCGGCCATATGCTGCCCCAATACCTGTCAGCCTCCTGGGGAGAGATGTGATGGGGCAGGGCAATTTCATCCTGAGCTCTCCGGAAAATTTTCGATAGCGCCCATTGACGAGTGACCACTCATGAAACTCACCTGGAAAACTGAGAAGCCAGTGTGGGTGGATCAATGGCCACTTCCAGCGGAAAAGGTCGCTGTGCTCCAAGAACTTATTAAAGAGCAATTGAAATTAGGACATATCACTCCCACAACTAGTCCTTGGAACTCACCAATATTTGTGATCAAAAAGAAAAATGGGAAATGGTGACTGCTCCATGACCTGTGCCAGATAAACAACGTCATGGAAGACATGGGAGCTCTCCAGCCCGGATTGCCTTCCCCTACTGTGCTCCCTCGAAATTGGAATATACTAATTATTGACTTGAAGGATTGTTTTTTTACTATACCACTTCACTCTGAAGATGCTCCCCGATTTGCCTTTTCAGTCCCAAAAATCAACAGGAGTGAGCCCATAGACAGATATCACTGGACTGTACTACCCCAAGGGATGAAAAATTCCCCAACTATATGCCAGACATACATTGCAGAAGCTTTGCGCCCTGTGTGAAGGCAATTTCCTCATGTCTACAGTTATCACTATACGGATGATATATTGCTCTCCAGCCCATCCAAGAGCTTAGAGCAAGAAGTGATGCCTGTTCTACAGCAGGAGTTGCAAAAAAGAGGGTTACAAATTGCGCCAGAAAAAATCCAGATGGAAGCACCTTGGAAATATTTAGGCTGGAAGATATTACAACAGAGTATTCAACCCCAAAATGTAGCCATTACAACGGAAATCCGCACGCTGAATGATGTCCAGCAGCTTATAGGAAATATAAGTTGGATACGAACGCTCTGCGGCATTGATAATCAAACCTCAGCACCATTGTTTGAACTTTTGAAGGGGGACACGGACATTAATGCACCCCGAAACATGACTAATAGGGCCAGAATAGCTTTAAGCAACGTTGAGGAAAAAATTTCAGCCCAACAATGCCAACGACGCGTGGAAAACTTACCCATTCAGCTCTACATATGCAACCAGAATCCGCAACCTTTAGCTATCATCGCGCAATGGGATCCAGCCGCAGCGAATCCACTATTGTTACTGGAATGGGTGTTCTTACCTCATCAACCTACTAAGACATTCGCGACTCGCATTGAAATGTTTGCAGCCTTAATTAAGAAGGGCAGAGAACGTATCATAGAGATAGCTGGAGAGGAACCAAAAAGCATTGTTATCCCGATAGTTAAGGACTACCTCGACTGGTGCCTCCAGAATAGCATTGAGCTGCAAGCAGCCCTTTCGGGCTTTGATGGTCAATTAGATAAACACCTCCCTTCTCACAAAATGTTCACCTTTTATAATAATGTTCAACTTGAGGTTAAACCCCTATATAGATGGCACCCTGTCCAAGGACAAACTGTATTCACTGATGGGTCAGGGCGAACGGGAAAAGCTGTAGTTACATGGGAACAAGGGGGCCAGTGGAATCACATACTGGAAAACATTCAAGGCTCCCCACAAATAGTAGAATTGCATGCAATAATATTGGCATTTAAACAATGGCATCAGGTTCCAGTGAATATTGTGTCAGATTCACAATATGCGGTAGGAATGGTACAAGGAATTGAACGATCTCAAATCAGGCACATTCAGAATGAAGCACTATTTGCAAAATTCAAGGAATTGCTATTCCTTGTTGAGCAATGTACCCATCCATACTGCATAATTCATATTAGGAGTCATACCACCTTACCAGGTTTCCTTACAGAGGGGAATGCCCGAGCCGATCATCTAGCTAACATAACATTGCAAGTCCCGGTACCAAATACACTATCTCAGGCTCGTTTGTCACACCAGTTCTTTCACCAGGCAGCGAAAGTATTGTCCAGACAATTTGCCATCCCTATAGGAGAGGCAAAACTCATAGTCCAAACCTGCTCAGATTGTCAACAGCAGACAGGCCCACTGACTACCGTCAATCCTAGGGGCCTCTCCTCCCTCCAGATTTGGCAAACCGACGTTACTCACATTCCCGAATTTGGAAGGTTAAAATATGTTCACGTATCCATAGACACCTTTTCACATGCAATCTGGGCCACGGCTATGGCAGGCGAGACTAGCCACCATGTCCAAGCACATTTTCGTGCCGCCTTTGCCGCCCTTGGCATCCCAAAAGAAAGAAAAACAGATAATGGCCCTGCATATGTCAGCCACTCTACAACGGCATTTTTCCACACTTGGGGTATCACACACAAGACAGGCATCCCACACTCACCCACAGAACAAGACATAGTAGAACGAGTACACCGCACAATAAAGGACCTGCTAGCAAAACAAAAACAGGGGGAGACCCAAGAGACACCACAGAATAGGTTAGCTAAGGTAATCTATGTTATGAATCATTTAACGCTACCTTTTCAACACGAAGATGTACCACCCCTTATTAAGCATTTTAAAATAATGGAATCAGGACTAACATCAGTTAAAACAGGGAAAGCGATGGTTATGATGCGAAACTTGGATACCGGGGGGTGGGAAGGACCATACTAGCTAATAACTTGGGGGCGAGGGTATGCTTGTGTCTCCACGGGACAAGGACCACGATGGGTGCCAGCCCGTGGCGTGCGGCCTTGGTTGGGACCACTGCCCTCCTCCACCTCTGCAGTTTTGGCACCGCATGGGTCTCAATCCAGCCCAGACGATATTTCAACAGCTTAAAAAACTGAATGAGTTGTCTGATAAGCTAACAACAAGCTCACTGGGATTGGAGTCTTGGCTAAAGGGATTAGGAATAACCGGGTGGCTAACGGAGTTGGTAAAAGATAATGATTATTTTGTTTATCGCATTTGTTGCAGTTATAATAGTTATACCATGCCAGTTGCAATGTTTGCAAAAAATGATTAAATGTTCATTGCGCACAATTTGGCTTGTAGAAACAAAAAAAGGGGGAATTATGGGTGACCCTTTCAGTGACAAACTGGAGCTGATTGATACGGCGGTGCACTAAGGCATAGAGTGCTAACCAGGCTAGAATAACAGAAAGTGGGAACCAATAAGAAGGAGTTGTTAGGCTCGGACGGGCCTATAGAGGGCTATGTGTGATCAAAAGGAATGCACCAATCAGAAGTCTGCAACTATGTTTGCCAGCCACGTGCAGTGCATGTAGGGGCTCAGAAAAGCTATATAAGATCTGGCATCGGGACAATAAAGGGTCTCCATTTCTCGACTATCTTGGAGTCCGTGTCGTCATTCCCTTCAAGGTCCCTCACGGCAGCCAGCAGAGCTGCAGAAAGCACAAGGCTACGCCCAACTTCCCCAACGTTTGCCCACTTCCTGGCTGCAATAAACCTCCTGGAGGTGCTCTGCCCCTGGGCCAATGTCTGGGGAGCTCTGCAGGGCTGGCACCACCATCCCATGGCAGCTGGGTGCCCAGTCCACGGCCTTCAGCAAGCACAAGGGGCTTGTCACCAGCAGGGGCCTCTCCAGACCTCCAGGGAAAGCCAGCGCCTAAACTTGTTCATCTCCACCCATCTAAGGAGGAATCAGTGAGCAATGGGACAATGTGAAGAGATGACAGTGAAGAGCTGAGCGGGATTGGAGGCTGCAGGGAATGGGGCACAGCTGTGTGCTGAGCCTGGAGCTGCCACCCTTTGCCCAGGGTGCTGAAGGCAAAGAGCCAGCCCTGCTCCGGGCTCCAGTAAAGCAGCCGTGGCAGAAGGTTGGCTCAGATGGGCAGGGACCTTCTTCTAGAGCTTACGTGGATAAGGAAAGTTTCTGTTTGCTGGAAGTGAGGTCAGGCAATGTGGAAGGACTACAGAGGTACTGTTTGCCTTTGTAGGGAGAAAATTTGTATGGCCAAAGCACAATTTGAGTTGAAGCTGGACAGTACTGTGAGGGGCAATAAAATGGATTATTTTTTAAACTATCTTAACAGCAAAAGTAGGATGAGAGAAAACATTGGTCTGCTACTGGATGGGGATGCCCAAACAGGGTCATCGACTTCACAGGGATGTTTAATGCTTTCTTTGCCTTTGTCTTCAACACTGATGCTGGGCTGTGGGACCCCAGGTGCCCTGAACTGGAGGACAGTGACTGCAGGAACGATAAACTCCCAACAAACCCCGAATTTGCTGCTCCAGATGGATACATACAAGACTATAGGGCCTGATGGGATTCATCCCAGAGTACTAAGAGAACTGGCTGCTGTCATCATGTGTGCTGGTTTTACTCAGGTGGGTAGCTGAACTTCACTACAACCGCTCTCTCACTCCCCCTCCTCAAAGGGAAAAGGGGAGAAAATGCAATGAAAAGGGTTCAAGGATTGAAATAAGGACCAGGAGATCACACAATAATTATCATCATGGGCAAACTGACTAACCATAGGAAGATTAAAGGAATTTACTAGCTATTACTAAGAAGCCAGAAAAGTGAGAAACAAAGAAAACAAATCAGAGATATCTTCCCCTCATCCACCCCCACCCTCTTCCACCTCCTCTCCCCAAGCGGCGCAGGGGAACGGGACAATGGGGTTTGCAGTCAGTCTATAGCACTTCGTCTCTGCTGCTCCTTCACGGTCACTCTCTTCCCCTGCTCCAGTGTGGGGTCATAGAATCATAGAATATCCCGAGTTGGAAGGGACCCACAAGGATCAGTGAGTCCAACTGCTGGCACCACACAGGTCTACCCAAAAATTCAGACCATATGAATAAGAGCACAGTCCAAATGCTTCTTGGGGGACATGGTCAAGGGTGACAAGGATTCTGCTCACTCTTCTTCTCCCCCCAGCAGGTTACACTCCCCTCCCTGGAGACAACTACCCTGCAGGTAACGGTGTCCCCATCCCTGTCCCCATTGATGAGGGCCGAATCACCCCATCTCTCGCCCTGTGTGTGTCCCCCTTCCCCAGGCAGCATCTGAGGACCACTAGACAGACACCTCCTATCACCTGTGGCTCCCGGATGGCCCCATCTCAGACCTGATGCCGCGGTGCTGAGAATAAAGATGCTCCACAAGCCCTGCTGGCATCTCTGCAGCATTCTGGGGACAGGGCAGAGGCTCATGGGGTTCCTATGGTGTCCCACCAAGTGGAGCGGGTGGGTGGGGGACATGGCATGGGACCCCAAAGGGCCAAGCATGCCCTGGGGTGCCTCAGGCACGGCACTGCTGGCCGGCCGAGGGAAGGGATCGTCCCGCTCTGCTCGGCCTGCTGTGAGCACTCGAGCACTGCGTGCAGCTGTGGGCACCACAGCAGATGAAGGGCGTGAAACTGTGCGAGAGCCTTCAAGGGAGGGCTACGAGGATGGCTGAGGCTCTGCAGGGCAAGGGGTGTGAGGAGCGGCTGAAGGCGCTTGGCTTGTTGAGCCCAGAGCAGAGGAGACACAGGGGAGGCCTTGCGGTGGCCCACAGCTTCCTGATGAGGGGAGCAGAGGGGCAGGCGCCGGTCTGTGCTCTCTGGGGCCAGCGACAGGGCCTGAGGGAACGACGTGGAGCTGTCACAGGGGAGGCTCAGGCACTGAGGAGACGGTCTGCTGCAAGACACCTTCCCAGGCACCAAAGCCTGAGGACAGAAAGCACCCAGGAAATGCCACTGCCAGACTCCATTGTCCCGTGCAAAACTTTATTTGCCACAGTGCTGCTGCTGCTATGCCTTGATGTGCTCCAGAGGAGGGAACAAAGAGCCCCCACAGACTACTTATGCTCAGCACCATGCACATAGCACAGATCAACCCCAAACTAGGAGGCAAAGGTGGCCTGCAATGGCCGGCAGCACACGGTGACCACATCCCTTGCACTGGGGGTCTGCAAGCAGTGCAAGCAGAAGGGAGAGGAGCGTGGAGAGCTGCTGCAGCCCCTGTGCTGCCCGCTGGGGCTCAGAGGCAGGGTGAGACCCGCGGGTGCCAGCAAGGCTTGTGCCCCAGCACAGGAGCCGTGTGCAGGGCAGAGCCCAGGGTCTGCAAGGGGCCTGGCCCCTGCATGCAGCATCCAAGCCCTCCTCCAGCAGCAGGGAGGAATATGGGGCAGCCCCCACTGCCCCTCATTCCTGTGCTGCTCCTGCAGGACCAAGAAGAGGTGATGCAGGAGTGGCTGGAGAAGAGCAGGAGCCCGTCAGAGCTGGGGACAGGGTCTACAGGGTGCTGTCCCTCAGGCACAGCTGAATTCCCCGTTTCTTCAAGAGGAACCAGGGGTGGATGCTCTCCCCATTGAAGGAGGCTGCTGTGAAAGTGAAGATCTCGACCCCGTTGTCAGCGTTGATAAAAGACACCTGCTGCTGGGTACAGTCCAGACAGACCCAGATCCTCGTAGGGACAGGGGAGAGGGACAAGTGAGTGGGAGGAGATGTGAGAGACTTGAGATGTTCATAATAGTACTCCACAGCCCAGATCCCTTCTCCAGGGCTCGTGTCGATCTCCCCCTTCCTCTTCACAGATGCCCTGGCCACCCCCACAGCCCACCAAGAAAACTTTAGCCACTCCCCCTCTCCCTCCACCTCCCAAAAGTGCCTCCCCTCTCTGAACTCCTCACGGCCCAGCACGCAGCAACAAGTGTCAAATCTCTCTGGTGTGTCAGGAACCTGCTGCCATTCAGTTTCACGTCTCACACTCGTTTGGTCTTGAGACAGGACAAGCATGGGATGAGCTGTGTCTGCATCCAGGGTCACCTTCACTGCAGGGACAGAAGGAGCCAGGCCATCGGGGGCAGAGCTCAGCCCTGGGCAGGCTTTCTCCAGCTCGGGGCCAGGAGCTGCCCCACGGGGCAGGAGATGGGGCACCTCTTGGCTCCTGAACATGCCCCAGCAAGGGCAGGAGAAGCACCGCAGAGGGCAACCCAGTGCACACCTACCTCTATTTTGAGGCAGAAGACACCTTCTCCATGCTGGAAGGAGAGGGGAGAGCTGGTCACAGCCCATGGCCGGTGCCCAGTGGGTGTGGGCAGGATGAGGGTCCAGCCCTGGGCTGCTCTGTCGCAGCTGCCCACCCTCCCCTGCACATTGCCTTGGCATCATCATACAACCCAAGAATGGGGACACTCACCCAGCTCTGCAGCTTGTTCCACTGGAAGAGGAAGTGAAAAGCAAGGCATGATGAGAGGGGGAGCTTCTCAGCCCATAGCTGCTGCCATGGAAAGATGCCAAGTGTTTGGGTTTATGGAGTCTTACCCATCTTTGCATCTTTTCTCACTGGAAAAGGAAAGGAAAAGAAATGCATGTTTCTGCAAAGAGGAGTGCTTCAAATTCCATGGCTAATTCCATGGCTAGACCCCAAATTTCTTTGCCCTGGTGAGTGGGCACAGACAGTCTTTCTCTCAGACTGGGAGGGTCCGGACTAACAGGGAGCAAGACCCAGCTTTGAGCAAGGCTTGTGCACGTGGAGCAGTAAGGACGGACTCTTGTGCAGCTCTCTGCACCGTGCCACCAAAACACAAGTGGAAGCGAATGGGGATGGGTGGAGGACGTCCCTGTCCCAGAAGCGTCAGTGCAGAGCGGGGCAGCCCCGCAGCTCGCTCCCCGTCCCCACCTTGATCCCCATTCCTTTCAGCCATCCCGGCCGTGTCCCGTGCCCAGGGCAGCCCCAGCCCCAGCACTCCCACTCCTCTGTCAGGGTGAGGGGCCAGCCCTGGGCTTCACTGTCCCAGCTGCCCACCCTCCCCTGCACATCGCCTTGTTGTTCCCTGGGGCCCAAGCACAGGGACACTTACCCAGCTCTGCAGCTTGTTTCTCTGAAAAGGAAAGCAAAAACAATGTGTGATCAGAAGGAAGAGCTGCTCAGCCCATGGCTAGACTTTGAACACATATCACGAGTGGGAAATGGCCAACTTGCACCCAGATTGTGAGAGACCTGACTAACAGTCAGCTAGAACCAGCTTTGAGCAAGGCTCGTGCACATGGAGCAGTAAGGACAGACACTTGTGCAACTCTCTGCACCGTGCCACCAAAACACAAGTGGAAGTGAATGGGGACGGGTGGAGGATGTCCCTGTCCCAGAAGCGTCAGTGCAGAGCGGGGCAGCCCCGCAGCTCACTCCCCGTCCCCACCTTGATCCCCGTTCCTTTCAGCCATCCCGGCCGTGTCCCGTGCCCAGGGCAGCCCCAGCCCCAGCAGTCCCCACTCCCCCGTCAGGGTGAGGGGCCAGCCCTGGGCTGCTCTGTCCCAGGTGCCCACCCTCCCCTGCACATCGCCTTGGTGTTGCCCTGAGGCCCAAGCACGGGGACACTCACCCAGCTCTGCAGATTGTTCCTCTGAAAAGGAAAGCAAAAGTAATGCATGATCAGAGGGGAATGTTGCTCAGCTCATGGTAGACCGTGAACGCAGCCCATGACTGGGAAAATACTGCCTTGCTCCGAGGTGGGACCAAACAAATAGTCATTGTGGCCCAGCTTTGTACAATGCTCTTGTAAGTGGAACAGTAAGGACAGACACTTGTGCAGCTCTCTTGCACCATGCCCAAGCTCAGGGACACTCACCCACTTTGGCAGCCAGTTCCGCTGGAAAAGAAAGAGAATAGTAGTGCATGAGGAGGAAGGACAGATTCTCATCAAATGGCTGCTGCAAAGCCAAGGGCCTCAATTCCTTCGGATTAGGGTGGGAGACTCACCCAGTCTTGCATCTTTTTCCTCTGGGAAAGAAAAACGTAAGGAATCCATGATCAGAGGGGAAAAATTCTCATCCCATGTCTGGACCCCAAATTCTTTGGGTTTGGGGATGGAGACTCACCGATCTCTGCAGGTTGTTCCTCTGTAAAAGAAAAAGAAAGAGAAAAGTAATGCATGTTCAGAGGGGCAGCTTCTTATCCCATGGCTACTCCTCTGAGAAGACACCAAATGCTTTCTCTTTGGGGAAGGAGACTTACCCAGCTTTGCATCTCTATTCACTGGAAAAGGAAAACAAAAGCATGAGTGATCAGAGGTTACAGCTTTTCATCTCAGGGCTGATCCCATTTGAAGACCACGAAGGGTTTAAAGTGGAAAATGACCAACTTACACCCAGACTGGGAGGGACCAGACTAACAGGGAGCAAGACCCAGCTTTGAGCAAGGCTTATGCACGTGGAGCAGTAAGGACAGACACTTGTGCAGCTCTCTGCACCGTGCCACCAAAACACAGGTGGAAGTGAATGGGGACGGGTGGAGGACGTCCCTGTCCTGCAAGTACAGAGTAGGGCAGCCCCGCAGCTCGCTCCCCGTCCCCACCTTGATCCCCGTTCCTTTCAGCCATCCCGGCCGTGTCCTGTGCGCAGGGCAGCCCCAGCCCCAGCACTCCCCACTCCCCCATCAAGCTCCAGCTGCTCCTCCAGCACCCCCGAGCCACCAGCACACAAGCCCCCACAGCCCACCCAGTCCAGTCCCTCCCAAAGGGAGGCCACTTCCCCAGGGGGCTGGGGGCAGGGACTGCAAGGACTCACCCAGCTCTCGGCTCTGTACCGCTGAAAAGCAAAGGCGGAGGAACAGGAGGTCAGCAGAGCAGCTTGGTTGCTCGGTGGGAACATGTGCAGGGGGTCTGGGCCTTCCCACCAGCCCCACGCTGCAGCCATGCTCCCTGGCCTCCCACCCAAGGCCCCTTGCCTTCTCCCCTGCCTTCGTTGCCCAAGGGAGAGGCCCAAGAGGATCCTAAGGCCTTTGGGATCCCCAGGAGAACATTCCCTTCCTCCTCCTACGCACCTCCCTGGGCCAGGGCTCAGCCCCGCTCCAGACCCACGCGGGTCCCTGCAGAACACCTCCCTCTGCTCCATCCCTGCGCTGCCAGCTTACCTTTCTTTCGAAAGAGATAAACACCGAGGCCAATGGACACAGCCAAAAGCACGAGGACCAGAGCCAGAGCCACCATCCAGGGCTGGGCATTGTGGAAGAAGGGAGCTGAGAAAAGGCACAAGGAAAAGGGGTGCATTTCCATGCCCATGGGTGGAAAAGCAAGACCCAGACTTCTTCCAGCTCAGGACAAGTGCAGGGGCCAGGAACACCTCACCCTGGCTGTGCTATTTGTACCTGTGATGTGCAGGGACGATTCCCGCTCCTGCTGGAGGCGGCTGCTCCTGACCACGCAGGACAAGGGCCCCTCCACGCTCCCGGTCACGATGATGGCACCTTCAATTTCAAAGAGCCCCTCCTGGTCCTGGGAATGTGTCTGGGAGACTGAGGGCAGATGCTGCCCACGAGCATTCCTCCACAGCAGCTGCGGCAGCGGGTACCAGCCGGCCGATCGACACAGCACCCGGACGCCTCCGGCCTCGTAGCCCCCCAGGGAGAGGTGGGGGTCAGTGCCTGTGGCTGGGGGAAGAGCCTGCAGCTGGGTCTTGACTTGGGGAGGGATTCAGTTCCAAGTCAAAGACCCCATCTGCTCCCATGCCAGACACAGCCCAGCACAGCCACGGCCCCAGGGGCTATTGTACCAGGTGCTCCATTCACCTACCCTCACCCCAAACCACCCCGGCTGATGCCGGAACCAGAGGGCAGGGCTGCACAATGCCAGTAGCCCCAAATTGCCCTGAAAACCCAGGTGCCAAGCTTTAGTGCCTCCAGGCAGCGTCTCGGCACCAAGTCGTGCTGGTTCAAGAAGCCCCAAGACTTCCAGACAATGTCTCATGTCTCCCCCAGCACACAAAGCAAAAGTAAAGCAGACATCCGGCAGCTCAGAGGACTCTGCGATTCTCCCTGTGTGGTGTTTGGTCCCATTGCTGACACAGCTGAAGGAGCTGCTCAGCAGCCTGTGCCCAGTGCACTCACAATATTATGATTGTTGTCTTCGAGGACACCAGGGAAAACAGACAAAAATATCCATGGAGCTCTCTCCCCAAATATTACCTCCACATCCATGGGCATGCTCAATGCTGTGAAGTAGCTGAAACATTAAAAGGACACGTAAACTCTGCCCTGGAAGCATCACCCCAGCCACTAACCTGACACCTCCAGTTCCACAATGTCTTCGTCATAAGCATTAGCATTTTTCACAGTGCAGACGTACTGGCCATCGTCTGAGGGTCTCAGCCCCGTGATTCGCAAGTCCAGGCTTCCAGCAGAGAGACCATCTCTGGCCAACTCTGTCCTCCCAGCATATGCCCCCATCTGCTCCCCGTACAGGTCCTCTCCATTGCGGTAGTGGTGCACGGTCTCAGAGCTATTGTCCCGGATCCACCTGACGTCCAAGGTGCGAGCATCCCGTTGAGGGGACAAGTGGCAGGGCAGCACGACATCCTGCCCCACGGTGGCAGTGAGAGGATGGTCTGGTGCCATAACTCTGAGCTGGGCTGGGCAATGGAGAAGGGCACAGAGAGGAGGTGAGATTTTGCCATCGCAAATTTAGGGGCAGTGAGTGACAAAGGGTGAGCTGTGCATGAGTTGCTGCTTTCTGCATCCCCCGTGTCCCATGGGAAACCACTGGGGAAACAGGAGAGGTAGAGGGAGGACGTGCAGGAGAAGGAGGTGTGCTGGGAGTGGGAGCCCTCTCTGCAGCATTCGGGCAGGTGAAGAAGAGCCAGAAAGGGCAGCCAAAGCTGTGCCCGTATTGTGTGAAAGAGCCAAAGTGAAAGTGAAACCCATTGGGGGCTGAGCTGTGGGCTCGGGTTCCCCCAGCCCCACGGCCACTCCCCTGCCCCACGGCAGCACATCTGCCAGGCCCAGGTGGAGAGCCCCCAACAGCCCCACAGGATCCTACCTGAGCCCATCTGGAGGAGGAGCAGAGTGACGAGGGAAGTCAGGAGGTCCCTGGCATGGCTGGTGAGGCTGGGGCGTTGGCAGCCGCAGGGGAGCCCCATCTGAGAGAGAGGTCCCCTAGGGGGCATGCAGCCCACCCAGGGGTTCTTCTCCAAGGGAACCCCACCGAGAGAGCAGTCCCTCACAGCACCCAGCAGAGCTGCAGGAAGCACAGGGCTACGCCCAACTTCCCAAGCCTTTTCCCACATCCTGGTTGCAATAATCCTCTAGGAGGAGCTCTGGCCCTGGAGCAGTGGGAAGAAGTGTCTGGGGAGCTCTGTATGCCTAGCACTGAGATGGGGAAGATGCTAAATCTTATCCGAATTAATAGTTAGCTACATATATTGTAAAATATCCTGATTATCGGGGATGTAGATGAGAATCTTATGAGAAGCAGAAGTAAAAAGGAAGATATCGCTCAAGGCCAACAGATGAGGGAAGGATGAACAACTCGTTAGGGAAGGATGAACAACTTGTTGGCAGGAAACAATGCAAAGATAAGCAATAAACTCCTCAATACTGTCCAAGAGCAGGTCAAAGTCCAGAAAGGTAAAAAGTTTGACCTCCTTTTCCTCTTTGCCTTCATCCTGAAAGACCCCTGCCTGCAACCACCAGGCTACATTACGCAGGCACAACCGGGAAGAGCTAAGGGTGGAGAGTATGGAAATGAGTACTTGGAAGAGGTCCGCCTTGTCGGGGATGTTGTGGTTTAACCCAGTCGGCAGCTAAACACCACACAGCCGTTGGCTCACCCTTCCCCCTCCCTCTCTGGGATGGGGGAGAGAAACAGGAAAGTGAAGCGTGTGAGTTGAGATAAAGACAGTTTATTAACACAGTTTATTAACACATTAATTAACATTAATAATAATAATAATAATAATAATAGTACTACTACTAATAATGTGTATGAAACAAGTGATGCACAATGCAATTGCTCACCACCCGCTGACCAATGCCCAGCCTATCCCCAAGCCGGTCCCTCCACCCTGGCTAGCCACCCCTATATATTGTTTAGCATAACGGGGTGTGGAATACCCCTTTGGCCAGTTTGGGTCAGCTGTCCTGGGTCCATCCCCTCCCAGCTCCTGCTGCACCCCTAGCCTGCCCATTGGCAGGACAGAGCGAGAAGCTGAAAAGTCCTTGGCTTGGTGTAAGCACTGCTCTGCAACAATTAAAACATCAGCGTGATATCAATATTATTCTCATCCTAATCCAAAACATAGCACCCTACCAGCTACTAGGAGGAAAACTAACTCTGTCCTAACTGAAACCAGGAGAGGGGAAAATAATGAATATGTATTAGAGCTCATTTGATATGTAAAAGCGCACTTTTTTGAGGAAAGCTATTCCCACTGCGCCCGAAGCACTGCAATAAAGTATACCTACTTTACAACCTTATGGTTGTGGAGTCTTTTCCACGCGTCATCACCACCATCCCATGGCAGCTGGGTGCCCAGTCCACTGCCTTCAGCAAGAACGAGGGGCATTTATCCTGAAGGAGCCTCTCCAGACCTCCAGGGAAATGCACTCTCTAGGCTTGTCCATCTCCACCCATCTAAGGAGGAATCAAACAGGGAGCATTGGGACAATGCGGAGGTGCATAATGTCATCTCGAGACCTCTCCAAATTCTGTCTTGGGGGTGTTTGGTCTTGGAATTTAAGCTGTTAAACATTGCCCCAGTTTCCAAGAAGGTCAGTGAAGAAGGCCCTGGGAATTACACCCTATCAGTGAACCCTATCTGTGCCCTGACTGCAGGATGGGCTTCACCGTTCCCTTGGCCTTCCTCCTCTGCCAGAAAAGCCACGTGGGGCCCAGGCCCCATGTCTGCTCCGACTGTGGGAAAGCCTTTTGGGAGACCATGACCCTCTGCAGGCACCAGCGCATCCACACAGGTGAGAAGCCCTACCACTGCTCGTACTGCGAGAAAAGCTTTCAGGCCAGCTCAACCCTCATCATCCACCAGAGGAACCACACCGCGGAGATGGGGGGTCTTTGGGTCTCCATCCCCACAACATCACAGCTCCTCCATGTCCCATCCATCCTAGAGCTTGATTTTCGCTGCCGCTCGTGCCTTCAACTCCGAGCATAACTTTTACTGTTCCTCCCAAACAACCCTCTGAAGATGATTTGTGTGCATTGAGGAGGACCATGCATGCAGCTGTTGGTCATGGCACAGCTTCTCATAGTGCTTAGGGAAAGTGGTGGTCAGTCAGTCCCCAGTCCCGGGATGGCTTTGGGGATGGTGGGAGCCCAGTGGGATGGAGGACGATTGGGTTAGGGGGTGGTAGGACAGAGGCAGGATGGAGGATGATGAGGTTTGGGGATGGTGGGATCTCGGTGGGATCTCAGTGGGATAAAGGACGAGGGGTTTTGGGAATGGTGAGACCTGACATGGATGGAGATGGGTGGTGAGGTTTGGAGACGGCTCAGCTTGGCTCATGCCTTGAGAACCAGATGGAAGAGAGCATTTGTGTCTCCTCATTGTGTAGCTGGGTTCAAAGATTCTTCTTAGATTCCCACCTTCATGGATTGAAACCTTCAAAGAGGCCAAAGGAGTCCTGCAGCCACGGAGGCTCCATCTCACTGAGGTTTGGTCTGCTTGGATCACCTGCTTCTGTCGGATGCAGTGTTTTTCAAACATACGTTTCCTTCCCCAGTTTCCCCACCATGTCTGCTCTTGATTTTAATGCTGCGATGTTTAAAATACACCCCAACGAGTTTGGCTCAAGAGTGCCTGTCTTTTTCCATGCTTGCTTTAAAATGAGGTGCAATAAAGTGGAAGTGGTTTTCTGAGAGTGCAGGTTTGTTATTGATTGCTGAGGGTTAGGGGAAGCTGGGGTGGTCCTGTGGCTCCTGCATGTCCATCTCATGAAGAATTTGGGTGCTGGGACGTGAAACACGAGTGCAGCAGGTCGGGTGCTGGGGCATGGAGGTGGCTTGCAAGGACCTGAGGGACAGCTTCAACACTGAGGCCACCTGCTGCCTGTGCTTGGAGGACTTCCAAGAGCTCTTGATGCCCCCTGTGGGCACAACCAGGGAACCGGGGAACAGGGGTCAGCTGAAGTTTAGGTTCCTCCTGGCTCTTGACTCCCAGGACCAACACCAAGGAGATGGTCTGCTGCAAGACACCTTCACAGACAGGAGTGCATCTTCACTACATCATGAAATCTCTATAATTTAATTTTAAATATACTGAGGAATCTGGAGAGGTCCCAGTGACTGGAAGCTGCCAAACGTTGCCCCAGAGAAGGGCAGCAAAGAGGACCCTGGGAATTACAGGTCTGTCAGTCTCATGGCAGTGCCTGGTAATGTTACGGAGATTGCTCTGGGAGTGAGTGAAAAACACCTGAGGGACAATGCGGCCACTGGTCACAGGACACAGGGGTTCGTGAGGGGAAGCTCGTGTTCAACAAACCTGATTTCCTTTTTTTCATAAGGTCAGTCTCCCATTTGACCGAGGGAGCCAGTTGAAGTGATGTTTTTGGATTTCAGTAAAGATTATGACATGGTTTCTGACAGTATCCATCTGGACCAAATGTCCATCACAGAGCCAGACAAATGCACAACACGATGGGTGAATAATTGGCTGAGGGGTCAGGCTCTGAGGGATTCTGGTAAAAGGGGCGATATCAGGCTGGCGGCCACCCACGAGTGGGGCTCTGCAGGGCTCCATTTTGGGGCCATGTCTCTTCAGTGGTCCCATAGATGACCTGGATGCAGGACTTCAGAGAAACCTGAGTGAGTTTGTGGCTGACTCTGAACTGGGAGGAGCTGCTGACTCCCTTGAGGCTGGAGAGGCCTTGCAGAGGGATCTGGCCAAAGGGGAGAGCTGGGCAGACACCGCCTGCGGGAAGTTTAACAAGAGCAAGTGCTGGGCCCTGTCCCTGGGCAGGGGCAGCCTCGGCTGTACGTACAGGGTTGGGGGCGAGAGGCTGGAGAGCAGCCCCCAGAACGGGAGCTGGGGGTTGTGGCCGACGGCAAGTTGGATGTGAGCCAGCAGCGGGCCCTGGCAGCCCAAAGGGCCAAGTGTGCCCTGGGGTGCCTCAGGCAAGGCACTGCTGGCCGGCCGAGGGAAGGGATCGTCCCGCTCTGCTCGGCCTGCTGCGGCCTCGCCTCGAGCACTGCGTGCAGCTGTGGGCAGCACAGCATATGAAGGGTGCGAAACTGTGCGAGAGCCTTAAGGGAGGGCTAAGAGGATGGCAAAGTCTGTGCAGGGCAAGGCGTGCGACGGCCCACAGCTTCCTGATGAGGGGAGTGGAGGGACAGGGGCCAGTCTCTGCTCTCTGGGGCCAGCGACAGGGCCCAAGGGAATGGCACGGAGCTGCCACAGGGGAGGCTCAGGAACCAAGGAGACGGTCTGCTGCAAGACGCCTTCCCAGGCAGCAAAGCCTGAGGACAGAAAACACCCAGGAAATGCCACTGCCAGACTCCATCTTCGCATGCAAAACTTTATTTGCCACAGTCCTGCTGCTGCTGTGCCTTGATGTGCTCCAGAGGAGGGAACAAAGAGCCCCCACAGGCTGCTCATGCTCAGCACCAGGCACAGAGCAAAGATCAACCCCAAACTAGGAGGCAAAGGTGGCCTGCAATGGCTGGCAGCACACGGTGACAACATCCCTTGCACTGGGTGTCTGCAAGCAGTGCAAGCAGAGGGGAGAGGAGCGTGGAGAGCTGCTGCAGCCCCTGTGCTGCCTGCTGGGGCTCAGAGGCAGGCTGAGACCCGTGGGTGCCAGCAGGGCTTGTGTCCCAGCACAGGAACCCAGTACAGGGCAGAGCCCGGGGGCTGCAAGGGGCCTGGCCCCTGCATGCAGCATCACAGCCCTCCTCCAGCAGCAGGGAGGAACATGGGGCAGCCCCTGGCCCCACTGCCCCTCATTCCTGTGCTGCTCCTGCAGGACCAAGGAGAGGTGATGCAGGAGTGGGTGGAGAAGGGCAGGAGCCCCCCAGGGTTGGGGCAGGGTCTACAAGGTGCAGTCCCTCAGGCACAGCTGAATTCCCTGTGTCCTCAGCCAGAACCAGGGGCGGATGCTCTCCCCATTGAAGGAGGCTGCTGTGAAAGTGAAGATCTTGACCCCATTGTCAGCGTTGATAAAAGACACCTGCTGCTGGGTACAGTCCAGACAGACCCAGATCCTCGTGGGGACAGGGGACAGGGACAAGGGGGTGGGAGGAGATGTGAGAGACATGAGCTGTCCTTCATCGTACTGCACAGCCCAGATCCCTTCTTCAGGGCTCATGTTGATCCATTTCTTCCTCTCCACATATTCCCTGGCCACCCCCACAGCCCACCCTGAATAATTTACCCTCTTCCCCTCCACCTCCACCAACCAGCAGTGCCTCCCCTCTCTGAACTCCTCACGGCCCAGGACGCACCACCAATAGTGAAATCTCTCCGGTGTGTCAGGAACCTGCTGCCATTTTCTTTCCTGTCTCACACTGCTGTTGTCCTGAGACAGGACAAGCATGGGATGAGCCGTGTCCGGATCCAGGGTCACCTTCACTGCAGGGACAGAAGGAGCCAGGCCATCAGGGGCAGAGCTCAGCCCTGGGCAGGCTTTCCCCAGCTCGGGGCCAGGAGCTGCCCCACGGGGCAGGAGATGGGGCACCTCTTGGCTCCTGAATATGTCCCAGTAAGGACAGGAGAAGCACTGCAGAGGGTAACCCAGTGCACACCTACCTGTATTTTGAGGCAGCAGAAACTTTCTCCATGCTGGAAGGAGAGGGGAGAGCTGGTCACAGCCCATGGCCGGTGCCCAGTGGGTGTGGGCAGGGTGAGGGTCCAGCCCCAGGATGCTCTGTCCCAGCTGCACACCCTCCCATGCCCATTGCCTCGGCGCCCTGGGGCCCAAGTGCAGTGACACTCACCCAGCTCTGCAGATTTTTGTATTTTTTTTTGAATAGAAAAGCAAAATAAAATGCTGATGGGACAGAACAGCTGCTCAGCCCATGGCTGCTTTCATGTAACAACCCCATTTTCCCTTAGTTAGGGAAGGAGACTCACCAAGCATTGCACGTTCTTTTGCTGCAATAGAAAGAGAAAAGGAGACCACGATCAGAGGGCACAGTTTCTGATCTCATAGCTCTCACTTTGATACTGGCTTTTTTTTTTTTTCTTCTGTTTGGAGAGTGAGACTTACCCAGCTCTGCAGCTTGTTCGTCTACAAACGAAAGAGAAAAGCAATGCATCGATGAGAGGAGTCAGCTTCTCATCAATGGCTGCTACAAACCAAAGACCCCGAATTCCGTCAGTTGTGGGGGGGAAGAGAGACTCACCCAGTCTTGCATCTTTTTCCTCTGGAAAAGAAAAGCATAAGGAATGCATGGTCAGAGGGAAAAAACTTCTCATCCATTGTCTATGAAGGAAATTCTTTCAGGTCAGGGATGGACACTCACCTATCTCTGCAGCTTGTTTCACTGGAAAAGAAAAAGAAAGAGAAAAGCAATGTATGGTCAGAAGGGAGAGTATGCCTGTGGGAAGACACCAAATGCCTTCTCTATGTGGAAGGAGACTTACCCAGATTTGCATCCTTTTTTCCTGCTATAAAAAGCAAAAGGAATGAATGGTCAGAGTGGAGAGACTTTCACCCCATTGCTGCTTCCATGGCTAGACCCCAAATTTTTTTGCTCTCATGCATGCGCCCATACCACCTTCCTGCCAGACTTGTAGCAACCAGAAAAACAAGGACTGAGGCCCAGCATTTTGCAAGACTTGTAGCATTAAGAACAGACACTTGTGCAGCTCTCTGCACCGTGCCACCAAAACACAAGTGGAAGTGAATGGGGGTGGGTGGAGGACATCCCTGTCCCGGAAGAGTCGGTGCAGAGCGGGACAGCCCCGCAGCTCGCTCCCCGTCCCCACCTTGATCCCCGTTCCTTTCAGCCATCCCGGCCGTGTCTGTGCCCAGGGCAACCCCAGCCCCAGCACTCCCCACTCCCCCATCAAGCTCCAGCTGCTCCTCCAGCACCCCCAAGCCAGCAGCACACAAGCCCCCACAGCCCACCCAGTCCAGTCCCTCCCGCAGGGACGCCACTACCCCAGGGGGCTAGGGGCAGGGACTGCAAGGACTCTCACAGCTCTCGGCTCTGTGCCACTGAAAAGCAAAGGTGGAGGAACAGGAGGTCAGCAGAGCAGCTTGGTTGCTCGGTGGGAACATCTGCAGGGGGTCTGGGCCTTCCCACTAGCCCCACGCTGCAGCCATGCTCCCTGGCCTCCCACCCAAGGCCCCTTGCCTTCTGCCCTGCCTTCGTAGCCCAAGGCAGAGGCCCAAGAGGATCCTAAGGCCTTTGGGATCCCCAGGAGAACATTCCCTTCCTCCTCCTACGCACCTCCCTGGGCCAGGGCTCAGCCCCGCTCCAGACCCACGCGGGTCCCTGCAGAACACCTCCCTCTGCTCCATCCCTGCCCTGCCAGCTTACCTTTCTTTCGAAAGAGATAAACACCGAGGCCAATGGACACAGCCAAAAGCACGAGGGCCAGAGCCAGAGCCACCATCCAGGGCTGGGCATTGTGGAAGAAGGGAGCTGAGAAAAGGCAGCAGGAAAAGGACTGCGTTTCCATGCCCCTGGGTGGAAAAGCAAGACCCAGACTTCTCCCAGCTCAGGACAAGTGCAGGGGCCAGGAACACCTCACCCTCACTGTGCTATTTGTACCTGCGATGTGCAGGGACGATTCCCGCTCCTGCTGGAGGCGGCTGCTCCTGACCACACAGGACAAGGGCCCCTCCACGCTCCCGGTCACGATGATGGCACCTTCGATTTCAAAGAGCCCCTCCTGGTCCTGGGAATGTGTCTGGGAGACCGAGGGCAGGTGCTGCCCGCGAGCATCCCTCCACAGCAGCTGCGGCAGCGGGTACCAGCCGGCCGATCGACACAGCACCCGGACGCCTCCGGCCTCGTAGCCCACCAGGGAGAGGTGGGGGTCAGTGCCTGTGGCTGGGGGAAGAGCCCGGAGCTGGGTCTTGACTTGGGGAGGGATTCAGTTCCAAGGCAAAGACCCCATCTGCTCCCATGCCAGACACAGCCCAGCACAGCCACGGCCCCAGGGGCTCAGGGACTGGGCACTTCACGCACCCACCCTCACCCCAAAACCACCCTTGCAGGAGCCAGACTCAAAGAACAGAGCTGCACAATGCCAGTGGCCCCAAATTTCCCAGAAAACCCAGGTGCCGAGTTCCAGGACCTTCAGGGAATGTCTCGGCACCAAGCCGTGCTGGTTCAAGAAGCCCCAAGACTTCCAGACAACGTCTCAGGTCTCCCCAAGCACACAAAGCAAAAGTAAAGCAGACGTCCGGCTGCTCTGAGGACTCTGCGATTCTCCCTGTGTGGTGTTTGGTCCCATTGCTGACACAGCTGAAGGAGCTGCTCAGCAGCCTGTGCCCAGTGCACTCACAATATTATGATTATTGTCTTCAAGGACACCAGTGAAAACTGACAAAAATATCCATGGAGCTCTCTCCCCAAATATTACCTCCACATCCATGGGCATGCTCCATGCTGTGAAAGAGCTGAAACATTCAAAGGACACGTAAACTCTCCCCTGGAAACATCACCCCAGCCACTAACCTGACACCTCCAGTTCCACAATGGCTTCATCATACACATTAGCATTTTTCACAGTGCAGACGTACTGGCCATCATCAGAGGGTCTCAGCCCTGTGATTCGCAAGTCCAGGCTTCCAGCAGAGAGACCATCTCTGGCCAACTCTGTCCTCCCAGCATATGCCTCCATCTGCTCCCCGTACAGGTCCTCTCCATTGCGGTAGTGGTGCACTGTCTCAGAGATATCATCCCGGATCCACCTGACGTCCAAGGTGCGAGCATCCCGTTGAGGGGACAAGTGGCAGGGCAGCACGACATCCTGCCCCACGGTGGCAGTGAGAGGATGGTCTGGACCCTCCACTCTGAGCTGGGCTGGGCGATGGAGAAGGGCACAGAGAGGCAGTGAGATTTTGTCATTGTAAATTTAGGGGCAGTGAGTGACAAAGGGTGAGCTGTGCATGAGTTGGTGCGTGATCTGTCCCCCGTGTCCCATGGAAAACACTGGGGAAATGGAAGAGGGAGAGGGAGGACGTGCAGGAGAAGGAGGTGTGCTGGGAGTGGGAGCCCTCTCTGCAGCATTCAGGCAGGTGAAGAAGAGCCAGAAAGGGCAGTCAAGGCAGTGCCCATATTGCATGAAAGAACAAAAAAGAAAGCAAAACCCATTGGGGGCTGAGCTGTGGGCTCGGGTACCCCCTGCTCCAAGTCCGCTCCCCTGCCCCATGGCAGCACGTCTGTCAGGCCCAGGTGGAGAGCCCCCAGCAGCCCCACAGGATCCTACCTGAGCCCATCTGGAGGAGGAGCAGAGTGACGAGGGAAGTCAGGAGGCCCCTGGCATGGCCGGTGAGGATGGGGCGGCCACAGCCCCAGGGGAGCCCCATCTGTGCTGCAGCGGGAGCAGGAGCTGGGGGCAGAAGCTGGAGCAGAAGAGAGAGGGGACTGAGGGGCTGCAGGCACCGCAGGCGGATGGGGAAGGAGTCCCCTTGGGCCCGGGCACAGAGAGCCAGAGCCAGCAGCGCCTTGGGCAGGGCGCATAGCCTGTGCTTATCACAGGGTGGGGGACACAACAGGCGGCCCCCAGGGGTTCTTCTCCAAGGGAGGCCCACCAAGATAGATGTCCCTCACCACACCCAGCAGAGCTGCAGAAAGCACAAGGCTACGCCCAACTTCTCTGGTCTTTGCCCAGTTCCTGGCTGCAATAACCCTCTGGGAGCAGCTGTGCCCCTGGGGCAGCTGGGACAATTGTCCGTTGAGCTCTGCAGGGCTGGAACCACCATCCCATCGCAGCTGGGTGTCCAGCCCAGGGCCTTCAGCAAGCACGAGGGGCTTGTCCCCAGCAGGGGCCTCTCCAGACCTCCAGGGAAAGCCGCTGTCTGAGCTTGTTCATCTCCACCCATCTAAGGAGGAATCAAACAGGGAGCATTGGGACAATGCGGAGGTGCATAATGTTATCTCGAGACCTCTCCAAATTCTATCTTGGGGGTGTTTGGTCTTGGAATTTAAGCTGTCAAACATTGCCCCAGTTTCCAAGAAGGTCAGTGAAGAAGGCCCTGGGAATTACACCCTATCAGTGAACCCTATCTGTGCCCTGACTGCAGGATGGGCTTCACCGTTCCCTCGGCCTTCCTCCTCTGCCAGAAAAGCCACATGGGGCCCAGGCCCCATGTCTGCTCCGACTGCGGGAAAGCCTTTTGGGAGACCACGACCCTCTGCAGGCACCAGCGCATCCACACAGGTGAGAAGCCCTACCACTGCTCGTACTGCGAGAAAAGCTTTCGGGCCAGCTCAACCCTCATCATCCACCAGAGGAACCACACCGCGGAGATGGGGGGTCTTTGGGTCTCCATCCCCACGACATCGCAGCTCCTCCACGTCCCATCCATCCTAGAGCTTGCGTTTCGTTGCTGCTTGTGCCTTCAACTCCGAGCATAACTTTTACTGTTCCTCCCAAACAACCCTCTGAAGATGATTTGTGTGCATTGAGGAGGACCAGGCATGCAGCTGTTGGTCATGGCACAGCTTCTCGTAGTGCTTAGGGGAAGTGGTGGTCAGTCAGTCCCCAGTCCCGGGATGGCTTTGGGGATGGCTCCACTTGCTGAGGCAATTGGCTCTGGGGCAGACGCATTGTGCAGTGGAGCGGGGGATCGAGACAGGCAGGGCTTTTTTTTTGGCATCGAGGCCACTCGAAGCAGCCGAGGGAGTCTCCAGTACCCGGCAGCCCTCACGAGGGAGGCTGACAAGGCACAGGTGGAGCCAGCAACGCCCCCTCCCCGGCCGTTCAAAAGCAGCCCCTAGGGAGCGCGAGCGACCAGGAGCACGGTGACCAGGACGGGCAAACAGGGTGTGGTGCATCAGAAGGGCAGGGCGCGGCAGTTTGTGTGGCAGTGCGCACAGGCAGGGTGAGCAGGGAGGGCCACTCACAGCTCTATTGCAGCGGTCTTTCCCTCCGGTACTTGTAACCTGCCTGCAAGGAACCTGGCCATGGTATCAACCAGGCAGAAAACCATGGCCTCCGCATCTCTTGCGGCCTCTCCAGCCACAGTCACGGATGTGGCTACTCAGACGGAGGGCTCGGGGAAACACGCAGCCATCCAGGTCTTGGGCTGCAGGGTGTGCCCGAGTCTTCTGTCAGTATCCGACAGCAGCGGCGAGGGGTATGCCTGTGGGAGGTGTGCCCAGGTTGAAGAGCTGCTCAGCCAGGTAGCGGAGCTTCGGGAGGAGGTGAGCAGGCTCAGGAGCATGAGGGAGTCAGAGAGGGAAATTGACTGGTGGAGGTGTACTCTGCCCTCTCTGAGACAGACTCACAAGCCTGCCACAGCACAGGTGTCTCCTGCTACGCAGAAGACAAAAGTTCCCTCATCCCGCCAGGCAGTAGGAGGAGACCTAGGCCAAGGGGGGAGGAATGGAGGCAGGTTCCTGCTCGGGATGGTAGATGAGCCCTGTCCCTGCCCACCTCACCCTCACCTTCCCACCTTCCCATCTACTCTTCCCATCTACCCTTATCTAACAGGTATGAGGGTCTAGAACACGACATTCAGAACAACAAAGTAGATGAAAGCCTGTCCCAGTTGGAAAGGGTGCCTAAGGCAAGGCAACCTACCCCCCACATTGCTACACCATCTGTCAAAAAAGAAAGAAGGGTTATTGTCATGGGGGACTCCCTTTTGAAAGGGACAGAGGGCCCAATATACCGACCTGACCCTACCCACAGGGAAGTCTGTTGCCTCCCTGGGGCTCGGGTGAGAGACTTCACTAAGAAAGTCAAGTGCCTGGTACGGCCCACCGACTACTACCTGCTACTGGTCTTTCAGGCTGGTAATGACGAGGTAGCAACGAGAAGTCTGAGAGCGATTGACTTTAGGGCTTTGGGGTGACTACTTAAAGGATCAGGGGCACAGGTTGTGTTTGCCTCTGTCCTTCCGATAGGGGGGATCAATGCTGACAAGCAGACTCATCACATTAACACGTGGCTTCGGGACTGGTGCAACCAGCAGAATTTTGGGTTTTTCGATCATGGGAAGGTCTACGTGACACCGGGCCTGCTGGCACCAGATGGGATGTGCCTTTCTCAGAGAGAGGTGAGGATTTTTGCTCAGGAGTTGGCAGGGCTGATAGATAGAGCTTTAAAGTAGAGTCGAAGAGGGAAGGGGATAAAACCAGGCATGCCGGTGGCGAGCTAAGGGATGGTGTGCTAGAATCAGAGGGACTGTGTCCTAGTGAGGCCCTTCAGTCGGCTACACAAGGTGCTGCGTGTAGGGAGGTGCATTTGAAGTGCTTCTACACAAACGCACGCAGTATGAGGAATAAAATGGATGAGCTAGAAGTCTTGGCCCAGTCCCACAGCTACGACATCATCGGCATAAGCGAAACCTGGTGGGATGAGTCCTGTGGCTGGTGTGTTGCAATAGATGGTTACAGGCTCTTCAGGAGGGACAGGCAGGGTAGGCGAGGTGGCAGGGTGGCAACGTATGTTAAGCATGGGCTGAACTGTGTGGAACTTCAAGTTGGTGATGGCAAAGTTGAGAGCCTCTGGGTAAGGATTAAGGGACGAACAAACAAAGGGGATGTCGTTGTGGGAGTCTATTACAGACCACCTGGCCAGGACGACAACGCCGATGAATTATTCTTTGCAGAACTAAGAGATGCCTCAAGATTAACTCCCCTTGTCCTTATGGGGGATTTCAACTTGCCAGATGTCAGCTGGGATTACCACACGGCTGACACGAGCAAGTCCAGGAGGTTCATAAAGCACCTAGATGATAACTTCTTGATGCAGGTGCTAAAGGAGCCAGCTAGGAAAGGTGCCCTCCTAGATCTGTTGCTCGAGAACAGAGAGGGTCTTGTGGGAGACGTGGCAAATGGCAGCCGTCTCAGTCATAGTGACCATGAAGTGCTTGAGTTTAGAATTTATGGTGATAGAAGGAAAACTGCCACCAAAACTTCAGCCCTGGATATGGGGAAAGCAGACTTCAGGCTGCTCAGGGAACTAGTCAGCAAGGTCCCCTGGGAAACTGCTTTTGAAGGCATTGGCGTCCATCAGTGCTGGTCAATCTTTAAGCACTGCCTCCTAAAAGCACAAGATCAGGCAATTCCAAAATATTGGAAGTCAGGCAGGCGGGGCAGAAGGCCGGCCTGGCTGACCAGGGATCTTCTACTGGAGCTTAGGTGAAAAAAGAAAGTGTATGGCTGCTGGAAGAAGGGTCAGGCGACGAGGAAGGAATACAGGGATGCTGTTCGTGTTTGTAGGGAGAAAATTCATGTGGCCAAAGCCCAACTAGAGTTGACGCTGGCCATGTCTGTGGGAGACGATAAAAAAAGTTTTTTTAGATATGTGAACAGAAAAAGGAGAACCAAAGAAAACATAGGTCCGCTACTAGATGGGGAAGGTCTCCTCACAGACAATGACATAGGCAAAGCAAAGACATTTAACGCCTCTGTCTTCGCCTCTGTCTTCAACACTGATGATGAGCTTCAGGACCCAGGGTACCTCGAGCTGGAGGACCATGACGGTGGGAATGACAAACTCCCAACCGACCCTGAATGTGTGCGGGATTTGCTGCTCCATCTGGATCCATACAAGTCCATAGGTCCGGATGGGATTCATCCCAGGGTGCTTAAAGAGCTGACTGACGTCATCGCAGGACCTCTCTCAATTATTTTTCAACGATCTTGGGAATATGGTGAGGTCCCATTGGACTGGAAGCTGGCAAATGTTGTGCCAGTTTTCAAGAAGGGTAAGAAAGAAGACCCTAGCAATTACAGGCCAGTCAGTCTCATGTCAGTGCCTGGTAAAATTATGGAGAGGATGATCCTTGAAGTTATTGAAGCGCACCTGGCGGACAATGCAGTCATTGGTCCCAGCCAAGATGGGTTCATGAGGGGTAGGTCCTGCCTAACAAATTTGATTTCCTTTTATGATAAGATCACCCATCTAGTCGATCAAGGGAAACCAGCTGATGTGATCTTTTTGGACTTCAGCAAAGCTTTTGACATGGTTTCCCATAGGATCCTACAGGACAAAATGTCCAGCATACAACTTAATAAAAACATCATAGGATGGGTGAGCAATTGGCTGATGGGCAGGGCTCAAAGGGTTGTGGTAAATGGGGCCACATCAGGCTGGCGGATGGTCACTGGTGGGGTCCCTCAGGGCTCATTTTAGGGCCAGTCCTCTTCAATGTTTTTATAAATTATTTGGATGTAGGACTAGAAGGTATTTTGAGCAAATTTGCCAATGACACCAAACTTGGAGGAGTTGTGGACTCAGATGAGGGTGGAAAGGCCTTGCAGAGAGATCTGGACAGATTGGAGAGTTGGGCGATCACCAACAACATGAAGTTTAACAAGAGCAAGGGCTGGGTCCTGCACCTGGGATGGGGCAACCCTGGCTATACGTATAGACTGGAGGATGAGACGCTGGAGCGCAGCCCCGCAGAGAGGGATCTGGGGGTTGTGGTTGACAGCAAGCTGAACATGAGCCAGCAGTGTGCCCTGGCAGCAAAGAGGGCAAACCGTATCCTGGGGTGCATCAAGCACGGCATTGCTAGTTGGTCGAGGGAAGCGATTGTCCTGCTCTACTCTGTGATGGTGTGGCCTCACCTTGATTACTGTGTGCAGTTCTGGGCACCACGGTACAAAAAGGACATGAAACTATTGGAGAGTGTCCAGAGGAGGGCTACAAAGATGGTGAAGGGCCTAGAGGGGAAGAAGTATGAGGAGCAGCTGAGGTCACTGGGCCTGTTCAGCCTGGAGAAGAGGAGGCTGCGGGAGGACCTCATCACAGTCTACAACTTCCTCGCGAAGGGGAGTGGAGAGGCAGGTGACCTATTCTCCGTTATCACCAGTGATAGGACCCATGGGAATGGTGTTAAGCTGAGGCAGGGAAAGTTTAGGCTGGACATCAGGAAGAGGTTCTTCACCGAGAGGGTGGTCGCATGCTGGAACAGGCTCCCCAGGGAAGTAGTCACTGCACCAAACCTGTCTGAATTTAAGAAATGATTGGACTGTGCACTTAGTCACATGGTCTAAACTTTTGGGTAGACCTGTGCGGTGCCAGGAGTTGGACTTGATGATCCTTATGGGTCCCTTCGAACTCGGGATATTCTATGATTCTATGGTGGGAGCCCAGTGGGATGGAGAACGATTGGGTTAGGGGATAGTAGGACAGAGGCAGGATGGGGGATGATGAGGTTTGAGGATGGTGGGAGCCCAGTGAAACAGAGGATGATGGGGTTTTGGAGATGGTGAGACCTCACTGGGATGAAGGTGGATGGGGTTTGTGGTGGTGGATTTCCACTGGAATGGAAGACAACGGAATTTTGGGAGATGGGAATGTTCTGGGAGGAAGGAGTATGGGGTTTAGGGATGGTGGGATCTCAGTGGGATCTCAGTGGGATAAAGGATGAGGGGTTTTGGGGATGGTGAGACCCGACGTGAATGGAGATGGATGGTGGTGTTTGGAGACGGCTCAGCTTGGCTCATGTATTGAGAACCAGATGGAGGAGAGCATCTGTGTCTCCGCATTGTGTAGCTGGGTTCAAAGATTCTTCTTAGCTTCCCACCTTCATAGATTGAAACCTTCAAAGAGGCCAAAGGAGTCCTGCAGCCACGGAGGCTCCATCTCACTGAGGTTCGGTCTGCTTGGATCACCTGCTTCTATCGGATGCAGTGTCTTCCAAAGACACGTTTCCTTCCCCAGTTTCCCCACCATGTCTGCTCTTGATTTTAATGCTGCGATGTTTAAAATACACCCCAACGAGTTTGACTCAAGAGTGTCTGTCTTTTTCCATGCTTGCTTTAAAATGAGGTGGAATAAAGTGGAAGTGGTTTTCTGGGAGTGCAGGTTTGTTATTGATTGCTGAGAGTTGGGGGAATCTGGGGTGGTCCTGTGGCTCCTGCATGCCCATCTCATGAAGAATTTGGGTGCTGGGAAGTGAAACACTGCAGCAGGTTGTGTGCTGGGGCATGGAGGTGGCTTGCAAGGACCTGAGGGACAGCTTCGAGGCTGAGGCCACCTGCTGCCTGTGCTTGGAGGACTTCCAAGAGCTTGTGATGCCCCCTGTGGGCACAGCCGGGGAGCTGGGGAACAGGGGTCAGCTGAAGCTGAGGTTCCTCCTGGCTCTTGACTCCCAGGACCAACACCAAAGAGACGGTCTGCTGCAAGACACCTTCCCAGGCAGCAAAGCCTGAGGACAGAAAGCACCCAGGAAATGCCACTGCCAGACTCCATCTTCGCATGCAAAACTTTATTTGCCACAGTCCTGCTACTGCTGTGCCTTGATGTGCTCCAGAGGAGGGAACAAAGAGCCCCCACAGGCTGCTCATGCTCAGCAGCAGGCACAGAGCAAAGATCAACCCCAAACTAGGAGGCAAAGGTGGCCTGCAATGGCCGGCAGCACACGGTGACCACATCCCTTGCACTGGGGTTCTGCAAGCAGTGCAAGCAGAGGGGAGAGGCGCGTGGAGAGCTGCTGTAGCCCCTGTGCTGCCCACTGGGGCTCAGAGGCAGGGTGAGACCCATGGGCGCCATCAGGGCTTGTGCCCCAGCACAGGAGTTCCGTGCAGGGTAGAGCCCAGGGTCTGCAAGGGGCCTGGCCCCTGCTTGCAGCATCCCAGCCCTCCTCCAGCAGCAGGGAGGAACACGGGGCAGCTTCTGGCCCCATTGTCCCTCATTCCTGTGCTGCTCGTGCAGGATCAAGGAGAGGTGATCCAGGAGTGGGTGGAGAAGGGCAGGAGCCCTCCAGGGCTGGGGATGTGGTCTGGGGGGTGCTGTCCCTCAGGCACAGCTGAATTCCCAGTGTCCTCAGCCAGAACCAGGGGCGGATGCTCTCCCCATTGAAGGAGGCTGCTGTGAAAGTGAAGATCTCGACGCCGTTGTCAGCGTTGATAAAAGACACCTGCTGCTGGGTACAGTCCAGACAGACCCAGATCCTCGTGGGGACAGGGGACAGGGACAAGTGGGTGGGAGGAGATGTGAGAGACATGAGCTGTCCTTCTTTGTACTGCACAGCCCAGATCCCTTCTTCAGTGCACCTTTTGAAATACCCCTTCCTCTTCACAGATGCCCTGCCCACCCCCACAGCCCACAAAGAATACTTTTCCCTCTTCCCCTCCACGTCCACCTCCCAGAAGTGTCTCCCCTCTCTGAACTCCTCATGGCCCAGGACGCACCACCGGTTGTTAAATCTCTCCGGTGTGTCAGGAACCTGCTGCCATTCCCTTTCCCATCTCACACTGCTGTTGTCCTGAGACAGGACAAGCAGGGGATGAGCCGTGTGCGGATCCAGGGTCACCTTCACTGCAGGGACAGAAGGAGCCAGGCCATCAGGGGCAGAGCTCAGCCCTGGGCAGGCTTTCCCCAGCTCGGGGCCAGGAGCTGCCCCACGGGGCACGAGATGGGGCACCTCTTGGCTCCTGAACATGCCCCAGCAAGGACAGGAGAAGCACAGCAGAGGACACCCCAGTGCACACCTACCTCGATTATGAGACATCAGAAACCTTCTCCATGCTGGAAGGAGAGGGGAGAGCTGGTCACAACCCATGGCCAGTGCCCAGTGGGTGTGGGCAGGGTGAGGGGCCAGCCCTGGGCTGCTCTGTCCCAGCTGCCCACCCTCCCCTGCACATCGCCTTGGTGTTGACCTGGGGCCCAAGCACGGGGACACTCACCCAGCTCTGCAGCTAGTTGTGCTGGAAAACGAAGAGAAAAGCAAGGCATGATGAGAGGCGGAGCTGCTCAACCCACAGCTTCTGCCATGGAAAGATGCCAAGTCTTTGGATTTGTGAAGTGAGTCTTACCCATCTTTGCATCTTTTCTCACTGGAAAAGGAAAGGAAAAGCAATGCATGATCAGAGAGGAGTGCTTCAAATTCCATGACTAATTCCATGGCTAGACCCCAAATTTCTTTGCCCTGGTGAGTGGGCACAGACAGTCCTGCTCTCAAACCGGGACGGACCGGATTAACAGGGAGCAAGACCCAGCTTTGAGCAAGGCTCGTGCACGTGAAGTAGTAAGGACAGACACTTGTGCAGCTCTCTGCACCGTGCCACCAAAACACAAGTGGAAGTGAATGGGGACGGGTGGAGGACGTCCCTGGCCCGGAAGTGTCAGTGCAGAGCGGGGCAGCCCCGCAGCTCACTCCCCGTCCCCACCTTGATCCCCGTTCCTTTCAGCCATCCCGGCCGTGTCCCGTGCCCAGGGCAGCCCCAGCCCCAGCACTCCCCACTCCCCCGTCAGGTTCCAGCTGCTCCTCCAGCACCCCCGAGCCACCAGCACACAAGCACACACAGCCCACCCAGCCCAGTCCCTCCCTCAGGGACACCACTTCCCCAGGGGCTGGGGGCAGGGACTGCAAGGACTCACCCAGCTCTCGGCTCTGTGTCACTGAAAAGCAAAGGCGGAGGAACAGGAGGTCAGCAGAGCAGCTTGGTTGCTCGGTGGGAACATCTGCAGGGGGTCTGGGCCTTCCCACCAGCCCCACGCTGCACCCATGCTCCCTGGCCTCCCACCCAAGGCCCCTTGCCTTCTCCCCTGCCTTCGTTGCCCAAGGCAGAGGCCAAGAGGATCCTAAGGCCTTTGGGATCCCCAGGAGAACATTCCCTTCCTCCTCCTACGCACCTCCCTGGGTCAGGGCTCAGCCCCGCTCCAGACCCACGTGGGTCCCTGCAGAACACCTCCCTCTGCTCCATCCCTGCCCTGCCAGCTTACCTTTCTTTCGAAATAAATAAACCCCGAGGCCAATGGATGCAGCCAAAAGCACGAGGACCAGAGCCAGAGCCACCTTCCAGGGCTGGGCGTTGTGGAAGAAGGGAGCTGAGAAAAGGCACAAGGAAAAGGGGTGCGTTTCCATGCCCCAGGGTGGAAAAGCAAGACCCAGTCTTCTTCTGGTTTAGGACAAGTGCAGGGGCCAGGAACACCTCCCGCTGGCTGTGCTATTTGTACCTGCGATGTGCAGGGACGATTCCCGCTCCTGCTGGATGTGGCTGCTCCTGACCACGCACGACAGGGGCCCCTCCACGCTCCCAGTCACGATGACGGCACTTTCGATTTCAAAGAGCCCCTCCTGGTCCTGGGAATGTGTCTGGGAGACTGAGGGCAGATGCTGCCCACGAGCATCCCTCCACAGCAGCTGCGGCAGCGGGTACCAGCCGACCGATCGACAGAGCACCCGGACACCTCCGGCCTCGTAGCCCACCAGGGAGAAGTGGGGGTCAGTGCCTGTGGCTGGGGGAAGAGCGTGTGGCTGGGGCTTGACTTGGGGAGGGATTCAGTTCCAAGGCAAAGACCCCATCTGCTCCCATGCCAGACACAGCGCAGCACAGCCACAGCTCCAGGGGCTCAGGGACCAGGCTCTCCACGCACCCACCCTCACCCCAAACCACCCTGGCTGGTGTTGGACCCAGAGAGCAGAGCTGCACAATGCCAGTGGCCCCAAATTGCCCAGAAAACCCAGGTGCCGAGGTCCAGGACCTTCAGGCAGTGTCTCAGCACCAAGCCGTGCTGGTTCAAGAAGCCCCAAGACTTCCAGACAACGTCTCAGGTCTCCCCAAGCACACAAAGCAAAAGTAAAGCAGACGTCCGGCTGCTTAGAGGACTCTGCGATTCTCCCTGTGTGGTGTTTGGTCCCATTGCTGACAAAGCTGAAGGAGCTGCTCAGCAGCCTGTGCCCACTGCCCTCACAATATCATGATTATTGTCTTCAAGGACACCAGTGAAAACTGACAAAAATATCCATGCAGCTCTCTCCCCAAATATTACCTCCACATCCATGGGCATGCTCCATGCTGTGAAAGAGCTGAAACATTCAAAGGACACGTAAACTCTCCCCTGGAAGCATCACCCCAGCCACTAACCTGACACCTCCAGCTCCACTATAACTTCATGATAAGCATCAGCATCTCCCACAGTGCAGAGGTACAGGCCATCATCAGAGGGTCTCACCATGGTGATTCGCACGTCCAGGCTTCCAGCAGAGAGATCATCTCTGGCCAACTCTGTCCTCCCGGCATATGCCTCCATCTGCTCCCCGTACAGGTCCTCTCCATTGCGGTAGTGGTGCACTGTCTCAGAGAACTCATCCCGGATCCACCTGACATCCAAGCTGCGAGCATCCCGTTGAGGGGACAAGTGGCAGGGCAGCACGACATCCTGCCCCACGGTGGCAGTGAGAGCCTGGTCTGGTCCCACCACTCTGAGCTGGGCTGGGCAAAGGAGAAGGGCACAGAGAGGAGGTGAGATTTTGCCATCGCAAATTTATGGGCAGTGAGTGACAAAGGGCGAGCTGTGTGTGAGTTGGTGAGTGCTGTGTTCCCCGTGCCCCATGGGAAACCACCGGGGAAACAGGAGAGGGAGAGGGAGGACGTGCAGGAGAAGGAGGTGTGCTGGGAGTGGGAGCCTTCTCTGCAGCATTCGGGCAGGTGAAGAAGAGCCAGAAAGGGCAGACAAGGCAGCGCCCGTATTGTGTGAAAGAACCAAAGTGAAAGTGAAACCCATCTGGGGCCGAGCTGTGGGCTCGGGTTCCCCCTGCCCCACGGCTGCTCCCCTGCCCTGTGGCAGCATGTCTGCATGCACAGGCGGGACAGACCCCAGCAGCCCTGCAGGATCCTACCTGAGCCCATCTGGAGGAGGAGCAGAGTGACGAGGGAAGTCAGGAGGCCCCTGGCATGGCTGGTGAGGCTGGGGCAGCCTCAGCCCCAGGGGAGCCCCATCTGAGAGAGAGGTCCCCCAGGGGGTAGGCGGCCCCCCCAGGGGTTCTTCTCCAAGGGAGCCCCACCAAGATAAATGTCCCTCACGGCACCCAGCAGAGCTGCAGAAAGCACAAGGCTATGCCCAACTTCCCCAACCTTTGCCCTCTTCCTGGCGTCAAGAAGCCTCTTGGAAGAGCTCTGCCCCTGGGCCAATGTCCGAGGAGCTCTGCAGGGCTGTCACCACCATCCCATCGCAGCTGGGTGCCCAGTACACTGCCTTCAGCAAGCACGAGGGGCTTGTCCCCAGCAGGGGCCTCTCCAGACCTCCAGGGAAAGCCGCTGTCTGAGCTTGTTCATCTCCACCCATCTAAGGAGGAATCAGACAGTGAGCAATGGGAAAATGTGGAGAGATGGCAGTGAAGAGCTGAGCAGGATCACAGGCTGCAGGGAATGGGGCACAGCTGGGTGCTGAGCCTGGAGCTGCCACCCTTTGACCAGGGTGCTGAAGGCAAAGAGCCAGCCCTGCTCCAGGCTCCAGTAAAGCAGCTGTGGCAGAAGGTTGTCTCAGATGGGCAGGGACCTTCTTCTAGAGCTTAGGTGGATAAGGAAAGTTTCTGTTTGCTGGAAGTGAGGTCAGGCAATGTGGAAGGACTACAGAGATACTGTTTGCTTTTGTAGGGAGAAAATTCATATGGCCAAAGTTCAATTTGAGTTGAAGCTGGACAGTACTGTAAGGGGCAACAAAATGGATTATTTTTTGAACTCTCTTAACAGCAGAAGTAGGATGAGAGAAAACATTGGTCTGTTACTTGATGGGGATGCTCAAACAGGGTCATCAACTTCACAGAGCTGTTTAATGTTTTCTTTGCCTTCGTCTTCAACACTGATGCTGGGCTGTGGGACCCCAGGTGCCCTGAGCTGGAGGACAGTGACTGCAGGAACGATAAACTCCCAACAAACCCTGAATTTGTGTGGAATTTGCTGCTCCAGATGGAAGGCCCTGAAGATGCTGCAGGAACTGGGGCATCTCCCCTGGGAGGAGAGGCTGAGGGAGCTGGGCCTGCTCTGCCTGGAGTAGAGGAGGCTCAGGGGGAGCCCATCAAGGTCCACAAATCCCCGAAGGAAGGGTGCAGATAGGACAGGGCCAGGCTCTTCTCACTGGTGCCAGGACAAGAGGCAATGGGCACAAACTGGAGCACAAGAGGCTCTGTCTGAACATCAGGAAGTGCTTTATAGTGTGTCACAGAGCACTGGCACCAGTTGAGAGTTTTGGAGTCTCCCTCCCTATAGATCACCAAAGGCCACCTGCATGTGGTCCTGGGCGACGTGCTCTGCATGTCCCTGCGTGAGCAGGGGGGTTGGACCCAATGGACCCAGAGGTGCCTTCTGACCACAACCATTCTGTGATTCTGTAATGTCCTTTTATGACGATCAAGTCAATTCCCTTGAGGGTAGAGAGGCCTTGCAGAGAGATGTTGACAGATGAGAGCACGGTACAATTGCCAATAAAATTGGTGTATGAAATTTAACAAGTGTAAATGCTGGATTCTGCACCTGTGGTGGTGTAATCCTGGGTGCATGTCTAGCGGCTGGAGTGCGAGTGGAAAGAGATCCAGGGTTGGTGGTAAGCTAAATGTGAGCCGAGAGTGTGCCCTAGTGGCCAAAAGGGCCAACTGTATTCTGGGTGCATGGAGCCAAGAGAAAGGATTGACCCCGCTCTACGAAGCACTGGTGTGGCCGCATCTGGAATTCTGTGTGCAGCTTTGGGCACCACGATATAAGAAGGACACCAAATAGCAGAATGTGTGCGAAGGAGGGCAACAGAGACGGTGAAAGGACTGCAGGCAAGGCGTGTGAGGAGCGGCTGAAGGCACTTGGCTTGTTGAGCCCAGAGCAGAGGAGATGTAGGGGAGGCCTCGCGGCGGCCCACAGCTTCCTGATGAGGGGAACGGAGGGGCAGGTGCCGGTCTCTGCTCTCTGGGGCCAGCGACAGGGCCCGAGGGAACGGCATGGAGCTGCCACAGGGGAGGCTCAGGCCGGCTGTTCGGAAAAGGTTCTTCCCCGAGAGGGTGGTCGGGCACAGGAACAGGCTCCCCAGGGATGTGGCCACAGCCCTGAGCCTGCTGCAGCTCAAGGAGCATTTGGAAAAGGCTCTCAGGCACAGGGTCTGATTTTTGGGTGGTCCTGGTGGGTCCCTTCGAACTGGGGCTGTTCTGCGATTCCAGCCTCCCGCGGGGGGACGCGCCGGGGTCGAAGCCGGGGAGAGCCACTGGAGCCGGAAGGGGGCCCGGGGCACCGCCCGCAGCGCTTTCGCTTTCGCTTTCCGCTTCTCGGAACCCGCCGGGACCGGGATCTGCCCGGCGCCCGGTGACGTCAGGAGAGATTCTAAGTCGCCATTGGCGGGTTGGCGGCGGCGGCATCAATTGCTGCGCGGGGCTCAGAGCGGAGCGGGGCAATGGGGCCGGGGCGGGTGGGGGGCTTGGGGCTGCTGCCGGGTCTGCGGCTGCTGTTGGGGGTCCTGGGCGACGAGTGGTGAGTGCGGGCGGGGCCGGGCATTCCCGGCACCGGGACCCCCCGGGCCTCCCCTTCCCCTCCCGGGCCCCCCTGGGAGGGGAATGGAAAAAGGCCCCCGCTCAGTGCTGCACGTCAGCGAGCCCCCTTCTTACCTGCGTCACCTCCCCAGGTGCCCTTACACAATAGGTTTGAGGCTCTGGAGCTTGGGGGACAGGTAGGTGAGGATGTGGGGGAGGGTCCACACAGGAGGTTATCAAGGGCAAGAAAGTCGACTGCGCGCCTCAAGACTGCCTCCACCAAGAAGGAAAGAACGAGGACCTTGCGCGGATCGGTTGCAGCGAGGGCTCCTGGCCTGGAGGCAGACGGAGCCAACCCCTAAACTCCCCCCCCCCAATAGTGTGGCGCAGAGCCATTTGGTCTGAGAGGCTCCTGGGAGTCTCTGAGGGAGATGGATAGGAGGTGTCAACCTGCCCCTACTGAGGCCCAGCAGCCCCCTCCTAAGTCCCTGCAAGGGGTTGTAGCTGATCCAGCTGCTCAGCTGCAGGACAGAGGACTCAACCACCCACGAGAGGAAAGGGGTTGGACCCTCATCTCAGCTCGAAGCAGAAGGAGGCATCTGCCCCCAACACCCACAGTGCCACCAACCCCCACGGTGTCCCTGGGTAACAGGTTCGAGGCTTTTGGTCAGGAAAGGGATGAGGGTCTGGACAGTAGTTGGAAGCTGGGCCCCGAGAAGCATGTCAAGGTCAAGGGAAGTACCAAGCATAGGGAGCGGTGCCGGACGGGGCGCTGCATCCAAACCAGTGCCACACAAAAAAAGGGCGGTCAAAAAAAAAAAAGCAAGGTCAAAGGATCTGCACAGGAGACCAAGTGATGGGGGAGTCAAATGGCAGGATGGATGTCACCACGCCACTATGGATGTGGCCAATAAGGTGACAGCTATGTTCCCACCAGCAGCCCAGAAATAAACACAAGGTTTTTGGGGTGTTGTGGGTTTCTGAAGATCATGTGTTCCAGGCTATAGTCAGCTTGTGAGCCCTCTCTGTCGAGTAACGCAAAGGAAGAACCATTTTGAGCACAGCTTTGAGCAACCAGCCTGGATCCCTGAAATCCTGCCTCGGTCACTGGGTCACAAACCAGTGGCCACCAGTGCTCCCAGTGCAGCCCCCAGACCCACCCATGATCCCTAAGACCCTTTCCAGTGCCCTAGAACACACACCAGTGCTCCAGTATGCCCCCTTCCCCCTACCCCCCAAAACACTGCCTGGCTTACTGGGGCACACACCAGTGACCCCCAGTGCTCCCTGTCCAAGTGTCTTCCCTCCAGACCGATTTGGTCCCGCACCCCCTAGACACTCCCCCTTTTACTTTCACTTTTGGTTTTGTAGCCCCACCCTTTCTGAGCCTCACCCCGCCCCCTCTCCACCAGCCCCTTCCCAGTGGGTACCATGGGAGGGTGGCACCCCCAGGACCCAGCAACCATGACTGTGCTCCCCCCGCCCCGGAGTCCCCAGCACATCCCAGGTACAAACATGAGGATTTATTAACGCTCTGTGTCACATGGCCGTCCCCGCCGGCCGCCAGCCTTGGTGGCACCCGGTGGCACCCGGTGACACCCCAGTTCATCCAATGGCTGCCCTGGTCACGGCCATGCAGCAGGGACACTGCAGCATTGTCTGGCTTGTTGCCCACGTCTCATGGTCCCTTGTCACTGCTCCTGGGGTCCCCATCTCTGCCCTTTGTGTCCCCATCCCAGCTCCTGGTGTCTCCATCCCAAGGAGTAGTAGTGTCCCCACCTCTGCCCTTGGTGTCCCCATCCCTGGCCCCGGTGTCACCATCCCAGCTCTCAGTGTCACCACCCTGCCCCCCAGTGTCCCCATCCCAGCTCCTCGTATCCCCATCCCCTGACGTCTCCATCCTGGCTTGTACCGTCCCCATCCCTGGCTCCTGCTGTCCCTCATCCCCACTCCCCGTGCCCTTGTCCCCATCCCCTGGCGTCCCCTGGCATCCCCCATCCTGCAGCAGGTGCCAGTAGCGGCTGCCGGGGCGCAGCAGCTTGCTGGGGGGGCCCTGCTCGCGCACCTGCCCCCCCTCCAGCAGGGCCACCTGGTGCGCCCGTGCTGCCAAGGCCACCTGCCCTGTCACCAGCAGCACCGTGCGCCTGGTCCCGCTGGCCTCGAAGAGCTCCTGCTCCACCTGTGGCAGGAGATATGGTCAGTGGAGATGCACGGGATGTCCCCAACCCCACCTCAGGACTGAGGGGACACTGAGAGTAAGGACCCAGGAGGCATGGAGACTGGGGACCCAGGGGATGTGGAAATTAGGGACCCCGGGGGCTTTGGGAGCAAGGACCAAGGGGGACTGCAGAAGGACTGTATGGGGACCCAGGAGATGAGGGAGCAGGGCCCCTGGGGACACCAGGAGTGGGGACAAAGGGAACCCAGGGATTAGGGGACACTGAGAATGGGGACAAAGGGAACCCAGGGACCCAGGGAAGACCAGGGTGGGGGCAAAGGGGACACAGGGATCAGAGACCCACAGGACACCAGGAGTGGGGACAAAGGGGACCCAGGGACCAGGGGACACCAGGAGTGGGGACAAAAGGGACCCAGGGGACACCAGGAGTGGGGACAAAGGGAACACAGAAACCAGGGATGATGGGACAATGGGAAAGGGAACCCAAAGGGATGCCTGGGGACAGGAGTGCTGTTAGGAATGGGGACTGAGGGGATGCGGGGACACAGGGACGCGTCCCACCTGCTGCTGGCACTCAGCGTCCAGGGCGCTGGTGGGCTCGTCAAGGACAAGGATGTGAGGGTCCCGCACCAGGGCGCGGGCGATGGCCACCCCCTGCCGCTGTCCCCCGGAGAGCTGCCCCCCAAGCTCACCCACCTCTGCAGGGACAGAGGGGTCAGGAGAGGGGACACGGGGACCCTAGATGGGACAGGGATGGGGGGGGGGACACCCTACCTGTGTCATAGCCTCGGGGCAGGCGGGTGATGAATTTGTGGGCGCCCACCCGGCGGGCTGCCGCTGTCACTTGTGCCCGGCTCCAGCTCTCCGGCCCGTAGGCAATGTTGGCGTGGAGTGAGCGGGCGAAGAGCACCGGCTCCTGGGGGACGGTGGCCACCTGCAGTGGAGGGGACAGCTGGGGACGTGGTGGGAACACAGCAGGGACCCAGCAGGGGGAGATGGTGGGCATGGCTGGGGGTGAAGTGGGGGACACAGTGGGGGACATGGCAGGGACAGCAGGGGATGTGGTGGGAAGGGGTGGTAACACAGCTGGTGACATGGGAGGGGTGGCCAGGGGGGGGACACAATGGGGACCGCTGGGGACATAGTGGGGATGGCTGAGGATATGGCAGGGACGTGGCAAGGATGCAGTGGGGGAGATGGTGGGGATGGCAGGGGACATGGTGGGGGACACAGCAGGGACCTGATGTGGGACACAGCGGGAACATAGAGGGGACATGGTGGGGATGGCTACGGACATGTCAGGAACATCTGGGGACATAATGGGAATGGGTGGCAACATAGCAGGGATGGCTGGTGACACGGTAGGGGTGGCCATGGAGGACATTATTGGGACAGCCGGGGACATGGTGGGGGTGGCTGGGGACGTGGCAGGGACATCTGAGGACATGGTGGGGGTGGGCAGGGACATCTGGGGACATGACTGGGGACCCAGTGGCGATGGGAAGGGGTGCAGGGGGGACATCCAGTGACCTCAGGGGGGGTGGCTGGGGATGTGTGAGGACGTCCTCAGGTGGCCCCACCGGGACAACCGAGGCCACGGAGGAGGACGAGGTCCGGTGACAGGGTGCGGGCAAGCAACTCACCCGGTGGCACAGGTAGGAGTGGCGGTAGGCGCTGAGGGGGTGGCCGTCCAAGAGCAGGCGCCCAGCCGTGGGCTGGTGCAGGCGCAGCAGCAGGGACACCAGGGTACTCTTCCCCGAGCCCGGGGGACCCATCAGTGCCAGAACCTCCCCGGGGCGCAGCTCCAGGGACACGCCCTGGGGGGATGTGGCCATTCACACCTCTGTGACCCCGTGTCCCCACACCCTCCCTGCTGTGTCCCTCTTGTCCCATCCCCTCCCTGTGTCCCCCCAGCCCCCCGCCTTCCCTGCCACACCTGTGGTAACAATGCCATGTCCCCGCTGTGGCCCTGTGCACCCTGTCCCCATGCCCTCCCCACCACGTCCTTGTGTCCCTCTGCCATGTCCCCACACTGTTCTATGTGTGCCTATGCCACATCCCCACCGTGTCCCTGTGTCCCCTTGCCATGTCCCCACACCCTCCCCACCATGTCCCTGTGGCCTCCCACCATGTCCCCATGCCATGTAACTACCATGCCTTTGTCCCCCTGCTGTGTCACCACAACTGCCACGCTCTCCCATTATGTCCCTGTGTCCCCCTGCCGTGTCCCCTCACGCCACACTCTCCCATCACATCCCCATGTCCCCCTTGCCGTGTCCCCATGCCTGCCATGCTCTGCCATTGTGTCCCCGTGTCCCCCTGCTGTGTCCCCACACTTGTCACACTCTGCCAGTGTCCCTATAGCCCCTTACCATGTCCCCACACCTGCCACACTCTCCCATCATGTCCCTGTGTCCCCTCGCCGTGTCCCCACGCCTGCCACACTCTGCCATCGCATCCCTGTGTCCCCTTGCTGTGTCCCCATGTCCACCTTGAGGACAGGCTCCTGGCGCCCGGGGTAGGAGAACCAGACATCCTCAAGCTGGAGGTGGCCCCGCAGGTCACTGGGTGCCAGTGTCCCCGAGGGTGCGACCTGTGTCTCCCGGTCCAGGAACTCGAAGATCTTCTCCGAGGAGCCCACAGCCTTCGTCAGCGTGGGGTAGTAGCGGAGCAGGACCTGGGGACAGCACAGGGATGTGAGTGACAGCGTTTGGGGTCGGAGGGAATGGGTATGGGGACATGGCCAGGAGGGCATGGGGACGTGGAGGACACAGGAACTCGGAGGATGCAGGTACACAGGGGGACTGGCATGGGGATGTGACAGGGTACATATGGGGACATAGTGGGTGATATGGGGACATGGTGGGGAGGGCACAGGGACACAGCAGGGGGTCACAGAGGGACAGAAATGGGGACAGAGCGAGCACCTGGGGACATGGGTAGGCACAGGGACACAGAGGGACTGGCTGTGGGACATGGCAGGGAGGACATGGGGACGAAGGCACCTGGGCTCACCCCCACGACATCAGTGAACTGCAACTGGTAGAGGAGGAAGGTGACAAGGTCCCCGGTGCTGATGGTCCCCGCGGCCACCAGCTGTCCTCCGTAGTAGAGGATCCCCATCTTCAGGGCCAGCGCTGAGAACTGGGGACATCGTGAAGAGTCACCCCCAGGGAACACCTCCCCATAGGGCCGTGGCCAACTCTCTGCAGGGACACTGAGTTCCCAGCCCTGCTCTGTCACCTCCCTCATGCCATCAATGTCCCCCATGTCCTGGAGCCCCAGAACTGTCATGTTTCCCCGTGCCATTGTGTCCCCCGTGTCCTGGACACTCTGTGCTGTCCCATTCTCTATGTCATCACACCCTTGTGCCCCGCAGCCCCTGCGCTATCATGCTCACCATGTCCTGATGTCCCTGTGCTGTCACATCCCGTGTCCCACTGTCCCCATGCCATCATATCCCCATGTCCCCTAGCCCTATACCGTCATATCTCTCAGCTCCGGCATTGTGTCCCCTTGTCCCCCAGCCCCATGTCATGTCCCTCAGACCCTTCTCATCATGTCCCCATGTTCTGCAGTCCCCATACCATTGTGTCCCCATGTCCCACCACCCCCATGCCATTGTGTCCCCATGTCCCACCGCCCCCATGCCATCCTGTCCCCCAGCCCCCTGCCACTGTGCCACCGCATCCCGTACACCGCTGGTCCAGGCAGAGACGGTGTAGAGGACCGCATCCTGCTTCTCCAGCTGGTGGGTCTGGTGCAGGCACTGGCGGTAGCGCGCGGCCACCCCGTCCTCGTTGGCGAAGCTGCGCACAGTGGCCATGGCCTGGAAGGTCTCCACTGCCACCTCACTGGCGTGGGCCAGCGCCTTCTGCACCTTTGGAGCCAGGCCCTGGGGACAGCAGTGTCACTGCAGGGCTGGCAGGTGGGGAATGGGGTGCAGGAAGGGGGCAGAGGGTATGTGGAGGGGATGGTGGGCATGGGGAGGGGTCAGGGGGGACATGGTGGGCATAGTGGAGGGGACAGTGGGGACATGCAGAAGGTGGTGGGTGAATGGAGGGGACATTGGGTGCGTGCAGGGGGCAGTGGGCACATGGAGAGGACAACACGCATGTCGTGGGGACAGCGGGCCCAGAGAGGGTGGGCACATGGAGGTGACAGCGGGCACATGGAGAGGGGATGGCAGCGGACACACGGAGGTGACAGCGGGCCCACAGCCCCCCCTCACCTGCTGCAGCCTGCCGATGGCCCTGGGCAGCGACAGGAGGAAGGGCAGCACCAGGGCGGTGACAAGGGCCATGCGCGGGGACAGCCAGGCCATGGTGCCGAAGAGGCAGATACCCCGCGCCAGGTACCACAGCAGCAGGCTCAGTGCCTCGCTCAGGGCCTCACGGGTGGCCTCCGCGTCCTCCGTCACCCGTGCTGCCACATCCCCTGTGGGGGGACAAGGCGGAGTACGACAGCGGGGTGAGCATCCCCGTGCCTGTCCCCACCCCGCTGCCGGGCCTGTCCCCGAATCCCATGCTCACCGGCCCCCTCGTCCCGCAGCTCGGCTATGTCCCTGCGGAGGACGGCGGCGAAGAGGCGGCGCTGCAGGTGGCCGTGCACGCGGCTCAGTGTCCCCACAAAGGCGGCGTCACAGGCCAGCTCGGTGACTGCACTGCAATGGGAAGGGGACAAGGGGGGGGGGGGGGGTGTGTGCATCAGGGAGACCCCCGCGCTGCTCCCCGACCCCAACCAGTGTGTCCCTCTCCCCGAAATACCTGCTCAGCCCCAGCAGCACCATGGGCCAGATGGCCGCCAGCTCGTCCTCGCGGGCCACCCAGTCGCTGGCGCGCCCCGTGTAGTAGGGGACAGCCATCTCCCCTGTCACCAAACCATGGTCACGTTGATGGGGCCCCCCCGGGGCAGTGGGGGCGGTAGGGGGGGGCCCGATGATTGATGCCCCCCAGATTTTCTGCAGCCCCCCCCAAGCTTAGTGTTGCTCCCCATTTGGGTGCTGTCCCCCTGGTTTGCAGGTGACCCCCCCTAAATTTCATGGAGACTCCCTCCCAAAGATCAATGTTGCTCCCCATTGGGATGCTTGCCCCCCACACCGGTCTGTGGCTGCCCCCCCAGATTTTGTGCAGCCCCCTACCAAAGCTCAATGCTGCTCCCCATTGGGGTGCTGCCCCCCCCCGGTTTGTGGCTGACCCCCCAAATTTCATGCAACCCCCTACATTTCATAAAGCTCCCCCCAAAGCTCAATGCTGCTCCCCATTGGGGTACAGCCCCCCCAGCTTTTGTGCAGCCCCGCCCCCAAAATCTCAATGCTGCTCCCATACGGTGCTGGCCCCCCGCTTGCTGACCCCCCCAGATTTTGTGCAGCCCCCCCAAAGCTCAATGCGGCTCCCCATTGGGGTACAACCCCCCAGCTTTCGTGCAGCCCCCCCCAAATCTCAATGCCGCTCTGATAGGTGTGCTGCCCTCCAGATTTATGGCTGCCCCCCCACATTTCATGCAGCCCCCCCAAAGTGGGGGTGCTGCCCCCCTATTTTGTTGCCCCCCCCCCGCCCCGTACCGAGCGCCGAGGCCCCCATCAGTGCCGCCACCACCGCGCAGCGCCAGCGCTCGGGGCGCAGCGACTCCAGGAGGCGGCGGCCGGCGCCCATCGTCCCTGGTCAGCGCCCGCGACCCTCCCGGCCCCGCTCCGGTCCCGGCGCCGCTCCCGTCCCCGTTTCTCGGAAAATGAAACCCAGCGTGGGGACGGGATGGGCGCCGGTGCCGCCTGCCATTGGCTGAGGCCGGCGGTGCGTCACCAGTTGTCGGGCAGATCGGGCCGGAGCAGCTTGGCGAGGGGAGGGGAGGGGCGGGGAGGGGGGCGTGGCGAGGGGGCGGAGGGGGCGTGGCAATGGGCGGAGGGGGCGTGGCGATGGGCGGAGGGGGCGTGGCGAGGCGGGAATGGGGCGGGGCCGGGGGAGAAGGGCGGGGGCTGTAGGGCCGCGAAAACGAAAGTGAAAGGTGGCGGGGCCAGAGCGTAGCGGGAGCGGCCGGGGCCGGGTGGGTCTGGGGGCCCCGGGGGGGTCAGAGCGGGCTGGGGGGAGCCAGGGGGGGTGGCTGGACTCGGCCGGGCTGAGCCAAGCAGCACCGGGGAGCACGGGCCGGTGAGGGGGGGCTGGACTGGGAGGACTGGGAGAGTTGGTGTGTCCCCAGTGTGCTGGGGGCGGGTCTCAAAAAGGTGAAGGGGGCTGCGCTGGGGGTCAGTGGTGTATTCCTGAGCGGTTTGGAGAGCCAGGCCAGGACTAGGGGGCCATACTGGGAGCACTGGGTTGTGTTCTAGGGTGCTGGGAAGGGTCTTGGGGATCCTGGTCAGGACTGGGGGATTTACTGGGAGCACTGGTGTCCCAGGGAGCTCAGCAGGGTCTCAGGGAGCTAACCCGGGAGCACTGGTGTGAGCCCCAGGGTGCTGGGCAGGGTCGAGGGGAGCTGAGGAGTCTGCACTGGGAGCACTGGTGTTCCCTGGGGAGTGCCCCAGGGAGCCCATCTGTGTCCAGGTGACCAGCAGAGGGTCTGGGGGTGCTGGGTAGGGCCTTGAACACTCCTCAGACTCCCCAAGCCATGGAGTTGCTGCCCACCTTGCGCCTGGCCTGTGTCCTGCTCCTGGCTGACCTGGTAGTGCTGGCAGCACTGGCCCGGTTGGCCCCGGCACTGGCCCAGCTGGGTCTAGTGGCCACATGGCTGGAGGCTGGGCTGCGGCTACCAGTGCTGGTAGGGGCTGGGAGGCTGTTGGCCCCCGGAGGACCCCGGGGAGCTGCGGCCCTGGTGAGCCTGGCCCCTGCCACCTTCTTGACCCTGCGGGGCTGCCTGGAGCTGCCTGAGGCTCCACCAGTGCTGCTGGCCACGGCCACACCGTCCTGGCTGGCACTGGTCTACGGGGCAGCCCTGCTGGCCCTGCTGACCTGGACCTCCCTGGCACCTGGGGTGGCCCTGGGGACCAAGGAGGCCAAGTACCAGGCAGCCCTGCGCCGGCAGCTGGCTCTGGCCTGGCCTGAGTGGCCCTTCCTCAGTGGAGCGTTCTTCTTCCTCGTGCTGGCTGCGTTGGGTGAGACCTCCGTGCCCTACTGCACCGGGAGGGCCTTGGACGTCCTCCGCCATGGGGATGGCCCCACTGCCTTTGCCACTGCCATCGGCTTTGTGTGCCTCGCCTCCGCCAGCAGGTAGGGTTCCCAGTTCTCCCCATGTCTTCCCAGTCTCCCCCAGTTCCTCCCCCAGACCCTGTCCACACCTGGGATGGTGCCTGATGGGTTTCAGGGTGTCTCTGTCCCCCCGTTCTGCCCAGTTCGTTGTTTGCTGGCTGCCGCGGGGGCCTCTTCACCTTCATCATGGCTCGCCTCACCCTGCGCACCCGCGACCGGCTCTTCTCTGGCCTGGTGCACCAGGACCTGGCCTTCTTCCAGCAGACCACAGCAGGTACAAAGGGGGGGGGTCCCTGTCCCTGTCCCCACAGCATGTCCCCCACTCAACTTGTTCAACCCTTGCAGCTGAGCTTGTCTCCCGGCTGGCCAATGATGTGCCACTGGCAAGCAGTGTGGTGACAGACAGTGTCAACATCGCCCTGCGGAACCTGGGGAAGGTGCTAGGGCTCAGTGCCTTCATGCTGGCGCTCTCACCGCGCCTGACTCTGCTGACGCTGCTTGAAGTGCCCCTTGCCATAGTTGCGCACAAGGTCTACAATGCCCGGCACCAGGTGATGGTGGACATGGGACAGTAGGGACAGGAGAGCAGGGATGGTGATGGGATGACTGGATGGGGACAGCAGGAAGAGGGTGGCAGGTTGGGGACAGCAAGAAATGGGGATGGTGGGGATGGGATGTGAGGTAGAGAAGGCTGGGCAGGGATGGTGAGGGCTGGAACAGGAGAGCAGGGTGAGGATTTCAGGGATAGGACAAGAGGTTTGGGGCTGGGAATGACAGGGTCAGGAAAGTGAGGATGACGATTGCAGGGATGGGATGACAGGCAAGAGGAGAGCAGAAATGGAGATGGGATGGGATGGCAAGGACTTGGCTGTGCCGTCCCATGGGTGCTGATGCCCGCTGGCCCTACCCAGATGCTGCAGCAGGCCGTGCTGGATGCAACAGCTGGCACTGGGGTGGTGGTGCAGGAGGCCATCTCCTCCATTGAGACGGTGCGGGCCTTCGCTGGGGAGGAGGAGGAGGAGCGCCGGTACGGCCAGGCACTGACCAAGATGCTGAGGCTGCGGGACCAGAGGGACATGGAGAAGGCAATCTTCCTCCTCATCCGGCGGGTGAGGCTGACATAGGGGGACTCAGGTGCCTGTTGGCACAGGAACATCCCCACTCACTCCTGTCCCTGCAGGCGCTGCAGCTGGCCGTGCAGGCGCTGGTGTTGTACTGCGGGCACCAGCAGCTCCATGAGGGGACCCTCACTGCTGGCAGCCTCATCGCCTTCATCCTCTACCAGAATAATGCCGGCAGCAGTGTGCAGGTAAGGCTGGGCAGTGCATGCCCCATAGGCACATTCCCACGTCTGTCCCTGCCATAAGCACATTGCTGTCCCCATCCTGGGTGATAGTAGCTCTGCTCCACACAGGCACTGGCGTACGCTTATGGCGACCTGCTGAGCAATCTGGCAGCTGCCCACAAGATCTTCGACTACCTGGACCGTGAGCCGGCTGTGGGCACTGGGGGCACCTGGGAGCCTGCCACCCTGCAAGGCCTTGTCACCTTCCAGCACGTCTCCTTTGCCTACCCCACGCGCCCCGAGCACCTTGTCCTGCAGGATGTCTCCTTCGAGCTGCGCCCTGGTGAGGTGACAGCGCTGGCGGGGCTGAACGGCAGTGGGAAGAGCACCTGTGCCGGGCTGCTGCAGCGCTTCTACGAGCCCACAGCTGGGGAGGTGCTGCTGGACGGGGTGCCACTGCGCGACTACAAGCACCGGTACCTGCACCGCCAGGTGAGTGTGGCTGCAGGAGGGTGTGTGGCACAAACATGCAGATCAGTGCCCGGACTCAGCCTCTGCCCCGGGGCAGGTGGCACTGGTGGGGCAGGAGCCCGTGCTCTTCTCTGGCTCCATCCGGGACAACATTGCCTACGGGCTGGAGGGCTGCAGGGAGGAGGAGATCATAGCAGCTGCAGAGGCTGCTGGTGCCTTGGGCTTTATCTCTGCCCTGGACCAAGGCTTTGACACTGGTGAGTACTGGGGAGCGGGGGGACCTGGGTGTCCATCCCAATTACCTCCCTGTCCCCATCCTGCAGACGTAGGGGAGAGAGGAGATCAGCTCTCGGCTGGGCAGAAGCAGCGTGTTGCCATTGCCCGGGCCTTGGTGCGATGCCCCACTGTCCTCATCCTCGATGAGGCCACCAGTGCCCTGGATGGGGATGGGGATGTGGCGGTGAGTGGTGGACTGGGCCTGGGAGAAGGGGTCCAGCCCCATGGCGGAGGCTGATGGGCACCGGCATCTCCTGCAGCTGCAGCAGTGGGTGCAGAGTGGGGGGCACCGGACGGTGCTGCTCATCACCCACCACCCACGGATGCTGGAGAGGGCTGACCGCATCGTGGTGCTGGAGCGTGGCACTGTGGCCGAGATGGGGATGCCCACTGAGCTTGCAACCTGTGGTGGACCCTACAGCCGCCTGCTGCAGCGCTAACAACCCACGGGGCAGCCAAAAACCCCCAGGGATAGGCCACAGGGAGCAGCAGTCAGCTCCTGTCCTGGCTGCAGGATGGAAGGTGGGGGCTGCTCCTGTTGGTACCAGGATTTGTATGGAATAAAGTGGAAACACTCCAGAGACAAGTGAGCTGGGTTGTGGCAGGGTGTGGGGAGCTCTGCTCTATGCTAGTGAGGCCTCACCTCGAGCACTGCGTGCAGCTGTGGGCAGCACAGCAGACGAAGGGCGTGAAACTGCGCGAGAGCCTCCAAGGGAGGGCTACGGGGATGGAGAAGGCTCTGCAGGGCAAGGGGTGTGAGGAGCGGCTGAAGGCGCTTGGCTTGTTGAGCCCAGAGCAGAGGAAATGCAGGGGAGGTTTCGCGACAGCCCACAGCTTCCTGATAAGGGGAGCGGAGGGGCAGGCACCGGTCTCTGCTCTCTGGGGCCAGCGACAGGGCCTGAGGGAATGGCATGGAGCTGCCACAGGGGAGGCTCAGGCCAGCCATTCAGAAAAGGTTCTTCACCAAGAGGGTGGTCAGGCACGCACAGCTGAGGCACTGGGCCCAGTGCTGGGCTCCCTGGTACAAAAGAGACCTGGCCACAATGGGGAAGAGTCAAGGAAGGGCCCCAAAGATGCTGCAGGGACTGGAGCATCTCCCCTGTGAGGAGAGGCTGAGGAAGCTGAGCCTGCTCAGCCTGGAGCAGAGGAGGCTCTGGGGAGCCCAGAGGAGCTGTGGAGTCTCCGATGTTGGAGATACCAAGAAGTGCCCTGGACTGGTCCAGGGCAACAGACTCTGGGTGGTGCTGAACAGTGGTTTGGGGCAAGGGGACCTCAAAAAGTCCCTTCCAACCCCAGCCCCTCTGTGATTCTCGTGACAAGTCCTGGCAAACAATGAATTCACCCAGACAGAAGAGGCCCCTGCTGTACTGACGCATAGGCTCACTGTGCTGAGCTCTTTCTGCATGCAGCTCCCAGCCTCCCTTGATGCCTCCCCAACTTCCCCATGCAGCTTCTCCGGACAATCCTGACACACCAGGCTGGGATAGGAGCACCTTGCCCACCTGCTCCCACACACCACTCCAAGTCAGACACCAGGCACGCTTTGTGGCAAATCAGGAAATCATTAGGCTGTTTATTTTGTTTGAAAGCGTCCAGATGCAATTACGCTGTGGCGTTGCTCTTGCAGTAGCAGATAGGAGATGCGAGAGGTTGGGGGAACGGGCCCACATCCAGCTGCAGCACAAAGTGCACATGGGGCCAGCTGGTCCCTCACAGGCTGAAGGAGAGCGGTTAGACACTGGGGTTGCTCCCTGCAGGGACAAGAAGAGACAGCGTCATATGGGGCCACATCTACATCCCAAACCTACTACTCTGGGAGTCCTCCCAGGAAATCCAAGGATCAGTTGGGCACAGCAACACCCTGCATGCAGGTACCACAGGGAGACATGACAAGCTGGGACCCCAAAACCTCCCTGGAGCTCCTGCCTGAACCCCCAGCCTTGTTCTGTACCTGCGTTCGAGCTGCTGGATCCCCCGTCACTGCCTGCAAGAGAGGAGCAGCCGTGAGCCCCAGCCCAGGAGCTGGCACAGGAACGGCAGCAGCACCACGAGCTGAACACAGCACCACTGTGCTGGGAGCCCCAAGAGAAACCAGAGCCCCAAGACTGCCCCACTGATGGGCAGAGGCAGGGGACATTGCTGCCACCATCACTCACCTGGCGCCACGTTGTAGCCCTTCTCCTTCTTCCCTGCAGACAGAAAGAGGCATCAGCACCAGCCACATGTCACGGCCAGGCTGGGGGCCTCCCAAAGGTGCCCCAGCTCCTCACACAGCCCCTCCAGCCCCTGCCTTCCTCCCACACCCCTCTGCCTCACCCGCCCAGGCACTTTACCCTGCTTGCTCTTCCAGACAGCAAATCCAGCCAGGGCAGCAATGACAACCACGACAGCGACAGCCACCCCCGCCACGATGGGGATCAGGTTGGACTGTGGCTCTGGGAGAAATTAGGGCTGTCAGGAGGGGGAGGGGGAGCCCCAGACCACCCCAGTCCCACACACCCCATGCTGCTGGGCTTACCCCACGAGAAGAGGCCGGGCTGGGGCAGGCTGGCGTGCTCCACGCGGCACTGGTACTTGTCCTTGTCTCCCAGCAGGACATCAATGGTGGCCCAGGCATGGTAGGTGCCGTCACTGTTGGGCACAGTGCTCCCCCTCTGGGTCTCCTGCTCCTGGACCACGCCGTCCTTCAGCCAGCTGATGGAGATGGGCCGTGGGTAGAAGCCGTGAGCGCGGCAGGACAAGGTCAGGATCTTGTTGGCCTCCATCCCCGACACTCGGACCTCAGGGCGCTCTGAGGAGGGAGTGGCAGCAAGAGCCGGGCTTAGCTCCCTGCACTGTCCCTGCTCCTGCTTCCAGCCTGGTGCTGCATCCTCCCTCGACCTCACCTCTTCTCTCCAGTGCAGCCTTCCCATAGCTCACATATTTCCTCAGCCACTCAATGCAGGTGTTCTCCAGGTAGTGTTTCTTCCGCTCAGCAACAGTCCCTTCCTCCTCCCACTTCCTCTTGGTGACTTGTGCCCCAGCATCTGCTGCGGTGAACGTCAGCGTGTCCTTGTCAAAGGTGAGGAAGTCCCTTCCTTCATAGGCATCCTGCATAAACCCCCTAATACTGCCGTCCTCAAGGAGGTCACAGCCATACATGTACTGCAGCGTGTGAAACCCTGAAACACAACCAGGGGCAGGGGGTGAGGGGTTGCCACAGTCCCACCCCTTTAATGAGGCGCATATCCCTCCGGCAGCACATGCAGGTGCCACACACTGCCCTGTCACAGACTCCTGCACCCTTGAAAGACTGTGCTGGGGCCCAGCACCAGAGTACTTTGGGGCAGCGAGGGGCTTGTACAGGGTTGTAAATGCTGTGAGGTGACCAGGAGCTGATATGGGTGGGGGGAATCCCTCAGGTTTTGGGGTGGGGGCCTGAAGCACCATGGGGAAAGCAAGGGGCTGGGACAATGGGGGCAGCAGCCCCTCTGGCTCTGGGGGTCCTGACTGCTGTGGGGATGCTGAAGGGCTGGGATGGGGTGACCTGGAGCTCCCCAGCTCCGGGACAGGGGGTTCTGAGCAGCGTGGGGGTGGCAAGGGGCTGGGTTGGGTCTGGAAGCACCCCTCTGGGTCTGGGACAAGGCACCCAGAGCATCGTGGGCCTGGGACAGGGCGGCTGGGAGCCCCGTGACAGCGACACCAGGCAGGGACCCAACAGCACGGCCGGGGCTGGGGCAACAGCGTGGGGGCAGGGCCAGGTCTCAGTGGGGCTGGGGACCCCCCCACCCCTCCCACAGCACCCGTTCCCACAGCCCTCAGAGCTGCAGCCCGGCTCGCTCTCACCCCTGCTCTGGTTGTAGCGCTCCCGCAGTGTGTCCAGATCCACGCGGAAAATCTGCTCAGCGTTCTGTGAGATCTCAGTCTCCCTGTCCCAATACTGCTGATCCACATTGGCCGCCATCCAGTCTGCCCGGGGCTCCGTCCTCCGGGTCTCGCTGTCGTAGTGGTCGATGAGATGCCCATCCACATACCCCACGCTGATGAACTGCGGCAGCCCCGGGCCCGGGTCTGACACCGCGGTGTAGAAATAGCGCAGGGAGTGGGGCCCTGCGGGGACAGGGGGGGCTGAGGGGCAGCCCCGAGGGGAGGCCGAGCCCGGGGGGGCCCGGGAGGGGAAGGGGAGGCCCGGGGGGTCCCTGTGCCGGGAGAGCCCCATGGCCCCACCCACACTCACCGCTCACTGCTCCGCCCAGGACCCCCAGCAGCAGCAGCCCCAGGCCCAGCTCCAGGACCCCCACCCGCCCCGGCCCCATGGCTGCACTCTGCCCCGAGCCGCCTTCGGAGCTCGAAGGTATCCCAGGGCTCCGGCCCCGCCCTGCGACGCGATTGGCGGCTCCGCCGCGAGTCTACCAATGACTAACCGGGGTTCTCGTGACGTCACCGGGCGCCGGGTAGATCGCGGTCCCGCAGGTTGCCAGAAGCGAAAGCGAAAGCGCTGCGGGCAGCGCGCGGCGGAGGCTGGGGACAGGGAAATCCCGGCCCCACCCGGACCCTTCCCCCCCCCACGCAACCCCCGCGTTTCTCGGCCCTGCCGTGGGCTGCAGCGGTGCCCGGGGACAGCAGGGCCACCCACTCAGCGATGGGGCACCCAGGATGTGTCCCTGTCGGGGCTGTGCCCAGGAGCGGGGGCAGCTGGCATCAGGTAGGACCCCGCTGGGGGCCATCTCCATCGCCACCTCCTGCCCTCCACCCGCAGACCAGGCGGGAGAGGACCATTCAGAGCCAGTTGTCTGTGGCTGTTCCCATGCGGCTTTTGAATGTGCCCAGGGACGCACGCCCCACCAACCTGTGCCATAACGTGGTTGCCCACAATGTGACAAAGTTTCCCGGTGCTCAGATGGAGCCCCCTGTGCTCCAGCACCTTCATCCCCTTCGTGACCCTGGTTGGACTCTCTCCAGGTCTCTCTTGTGCTGGGGAGCCCAGCACTGGGTCCACAAGCGCTGAGCAGAGGCGAAGGATCACCTCCCTCGGCCTGCTCCAACACGGCTCCTGCTGCAGCCCAGGACACTGCTTGCTGCGCAGCCCAGGCAGGCTGTAAGGGTTTGTGGAAGGAGAGTTTCTGCTCCCTAGGGGAATCTGGCCAAGGACCTCCTTCAGTGGGATGAGGGATAATAAGAAAAAGAGTAAGCCATAAAGAAGACCAGATGGGGACATAAGCCTGATCAGGTGGCAGTGGTGGGAACCAAAGCTGCTCACTCACACTGACTGATGGGGGCATGGGAGAGCGAGAGTGTTTCTTCCAGCAAGGCTGTTTGGAGACCTCATGCATTGGAAACCAATGGAAAACAGGGAAACCAAGCAGAAACCAACCTCTAGCTGGACACAGACCTGACAGAACCAACATGGGCACAGTGACAAGAAAGGAACGTCCCCGTCATGCTCCCTGTTGGCAAGCAAGCAAGCAGAGGCACTGCTTCCAGGAAGATCAGCCTGGACTTTGCAACTGATAAGATGTGAACCAGGAGCACCATGGACTGGGAGTGGTGTGGGACCGGTGGGGGATGTGCAGGGCAGGGGAGCAGAAGGAACAAAGAGGTGGGGAGGCAGAAAAGGAAGGAAAGGGGCCAGGTGTGTGTGAAATAGGACCAGTCAGTGCTTGTCTGGCTGAGCGCTGTGCCCAACCACCAGTCTATCCTGTTTTCTTGTAACTTCTCATTAAACATTTTCTTCAATTTAGGGACTGCGGTGAGGGTGAGTGAGGCCAGTGCAGGACTCAGGGCCAGCAGCTGGAGTGGGGTGGCGAGTCACAGCCCATGGGCCCGGTGCTGGCTGCTGGGGGTGAGAGTCTCTGTGACTGGACACGTGTGTCTGTGTGCGTGTGTGTCTGTCCGTCTGTCTGTCTGTGAGACCTGTGCTCAGCTTGGCTGCTGGCTGACCCTCGGAAAGTGGTAGCTGCTTACCTCAGCCTGGGCAGAAATGCCAGGTCCCTGGGCACCCAGCTGGGCTCCAACATCTGGGCAGGATGGCACTGGGTGTTCCTGCCTGTCCTGGTCTGTACTGGTTCCAGTGACCAGGCAGGAGGGTTCTGGGCTGCAGCAGCTGGAGGAGATAGCCAGGCTCCTGACATCCCTTGACTCACCCCAACCCAGCCCAGCCTGTGGTGTCCAGCAGCCAACTGGTGTGGGTTGGAACAGGTAGAATAGTGTGTAAAGTAAAGAACAGTGAAATCTGAGCATCTTTGGCAATTTTTATTGCTGACATTCCATGTAAGATTCCAGGACTTCAAACCATCAAAAGCACCTTCGATGGTAATTGCTGATTCGTTGTCACAGGCCGATGAGGTTTTCAGGTCAGCATCAAGACAAGCGCCTATGCTGTGACATTAAAAAAGCAGCCCCACTGGGGTGTGATTATAATATCAGGTGTAAATACAACTGCTTGTTATTCCCACCTGTACTGAATTGCTGGTGCATTGTAATGCACCATGGGGCCTAATTGTATTGATGCCAGTAACAATTTAAGTTTGTATTGTTAACTTTGTGTTGTGTTAAAAGCTGTAAAATATGTACTTCAAGGCAAGGGCAAGATGATCCAGGCCTTGAGAATATCTAAAAGATGATTCATAAAAAAACTACTTAATCAGAAAGACCATTTGGTAAGGAAACATCCAACACACATACTACTGAATGTGCTACTAATCAACTTTTTAGAAATACTTGGCTGAAAAACAAAGATATGAGTTTCTAATACTCTAATACTAATGAGAACTATCCTCATTAGAATAGTAACAATCATGCCCCTAGGCTGAGAGACCCCAGCTCAACAAGAGACCCTTCCCCTCTGAGGATGCACAGAACGATTTTGTCAAATCACCAGTATGCTCATTATGTAACCAATTAGAAATTAGAGGATTGTGCTAACATGTACATGTAGTGATAAGAGATTGTATAAAATGTGGCATGGAAAATCCTTAGGTGTGCCAGCTTAGCAAGAAACCACCTGGCACTTGCATAATTCTGAAATAGACAATATCTCGACCTAGTGTGTGGATAGGCTCATTGCACACTGGGTAAGGAATCCAAACTTTCTGTTGGACAACAACATGAGCATGCTTTGACAGGCTGTGGCTGATAATTTATAGTATCGTGGAATAAGTATGATGACTTGGGTTGATATCAAAATGTTTCATGGACTGGTTTTGCTAAGCACCAGAGTTCAGTATCCAGTGTTTGGTGGTTTTGTTTTTTTTTTGACAATGCCAGCAATCTATTGCATTGTGTACTTGAGATATGGCATTCATAAACTGATCAATACAGATGTCAATCAAGTTGTTGATAATGACACTGAACTGGGAGGATCTGTGGATTCCATCAAGGGTGGAGAGGCCTTGCAAAGGGATCTGGACGAATGGGAGAGATGGGCAGCTACCGACTGCAGGAACTTTAACAAGAACATGTGCCAGACCCTGCTCCTAGGCATATAAATCAAGAGGCTTTGAGTAATCTGGGAGCCCCAGTGCAGGGGCAGATGTTAAGGCATCTTTAATAGCTTTGAATGCCTTTTCCCTTTCCACTTCCCAGGAGATGGGTTCTATTTCCTCATCCTTGGTGCCCGCGGTTACAGGTGTAGTCAGTTCCCCCAGCCCTGGTACCCACAGTCTGTAAAAGCCGGCCCCATGTTCCCACAGTAGTAGCATTCTCTGCTTTCTCCCCTATTATTCCTCTCCCTTTATCCAGTCCCTCTTTCTTGACCCAGAACCAGGGTCTGACTTTCCCCTTCCTTGGACTCCTCTATTTCCTCCTCTAGCCTGCAAACTCCTCGTGAGCACTGCCACCCATAAATTATTTTCCTGTTCCTCGGTTCTCTTTTGTGCATTCATTGTGTCCACCTTCTCCATTTCCTCTCGCCCGTCATAAACAACTAGCGCTACACTCAAAATCTTCTGCAATGTCTCCCTTGCCAACCCAGCAGATGTTCCTTGACTCACTGCAGCCTACACGGGGGTTTCCTGAGCTGGGGAAGCCCCAGGGGAGCACAGAGACATGCCCAAGGCCGGCAGCTCCTCCAAAGCAGCCGATGAGCCATGGGCAGGTCCAGCAGTGAGGGTGGCCACCCCTCAGTGTCCCCTGAGCATCCCCTGGGGAGTGTGGCCAACATGGTGTGTTGTGTGTGGTGCCTCAGCCGGGCCTGGCATGGCCACTGGTGCAGGAGAGAACCAGGAGGGCACCCCATGAGGGTGCCCCATGAGGGTGGGAGGCACTAGCAACACCTGCACTCCGCACCTGGGCCTGCGCAGGCCAATAGTGCGTGCCTCACCAATCCTCAAGGCAAAATGGTGGGCACTCACCTCTGGGCAGAGGCTGTGGCTCCAGCTGGGTGGTCTGCACCACCTACCCCAGCGGTGGCTGATGCCTCCACCCAGACGGAGCTGCCGAGGGGTGAGGCCGCCCTGCAGACTTCAGGCTGCTGGAAGTGCCCAGGCCTGTCCCCTGGGGCAGGTGGCAGACCTGCCTGCCAAGGGGTGCCCAGCTGGAGCGAGGAGTGGGAAGCAGCCCTGCAGACCCCAAGGTCAGTGCAGAAGGAGGGCAGGAGGTGCTCTAGGCATGCAGCAGAAGTTCCCCTGCAGCCTGTGGAGGGGCCTCTGGTGGAGCAGGCTGGTTCCTTTGTCCAGATTAATGCACAGTACTTAATTTATTTTTATCATTTCACTGCCCCAGGGATAGCTCCCTGTCCCCTGGAAGACTTATTTCCCTTTTTTTTCCAAGCCCTTGTCAGTGTGCTGCTACAGAAATTTACCTCCTGCAGGGTACCACACACTAACATTCCAGTTCTAGAAAATGGGGGTGTACTGCCAAGCACTGTACTGTGCATGGGGTACCGTACACTTACGGGTTAACCAGATTCCCCAGTGTACTGCTGAGCTCTTTACCGTGTAAGGGAGCACCATACACCAGATTTCCCCAAGACTCTTGCTTTATCCCTTCTACTCTTGCTTCATCCATCTCAAGCTGTGCCCCTCGCGGAGCTACGGAACCGTGGATCAGGGCTCCACACTTGCTTCATGCAGAAGTACATCTCAGTCACGCTTCACACACTAGTCTTGCCTGACCCCCAAGGCAATGCTTCATATTTCTTACCTTGGTCTGTGCACAGAGTTACCGGGTCAGTTCTCAAAGCCAGAGTGCCTACCTTGCTTTCTTCCCTAACTCTTCACCGATCCTGTCTTCTTAACCAGTCTCGGTTCTTTGTCAGCTCTCTGCACAACCACCGTCACCAAGGCACAGGCTGAAATCAGCGGGGCATGCCTTCCTGCTGCAGTGGTAATGGGGCTACTCAGAAGGCGACTGGATCCCGGATGAGCCCCGAATTTGTGAGAAACAATCTGCAGCCAATAACACAGGCTCAGGCGAGAATCTCACTGAAGCAGAATTTTTGTGTTTGCAATGGTGGGCATCCTGCAAGCAGGAGCGCACAGCAAAAGTATATCATAACCTTATGTTCCCTATTACCCAACACTTGATTCCTCCCCCATTTCCTCATTGGCTGAGTACTACAGGTTCTCAAACTACTCGACACTTATTACTATACCATGCATGTACAATTTTACTTGACCAACCATTAATTTCACCTTTTCCCCACCTTTTTTTCCTTCTCTTGTGACTGGAGGGGCCTGCAATTTTTTTTTATTTTAAGCCATCCTCCTTATTTTGGGACAGTGGGACATTCCCCTGTCCCCTTATCTGCCTAACATATCCCCCACCGTTAAGCCTGCACAATCACTTCTGAATATGCAAGGTTAGTGGAAGTTTCTACTGCAAAACCACAACTTATTTCTCACAGTGACCAGTGATAGGACCTGAGGAAATGGCTTGGAGCTGCAACCGGGGTGGTTCAGGCTTGATGTCAAGAAAAGGTTTCTTCACCATCAGGGTGGTCAGGCACTGGAACAAGGTCCACAGGGAACTGGTCACAGCATCAAGCCTGCCGGAGTTTAAACAGTTGGATAACACTCTCAGATACAAGGTCTCATTTTTTGGGTGGTCCTTTGAGGACCCAGGATTTGGACCCAGTGATCCTTGTGGCTCCCATCCAACCCCAGCCTCTCTGTGATTCTCTTTCTCGTGACAAGTCCTGGCAAACAATAAATTCACCCAGACAGAAGAGGCCCCTGCTGTACTGACGCGGAGGCTCACTATGCTGAGCTCTTTCTGCATGCAGCTCCCAGCCTCCCTCGATGCCTCCCCAACTTCCCCATGCAGCGTCTCCGGACAACCCTGACCTACCAGGCTGGGATAGGAGCACATCGCCCACCTGCTCCCACATGCCACTCCAGGTCAGACACCAGACACGCTTTGTGGCAAATCAGCAAATCATTGGGCTGTTTATTTTGTTTGAAGGCGTGCAGATGCAATTATGCTGTGGCGTTACTCTTGCAGTAGCAGATAGGAGATGCGAGAGGTTGGGGGAACAGGGCCACATCCAGCTGCAGCACAAAGTGCACATGGGGCCAGCTGGTCCCTCACGGGCTGAAGCAGAGCAGTTAGACACTGGGGTTGCTCCCTGCAGGGACAAGAAGAGACAGCGCCACATGGGGCCATGTCCCTGTCCCAAACCTAGTGCTCCAGGAGTCTTCCCAGGAAATCCAAGCAGTGGTTGGGCACAGCAGCACCCTTTTTGTGGGTACCACAGAGGGACACGACAAGCTGGGACCCCAAAACCTCCCTGGGGCTCCTGCCTGAACCCCCAGCCTCATTCTGTACCTGCGATCCAGCTGCTGGATCTTCAGTCACTGCCTGCAAGAGAGGAGCAGCCATGAGCCCCAGCACAGGAGCTCGGACAGGAAGGGCAGCAGCACCAGGAGTGGAACACAGCACCGCTGTGCTGGGAGCTCCAAGAGAAACCAGAGCCCCAAGACAGCCCCAGTGATGGGCAGAGGCTGGGGACATAGCTGTCACTCACCTGGTGCCACCTTGTAGCGCTTCTCCTTCTTCCCTGCAGACAGAAAGGGGCATCAGCACCAGCCACATGTCACGGCCAGGCTGGGGGCCTCCCAAAGGTGCCCCAGCTCCTCATACAGCCCCTCCAGCCCCTGCCTTCCTCCCGCACCCCTCTGCCTCATTCGCCCAGGCACCTTACCCTGCTTGCTCTTCCAGACAGCAAATCCGGCCAGGGCAGCAATGACAGCCACAACGGCGACAGCCACCCCCGCCACGATGGGGATCAGGTTGGACTGTGGCTCTGGGGGAAATTAGGGTCGTCAGCAGGGGAAGGAGGAGCCCCAGACCACCCCAGTCCCACACACCCCGTGCTGCTGGGCTTACCCCACGAGAAGAGGCCAGGCTGGGGCAGGCTGGCGTGCTCCACGCGGCACTGGTACTTGTCCTTGTCCCCCGGCAGGACATCGATGGTGGCCCAGGCATGGTAGGTGCCGTCACTGTTGGGCACGGTGCTCCCCCTCTGGGTCTCCTGCTCCTGGACCACGCCGTCCTTCAGCCAGCTGATGGAGATGGGCCGCGGGTAGAAGCCGTAAGCGCGGCAGGACAAGGTCAGGATCCTGTCGGCCTCCATCCCCGACACTCGGACCTCGGGGCGCTCTGGGGGGGGGGTGGCAGCCAGAGCCGGGCTTAGCTCCCTGCACTGGCCCTGCTCCTGCTTCCAGCCTGGTGCTGAATCCTCCCTCGACCTCACCTCTCCTCTCCAGTGCAGCCTTCCCATAGCTCACATATTTCTTCAGCCCCTCAATGCAGGTGTTCTCCAGGTAGTGCTTCTTCTGCTCAGCAACAATCCCTTTCTCCTCCCACTTTCTCTTGGTGATTTGTGCCCCAGCATCAGCTGCAGTGAATGTCAGCGTGTCCTTGTCAAAGACGAGGAAGTCCTTCCCATCATAGCCATGCTGCTCAAAGCCTCTGATGCTACCATCTTCGAGGAGGTCACAGCCAAACATACGCTGCCGTGTGTGAGAGCCTGTAACATAGCCAGGGACAGGGGGTGAGGGGCAGCCACAGTCCCGGCCCTTTAACAAGTTGCAGACCTCTCCGGCAGCACATGCAGGTGCCACACAATGCCCTGTCACAGACTCCTGCATCCCTGCAAGCCTGGTGCTGCCCCAAAATACTCACCGGAATATTTTGGGGCAGCAAGGGCCTTGTACAGGGTTGTAAATGCTGTGAGGTGACGAGGAGGTGAGATGGGGTAGGGGAAATCCCTCAGGTTTTGGGGTGGGGGCCTGAAGCACCATGGGGAAAGCAAGGGGCTGGGACAATGGGGGCAGGAGCCCCTCTGGCTCTGGGGGTCCTGACTGCTGTGGGGATGCTGAAGGGCTGGGATGGGGTGACCTGGAGCTCCCCAGCTCCAGGACAGGGGGCTCTGAGCAGCATGGGGGTGGCAGGGGGCTGGGTTGGGTCTGGAAGCACCCCTCTGGGTCTGGGACAAGGGACCCCAAGCACCGTGGGGCTGGGACAGGGCGCCTGGGAGCCCCGTGACAGCGACACCAGGCATGGACCCAACAGCACGGCTGGGGCTGGGGCAGCAGTGTTGGGGCAGGGCCAGGCCTCAGTGGGGCTGGAAACTCCCTTTCCCCCCTGCCCCACGACATCCACTCCCGCCCCCGTCAGAGCTACAGCCCGGCCTGCTCTCACCCCTGCTCTGGTTGTAGCGCTCCCGCAGTGTGTCCAGATTCACACGATAAATCTGCTCATTACTCCGTGAGCTCTGAGTGTCCCTGTCCCAGTACTGCTGGTCCACATTGGCGGCCATCCAGTCTGCCCGGGGCTCCATCCTCTGGGTCTCGCTGTCATAGCGCACGAAGACCTCCCCGTCCACGTACCCCACAATCACGAACTGCGGCAGCCCCGGGCCCGGGTCCGACACCGCGTAGAAGAAATAGCGCAGGGAGTGGGGCCCTGCGGGGAGAGTTGGGGCTGAGGGGCAGCCCCGAGGGGAGGCCGAGCCCGGGGTGCCCCGGAAGGGGAGGCCCGGGGGGTACCAGTGCCGGGAGAGCCCCATGGCCCCGCCCGCACTCACCGCTCGCTGCTCCGCCCAGGACCCCCAGCAGCAGCCCCAGGCCCAGCTCCAGGACCCCCACCCGCCCCAGCCCCATGGCTCCACTCTGCCCCTAGCCGCCTTCGGAGCTCGAAGGTATCCGACGGCTCCGGCCCCGCCCCGCGACGCGATTGGCGGCTCCGCCGCGAGTCTACCAATGACTAACCGGTGTTCTCGTGACGTCACCGGGCGCCGGGTAGATCGCGGTCCCGCAGGTTGCCAGAAGCGAAAGCGAAAGCGCTGCGGGCAGCGCGCGGCGGGGGCTGGGGACAGGGAAATCCCGGCCCCACCCGGACCCTTCCCCCCCCCACGCAACCCCCGCGTTTCTCGGCCCTGCCGTGGGCTGCAGCGGTGCCCGGGGACAGCAGGGCCACCCACTCAGCGATGGGGCACCCAGGACGTGTCCCCCTCGGGGCTGTGCCCAGGAGCGGGGGCAGCTGGCATCAGGCAGGACCCCGCTGGGGGCCATCTCCATCGCCACCTCCTGCCCTCCACCCGCAGACCAGGCGGGACAGGGCCACTCAGCCAGTTGTCTGTGGCCGTGCCCATGTGGCTTCTGAATGTGCCCAAGGACGCACACCCCACCAACCTGTGCCATAACGTGGTTGCCCACACCGTGACAAAGTTTCCCGGTGCTCAGATGGAGCCCCCTGTGCTCCAGCACCTTCATCCCCTTTGTGACTCTGGTTGGACTTTCTCCAGGTCTCTCTTGTGCTGGGGAGCCCAGCACTGGGCCCACAAGCGCTGAGCAGAGGCGAAGGATCACCTCCCTCGGCCTGCTCCAACACGGCTCCTGCTGCAGCCCAGGACACTGCTTGCTGCGCAGCCCAGGCAGGCTGTAAGGGTGTGTGGAAGGAGAGTTTCTGCTCCCTAGGGGAATCTGACCAAGGACCTCCTTCAGTGGGATGAGGGATAATAAGAAAAAGAGTAAGCCATAAAGAAGACCAGATGGGGACATAAGCCTGATCAGGTGGCAGTGGTGGGAACCAAAGCTGCTCACTCACACTGACTGATGGGGGCATGGGAGAGCGAGAGTGTTTCTTCCAGCAAGGCTGTTTGGAGACCTCATGCATTGGAAACCAATGGAAAAGGGGGAAACCAAGCAGAAACCAACCTCTAGCTGGACACAGACCTGACAGAACCAACATGGGCACAGTGACAAGAAAGGAACGTCCCCGTCATGCTCCCTGTTGGCAAGCAAGCAAGCAGAGGCGCTGCTTCCAGGAAGATCAGCCTGGACTTTGCGACTGATAAGATGTGAACCAGGAGCACCTTGGACTGGGAGTGGTGTGGGACTGGTGGGGGATGTGCAGGGCAGGGGAGCAGAAGGAACAAAGAGGTGGGGAGGCAGAAAAGGAAGGAAAGGGGCCAGCTGTGTGTGAAATAGGACCAGTCAGTGCTTGTCTGGCTGAGCGCTGTGCCCAACCACCAGTCTATCCTGTCTTCTTGTAACTTCTCATTAAACATTTTCTTCAATTTAGGGACTGCGGTGAGGGTGAGTGAGGCCAGTACAGGGCTCAGGGCCAGCAGCTGGAGTGGGGTGGCGAGTCACAGCCCATGGGCCTGGTGCTGGCTGCTGGGGGTGAGAGTCTCTGTGACTGGACACGTGTGTCTGTGTGTGTGTGTGTCTGTCCGTCTGTCTGTCTGTGAGACCTGTGCTCAGCTTGGCTGCTGGCTGACCCTCGGAAAGTGGCAGCTGCTTACCTCAGCCTGGGCAGAAATGCCAGGTCCCTGGGCACCCAGCTGGGCTCCAACATCTGGGCAGGATGGCACTGGGTGTTCCTGCCTGTCCTGGTCTGTACTGGTTCCAGTGACCAGGCAGGAGGGTTCTGGGCTGCAGCAGCTGGAGGAGATAGCCAGGCTCCTGACATCCCTTAACTCACCCCAACCCAGCCCAGCCTGTGGTGTCCAGCAGCCAACTGGTGTGGGTTGGAACCCGTACAATAGTGTGTAAAGTAAAGAACAGTGAAATTCGAGCATCTTTGGCAATTTTTATTGCTGACATTCCATGTAAGATTCCAGGAGTTCAAACCATTAAAAGCACCTTCTATGGTAATGGCTGATTCGCTGTCACAGGCCGATGAGGTTTTCAGGTCTGTTATAACAACTGCTTGTTATTCCCACCCGTACTGAATTGCTGGTGCATTGTAATGCACCATGGGGCCTAATCATATTGATGCCAGTAACAATTTAAGTTTGTATTGTTAAATTTGTTTTGTGGTAAAAGCTGTAAAACATGTACTTCAAGGCAAGGGCAAGATGATCCAGGCCTTGAGGATATCTAAAGGATGATTCATAAAAAAACTACTTAATCAGAAAGACCATTTGGTAAGGAAACATCCAACACATGTACTACTGAATGTGCTACTAATCAACATTTTGAAAATACTTGGCTAAAAAACAAAGGTATGAGTTTCTAATGCTCTAATACTAATGAGAACTATCCTCATTAGAATAGTAAAAATCATGTCCCTAGGCTGAGAGACCCCAGCCCAACAAGAGACCCTTCCCCTCTGAAGATGCACAGAACAATTTTGTCAAATCACCAGTATGCTCATTATGTAACCAATTAGAAATTAGAGGATTGTGCTAACATGTACATGTAGTGATAAGAGATTGTATAAAATGTGGCATGGAAAATCCTTAGGTGTGCCAGCTTAGCAAGAAACCACCTGGCACTTGCACAATTCTGAAATAGACAATATCTCGACCTAGTGTGTGGATAGGCTCATTGCACACTGGGTAAGGAATCCAAACTTTCTGTTGGACAACAACATGAGCATGCTTTGACAGGCTGTGGCTGATAATTTATAGCATCGTGGAATAAGTATGATGACTTGGGTTGATATCAAAATGTTTCATGGACTGGTTTTGCTAAGCACCAGAGTTCAGTATCCAGTGTTTGGTGTTTTTTTTTTTTTTTTTTGACAATGCCAGCAATCTATTGCATTGTCCACTTGAGATATGGCATTCATAAACTGATCAATACAGATGTCAATCAAGTTGTTGATAATGACACTGAACTGGGAGGATCTGTGGATTCCATCAAGGGTGGAGAGGCCTTGCAGAGGGATCTGGACGAATGGGAGAGATGGGCAGCTACCGACTGCAGGAACTTTAACAAGAACATGTGCCGGACCCTGCTCCTAGGCATATAAATCAAGAGGCTTTGAGTAATCTGGGAGCCCCAGCGCAGGGGCAGATGTTAAGGCATCTTTAATAGCTTTGAATGCCTTTTCCCTTTCCACTTCCCAGGAGATGGGTTCTATTTCCTCATCCTTGGTGCCCGCGGTTACAGGTGTAGTCAGTTCCCCCAGCCCTGGTACCCACAGTCTGTAAAAGCCGGCCCCATGTTCCCACAGTAGTAGCATTCTTTGCTTTCTCCCCTATTATTCCTCTCCCTTTATCCAGTCCCTCTTTCTTGACCCAGAACCAGGGTCTGACTTTCCCCTTCCTTGGACTCCTCTATTTCCTCCTCTAGCCTGCAAACTCCTCGTGAGCACTGCCACCCATAAATTATTTTCCTGTTCCTCGGTTCTCTTTTGTGCATTCATTGTGTCCACCTTCTCCATTTCCTCTCGCCCGTCATAAACAACTAGCGCTACACTCAAAATCTTCTGCAATGTCTCCCTTGCCAACCCAGCAGATGTTCCTTGACTCACTGCAGCCTACAGGGGGGTTTCCTGAGCTGGGGAAGCCCCAGGGGAGCACAGAGACATGCCCAAGGCCGGCAGCTCCTCCAAAGCAGCCAATGAGCCATGGGCAGGTCCAGCAGTGAGGGTGGCCACCCCTCAGTGTCCCCTGAGCATCCCCTGGGGAGTGTGGCCAACATGGTGTGTTGTGTGTGGTGCCTCAGCCGGGCCTGGCATGGCCACTGGTGCAGGAGAGAACCAGGAGGGCACCCCATGAGGGTGCCCCATGAGGGTGGGAGGCACCAGCAACACCTGCACTCCGCACCTGGGCCTGCGCAGGCCAATAGTGCGTGCCTCACCAATCCTCAAGGCAAAATGGTGGGCACTCACCTCTGGGCAGAGGCTGTGGCTCCAGCTGGGTGGTCTGGACCATTTGCCCCAGCGGTGGCCGATGCCTCCACCCAGACGGAGCTGCCGAGGGGTGAGGCCGCCCTGCAGACTTCAGGCTGCTGGAAGTGCCCAGGCCTGTCCCCTGGGGCAGGTGGCAGACCTGCCTGCCAAGGGGTGCCCAGCTGGAGCGAGGAGTGGGAAGCAGCCCTGCAGACCCCAAGGTCAGTGCAGAAGGAGGGCAGGAGGTGCTCTAGGCATGCAGCAGAAGTTCCCCTGCAGCCTGTGGAGGGGCCTCTGGTGGAGCAGGCTGGTTCCTTTGTCCAGATTAATGCACAGCACTTAATTTATTTTTATCATTTCACTGCCCCAGGGATAGCTCCCTGTCCCCTGGAAGCCTTATTTCCCTTTTTTTCCCAGCCCTTGTCAGTGTGCTGCTACAGAAATTTACCTCCTGCAGGGTACCACACACTAACATTCCAGTTCTAGAAAATGGGGGTGTACTGCCAAGCACTGTACTGTGCATGGGGTACCGTACACTTACGGGTTAACCAGATTCCCCAGTGTACTGCTGAGCTCTTTACCGTGTAAGGGAGCACCATACACCAGATTTCCCCAAGACTCTTCCTTTCTCCCTTCTACTCTTGCTTCATCCATCTCAAGCTGTGCCCCTCGCAGAGTTACGGAACCGTGGATCAGGGCTCCACACTTGCTTCATGCAGAAGTACATCTCAGTCACGCTTCACACACTAGTCTTGCCTGACCCAAGGCAATGCTTCATATTTCTTACCTTGGTCTGTGCACAGAGTTACCGGGTCAGTTCTCGAAGCCAGAGTGCCTACCTTGCTTTCTTCCCTAAGTCTTCACCGATCCTGTCTTCTTAACCAGTCTCGGTTCTTTGTCAGCTCTCTGCACAACCACCGTCACCAAGGCACAGGCCGAAATCAGCGGGGCATGCCTTCTGGCTGCAGTGGTAATGGGGCTACTCAGAAGGAGACTGGATCCCGGATGAGCCCCGAATTTGTGAGAAACAATCTGCAGCCAATAACACAGGCTTAGGCGAGGATCTCATTGAAGCAGCATTTTTGTGTTTGCAATGGTGGGCATCCTGGAAGCAGGAGCGAATAGCAAAAGTATATCATAACCTTATGTTCCCTATTAGCTGACACTTGATAACTCCTCTGTTTCCTCATTGGCTGAGAACTACAGGTTCACAAACTACTCAACACTTATTACTATACCATGTATGTACAATTTTATTTGACCAACCATTACCATGACAACCATACCCCCCACCGTTAAGCCTGCACAATCACTTCTGAATATGCAAGGTTAGTAGAAGTTTCTACTGCAAAACCACAACGTATTTCTCACAGTGACCAGTGATAGGACCTGAGGAAATGGCTTGGAGCTGCAACCGGGGTGGTCCAGGCTTGATATCAAGAAAAGGTTTCTTCACCAACAGGGTGGTCAGGCACTGGAACAAGGTCCACAGGGAACCGGTCACAGCATCAAGCCTGTTGGAGTTCAAGTAGTTGGATAACACTCTCAGATACAAGGTCTCATTTTTTGGGTGGTCCTTTGAGGACCCAGGATTTGGACCCAGTGATCCTTGTGGCTCCATCCAACCCCAGCCCCTCTGTGAATCTCTTTCTTGTGACAAGTCCTGGCAAACAATAAATTCACCCAGACAGAAGAGGCCCCTGCTGTACTGACGCATAGGCTCACTGTGCTGAGCTCTTTCTGCATGCAGATCCCAGCCTCCCTTGATGCGTCCCCAACCTCCCCACACAGCTTCTCCGGACAATCCTGACACACCAGGCTGGGATAGGAGCACCTTGCCCACCTGCTCCCACACGCCACTCCAGGTCAGACACCAGGCATGCTTTGTGGCAAATCAGCAGATCATTGGGCTATTTTGTTTGAAGGCGTGCAGATGCAATTATGCTGTGGCGTTGCTCTTGTGGTAGCAGATAGGAGATGCGAGAGATTGGGGGAACAGGGCCACATCCAGCTGCAGCACAAAGTGCACATGGGGCCAGCTGGTCCCTCACGGGCTGAAGGAGAGCAGTTAGACACTGGGTTTGCCCCCTGCAGGGACAAGAAGTGACAGCGCCACATGGGGCCACGTCCCTGTCCCAAACCTAGTGCTCCAGGAGTCTTCCCAGGGAATCCAAGCAGTGGTTGGGCACAGCAGCACCCTGCATGCGGGTACCACAAGGGGACACGACAAGCTGGGACCCCAAAACCTCCCTGGGGCTCCTGCCTGAACCAACAGCCTCGTTCTGTACCTGCGTTTGAGCTGCTGGATCCCCCATCGCTGCCTGCAAGAGAGGAGCAGCCGTGAGCCCCAGCCCAAGAGCTGGCACAGGAAGGGCAGCAGGACCAGGAGCGGAACACGACACCGCTGTGCTGGGAGCCCCAGGAGAAACCAGAGCCCCAAGACTGCCCCAGTGATGGGCAGAGTCTGGGGACATCACTGCCACCATCACTTACCTGGTGCCACGTTATAGCCCGTCTCCTTCTTCCCTGCAGACAGAAAGAGGCATCAGCACCAGCCACATGTCACGGCCAGGCTGGGGGCCTCCCAAAGGTGACCCAGCTCCTCACACAGCCCCTCCAGCCCCTGCCTTCCTCCACACCCCTCTGCCTCATCCACCCAGGCACTTTAACCTGCTTGCACTTCCAGACAGCAAATCCGACCAGGGAAGCAATGACAGCCACGACAGCAACAGCCACCCCCGCCATGATGTGGATCAGGTTGGACTGCGGCTCTGGGAGAAATTAGGGCCATCAGAATGGGGAGGGGGAGCCCCTGAACACCCCAGTCCCACACATCCCATGCTGCTGGGCTTACCCCACGAGAAGAGGCCAGGCTGGGGCAGGCTGGCGTGCTCCACGCGGCACTGGTACTTGTCCTTGTCTCCCAGCAGGACATCGATGGTGGCCCAGGCATGGTAGGTGCCGTCACTGTTGGGAAGGGTGCTCCCCCTCTGGGTCTCCTGCTCCTGGACCACGCCGTCCTTCAGCCAGCTGATGGAGATGGGCCGTGGGTAGAAGCCATGAGCGCGGCAGGACAAGGTCAGGATCCTGTCGGCCTCTATCCCCGACACTCGGACCTCGGGGTGCTCTGAGGAGGGGGTGGCAGCGAGAGCCGGGCTTAGCTCCCTGCACTGGCCCTGCTCCTGCTTCCAGCCTGGTGCTGCATCCCCTCTCGGCCTCACCTCTCCTGTCCAGCATGGCCTTCCCATAGCCCACATATTTCCTCAGCCACTCAATGCAGGTGTTCTCCAGGTAGTGCTTCTTCCGCTCAGCAGAAGTCCCTTCCTCCTCCCACTTCCTTTTGGTCACTTGTGCCCCAGCGTCCGCTGCAGTGTACGTCAGCGTGTCCTTGTCTAAGGCAATGAAGTCCTTCCCATCATAGCCAAGCTGATCAAAACCTCTGATGCTACTGTCCTCAAGGAGGTCACAGCCATACATCCACTGCAGCGTGTGAGACCCTGCAACACAACCAGGGGCAGGGCATGAGGGGCAGCCACAGTGCTGGCCCTTTAATGAGGCACAGACCCCTCCAGCAGCACATGCGGGTGCCACACATTGCCCTGTCCCAGAGTCCTGCACCCCTGCAAGGCTGGGCTGGGGCCCAGCACCAGAGTACTTTGGGGCAGCGAAGACCTTGTATGGGGTTGTAAATGCTGTGATGTGACGAGGAGCTGATATGGGTGGGGGGAATCCTTCAGGTTTTGGGGTGGGGGTCTGAAGCACCATGGGGAAAGCAAGGGGCTGGGACAATGGGGGCAGCAGCCCCTCTGGCTCTGGTGGTCCTCACTGCTGTGGGGATGCTGAAGGGCTGGGATCACAGAATCACAGAATCGTCTAGGTTGGAAGAGACCTCCAAGATCATCTAGTCCAACCTCAGCCCTAACACTAACAAGTCCTACACTAAACCATATCACTGAGGGCTACATCTAAACGTCTTTTAAAGACCTCCAGGGATGGCGACTCAACCACCTCCCTGGGCAGTCCATTCCAATGCCTAACAACCCTTTCAGTAAAGACGTCCTTCCTAACATCCAACCTAAATGATGGGATGGGGTGACCTGGAGCTCCCCAGCTCCAGGACAGGGGGTTCTGAGCAGCATGGGGGTGGCAAGGGGCTGGGTTGGGTCTGGAAGCACCCCTCTGGGTCTGGGACAAGGGACCCCAAGCACAGTGGGGCTGGGACAGGGCGGCTGGGAGCCCCGTGACAGCGACACCAGGCATGGACCCAACAGCACAGCCGGGGCTGGGGCAGCAGCATTGGGGCAGGGCCAGGCCTCAGTGGGGCTGGAAACTCCCTTTCCCCCCTGCCCCACGGCATCCACTCCCGCAGCCCTCAGAGCTGCGGCCTTGCCCACTCTCACCCCTGCTCTGGTTGTAGCGCTCCCGCAGTATGTCCAGGCCCACACGGAAAACCTGCTCAGAATTCTGAAAGTTCCGGGTGTTCCTGTCCCAGTACTGCTGGTCATCGATGGCCAACATCCAGTCCACCATGGCATCCGTCCTCTGAGTCTTGCTGTCGTAGCGCACGAAGACCTCCCCGTCCACGTACCCCACGGCCACAAACTGCCACATCCCTGGGCTCGGGTCCGACACCCCGGTGTAGAAATAATGCAGGGAGTGGGGCCCTGCGGGGACAGAGGGGGCTGAGGGGCAGCCCCGAGGGGAGGCTGAGCCCGGGGGGGGCCCGGGAGGGGATGGGGAGGGCCGGGGGTTCCGGATGCCGACCCCACCCGCACTCACCGCTCGCTGCTCCGCCCAGGACCCCCAGCAGCAGCAGCAGCCCCCGGCCAATCTCCAGGCCCAGGCCCCCCGCCCGTCCCGGACCCATGGCCCCGCTCTGCCCCAAGCCCCCTCTGGAGCTCGAAGGCATCCCACTGCTCTGGCCCCGCGCCGCAACGCGATTGGCGGCTCCGCAGAGCGCCTACCAATGGCTATCCGGTGTTTTCGTGACGTCACCGGGCGCCGGGCAAATAGCGGTCCCACAGGCTGCCAGAAGCGAAAGCGAAAGCGCTGCAGGTAGCGCGGGGGACCGGGAAACCCCGGCCCCACCCGGACCCTGCACCCCCACAAACCCCGCGTTTCTCGGCCCTGCCGTGGGCTGCAGCGGCGCCCGGGGGCAGCAGGGCCAGCCATGTAGCGATGGGAACACCTGCACTGTGCACCCGGGCCTTCACGGGCCAAGGGTGCACGCCTCACCGATCCTCGAGACAGAACGGTGGGCACTTGTCTCTGGGCAGGGGCTGTGGCTCTGGCTGGGTGGTCTGCACTGCCTGCTCCAGCGGTGGCTGATGCCTCCACCCAGATGGAGCTGCCGAGGGGTGAGGCTGCCCTGCAGACTTCAGGCTGCTGGAAGTGCCCAGGCCTGTCCCCTGGGGCAGGTGGCAGACCTGCCTGCCAAGGGGTGCCCAGCTGGAGGAATGCCGGCAGCAGGGGGCCGAGCTGCAGGAGGCAGGGAGAAGGCTGCGCAGCAGTAGGGAGGCTGAGGAGGAGTTGGACAGCTGGATCCTGCACAGTCGGCAGGGAACCCACAGCCCATAGCCAAATAGCCCCAAAATACCCCATCAGCACTCCCAGAAGAAGTGGGGCTGATAATGCAGAGAGAGGAAGCTGATAAGTCAAGTGCCAGCAGGAGGAAGACGCTTTCCCCAAATCCTCAGGTGCCCTTACAGAACTGCTTCACCTCTCTACAGACAGAAAAGACTCGTGGCAGGGGGTAGGGGATGAGTAAGAGAGCCCAGTCTATTCCCCTAACAACCAGTCCCACTAAGGAAAGGCCAAGGGTAATAGCAGCAGGAGACTCTTCTGAGAGGTACTGAGGCATCCATCTGCTGACCCAATCAGCTCTTGAGAGAAGTCTGCTGCTCACGGGGGTCCTGTATCAGGGCTGTCACCGAGAGTCTGCCAAGCCTCCTACAGCCTAAGGGCTCTTATCTGCTGCTGTTTCACATGGGCACGAGTGACAGAGCCAGGAGCAGTCAGAGGAGCGTCGAGAGGGATTACAGAGCCCTGGGAGCAGCAGTAAGGGACTGGGGAGCACAGGTAGTTTTTTCATGGGTGCTGCTGGTCAAAGAGAAGGGTATTGAAAGGGCCAGTCTGATCTGGCAAATCAATAGAGGGTTGCAGGAGAGGTGCCACAGACGGGTTCAGCTGCTTACACTGTGGGACTGGCTGTGAGAACCCTGGTTAAAGCATAACTTTTTTTCCACAATCCCCCCCTCTTCTTTTCTTACTCCTGTTGTTTTTGCAGCTCTTCACATCCTCTACTTCTGAGGTTTTAAAACACTAGGGCGCAATATTTTTATTTGGATGTCATGGGGGATGACAGATACACAATGCCATTATTACTATAATACTATAAAACAGTTGCTTGACCCAATCCCATCCAGGCAACCACAAGGTCAATTTTTCCCAAATGTCTTTAAATCCCCAGGAAGCCTCATCTTGGACCACCTCATGTAAGATCTTGGTTTTCTCCCCAGTATTTTTGAGATCCGTCTCAATTCGCCCCGTTTGGTCTACATATATACAGCAACTAGCATTAATTATAGTGCAAACCCCTCTTCACAAGTCCAGTAATAAATCCAGTACCATTAGATTCTGGAATACTATCTCTGACAGACTTGTCAACTCCTCTTGCAGTGCCCAGATCACATCTGAAGTGTTATTTTCTAATTCTTCAGCTATGGCTGAGATATTCACAATAGCTTTTTCTAATTCATTCACCCCTAACCAAGGGATAAACCACCTCACAGAACTGTGAAAAGCCATTCCCCTCTCCACTAGAGGATTAACTGAAGTCCTCTTGATTTTGCGGAGGTGGGCCTCAAGGAGGCCTGGGCTTTGGTTTTGCATATCCTCAATAATAGTTATGTTCAGAATTATTGCCCTGAGGGTGCAAGCTCCTTTCCATCCTAGGGGCAACACTTCCCTGTCCTTATTACCGCATAGCCAATACCACCCTTTGCCATTCAGAACTGGCCATCCAGTTACCGAATGACTCCTGCGCCGTGTTTGGTGTGCATTATATATATTAGCACTCCTATAATTACCATATTCGGTACAGTATAGATAATTCCCTACCTCACAGGTAACATTTCCACACCCAGGGTCAGTATTATTGCCCCCTGAATCTCCATCAGGATGAAGAATGATATTCATACGAACATAAAAAACAGAATACCCTGGCAACACTCTAATTCTATGTAATCCAACACTTTTCCCCAATAATAGGTGGTATTCGTTAATTTTTCCTAAGGACAAGTTAAATATTCGTTTACAATTAAGATTCACACTTCCTCCTAATTTTTTAATTTTAAAGGTTCTCCTATAGGAAGAATCTCTCGGGTCTCGGGGTCAACTGATGCCTTCATGCTGGTGTAATGAGTGTAATGAGTCCACCATTTCTCAGCTGTTCTTACTGTTGTCTCAGTAGTCTGGAGTACTTGGAACAGTACATCCCACTCATGTTGTAGCTTCAGTTCCCTCCCTGTTCATATCAGAACCCAATCTCCTGCTCGGAGACATAAAATAATTGCCCAGTGATCATTGTATCCCCTAGTCTCAGCTTGGTGTCCCCAAAAAGTAGCACTGTTATCCCAGTCCCTTCTACCCCTGTCACTGTAGGGTTTCATCAGTTAATTTAAGCCCTGGTATTTTACGGGCCGGCAACGACCTAGCTGCCCCAGTGCATTGGGTTTATGTGGCAAGGTTTTGGTAGAAGGGGGCTGCAAAGGTGGCCTCTGTCAGAAGAATCCAGCAGCTGCCCCATGTTAGATAAGGGCTCCGTGGTGGAGCAGGCTGGTTCCTTTGTCCAGATTAATGCACAGCACTTAATCAATTTATTTTTATCATTTCACTGCCCCAGGGATAGCTCCCTGTCCCCTGGAAGACTTATTTCCCTTTTTTCCCCAGCCCTTGTCAGTGTGCTGCTACAGAAATTTACCTCCTGCAGGGTACCACACACTAACATTCCAGTTCTAGAAAATGGGGGTGTACTGCCAAGCACTGTACTGTGCATGGGGTACCGTACACTCACGGGTTAACCAGATTCCCCGGCGTACTGCTGAGCTCTATACCATGTAAGGGAGCACCATATACCAGATTTCCCCAAGACTCTTCCTTTCTCCCTTCTACTCTTGCTTCATCCGTCTCAAGCTGTGCCCCTCGCAGAGCTACATAACCATGGATCAGGGCTCCACACTTGCTTCATGCAGAAGTACATCTCAGTCACGCTTCACACACTAGTCTTGCCTGACCCCCAAGGCAATGCTTCATATTTCTTACCTTGGTCTGTGCACAGAGTTACCGGGTCAGTTCTCAAAGCCAGAGTGCCTACCTTGCTTTCTTCCCTAACTCTTCACCGATCCTGTCTTCTTAACCAGTCTCGGTTCTTTGTCTGCTCTCTGCACAACCACCGTCTCCAAGGCACAGGCTGAAATCAGCGGGGCATGCCTTCCTGCTGCAGTGGTAATGGGGCTACCCAAAAGGCGACTGGATCCCGGATGAGCCCCGAATTTGTGAGAAACAATCTGCAGCCAATAACACAGGCTTAGGCGAGGATCTCACTGAAGCAGAATTTTTGTGTTTGCAGTGGTGGGCATCCTGCAAGCAGGAGCGCACAGCAAAAGTATATCATAACCTTATGTTCCCTATTACCCAACACTTGATTCCTCCCCCATTTCCTCATTGGCTGAGTACTACAGGTTCTCAAACTACTCGACACTTATTACTATACCATGCATGTACAATTTTATTTGACCAACCATTAATTTCACCTTTTCCCCACCTTTTTTTCCTTCTCTTGTGACTGGAGGGGCCTGCAATTTTTTTTTTATTTTAAGACATCCTCCTTATTTTGGGACAGTCTGTCCCCTGTCCCCTTATCTGCTTAACATATCCCCCACCGTTAAGCCTGCACAATCACTTCTGAATATGCAAGGTTAGTGGAAGTTTCTACTGCAAAACCACAACTTATTTCTCACAGTGACCAGTGATAGGACCTGAGGAAATGGCTTGGAGCTGCAACCGGGGTGGTTCAGGCTTGATGTCAAGAAAAGGTTTCTTCACCAACAGGGTGGTCAGGCACTGGAACGAGGTCCACAGGGAACTGGTCACAGCATCAAGCCTGCCGGAGTTTAAAGTTGGATAACACTCTCAGATACAAGGTCTCATTTTTTGGGTGGCCCTTTGAGGACCCAGGATTTGGACCCAGTGATCCTTGTGGCTCCCATCCAACCCCAGCCCCTCTGTGATTCTCTTTCTCGTGACAAGTCCTGGCAAACAATGAATTCACCCAGACAGAAGAGGCCTCTGCTGTACTGACGCATAGGCTCACTGTGCTGAGCTCTTTCTGCATGCAGCTCCCAGCCTCCCTCGACGCCTCCCCAACTTAACCCACGCAGCTTCTCCGGACAACCCTGACCTACCAGGCCGGGACAGGAGCACCTTGCCCACCTGCTCCCACACGCCACTCCAGGTCAGACACCAGACACGCTTTGTGGCAAATCAGCAGATCATTGGGCTGTTTATTTTGTTTGAAGGCGTGCAGATGCAATTATGCTGTGGCGTTGCTCTTGCAGTAGCAGATAGGAGATGTGATATTTTGGGGGAACGGGGCCACATCCAGCTGCAGCACAAAGTGCACATGGGGCCAGCTGGTCCCTCACGGGCTGAAGCAGAGTGGTTAGACACTGCGGTTGCTCCCTGCAGGGACAAGAAGAGACAGCGCCACATGGGGCCATGTCCCTGTCCCAAACCCACTGCTCCAGGAGTCTTCCCAGGGAATCCAAGCAGTGGTTGGGCACAGCAGCACCCTGTGTGTGGGTACCACAGAGGGACACAACAAGCTGGGACCCCAAAACCTCCCTGGGGCTCCTGCCTGAACCCCCAGCCTCATTCTGTACCTGCGATCCAGCTGTTGGATCCCCCGTCACTGCCTGCAAGAGAGGAGCATCCATAAGCCCAAGCACAGGAGCTCGGACAGGAAGGGCAGCAGCACCAAGAGTGGAACACAGCACCGCTGTGCTGGGAGCCCCAAGAGAAACCAGAGCCCCAAGACAGCCCCAGTGATGGGCAGAGGCTGGGGACATCGCTGTCACTCACCTGGTGCCACGTTGTAGCCCTTCTCCTTCTTCCCTGCAGACAGAAAGAGACATCAGCACCAGCCACATGTCACGGCCAGGCTGGGGGCCTCCCAAAGGTGCCCCAGCTCCTCATACAGCCCCTCCAGCCCCTGCCTTCCTCCCGCACCCCTCTGCCTCACCCGCACAGACACCTTACCCTGCTTGCTCTTCCAGACAGCAAATCCAGCCAGGGAAGCAATGACAGCCACAACGGCAACAGCCACCCCCGCCACGATGGGGATCAGGTTGGACTGTGGCTCTGGGAGAAATTAGGGCCGTCAGGAGGGAGCCCCCAAGCACCCCAGTCCCACACACCCCATGCTGCTGGGCTCACCCCACGAGAAGAGGCCAGGCTGGGGCAGGCTGGCGTGCTCCACACGGCACTGGTACTTGTCCCTGTCCCCTGGCAGGACCTCGATGGTGGCCCAGGCATGGTAGGTGCCGTCACTGTTGGGCACGGTGCTCCCCCTCTGGGTCTCCTGCTCCTGGACCACGCCGTCCTTCAGCCAGCTGATGGAGATGGGCCGCGGGTAGAAGCCGTGAGCGCGGCAGGACAAGGTCAGGATCCTGTCGGCCTCCATCCCCGACACTCGGACCTCGGGGCGCTCTGGGGGGGGGGTGGCAGCCAGAGCCGGGCTTAGTTCCCTGCACTGGCCCTGATCCTGCTTACAGCCTGGTGCTGAATCCTCCCTCGACCTCACCTCTCCTCTCCAGTGCAGCCTTCCCATAGCTCACATATTTCTTCAGCCCCTCAATGCAGGTGTTCTCCAGGTAGTGCTTCTTCTGCTCAGCAACAATCCCTTTCTCCTCCCACTTTCTCTTGGTGATTTGTGCCCCAGCATCAGCTGCAGTGAATGTCAGCGTGTCCTTGTCAAAGACGAGGAAGTCCTTCCCATCATAGCCGTGCTGCTCAAAGCCTCTGATGCTACCATCTTCGAGGAGGTCACAGCCAAACATACGCTGCCGTGTGTGAGAGCCTGTAACATAGCCAGGGACAGGGGGTGAGGGGCAGCCACAGTCCCGGCCCTTTAACAAGTTGCAGACCTCTCCGGCAGCACATGCAGGTGCCACACAATGCCCTGTCACAGACTCCTGCATCCCTGCAAGCCTGGTGCTGCCCCAAAATACTCACCAGAGTATTTTGGGGCAGCAAGGGCCTTGTACAGGGTTGTAAATGCTGTGAGGTGACGAGGAGGTGAGATGGGGTAGGGGAAATCCCTCAGGTTTTGGGGTGGGGGCCTGAAGCACCATGGGGAAAGCAAGGGGCTGGGACAATGGGGGCAGCAGCCCCTCTGGCTCTGGGGGCCCTGACTGCTGTGGGGATGCTGAAGGGCTGGGATGGGGTCACCTGGAGCTCCCCAGCTCCAGGACAGGGGGTTCTGAGCAGCATGGGGGTGGCAAGAGGCTGGGTTGGGTCTGGAAGCACCCCTCTGGGTCTGGGACAAGGGACCCCAAGCACCGTGGGGCTGGGACAGGGCAGCTGGGAGCCCCCTGACAGCGACACCAGGCATGGACCCAACAGCACGGCTGGGGCTGGGGCAGCAGTGTTGGGGCAGGGCCAGGCCTCAGTGGGGCTGGAAACTCCCTTTCCCCCCTGCCCCACGGCATCCACTCCCGCCCCCGTCAGAGCTACAGCCCGGCCCCCTCTCACCCCTGCTCTGGTTGTAGCGCTCCCGCAGCGTGTCCAGATTCACACGATAAATCTGCTCATTACTCCGTGAGCTCTGAGTGTCCCTGTCCCAGTACTGCTGGTCCACATTGGCCGCCATCCAGTCCGCCCGGGGCTCCATCCTCTGGGTCTCGCTGTCATAGCGCACGAAGACCTCCCCGTCCACGTACCCCACAATCACGAACTGCGGAAGCCCCGGGCCCGGGTCCGACACCGCGTAGAAGAAATAGCGCAGGGAGTGGGGCCCTGCGGGGAGAGTTGGGGCTGAGGGGCAGCCCCGAGGGGAGGCCGAGCCCAGGGTGCCCCGGAAGGGGAGGCCCGGGGGGTCCCTGTGCCGGGAGAGCCCCATGGCCCCGCCCGCACTCACCGCTCGCTGCTCCGCCCAGGACCCCCAGCAACAGCAGCCCCAGGCCCAGGCCCAGCTCCAGGACCCCCACCCGTCCCGGCCCCATGGCTCCGCTGTGCCCCAAACCGCCTCCGGAGCTCGAAGGTATCCGACGGCTCCACCCCGCGACGCGATTGGCGGCTCCGCCGCGAGTCTACCAATGACTAACCGGTGTTCTCGTGACGTCACCGGGCGCCGGGTAGATCGCGGTCCCGCAGGTTGCCAGAAGCGAAAGCGAAAGCGCTGCGGGCAGCGCGCGGCGAGGGCTGGGGACAGGGAAATCCCGGCCCCACCCGGACCCTTCGCCCCCCTACGCAACCCCCGCGTTTCTCGGCCCTGCCGTGGGCTGCAGCGGTGCCCGGGGACAGCAGGGTCACCCACTCAGCGATGGGGCACCCAGGACGTGTCCCCCTCGGGGCTGTCCCCAGGGGCGGGGGCAGCTGGCATCAGGCAGGACCCCGCTGGGGGCCATCTCCATCGCCACCTCCTGCCCTCCACCCACAGACCAGGCGGGACAGGGCCACTCAGCCAGTTGTCCGTAGCCGTACCCATGTGGCTTTTGAATGTGTCCAAGGACGCACACCCCACCAACCCGTGCCAACACGGGCACAGTGACAAGAAAGGAACGTCCCCGTCATGCTCCTTGTTGGCAAGCAAGCAAACAGAGGCGCTGCTTCCAGGAAGATCAGCCTGGACTTTGCAACTGATAAGATGTGAACCAGGAGCACCTTGGACTGGGAGTGGTGTGGGACTGGTGGGGGATGTGCAGGGCAGGGGAGCAGAAGGAACAAAGAGGTGGGGAGGCAGAAAAGGAAGGAAAGGGGCCAGCTGTGTGTGAAATAGGACCAGTCAGTGCTTGTCTGGCTGAGCGCTGTGCCCAACCACCAGTCTATCCTGTCTTCTTGTAACTTCTCATTAAACATTTTCTTCAATTTAGGGACTGGGGTGAGGGTGAGTGAGGCCAGTGCAGGGCTCAGGGCCAGCAGCTGGAGTGGGGTGGCGAGTCACAGCCCATGGGCCTGGTGCTGGCTGCTGGGGGTGAGAGTCTCTGTGACTGGACACGTGTGTCTGTGTGCGTGTGTCTGTCCGTCTGTCTGTCTGTGAGACCTGTGCTCAGCTTGGCTGCTGGCTGACCCTCGGAAAGTGGCAGCTGCTTACCTCAGCCTGGGCAGAAATGCCAGGTCCCTGGGCACCCAGCTGGGCTCCAACATCTGGGCAGGATGGCACTGGGTGTTCCTGCCTGTCCTGGTGTGTACTGGTTCCAGTGACCAGGCAGGAGGGTTCTGGGCTGCAGCAGCTGGAGGAGATAGCCAGGCTCCTGACATCCCTTAACTCACCCCAACCCAGCCCAGCCTGTGGTGTCCAGCAGCCAACTGGTGTGGGTTGGAACCCGTAGAATAGCGTGTAAAGTAAAGAACAGTGAAATTCGAGCATCTTTGGCAATTTTTATTGCTGACATTCCATGTAAGATTCCAGGACTTCAAACCATTAAAAGCACCTTCGATGGTAAATGCTGATTCGCTGTCACAGGCCGATGAGGTTTTCAGGTCTGTTATAACAACTGCTTGTTATTCCCACCCGTACTGAATTGCTGGTGCATTGTAATGCACCATGGGGCCTAATCATATTGATGCCAGTAACAATTTAAGTTTATATTGTCAAATTAGTTTTGTGGTAAAAGCTGTAAAACATGTACTTCAAGGCAAGGGCAAGATGATCCAGGCCTTGAGGATATCTAAAGGATGATTCTTAAAAACCTGCTTAATCAGAAAGACAATTTGGTAAGGAAACATCAACACATACTACTGAATGCGCTACTAATCAACTTTTTAGAAATACTTGGCTAAAAAACAAAGGTATGAGTTTCTAATGCTCTAATACTAATGAGAACTATCCTCATTAGAATAGTAACAATCATGCCCCTAGGCTGAGAGACCTCAGCTCAACAAGAGACCCTTCCCCTCTGAGGATGCACAGAACGATTTTGTCAAATCAGCAGTATGCTTTTTATGTAACCAATTAATTTCACCTTTTCCCCACCTTTTTTTCCTTCTCTTGTGACTGGAGGGGCCTGCAATTTTTTTTTATTTTAAGCCATCCTCCTTATTTTGGGACAGTGGGACATTCCCCTGTCCCCTTATCTGCTTAACATATCCCCCACCGTTAAGCCTGCACAATCACTTCTGAATATGCAAGGTTAGTGGAAGTTTCTACTGCAAAACCACAACTTATTTCTCACAGTGACCAGTGATAGGACCTGAGGAAATGGCTTGGAGCTGCAACCGGGGTGGTTCAGGCTTGATGTCAAGAAAAGGTTTCTTCACCAACAGGGTGGTCAGGCACTGGAACGAGGTCCACAGGGAACTGGTCACAGCATCAAGCCTGCCGGAGTTTAAAGTTGGATAACACTCTCAGATACAAGGTCTCATTTTTTGGGTGGCCCTTTGAGGACCCAGGATTTGGACCCAGTGATCCTTGTGGCTCCCATCCAACCCCAGCCCCTCTGTGATTCTCTTTCTTGTGACAAGTCCTGGCAAACAATGAATTCACCCAGACAGAAGAGGCCCCTGCTGTACTGACGCATAGGCTCACTGTGCTGAGCTCTTTCTGCATGCAGCTCCCAGCCTCCCTCGATGCCTCCCCAACTTCCCCATGCAGCTTCTCCGGACAACCCTGACCTACCAGGCCGGGACAGGAGCACCTTGCCCACCTGCTCCCACATGCCACTCCAGGTCAGACACCAGGCATGCTTTGTGGCAAATCAGCAAATCATTGGGCTGTTTATTTTCACAGAATCACAGAATCGTCTAGGTTGGAAGAGACTTCCAAGATCATCTAGTCCAACCTCAGCCCTAACACTAACAAGTCCTACACTAAACCATATCACTAAGGGCTACATCTAAACGTCTTTTAAAGACCTCCAGGGATGGCGACTCAACCACCTCCCTGGGCAGCCCATTCCAATGCCTAACAACCCTTTCGGTAAAGAAGTTCTTCCTAACATCCAACCTAAACCTCCCCTGGCGCAACTTTAGCCCATTCCCCCTCGTCCTGTCACCAGGCATGTGGGAGAATAGACCAACCCCCACCTCTCTACAGCCTCCTTTAAGGTACCTATAGAGAGCGATGAGGTCTCCCCTGAGCCTCCTCTTCTCCAGGCTAAACAACCCCAGCTCCCTCAGCTGCTCCTCTTAAGACTTGTTCTCCAGACCCCTCACCAGCTTCGTTGCCCTTCTCTGGGCTCTCTTGAGCACCTCCATGTCCTTCTTGTAGCGAGGGGCCCAAAACTGAACACAATACTCAAGGTGCGGCCTCACCAGAGCCGAGTACAGGGGGACAATCACCTCCTTAGACCTGCTGGCCACACTGCTTCTTATGCAAGCCAGGATGCTGTTGGCCTTCTTGGCCACCTGAGCACACTGCTGGCTCATATTCAGCCGACTATTTTGTTTGAAGGCGTGCAGATGCAATTATGCTGTGGTGTTGCTCTTGCAGTAGCAGATAGGAGATGCGAGAGGTTGGGGGAACGGGGCCACATCCAGCTGCAGCACAAAGTGCACATGGGGCCAGCTGGTCCCTCACGGGCTGAAGCAGAGCAGTTAGACACTGGGGTTGCTCCCTGCAGGGACAAGAAGAGACAGCGTCATATGTGTCCGTGTCCCTGTCCCAAACCTACTGCTCCAGGAGTCTTCCCAGGGAATCCAAGCAGTGGTTGGGCACAGCAGCACCCTGTGGGGGGGTACCACAAAGGGACATGACAAGCTGGGATGCTCCAACCTCTCTGGGGCTCCTCCCTGAACCCCCAGACTTGTTCTGTACCTATGGTCCAGCTGCTGGATCTCCAGTCACTGCCTGCAAGAGAGGAGCGTCTGTGAGCCCCAGCCCAGGAGCTGGCACAGGAAGGGCAGCAGCACCAGGAGCTGAACACGACACCACTGTGCTGGGAGCCCCAAGAGAAACCAGAGCCCCAAAACTGCCCCAGTGATGGGCAGAGTCTGGGGACATCTCTGTCACTCACCTAACGCCACGTTGTAGCCCTTCTCCTTCTTCCCTGCAGACAGAAAGAGGCATCAGCACCAGCCACATGTCACGGCCAGGCTGGGGGCCTCCCAAAGGTGCCCCAGCTCCTCATACAGCCCCTCCAGCCTCTGCCTTCCACCCACACCCCTCTGCCTCATCCGCCCAGGCACTTTACCCTGCTTGCTCTTCCAGACAGCGAATCCAGCCAGGGCAGCAATGACAGCCACAACGGCAACAGCCACCCCCGCCACGATGGGGATCAGGTTGGACTGTGGCTCTGGGGGAAATTAGGGCCGTCAGGAGGGGGAGGGGGAGCCCCCAAGCACCCCAGTCCCACACACCCCATGCTGCTGGGCTCACCCCACGAGAAGAGGCCAGGCTGGGGCAGGCTGGCGTGCTCCACACGGCACTGGTACTTGTCCCTGTCCCCTGGCAGGACCTCGATGGTGGCCCAGGCGTGGTAGGTGCCGTCACTGTTGGGCACGGTGCTCCCCCTCTGGGTCTCCTGCTCCTGGACCACGCCGTCCTTCAGCCAGCTGATGGAGATGGGCCGTGGGTAGAAGCCGTGAGCGCGGCAGGACAAGGTCAGGATCCTGTCGGCCTCCATCCCCGACACTCGGACCTCGGGGCGCTCTGAGGAAGGGGTGGAAGCAAGAGCCAGGCTGAGCTCCCTGCACTGGCCCTGCTCCTGCTTACAGCCTGGTGCTGCATCCCCTCTTGACCTCACCTCTCCTCTCCAGCATGGCCTTCCCATAGCTCACATATTTCTTCAGCCCCTCAATGCAGGTGTTCTCCAGATAATGCTTCCTGCGCCCAGCAACAATCCCTTCCTCCTCCCACTTCCTCTTGGTGATTTGTGCCCCAGCATCTGCCGCAGTGTACGTCAGCGTGTCCTTGTCAAAAGCAAGGAAGTCCTTCCCATCATAGCCATGCTGCTCAAACCCTCTGATGCTACCGTCCTCAAGGAGGTCACAGCCGCACATGTACTGCAGCGTGTGAGACCCTGAAACACAACCAGGGGCAAGGGGTGAGGGGCACCCCTTCAGTGGGGCACAGACCCCACTAGCAGCGCACGCAGGTGCCACACAGAGCCCTGTCCCAGAGCCCTGCACCCCAGCACAGCTGCGCTGGCAGCCAGCCCCATGGCACCTCGGGACAGCGAGGAGCTGGGACGGGGTCCTGAATGATGGGAGGTGATGAGGAGCTGAGACAGGATCAGGGGAGCTCCTCTGGGGCTGGGACAAGGGACCGCATGCATCTGGGGATGCCCCTGCCCCGTGGCACCCACTCCCACCACCCCCAGAGCCATGGCCCAGCCCGCTCTCACCCCTGCTCTGGTTGTAGCGCTCCCGCAGCGTGTCCAAGTCCACGCGGTAGTTCTGCTCGTCATTCTGGGCGATCTCGCTCTGCCTGTCCCAATACTGCTGACCCTCGTTGGCCGCCATCCAGTCCACCCGGGGCTCCATCCTGTGGGTCTCGCTGTCATAGCGCACGAAGGCCTCCCCGTCCACGTACCCCACAATCACGAACTGCGGCAGCCCCGGGCCTGGGTCCGACACCGCGGTGTAGAAATAATGCAGGGAGTGGGGCCCTGCGGGGACAGGGGGCAGCTCAGGGGCAGCCCCGAGGCGAGGCCGAGCCCGGGGGGGGGGCCGGGAGGGGAAGGGGAGGCCCGGGGGGGGCCAGTGCCCACCCGCACTCACCTCTCGCCGCCCCGCCCAGGACCCCCAGCAGCAGCAGCAGGAGCAGCAGCAGCAGGCGGAGGACCCCCGCCCGCCCCGGTCCCATGGCCCCGCTTTGTCCCGATCTGCGCCCCGCTCTGCCCAGCTCTGCGTCCCGCGCCGCCATTGGTCCTGCCGACGCCAACCTGCCAATGGCGACTTAGAATCTCTCCTGACGTCATCGGGCGCCGGGCAGATCCCGCTCCGGAGGGTTCCCAGAAGCTAAAAGCGAAAGCGAAAGGGACTGGGACAGGGAAACCGCGGCGCCCCCCGCCCTTCCCCTCTCCCGTCCCCTGTTTTCCCGACCTTGCCGTGGGCTGCAGCAACGCCCGGGGACCCCAGGGCCATCCGCGCAGCGATGGGGCACCCAGGACGTGTCCCCATCGGTGCTGTGCGATAGAAAGTTGGGACGCGTTACCCGGTGTGCAATGAGACAATCAATCCACACACTAGGTCGAGACAGTGTTTATTTCAGAATTCCACAAGTCTGGGCGCCAGGAGGTTTCCCTCTAAGCTGGAAGACCTCCGTGCCTCACTTGTATCTTATTACTACATTTACATGTTAGTACAATCCTGTAACTTCTAATCAGTTATTAGAATTAATTAGAATTAGAATTAGAATTAGAATTAGAATTAGAATTAGAATTAGAATTAGAATTAGAATTAGAATTAGAATTAGAATTAGAATTAGAATTAGAATTAGAATTAGAATTAGAATTAGAATTAGAATTAGAATTAGAATTAGAATTAGAATTAGTTAGTACAATCCTCTAATTAGCCTACGGCTGACTTGACAAAATCATTCTGCACGTCCTCAGAGAGGAAGGGTCTCTTGTTGGGCTGGGGTCTCCCAGCCAATGATATTTTTTTTCTATTATAATGAGGATAGTTCATGGATAGTTCACTTTATAATATCTTTGTTTTTCAGCCGATTATTTTAACACAGCAAGCTGAGCCCCCCCCTCCCCCTCCTCCCCTCCCAACCCAAGCTCCCTAGGGCTCCAGCCTGAACCCCCGGTCCTGCACCATACCCGTGATTGACTTTTTGGATCCTCTGTTTCTGCCTGTGAGAGAGGAGCAGCCCTGAGCCCCGGCCCAGGAGCTGACAGAGGAGCCTCATCAGTGCCCGAAGTGGAGGATGGCACCACTGTGCTGGATGCCCGAAGAAATAACCAGAGCCCCAAGATTGCCCCAGTGCACGGCAGAGGCTGGGGACATCAGCACCAGCCACATGTCACGGCCAGTCTGGGGGCCTCCCAAAGGTGCCCCAGCTCCTCATACAGCCCCTCCAGCCCCTGCCTTCCTCCCGCACCCCTCTGCCTCTCCCGCCCAGGGACTTTACCCTGTTTGCTCTTCCAGACAGCAAATCCGACCAGGGCAGCGATGACAGACGTGATGGTGACGGCCACCCCCGCCACGATGGGGATCAGATTGGACTGTGGCTCTGGGGGAAATTAGGGCCATCAGGAGGGGAAAGGGGCACCCCAGAACACCCCAGCCCCACACACCTCATGCTGCTGGGCTCAGGACCAGGACTCCCAGCAGCAGCAGCCCCACCCCCGTTGCCCCCCCGTGGGCACCGTGGAAATTTCGTCTTCCAATGGCTTCTGGAAGCTCTCCTGACGTCACCGGTTGCTGGACAGATCCCGGTCCCGAGCATTGCGAGACACAATCTGCCCTTAGTGGAGCCGTGTTGGCTGTCACCAATCACCTCTGTGACCTCCATCAGCCTTGGCTAATTTCCAGGAGAATCTGCTCCGCTATTTGGCTGGGCACAAAGGTGAGACTGACTGGCTTGTAGTTCCCTGGGTCTTCTTTTTTTTTTTTTTTTCCTTTTTAAAAATGGGTGTTATGTTTCCCCTCTTCCAGTCAGTGGAAATTTCATTGGGCTGCCACAGCTTCTCGATTATAGTGGGCAGTGGCTGAGCAGATATATTCAACAGTTTCTTCAAGACTCATAAATGTATCTCATCAGGTCCCACGGCCTTGTGCACCTTTAGTTTCTTTAGATGGTCTAGAACCTGAGCTTCTCCCCATTGCACCTCACAGAATCCATGGGACACCCATTTCCCCCCCTGCCCATAGATTCCTCATTTTCCCCCTGCCTTCTAGGGTCCCATACCCTCCACAGCCCCGTAGCCCCCCCCCCCCCCCCCCACTGCCCCGTAGACACTCATATCCCATTTCCCCACAGCACCCTCCCCTTCTGTTTCCCCTCATCCACGTGGATCCTTGATCAGGGTCGATGCCCTTGGGGCCTGTGGGTGAACCTAGACATCCACCCCCCCCCAGTTAATGATTGACCCTCACTCCAGTGTCTTTGTGTCCCTGGCCCTGGCAGCCTCACAACATCAGTGCCATGGGGTCTTGCTGGGCCTTTGGCCTCCTCCTCCTCCTCTCCTTCCTGCCACTGATGGAGGGCAATGCCCAGGACCCTGAGTATGGGGCTATGAGGCACCTATGGGACTGGGAGGGTGGGCTATGGGGTTGGGGGTGACTGTGGGGCATCTGCGGGGCTGGTGGGGACTATGAAGGCCCTACAAGGTCTGTGAGAGACTACAGGGCAGCTGTGGGGCTGGGGAGGCTGTGGGACTGGGAGCAACTATGGGGCAGTTATGGGGTTCGGGTGCTATGGAGCCCTGTGGGAATGGTGGGGGATTACTGTGCACCTGTGTGGCTGGGGGGGGGGGAGGGGGGGGGTTACAGGTCTGGGGCTGTATGGGGTTCCAATGGGATCTGGGAGGGGTTATGGACCTCTATGGGGACTGTGGCATCAGGGTGCTTATGGGGTCTGTGAGGGACAGTGGGACACCTACCTGAGGAACAGGGGAGGCTAAGAAGCAACTCTGGGGCTGGTGGCAGCCATGGGTCAGGCAATGCCTCCCCCAGGCTTGTGCTGGTGGCCCCTCGGCGTGCGGCTCTTGGGGCACCCCTGGGGCTGCTGGTGGCAGCTGTGGGGCCGGTGACCGGGACAGTGACAGCGTGGCCTGAAGGCAGCCGTGGGGCAGGGCCCTGTGCACCCCCGACCCCCTTCTCCCTTGCATCCCACAATGACTTCAACCAGCTCCTGCACATTGAGGTACAGGGACATGGGGGCACTGGGGGCATGGGGGCACTAGGGGACATCCTTGTGGAGCACAAGGACTCTGGGACATTGCTACGGGGTAGCGGGATTGAGGACACCCTCACAGCACACAGGGACACAAAAATGTCCCTGTGGGCTGTGGGGACACAAGGACACGTGCCCCTACATCCTTTGGGTCTCCCCTTCCCATGTCACCCTACACCTCTTCCCTGGAGCCCCCATGCCTGCAGTGTCCCCCCTGCCCCCCAATGTCTCCTGTGTCCCCCATGTCCCTCCCCATTCCCCATGTTTCTGCCATGTCCCTCAGTGGCCCCCTATGTCCCCCTGTGTCCAACCATGTCCTCCATGTTCCCCCTGATGTCCCAATTCCCCCCATGTCTCCATTTCCCTCTATGTCCCCATGTCCCCCCCATGCTCCCCTATGTCTCCTGTGTCCCCAATGTCCCTCCCTATCTTTCATGTCCCCCCATATCCCTCCATATCCCCCCTGCCATGTCCCCATTTTCCCCCTGTCCCCATCTTCCCTGCATCCCTCCATGTCTCCCCAGTGTCCCCATGTCCTCTGCAGGTCACCCCAGTGCAGGCCGAGCGCTGTGGGGTGCTGCGGGGGGCTGGGGGCCGGGTGCTGCTCCTGGAGGCCCAGAGTGCCCAGCTGCCTCCCCCCGGCACCCGGCTGGTGCGGGTGGCCATGGGGGGGTCCAGGGGCCACCTGATCATCCAGACTGACAAACCCCTCTACGCCCCCCGCCAGACAGGTGAGCCCCTGCCCACCAGATCCATCCCAGATCTACCCACATCCCCCCCCCCAATTCACCCTGAATGCCCCAACCCCCTAAATCCATCCCCAATCCATCCCGAATTCCACCCTCAATCCCCCAGATCCACTCCAATCCACCCCAACTGGCCCAAATCCACCCAATTACCCAAATCCCTCCCAAATCCTCTCCAAATCCTCCAATCCATCCCAAATGTCCCCCATGCACCCAAAGCCACCAAATTCCCCCCGAATCATTTCCAAATCCCCCAAATATGTTCAGAATACTCCCAACCCCCCAAATCTATCCCAAATCCACCCAATTTCCCCTTAAATCAACCATTATCCCCCAAATCCACCCCTAATCTTCCCAATCCATCCAAATCAGCTCAAAACCTCCCAACCCTTCCAATTCATCCCAAATCCTCACACTTCCATCCCAAACACCCCCAATCCACCCAAATATCCCCAGATGCCCTCATTCATCCCCCATACAGTTCTTTGCATGTCTGTATATCCTTTCTTGCACCACATACCCTTCCATGAGCTTCCTATATTCTATATTCCTATATTCTTCTACAACCCCCTGTACCTGTTATACCTCCACGTGTCCCTACATATTATTCCGCACCCCTATAGATCTTCCTGCACCCCTATATATTACCCTGCAGCCCATGGAGCTCCCTGCAACCCCATAAACCCTGCAAGTTCCCATATGTCCCTATGTCCCCAGTGCGCTTCCGTGTCTTCTCCATGGACCCTGACCTGCAGCCAAACCCCGAACCCATCCTGGTCACCATCACGGTATGGGCCCTATGGGACTGTCGCTGTGGGGTGGCCCTATGGGGCTGGGACAGCCTATAGAGCTGGGGCTGTTGTGCTAGGGTAGCCCTATATGGGTTATGGTTATGGAGCAACCCTATGAGGCTGGGATGGCCCTATAAGGCTGGGGCTGTGGGACAGTCCTAGAGGATTCGGGTGACCCTAGAGGGCTGGGGTTTTGGGGCTGAGTTTGGGCCCTATATTCTCTCTGTGCTCCCCAGAACCCTCTGGGGGCGCGGGTGCGGGAGGGACAGCGGGTGCCCCTGGACACCGTGTTGAGCGACCAGCTGGTGCTGCCTGACATTGCCCTGTAAGTAGGGTGGGGGGGACTATTGGGCTGGGGGGGCTATGGGGCAGTAGGGGGACGTGGGGTGGTAGTGGGCTGTGGGGTGGTATGGGAGGATATAGAGCAGTGGGGCTACAGGGGGCTGAGGAGGGCTGTAGAGGTTTGTGGAGTGTTATTGGGGCTGTATTTTTGGGGTACTGGTGAGGCTTAGTTGTGCACAGTGGGGTGTCATGGGGCTACAAGGGGTTGGGGGCTATGGGGTCTATAGAAGGGCTATAGGTGGCTGGGGGTTATGGAGGCTGTAGGGAACTAGGAGCCATAGGGGTTAGAGGGGAATACGGGGGGCTACAGGCAGAGATAAAGAGGGCTGGGGGCCGCAGGTGAGCTGGAGGGGTGTGGGAACTATGGGGTTATTGGGGGTACTATAGGGGCCATAAAGGGCTTACTGGGGACCACTGAGGCCATAGGGGCCATAAGGCGCTATTGGAGACTATAGGCGTGATATGGGGGCCATTGGGAACCATAGAGGTTATAGGGGGCTATGGGGTCTATTGGGGACCATAAGGGCTATAGGGGGCTAAAGGAGCTATAGGGGGCTATGGGGGGGCTATAAGGGACCGTAGGGGCTACAGGTGCCCCCGTGTCCCCCAGGCCGGGGACGTGGCACGTGCGGGCCCAGCTGGCGGCCAGCCCGGACACCAACGGCTCAGCTGCCTTCGAGGTGCGCAAATACGGTGAGTGGGGGTCCAGGGGGAGGGAATGGACCCCTGGCTGGGGACCAGTGCTGGGTAAGGGGTTCCCCTAATGTCTGCATCCCCCCAAAAACCCCACTGCCTCCCCCAGCCCTGCCCGGCTTCGAGGTGCGGATCCGCCCCGAACCACGCTTTGTGGTGCTGAACAAGCCTGAGCCGGCCCCGCTGCGCGTCCACCTCCACGTCCAGTATGAATCCAAACCCCCCGGAACCCCCCAAATCCCCCTTAAAGATCCCCAGGGGCCTCCCGGTCTGCCTGGGATGCCCGAAATCCTCCTTACATCCTCCCAGCTCCCCCCCAGCCCCCAGATCCACAACCCCCTAGGACCCCCATCCTCATGGTATCCCCCAATCACCACCCGGGGCCCCCCAAATCCCCTCTGTGACTCCCAACAGCCCCCACGACCCCTCAAAGCTCCTCCAGGACCCCTCCAAAGCCCTTCTGGACCCACTCCAGCCCTCCCCATCTCTCTCACCCCTCCCAGGACCCCAACCCCCTCCCATGAACCACCCACCCCAGGACCCCTTTTGGGCCTTCTCAGCCCCCCCAAACTCTCCAGGGGACCCCACATCCCCCCTGATCCCCCCCCAGCTGCCTCCCCTGCCCTTCTGGGCCTCCCCTAACCCCAACCGAACCCTGACCCTGGATGACCTTTGCGGTCCCCCCCAACCCTATTGATCTTTGGGGACCCCCAGGTTCCCCGACGGGGCACCCGTAGGGGGCCACGCGCAGCTGCGCGTGGGGCTCCTCAACGCCGGGGGCCAGGGGGGACAATTCCTGCGGGGACTGGAGCAGCAGTGCCGGGTGAGCATCACCCCGGGACCCCCAAAACCCCGGGGGGAAGACCCCAAATCCCCCCACCCCTCCCATCCTTGGGACCCCCTAAACGCGGGCGTGCCTCAATTCCCCATTCATTCTCTGGCCCCGCCCACCGTTTCTGGCCCCGCCCACCGTTTCTGGCCCCGCCCACCGTTGCTAGGTGACCGAAGGCCACGCCTCCCTGGACGTGTCCCTGCTGGCCGTGGCCCGTGCCCTTGGCGTGGCGCTGCCCGACCTGCAGGGGGCGCGTTTGCGCCTGGCGGTCGCCGTGGTGGAGGCGCAAGGTAGGGGCGGAGCTAGGGGTGGGGCTAGGGAGGAGGCGGGGCCTGGCGCGGGTGGGGGGTTGTGGCTAGGAAACTGCGGGGGTGTGGCCAAGATGATGGGGGTGCGGCCAGGGCGGTGGGGGCGTGGCTGAGATGGGCCTCAAGGGGCCGTGTCCCTGCGGGGCCGCGGGTTCGAGTCCACCCCAGGCTGACCCCTGCGACACCGGGTGCAGGCGGGGAGCTGGTGGAGCAGGAGGCGATGGTGGCCCTGGTGGCCTCGCCCTGGGCCCTGGACCTGGCTGAGACGCCCCGGTTCTTCGTGCCGGGGGCTCCCTTCACCCTCCTGGTGAGCTCGTGGGAAACGTGCGAGCCCTCGTGCATGCTTGCGCGAAGCCGTGTGAGCCCTTGTGTGTGGTGGTGCACACTCGTGCATGCTTGTGGGAGGTGGTGTGTGCTTGTGCACAGCTCTGCAAGCCCCTGTGCATCGGTGGTACATCCTTGTGCAGGGTTGTGCATGGCCATGCAAGCCCTTCTGTGTGGTGGTGCATGCTTGAGCATGCTTGTGCAAGGCCGTGCAGGGAGGTGGGCGTGCATGCCTGGGGAATGCTCATGCAAGGGGTGCACAGTTGTGCACACTTGTGCAAAGCTTTGTGCACATCCTTGTTTTTGAACACTGCTCCCCACAGGGCCGGGTGCTGCAGGCCGGGGGAGAGCCGGCCCCTGGCATCGGGGTGCGGGTGACAGTGGGGGTGACAGGGGCCACCCCCCCACCCCCCATCGAGTTTCGGGCTGACACCACCGGTGCCATCGTCATCCCCATCAACGTCCCCAGCGGAGCCACGGCCCTCGACCTCAGTGTGAGTGGGGACATGGGGGACATATGTGGACATGGGGATATGGGGAAACATGGGGAAATGGGGGGACATTGGTACATGGGAATATGGGGACATGGGGGACATTTGGATGAGGCGATATGGGGATATAGGGACAAAGGTACATAGGGGTATGGGGACATAGGAGCATGGACGTATGAGGGCATGGGGGGACATAGGGACATGGGGACATGAGAATATAGGGATAAGGGGACATAGGGGACATTGGGGACAGGGGGACACAGAGGCCACAGGGACACGGGGGGACACGGGGAGCATGGGGTGCTGTGGGGGACTACAGGAGAAGGAAGGGGACCCGGCTGCCATGAGTGCTCTGGGTCCCCCCCAGGTTGAAGCGGGGCAGGCAGATGGCCCCCCGGCCCGGGCGCAGATGACGGTGGCCCCAGTGGAAGCGGTTTCGGGGCGCTTCCTGCTGCTGGGGGGCCCGGGGGGACCCCTGCAACCTGGGGAGGTGCTGAGGCTGCAACTGCGTGACCTGGGCCCCCCTCCGGCCCCCCGCCTCTTCCACGTGCTGGTGAGCTCCACGCCCACGGGACCCCTTGGCATCCACCCGCTCCCTCAATGGGGACCCCCTGGGGCCCCCACCAGGGACCTCTGCAAGCCCCCGGGGCCATGAGTGTGTGTGGGTGCATGGCATGTGCTGCATGTGCGTGTTGCAGGGTGCATGCATGTGTGTCATGCATGCATGTCATGTGTTGGATTGCATGGTGCACGATGCGCACTGTGTCACACGCATGGTGCACGTCCCGTGTGCAGATCCCGTGTGCATGGCATGCATTGCATGCTATGTGTGCATGTTGTCATATGTGCATGGTGTGCATTGCATGTTATACGTGCATGTTGCCATGAGTGCATGTTGTGGGTTGCGTGTTGCGTGTTGCACATGGTGTTGCATGCATGTTGCATGTCCCACGTGCACGCTGCATGTGCATGCTGTGCATTGCATGTTGTGTGCGCATGCTGTCAAGCATGCATCTGTGTTGCGTGTTGCAGGTTGCATGCACTGTTGCACATGCATGTTTTGTAGTGTATTGTGAGCGCATGTTTAACACACATCGTCCTGAACATGCATATCACGCACTGCATGCTGCATGTACACACTTGCATGCCATATGCTGCATGCCACGTGTTGCCCCTTGCATTACGCCCCACGGGCTCCCTGCTTACCACCCCCTGTCCCTTGTCCCCCTGTCCCCATGTCCCCACGCAGGCAGTGGCACGGGGGCGGCTGGTGGCAGCCCAGGCGGTGCAGCGGGGGACGGTGACGGAGGTGACGCTGCCGGTGACACCTGCCATGGCCCCGCGGCTCCGCATCGTCGCCTTCTTCCAGGCCGGGGGGCAGCTGGTGGCGGCCAGCTGGGGGGCACCTGTGGGGGATTCCTGCGGCGGCCAGGTGCTACTGGGGGCACTGGGACATATTGGGGGGGGGGGACTGGGAGCTGCTGGGGGCACAGAGAAACACTGGTGGGGGGAACTAGGAGCTGTTGGGGGTACTGGGACATACTGGGGGGGGGCTGGGAGCTGCAGGGGGCACTGGGAAATACTGGTGGGGGGGAACTGTTGGGGGTACTGGGACATACTGGGGGGGGACTGGGAGATGCTGGGAGCACTGGGATGTACTGGGGGGAGGGACTGGGTGCTGCTGGGGGCATTGGGAAATACTGGTGGGGGGGAACTAGGAGCTGTTGGGGGTACTGGGGCATACTGGGAGCACAGGGAGGGCAACAGGGGGACCAGGAGCTGCTGGGGCAGTGGGAGCACTGGGGGTACTGGGAACAGCTGGGTGCACTGGGAGCACTGGGAGCTGCCGATGCCCATACTGGTGCACACTGGAGCGGCAGGGCTGTGGCAGGTGCGGGTAGTGGTGCCCCCGCCAGGGCCCGACCTGCGTCCCCAGGCCTCCCTGACGGTGACAGTGACCACGGGGACCCCAACCACCGTGGCCCTGGGGGCAATCGACACGGCCGTGCTGGCGCTGGAGCCGCGGCACCGCCTTGGCCCTGCCAAGGTGACACCCCAAACCCCAAACCTTGCACCCCCAAAACCTGGGGACCCCCCCTGAAAAGCCAGCACCCCAAAACCCCAAGTCCTGGTGAACCCAAACCCCCCATACCCTCATCCCTAAACCTGACACCCCCAAACCTCACAGCCCCCCAGCCCTGGGGACCCCAAAACTCGCTGTCCTAAAGCCTGAATCCCAGCACCCCAAAACTTAAAAAAACAGCCCCCCCCAACCCAGGGTCCCCAAAACCCAGCACCTGCCAAAAAAACAGCACCCCAAAAACCCCAAAGCTGTGAGGACACCAAACCCAGACCTCCCCCAAACCCCCCAAACCATGCACCTTGAAATCCAATACCCCAAAACCTCACGCCCCTAAACCCCCAAAACCCAGGACTTCCAAATCCCTAAATCCTGGGAACCCCAAACCCAGCTCCCTAAAATCCCCAAACCTGGCACCCCAAACCCTCAGTGACACCAAAGCCTACCACACCCTCAAACCTGATGGTGATGCCCCAAATCCCCCTGTACCCCAAAACCCAGAACCCCAAGTCCCAGGGACCCTCAAAACCCCTCGGTCCCCCCTAAATCCCATGGACCCCCCATATTCCCCAAATCCCTGCAACGCCTTGGTGATGCCTTGTGGAAATGGGGCCCTGGGGATACGCTGGGGACACGTTGGGGACATGGGGTGACTCCCCCCCATGCCTTCCAGGTGAAGGCAGTTTTGGGCAGCAGCGATTTGGGGTGCAACCCTGGGGGGGGCCCCAATGTTGCTGGGATCTTCAGGGCTGCGGGACTTGTGCTGGGGATGGGGGGAGCCACCCCTCCCCTGGGGCCAGGTGAGTAGGGACGAGGACATGGGGGACATGGGAGAGTGCGGGGGACATAGGGAGACATGAGACATGGGCAGGCTTGGGGGGCATGGGGGGCACAGAGGACATGGGACAATGTGGGGGACGTGAGGGACATGGGAGGATATGGGGGACATTGGGGGACATGGGACATGGTGGGGACATGAGGATATAGGGGACATGGGGGTATGGGGTGGATATGGGGACATTGGGACAAAGGCATCATGGGGGACATGGGGTTATAGGGGCATGGAATGGGGAGGGACATGGGGATACGGGAGGACATGGGGACATTGTGACATGAGGACATGGGGGACACGGCTATGGGGGGGATGTGGTGACATTGGGACATGGGGATATGGGAGACATGGGGACGTAAGGGGTCATGGGGACCTGGGGGGCATGAGGATATGGTGGCATTGGATGTCCCCCTCCCTAGGTCCCGGCTGTCCCTCGTCCCCTCCCCGCCAGCGGCGCTCGCTGGAGCTGCTGCAGCTGCTGGAGGAGAAGGGTGAGTGCTCAACGTCACCTTGTCCTTGTGTCACTGCATCCTCCTGCTGCCCTCCAGTCCCAGCCCCTTGCCCTGTCCCCCTCAGTGGTGGCTTTCAGCAGTGGTCTTGTCCCCATCCCTGTTCCCAGGTCCCCACATATCCTCCTGCCATGGGCCACAAGTGACCCTTGTCCCCATCCCCATCCTTGTCCCCGCATGCTATGGCCGTGGTGTCACCTCTGTCCCCATGTGTCCCCGTGGTATCACCATGTCTGTGTGTATCCCTGTGACATCACCCCTGTCCCCATATACATCCCTGAGATGCATGGTGTCACCCGTGTCCTTGGTGTCCCCATGGTGTCACCCACATCCCCGTGCATTCCCATGATGTCACCCAAGTGTCCCCACATGTTCCCATGGTTTTACAGATGTCCCCACATGTCCCTGACCTATGTGAGTGGCATCGCCTGTGTCCCCAAATGTTTCTCTGAGCTGGGCATGTGGCGTCACCTGTGTCCCCATGTGTGCCCCCGTGGTGTCACCCACATCCCCACACATCCCTGTGATGTCACCTGCATCCCCGTGTGTCTCCCTCAGTCATGTTCATGGTGTTACCCACATGTCCTCATGCATCCCCATGGCTCCAAGGTGTCACAGATGTCCCCACATGTCCCCACTACATGTGGCATTGCCCATGTTCCCATGTGTGCTGAAGGTTGTGACCCCCATCCCCATGTGCCCCTGTGGTGTCACCCTGACCTGTCCCCATGTCCCCTTGTGTGTGTGTCCCCTGCACCAACCGGGTGTGTCCCCACGTTCCCTCAGCGGGGCAGTGGCGGGGTGACCCAGCGACATGGCGCTGCTGCCGGGATGGAGCGACAGCGCTGCCACTGCGGGCGACGTGTGACCAGCGGGGACAGCGGGTGACAACAGCCGGGGGCTGTCGTGATGCCTTCCTGCACTGCTGCGCCCTGGCCCGTGACTTGCGCCGGCGGGGACGACCCGGGGGGTTGGCACGAGGTGAGCACGGGTGGCGGTACATGGGGACATCCCAGATTTGGGGTCCCTGTGGGTGGCGATGCATGGGGACTTCCCAGATTTGGCGTCCCCGTGGGTGATGGTGCATGGGGACATCCCAGATTTGGTGTCCCTGTGGGTGGTGCAGCGTGGGGATATCCTGGACATGGGTACCTCATGGGAGCTGGGGACATCTCAGATGTGAGGTCTCCATGGATGGGTGGCAGTGCATGGGGACATCCTGGACAGGGGGTCCCCCATGGGAGGTGCTTCATGGGGAAAACCCATACACGGGGTCCCCACGGGTGGTGGCACGTGGGGACATCCTGCACATGGGTATCCCTTGGGTGGTGGTGCATGTGGACATCCCAGATTTGGGGTCCCCGTGGGTGGCAGTGTGTGGGGACATCCTGGACGCGGGGACCCTGCGAGTGGCAGTGCTTGAGGACATCCTGGACATGGGGTTCCCTGGGTCCTGCAGTGCTGGAGGCGGCGCTGGAGCAGCAGCTGCTGGATGACGAGGAGGTGCCAACCCGGAGCTTCTTCCCCGAGAGCTGGCTGTGGCGCAGGGTTCCTGTCGATGGCTCCGTTCGGTGAGAATGCAGGGACACCCGATGTTCCCCCAGCCCCGTGTCCCTGTGTCCATGTGTCCCACATCTCTGTGTCCCCAGGATCTCAGTGCTGCTCCCAGACTCCATCACCACCTGGGAGATTCAGGCTGTTGCCATCATCCCCGGCCTGGGTGAGTGTCACCACCTGCCCTGGTGGCCCCATGTGGTGGCTTCTCCCAGTGGTGACCTGTCCCGTCCATGTCCCCACCCCCCTGTGGTATCCCCATGTCACCCTTTCCTGCTGCCCCTGTCACTCCTCAGTGACATGGCCACCCCATGTCATGCCACCATCCCTTGTTCCCCATGGTGTCACCGAAGGGCAGTGTCCCCATGTCTCCCATGGTGTTCCCATGTCTCTGTGGTGTCTCCGTGTCCCCGTGTCTCCCATGTCCCCCCATATCACCCCCACGTCCTCATGTCCCTATGCTGTCTCCATCTCCCCCGTGTCCCTCCATGCCCCCAAGTTCCCATGGTGACCCCATGTCCCCATGACCCCTGTGTCCCCCGTGTCCACGTGTGTGTGTCCCTGCCCCATGGTGACGGGGTGCTTGCAGGGCTGTGCGTGGCTGTGCCCCAGCGGGTGACGGTGACACAGGACGTGCGCGTGGCCCTGCGGCTGCCCCCCAGCACCCGCCCCCGCGAGCAGCTACAGCTCCAGCCCCTCATCCACAGCAGGCTGCCCCGCAGCATCAACGTGAGCACCCCAAACCCCCCGGACACCCCGTAGGCACCCTCTGCCCCACAGAAATTCCTTCTTCCCTAGAGGTACCCCCTGCACCTGGATAACCCTGGATAACCCTGGATAACCCTGGATAACCTGCTGCCCTGTAGATAACCTTCTGCCCCCATACATACCCACTGTCCCATAGATACCCTGTTCCTTCCAACAGATACCCCAAAGATCCCCCCTCTGTCCCATAGATATCTCTCTGTGCTCCCTGGACACCCCATGCCCTATAGATATCCCTTCTGCCCCATAGATAACCCCTGTGACACACAGATACCCCTCGTGCCCTGTGCATCCTTTTGTACCCTTCTGACCCATAGACACCTGCTGCCCCATAACCACCCTTAGCTCCTACCCGTCCGGTGGCGGCGTGGGTGACAGTGATGGTGATGCAGGTGACAGTGACGCTGTCAGTGGCTGAGGGCGTGTGCGCGGCGCTGGACGGGGCCCCCCAGAACCTGGAATTGCCTCCAGGGGGCGCTATTGCTGTGCCCCTCACCTTGGTGGCCTTGCACCCTGGGGATGTTCCCATCACTATCACTGCCCGCGGGCCCTGGGGGCTGAGTGACCGTGTCACCCGCATCCTCCACGTCGAGGTGAGAATTGGAGGTGTGGCCCCTCTTGTCACCTGGATCCCTTCCTGGTCACTGGCACCTCCTCCTGTGTCCCCTGGACACTGTGGTTCCCTGGGGGCTCAGGGACACCAGGTCCTTGGTGGTCCTGGACATTGGGGTCTCCTTGGTGCTCAGGGACATAGGGGTCCCCTTGGGGCCCTAAGCACTGGAGCTCTCCTTGGCGCTCAGGGCCACCAAGTCCTTGGTGGCCCTGGATACTGGGGTCCCCTTGGGGCTCAGAGACACCGGGTTCTTGGTGGCCTTGGGCTCTGAGGTCCCTTGAGGCTCAGGGACGCTGGGTTCTTGGTGGTCCTGGACATTGGGGTCCCCTTTGCACTCAGGGACACCAGGTCCTTGGTGGCCCTGGGCACTGGGGTTCCCTTGGTGCTTGGGGACATAGGGCCACTGGTGGCCCTGGACACTGAAGTCTCTTTGGTGCTTGGGGACACGGGGTCCCTACTGACACCTGTTCCTGTAGCCCGAGGGTGAGCTGCACCTGGAGGAGACCAGCTACGTCCTGGACACCGACAGTCAGTCTGAGGACTCAAGGGTCTAGCCTGGGGGACCCAGGTGACCGGGGGGGGACACACAGGGTTGTGGACCCCCTGACGCACTGTCCCTGCAGACAAGCAGGGCAGGACCCTGGAGCTGCCGGGGGATGTCCCAGCCGAGATTGTCCCCGATGGGGATTTCAGCATGAGCATCCGCGTCACCGGTGTGCGGGGACATTGGGATGGGCGCTGGGGACATGGGGAAGGGGATACAGGGATGGAGTTATGGTGGGGACATGGCGTTGGGTGTTGGGAACATGGTGGGGACATGGTGGTGGGGATGTGGTGGGCATCTGGTGGTGGGGACATGGGGACAAGTGGGGACATGGGGATGGGGACACAGGGTGGGGACATGGGGACCATGCAGACATGGAGGTGGGGGCATGGGGATGTGGGGATGGTGGGGACATAGGGATGGCTGTTGGGGATGTGGGGGTGGACATGGTGGGGACATGGGGACAGGGGACAAGCAGTGGGGATGGGGGAGAGAGACTTGGGGGTGGGTATTGGGAACATGGTGGGGCCACAGGGGGGGACAGGGGTACGTGGTGGTGGGGACAGGAGGGACAAGGGGACATGGGGAATGTAGGGATAGGGAGATGTGAGAACGGAGGTATGTGAGGACAGGGGGACATGGGGGTAGGGTGGTGGGGACATCAGGTGTCCAGCCCTGATCGTATCTCTGTCCTTGCCCCTGTGTGTCCCCATATTCATGTGTGTGGCCATGCCCCCATGTGTGTCCCCGTGCCCCTGTGTGTTCCCCTGTGCATGTCCCACGGGTGTCTGTGTCCCTACATTCCCCCTTGCCCACGTGCATGTCGCCATGTCCCTGTGCATGTCCCCATGCCTGTCCCTGCATCTCCTGCGCATGTCCCCATACACGTGTTTGTGTCCCTGTGTATATCCCCCACTCATGTCTCCACGCCCACCACATGTCCCCATGCACGTCCCCATGCCTGTCACCGTGTCCCCTGCCCTGCACAGGCCGGGTGCCGGGCTGGGCACTGCAGGGGGCTCTGGGGGTGGGGGGGACACTGCTGCGGGCCCCCCGGGGCTGCGGGGAGCAGTCGTTGATGGTGCTGGCCCCCGCCGCTGCTGCTCTGCGCTACCTGGATGAGAGCGAGGGATGGGCGCAGCTGCCCCCCGGGCACCGCCAGCGTGGCCTCAGCACCCTGCAGCAGGGTGAGCAGGGCATGGGAGCACTGGGGGGGTACAGTGCCCTTTGCAGGGGTTGCAGTGCTCTGTGAGGGGGGCTGCGATGCTCTACGGGGTGTGCAATGCTCTATAGGATATGTAATTAGGTGTGCAATGCTGTAGGGTGGGTGTAATGATTTATGGGGTGTGCAGAATTCTATATAGGATATGCAATTAGGTGTGCAATGCTATAGGGTGGGTGTAATGCCTTATGGGGTGTGCAATGCTTTGGGGGGGGTGCGATGCCTTATGAGGTGTGCAATGCTCTATAGGGTATACAATGGGGTGTGCAATGCTGTAGAGGGAGTACAATGGGGTGTGCAATACTTTAAGGGCTGTGCAGTGCTTTAGGGTGTGTGCAACGGGGTGTGCAATGTTCTATGGGGTGTGCAATGCTCTAAGGGTTGTGCAATGCCCTGCAGGGTGTGCAGTGCTATGTGGGGGATGCAATGGGGTTTGCAATGCTCTGGGGGGTTGCAGCAGTGTGCGCAATGCTCTGGGGGGGGGGGGGGGGTGGTGCATTGCCCTACAGGGGGTTGGAAGTCCAATGCAGGGGATCAAGGCCCCACCAGTGGCCCTGGTGACTCCCATGTCCCTAATGTCCCCCATGTCCCCACAGGCTTCGAGCGGGTGCAGAGCTTCCGCAAGAGCGACGGCTCCTACGGGGCCTGGCTGCACCGGGGCAGCAGCACCTGGTGAGGGGGGAAGCAGGGACGCGGGGACATGTTGGGGGGGGGGACACGGGGACACGGTGGCGGCTGTCCTGGTGCAGGCTGACGGCGCTGGTGCTGCGTGTGATGGCCCTGTCCCGTCCCTACCTGCCGGTGGATGCCGATGGCCCCAGCACGTCCCTGCGGTGGCTACTGGGACAGCAGCGACCGGATGGCGCCTTTGTGGAGCATGAGCCCGTGATACACCGCGAGATGCAGGTGGGTGGCCACTGGCTGTCTCGTGTCCCCATGCCACGTCCCTGGGTGACGTCTTCCTGCCAGGGCAACGCTCCTATGTGATGTCCCCACGTGAGGGTCCTGCACCACGTTCCCTTGCAATGCACCTGCACAAAGTGCCCGTGCAAGGCGCTGTGCAGGGTTCCTGTGTCATTGCCCCATGCAGTGTCCCCATGCCATGTCCCCATGCAAACGTCCTCATGCAATGTCCTCATGGAGTGTCCCCATGCCATGTCTCCATGCCATGTCCCCATGCAAACATCCTCATGCAGTGTCCCCATGCAACGTCCCTATGCAATTCCCATGAAAAATCCCCACACAATGTCCCCATGCAATGTCCCCATGCACCGTCCCACTGCAACCCCCCATGAGACCCTGTGTCACCCCCACCTGGCTGTCCCTGTGTCCCCAGGGCAGTGTTGGAGACCCAGGCCCGGAGGCCACTGTGTCCCTGACTGCCTTCGTGGTGGTGGCTCTGCACAGCGCCCGTGTGCTCCTGCCGCCGGACAGCCCCGAACAGCCACTTCTGGTGTGTCCCCATCCCCTCCCCATGTCCCCATGTCCCCTCCCTGTGTCTTCAATGCCCCCGTGTCCCCTTCTGGTCCTATGGGCATCTTTGTGCATCCCTCACGTGTCCCCTGTGGTGTCCCCCTGTCTGTCCTTGCATCCCACTGGTGTCCCCATGCTCCCATGTCCCCAAGTCCCAGTCCTGGGCCCCATCCCCTGTCCCCACACCCCTGTCATATCCCCCATGTCCCTCATGCCACAATGTCCCCCAAGTGTCCCCCATGTCCTCATGCCCCCACATATCTCCATGTTCCCCATATGTCCCCACGTCCCTCAGTGTCCCCCCATGCTCCTTGTGTCCCCAGTGTCTTCCATGTCCCCCCATGTTCCCATGTCCCCCCATGTCCCAGTGTCCTCACATCCCATGTCCTGCTGCCGCAGGACAAGGCACTGTCCCAGGCATCCACCTTTCTGCGGGGCCACGTGGAGACGCTAGGGACCTTTGGGACGGCCATCACGGCTTACGCGCTGGCACTGGTGGACACCAGCCCCCCAGGGCCACAACCCGCTGTGGAGCGCTTGCGTCGCCTGGCCCGCACCGCCCACGGTGAGCACACGGCATGGGGTCACTCCCATGCCTGAGTCCCCAGAGGTTCGTGGCTTCAGAACAACTTTCTTCCCATGGGTTGGTGGCTCCTGGACACCTGGGTCCCCATGGATTGGTGGCACCTGGACGCTTGGGTCCCCATGGGTTGGTGGCTCCTATACATTGGTTGGTGGCTTCTGGGCTCCTTCTCCCCATGGGGTGTTGGTTTTGGGTGTCCTAAGGCATTGATGACCCTGCCCATGGGCACTGTCCCTTGGCAGGGGGTCGGGCACAGTTCTGGCCAGCCGGGGGTCCTGCTGCCACGGTGGAGGCGACGGCCTATGGGCTCCTAGCGCTGCTGCAGAGCCGCGATGTTGCCGGCGCCAGCCGGGTGGCCCAGTGGCTCCGCGAGCAAAGCAACTACGGCGGTGGCTTCCATTCCACCCAGGTGCCCAGGCGCTGGGAGCACTGGGACACTGGGGTCCCCTGAGGTGGGGGTATCTCAAGTGTCTGGGTCCCCTGGGACACCTGAGTGCCCTGGGCTGGATGTGACCAGGACACTTGGGTGCCCTGGGGTGAGGGTGACCCAAATACTTGAGTGTCCTGGAAACCTGGAACGCCTGGGTCACCTGGGGTGGGGGGTGACACTTGGGTCCCCAGGGGTAGAGGATCTCCTGGATAACTGTGTCACCTGTATGACTGGGTCCTCTGGGGTGGGGGTGATGCAAATGTTTGGGTGTCCTGGACATCTGGGTGCCCTGCGACACCGGTGTGTTTGAGGTGGATGGTGCCCAGACACCGAGGTCCCTAGCCCACCTGGACTCCTGGACCCACAGGACACGGTGGTGGCGCTGGAGGCATTGGCCCAGATGTGGCTACAATGGGGACGTGGGGCCAGATCTGGGCTCAACCTGGGGCTCTCCTGGCCGGGGGGGATCCGAGGAGGTGCTGGGGGCACCCAAGTGACACTGGAGCCTGGCCTGGAGCCGCTGGAGCAGGAGCTTCGGGTGGGTGTCATGGAGGAACATACAGGGGGACATGGGACACTGGGGATGTGGGGGGACGTATGAGGACATGGAAGACATGGGGAGATGTGAGGACATGAGGGACATAGGGTGAACAAGTTTGGGGGACATGTGGGGACGTGGGTGACATTGGGAGACATGGGGGGACATATGGGGACATGGAAGACATGGGGAGATATGAGGACAAGAAGGACATATGGGGATCAGGTTTGGGGAAGATGGTAGGACATGGAGTGCGGGACACAACTAGACATGGGGTATTGGTGTCCCTTGTTCCTTGCTCTGACCCCATATTCCTCCACACCCCCGTGTCCCCCAGGTGCCCTTGGGCAGCCCGGTGACGGTGAAGGTGGAGGGACACGGTGAGGGGACCCTCACGGTGAGTGGCTGATCCTGGACACCGCCTCCGGTGATTGGCCCGCTCCTGAACACCGCCTCCCCTCACCGCTGTCCCCAGGTCCTGCGCCAGTTCCGCCTGATGTCACCCCCCAACGCCACCTGCCAGGGGCTGGGCCTGGAGGTGGCCATCACCGGCCCCATACTCTACCAAGGTGAGGCCCTGCCCCCACGGGCCCTGCCCACTGAGGCCACGCCCCCACTGGCCCCACCCCCTTCCTGCAAGGCTTGGCCTTTCAAGTGGTTGCCTCCTGCAGACGAAGAGGACTACGAGGACTATGAGGAGGAGGCGGAGCTTGAGGGGAGGGCGGAGCCTGCAGGAGGGGCGGAGCCTCCGGAAGGGGTGGGGCCTGCAGGAGGGGCGGGGCTTGCAGAGGCCGCCACCCCCCTGAGCCCCATGGCCTTGTGGGACGCCCGGCGGCGGCGGCGGCGGGACGTGCGCGACCCAACTCGCGAGGTCGCCTTCCTGGTCTGCTTCTGGTGAGAGGCAGGACTTCCTGTCCATGGGGCAGGGGGACTTCCTGTGTCAGCAGGGTTCGTGGGCGGGACTTCCTCTTCCACCCTCAGGCCAAGGCTTCCGCTTCCTAATGGCCATGCAGGGGCAGGACTTCCTGCTGGGCTGGGCCTGTGAGGGTTGGACTTCCTGTGGCTACAGGAAGTTGTGGGCAAGACTTCCTGCTAGGCCGGGTCTGTAAGGGACCGACTTCCTGTTGCTGCTGGAAATTGATGGCGGGACTTCCTGCTTGGCAGGATCTGTGAGGGCTGGACTTCCTGTGGCTGCCCGAAATCGGGGGCGGGACTTCCCCTTGTTTGGGGGGGCGGGGCTTCCCACCACACCCATCATGGGGAGCTTCTCGTTTTGGCCACAGTTATGGGTGGGACTTCCTATTTCCATGTTTCTGTGGGCAGGACTTCCTCTTCTGCCCACCAGTTGGGGGCAGGACTTCCTGGTAGTCCTGGCCTGTGAGTGGCGTGGGTGGGACTTCCTGCTTGGCCCATGCACGAGGGCAGGACTTCCTGTTTCACTGGGGTTTCGGTGGTCTACTGGGGTGGGACTTCCTGTTCTGCCTCGTGGCCCCGCCCCCTGATGGGCGGGGCTTGGCTGTAGGCGGGTCCCAGGTGCAGGTCTGGCGGGAATGGCCGTGGTCGAAGTCTCCCTGCTCAGCGGCTTCCGGCCCCACCGGCCTGACCTGGACAAGGTGGGGGGCACTTGGGTCCCCCTGGGGGCAGCGGGGGGCACGGTGGGGGGAGGTGGCAGGGAATGGGAGTTTTGGGGGGGGGTGTTGGGGGGGGGGGTGCTGTAGAGGGGTGTAAGGGTGATGGGTGGTGAGGATTTGGGGATAGTTGAGGCCTGGGGGTGTTGGGATTTGGGGGTGTTGGGGTTTGGGGACATGGGGGTGTTGAGGTTTGGGGGTGTAAGGGTGGCGGGGTGGGTTGTTGGGGTTTGGGGAGATTGGTCACTGGGCATGCGGTGTGGGGGATGTTGGGCCGTGGGAGTGCTCAGGGGTTGGGATGCGGGGGCGTTGGGGTGGGGGTGTGTTGGGGTGCTGGGGTGCCAGTGTCTTCCCCCCAGCTGCGGGACGTGGTTGATCGCTGGATAAGCCACTACGAGCTCGACGGGGCCCGGCTGGTGCTGTACCTGGACGAGGTGGGGGGCACAGGGGGTTGGGGGGCTCTGGGGGACAATGGGAGGAGCTGGGAGGGACTGGGAGCAGTGGGGAATTGGGGATTGGGGAGGGACAGGTCCCCTGTGTCCCCCCATATCCCCACGTTCCCCTATGCCACCGTATATCCCCAATGTCCCTGTGGACCCCCATGTCCCTACCTGTCCCCTTGTCTCCCCATGTCCCCACCATACCCCACTTCCTCTCCATATTCCCCATGTCCCCAGGTCCCCCCCCAGCGCCAGTGTCTCAGCTTCGGGGCAACGCAGGATGTGGCCGTGGGGCAGCTGCAGCCCGCGATGGCGGTCATCTATGACTACTACGAGCCAGGTAGGCGGGGCCTCCATGGGTGGAGCCCGGGGAGGGGACATGTCTGTTCAGACTCCTCCTTCTGCCCCACCCAGCTCGGCGCTGCACCGTCTTCTACAGCGCCCCCCGCAGGAGCAGCACTGTGGCCACCCTCTGCTCCCCGAAAGTCTGCGAATGCGCACAAGGTGGGCCCCACATCCCCCAGACCCAGGGGACCCCCCACCAAAGGGACTCCCCACATCCTGGACCTCATCACCACACAGTCCCGGGGAACCCCACGCTGGGTTCCCCCCTCCACACATATTCGTGGGGTTCAAGGGGGCAGCTGGGGTTCGGGGGGGGGAGGGAACAGTGGGGTTCAGGAGACACCGGGGCAATGCGGGGACATGGGGTCATGGGAAATGGAGGAACACGGGGACATGGAGGACATGGAGAGAACTTGCAACCAGGTATCGTGGTGTGGGGGGAGGAGAGCTAGGGTTTGGGGGTGTCCTGTTGATGTGAGGGAGTCGTGTTGATTTTGGGGGAACCCTGGTATATATGAGGGTATATATGAGGGGGGTGGATGCTGGGGGCTCCAGGGTTTCACCTAGCCGTATTACCCCAAGGTGGGTGTCCCCGGGCCCAAAAGGGGTCGCAGGAGCTGACGGCTGATGATCGCCTTGATTTCGCCTGCTACAGCCCCCGCGTTGACTACGGTGAACCCCCAAAACTGCCTACACCCCCCAAACGGGCTGCACCCCTAACCAGCTGCACCCTGAACTCCACTGTAACCCCCCAAAACCCAGCGGCTCCTCCTGAGCCCCACAATTGTTTCCCTGCTCTCCTTGAACCCCAGTTCCCACCCTGAACCCCAGTTGTCCCCCCCTGACGCCCAAGCTTCTGCTGCACCCCTGTAACCCCTGGCACCCATAACCCTGTTGGGCTGCACCCTGTATGGGGACACTCCTTGTCGCCCGTAACCCCTGTGGTCTCCATAACTCCCGTGACCCCCATGACCCTCATGGTCTGCCCCTTCCCCAGCGCTGGTGGTTCAGGTGCTGACCCAAAATGAGGTTGGGGCTTTTGTGGGGTTCGAGACGGAAATCCAGGAGGTTCTGCTGATGGGTGAGATTGGGCAGACTGGGAGGGACTGGGAGGGATGGGGGGTGGGCCTGGGGGAACTAGGAGGTGCTTTTTGGGGAGACTGGGAGGGACTGGGAGCATTGGGAAGGAATGTGAGGTGAAACTGGGAGAGACTGGGGGTTGAGACTGGGGGAACTAAGTCTGGTAGGGATGGGGTGGGTATACTAGGGGGACTGGGAGGACTGGGGGAGATTGGGAGGTGAGTCTTGGGGGGGGTATTGGATTATAGTGGGCCAAACTGGGATGGCCCTAGGCTGCATGGTGTGGGGGGCTGGGCTATACTGTGGGAAAACTGGGATAGACTGGTGTATATTTGGAGGCACTGGATGTCCACAAGCATAGCATGGAGAAATCTTGAGTCATAATTGAGGGTACTGGGTTAGACTGGGCCATGCTGGGGTGGTCCTGGGCTGTAACTGGGTGTGGCTGGGCCATGCTGTGGGGCACTGGGATGTACTGGGCGATATTAGGGTGGCGCTGGGCTGTACAGTGAGGACTCTCAGCCGTACTGGAAGAACCTGAGGGTACAGTGGGCCATACTGGGAAAACCTGGGCAGAGCGGGCTGCGTGCTGCACTGCAGAGTTACTGGTGCATACTGGTGCAGGGCAGGATGCAGCGGCGGCCCCTGGGGAACGGCGGCGGATACTGGTGAGGGAGAGCTGCACCCTGCGCCTGCGCTCCCCCAACACCTACCTGGTGATGGGGTTGGACGGGGGGACACGGGACCCCCAAGGACGGTGAGAAGGGGTCTGAGTCCCCACGTGTCCCCATTGGCCTATGACCCTGTGTCCCCTCATGGCCCCCATATGCCCCTTTGCCCGCCCCACGTACCCACGTCTCCCTGTAGTTTTGTGTGCTGCCGTGTACTCACGCCGCTGTGTACCCCTATGTCCCCTGTGTCCTCATGCCTCAGTGTCCCCATGCCTTCCTGTCCCCCATGTCCTCTCATATCTCTTTGCCCACGCCATGTCCCCCCATGTCCTTGTATGTCCCTGTGTCCCCATGCCTCTGTGTCCCCCTTGTCTCCATGCCCCCGTGTCCTCCATGCCCCCATGCCTCATGACCCCATGCTCTCTTGTCCCCCCATGTCCCCGTGCCTCTGTGTCCCTGCTGTCTCCGTGACCCCATGTCCCCTTGACCCCATGTCCCAGTGTCCCCATGACCCCCCACATCCCCATGTGACCACAACCACCATGCCCCTCCATGTCCCTGTATCCCTATGCCCCTGTGTCCCTCCCCGTCTCAATGTCCCCCAATGTCTCTGTGCCCCTTGTACCAGTGTATCCCCAATGTCCCCATGTCCCATTGTCTTCCTGTCCCTGACCCTGTGTCCCTGTCCCTAGCCCCCAGTACCTACTGGGCCCCCAGTCATGGGTGGAAGAGGTGCCATCCCCTGCCCGCTGTGGGGCCACGCGGCTGCGGAGCCGCTGTGCCCAGCTGCAGGACTTCCGCTACCGCCTTGGCCAACTGGGCTGCCAGCTGTGAGCTGGGGACACTTGGTGCCGTTGGAGGACACCCATGCTGGGGCCAACTGGGAGCAACTGGGATTTACTGGGGGCAACTGGGAGCAACTGGGACCACACTGGGAACAACTCAGACTGCACTGGTTTTAATTGGGACCCTACCTGGATCAACTGGGGTCAGCTGGAAATAAACTAGTGTCAACTGAGACCGTGCTGGGATCAACTGGAACCATGCTGAGGCCAACTGTGAGAAACTAGGAACTTCTAGGGCTAATTGGGAGAAACGGGGACCATGTTGGGGGACACAGGAGAGTGTAGGACCATATTGGGGGACACTGGGAGCTTCAGGCAGCACACTGAGGGAATCTGGGCCCGTGCTGGGGTCAATTACCCCGTTTAGTGGATGAGGGAAAGGATGTGGATGTTGTTTACTGGAACTGTGTTGGGTCAAATAAAACCACACGTGGGTCAACAGAGAGCAACTTGTACCAGCAGGGGGCAGCTGAGAGCCACTGGGACTATTTTGAGGGCAACTGGGAGCTTCTGCAACAACACTGGGGGAAACTGAGAACATGATGGGGAAAACTTGGGACATGGGGAACAATGTTGTGGAAACTGGGATCTTCTAGAACCACACTGGAGAACAACTAGAACCATGCCGGTTTCAAGCGGAAGCACAGCTGTGCCAACTAGGATCAATTGGCTACAAACTTGGAGCAACTGAGACCATGGTGGGGCAAACTGTAAGCAAATGGAACCTGCTGCTGGCATACTGGGCATGCTGGGACCACGATGGCACAGACAGACAGCATCTGGGACCACAGTGGGGGCAACTAGTTCTATGCTATAGCCAACTGGGAGCAACTGAGTTCATGCTGGGAGCAACTAGGACTGCACTGGGGACCACTGGGAGCAACTGGGATTTGCTGGTGGCAGCCAGGAGCATCTGGGACCATTTGGGGACAACTGGGACCACAACTGGTCAACTGGGATTCACTGGGAGTAACTGAGTCCACGCTGGGGTCACAGAATCATAGAATATCCTGAGTTGGAAGGGACATACCAGAACCATCAAATCCATCTCCTGGCTCCACACAGGACCATCCAAAAATCAGGCCTTGCGCCTTGAGCTGCAGCAGGCTCAGGGCTGTGGCCACGTCCCTGGGGAGCTTGTTCCTGTGCCCGACCACTCTGTTGGTGAAGAGCCTTTTCCGAACAGCAAGCCTGACCCTCCCCTGTGGCAGCTCCATGCCGTTCCCTCGGGCCCTGTTGCTTGCCCCAGAGAGCAGAGACCGGCGCCTGCCCCTCCGCTCCCCTCATCAGGAAGCTGTGGGCCACCACGGTGGCTGCCCAGCTCTCCCCTTTGACCAGATCCCTCTGCAAGGCCTCTCCACCTTCAACAGAGTCAGCAGCTCCTCCCAGTTCAGTGTCAGCCTCAAACTCACTTAGGTTTCCTTCCCATCCCGCATCCAGGTTATTTGTGGGAGCACTGAAGAGACCTGGCCCCAAAATGGAGCCCTGCAGAGCCCCACTCGTGACTGGCTGCCAGCCTGATGTTGCCCCTTTTACCAGAACCCTCGGAGCCTGACCCCTCAGCCAATTGTTCACCCATCGTATTGTGCATTTGTCTGGCTCTGTGATGGGCATTTGGTCCAGATGGATACGGTCAGAAACCATGTTGAAATCTTTACTGAAATCCAAAAAGATCACCTCATCTGTCTCCCTCGGTCAAATGGGAGACTGACCTTATCAAAAAAAGGAAATTATGTTTGTTGAACATGAGTTTTCCACTCACGAACCCGTGTCTGCTGTGACCAGTGACCGCGTTGTCCCTCAGGTGTTTTTTGCTTACTCCCACAGCAATCTCCCAGAGCAGTCTCGTTACCAGGCACTGCCATGAGACTGAGAGGCCTGTAATTCCCAGGGTCTTCTTTGCTGCCCTTCTTGGAAACTGGGGCAACGTTTGGCAGCTTCCAGTCACTGGGACCTCTGCAGATTCCTCAGTATATTTAAAAATTAAATTATAGAGATTTCATGATGTATTGGGTTTACGTGGCAAGGTTTTGCTAGCAGGGCATTGCAGGGTGGCCTCTGTGAGAAGAATCCAGAAGCTGCCCCATGTTAGATAAGGGCCAATTTCAGCCAGCTCCAAAGGGACCCACCACTGGCCAGAGCCGAGCCACTAAGTGATGTTATTTGTGCCTCTGTGAGGGCATATTTAAGAAATGTGGAAAAAGCTGCTACACAACAGCAGCTGGGAGAGCGAGGAGTGAGAACCAGCCCTGCAGACCCCAAGGTCAGTGCAGCAGGAGGGCAGGAGGTGCTCCAGACACGCAGCAGCAGTTCCCCTGTGGCCTGTGCAGAGGCCCCTGGTGGAGCAGGCTGTCCCCCTGCAGCCCACGGGTCCCACACGGAGCAGATCTCGATGCTGCAGCCTGTGGAGGAGCCCCCGGTGGAGCAGGTGGATGTAGCCTGGAGGAGGCTGCGGCCTGTGGAGAACTCCCACTGGAGCAGACTCTGAGCCGGAGCTGCAGCCCGTGGAGAGGAGCCCACACAGGAGAAGGGGATCTGCCAGGAGCTGCTGCCTGTGAGGACCCAGGTTGGAGCAGTGTGCTCTTGATGGATGGACCCCATGGTACGGACCCATATTGGAGCAGTTGTTGAAGGACTGCTGCCTGTGGGAAGCCCACGTAGGATCAGTTTGGGAAGGATGGCATCCCATGGGAGGAGTTGTTGACTCTGTTGAGGGTGGAAAGGCCTTGCAGAGAGATCTGGACAGCTTGGAGAGCTGGGCGATCACCAACCACATGAAGTTTAACAAGAGCAAGTGCTGGGTTGTGCACCTGGGACGGGGCAGCCCTGGCTATATGTACAGACTGGGGGAGAAGACGCTGGAGAGCAGCGATGTAGAGAGGAATCTGAGGGTTGTGGTTGACAGCAAGATGAATATGAGCCAGCAGCGTGCCCTGGCAGCCAGGAGGGCCAACCACGGCATTGCTAGTTGGTCGAGGGAAGTGATTGTCCCACTCTATCTACTCTGTGCTGGTGTGGCCTCACCTTGAGTAGTGTGTGCAGTTCCGGGCACCACAGTACAAAAAGGATGTGAAACGGTTGGAGGGTGTCCAGAGAAGGGCCACAAAGATGATGAAGGGCCTAGAGGGGTAGATGTATGAGTAGCGGCTGAGGTCACTGGGCCTGTTCAGCCTGGAAAAGAGGAGGCAGAGGGTAGGTCTCATCGTGGTCTACAGCTTCCTCACAAGGGGCAGTGAAGGGGCAGGCACCGATTTCTTCTCTTTAGTGACCAGTGATAGGACCCATGGGAATGGTGTCAAGCTGCAACAGGAGGTTCAGGCTAGATATCAGGAAGAGGTTCTTCAACAAGAGGGTTGTTGCGCACTGACAGGCTCCCCAGGGACATAGTCATGGCACCAAGCCATGTTTAAGAAGTTTAAGAAGCGTTTGGACTGTGCTCTTAGTCATATGGTCTGAATTTTTGGGTAGAAATTTTGGCACCTGTGTGGTGCCAGCAGATCCTTGTGTGCCCCTTCCAGCTAAGGATATTCTATGATTCTATGACCCCACGTTGCAGCAGGGGAAGAGAGTGACCGTGAAGGAGCAGCAGAGACGAAGTGCTATAGACTGACTGCAAACCCCATTGTCCCGTTCCCCTGCGCCACTCGGGGGGAGGAGGTGGAAGAGGGTGGATGAGGGGAAGGTATTTCTGGTTTGTTTTCTTTGCTTCTCACTTTTCTACCTTGTTAGTGATAGGTAATAAATTTCTTTAATCTCCCTATGGTGAGTCTGTTTTGCCCATGATGGTAATTATTGTGATCTCCTGGTCCTTATTTCAATCCTTTGCATTTCCATCCCCCTTTCCCTTTGAGGAGGGGGAGTGAGAGAGCAGTTGTGGTGGAGCTCAGCTGCCCACCTAAATAAAACCACCACACATGATGACAGCAGCCAGTTCTCTTAGTACTCTGGGATGAATCCCATCAGGCCCTATAGTCTTGTATGCATCCACCTGGAGTAGTAAATCCCACACAAATTCGGGGTTTGTTAGGAGTTTATCGTTCCAGCAGTCACTGTCCTCCAGTTCAGGGCACCTGGGGTCCCACAGCCCATCATCAGTGTTAAAGATGAAGGCAAAGAAAGCATTAAACATCTCTGTGAAGTCGATGACCCTATTTGAGGGTCACGAACTTTCTCCCTACAAAGGCAAACAGCATCTCTGTAGTCCTTCCATATTGCCTGACCTCACTTCCAGCAAACAGAAACTTTCCTCATCCACCTAAGCTCTAGAAGAAGGTCCCTGCCCATTTGAGACAACCTTCTGCCACAGCTGCTTTACTGGAGCCTGGAGCGGGGCTGGCTCTTTGCCTTCAGCACCCTGGCCAAAGGGTGGCAGCTCCAGGCTTGGCACCCAGCTGTGCCCCATTCCCTGCAGCCTCCGATCCCGCCCACTTCTGCTCTGCCATCTCTCCACATTTTCCCATTGCTCACTGTTTGATTCCTCCTTAGATGGGTGGAGATGAACAAGCTCAGACACTGGCTTTCCCTGGAGGTCCGGAGAGGCCCCTGCTGGGGACAAGCCCCTCGTGCTTGCTGAAGGCGGTGGACTGGGCACCCAGCTGTGATGGGATGGTGGTGCCAGCCCTGCAGAGCTCCCCATGCATTGGCCCAGGGGCAGAGCTCCTCCCAGAGGGTTATTGCAGCCAACAAACTGGGCAAAGGTTGGGGAAGTTGGGAGTAGCCTTGTGGTTCCTGCAGCTCTGCTGGGTCCTGTGAAGGACCTCTCTGTTGGTGGGGCTCCCTTGGAGAAGAAGCCCTGGGGGGCTGCCTGCCCCCTGGGAGACCTCTCTCTCAGATGGGGCTCCCCTGGGGCTGTGGCCGCCCCAGCCTCACCGGCCATGCCAGGGGCCTCCTGACTTCCCTCGTCACTCTGCTCCTCCTCCAGATGGGCTCAGGTAGGATCCTGCAGGGCTGCTGGGGGCTCTCCCCCCTGGGCCTGGCAGATGTGCTGCCGTGGGGCAGGGGAGCTGCCGTGGGGCTGGGGGGACCTGAGCCCACAGCTCGGCCCTGGCTGGGTTTCGCTTTCTCTTTGGTTCTTTCACGCAATATGGGCGCTGCCTTGTCTGCCTTTTCTGGCTCTTCTTCACCTGCCCGAATGCTGCAGAGAGGGCTCCCACTCCCAGCACACCTCCTTCTCCTGCACGTCCTCCCTCTCCCTCTCCTGTTTCCCCAGTGGTTTCCCATGGGACATGGGGGATGCAGCACGCACCAACTCACGCACAGCTCGCCCTTTGTCACTCACTGCCCATAAATTTGCGATGGCAAAATCTCACCGCCTCTCTGTTCCCTTCTCCATTGCCCAGCCCAGCTCAGAGTGGTGGGACCAGGCCAGACTCTCACTGCCACCGTGGGGCAGGATGTCGTGCTGCCCTGCCACTTGTCCCCTCAACGGGATGCTCGCAGCTTGGATGTCAGGTGGATCCGGGATGAGTTCTCTGAGACAGTGCACCACTACCGCAATGGAGAGGACCTGTACGGGGAGCAGATGCGGGCATATACCGGGAGGACAGAGTTGGCCAGAGATGGTCTCTCTGCTGGAAGCCTGGACTTGCGAATCACGGGACTGAGACCCTCTGATGATGGCCAGTACAGCTGCACTGCAGGAGATGTTGATGCTTATGATGAAGCCATTGTGGAGCTGGAGGTGTCAGGTTAGTGGCTGGGGTGATGCTGCGAGAGCAGAGTTTACGTGTCCTTTGAATGTTTCAGCTCTTTCACAGCATGGAGCATGCCCATGGATGTGGAGGTAATATTTGGGGAGAGAGCTCCATGGATATTTTTGTCAGTCTTCCCTGGTGTCCTTGAAGACAATAATCATAATATTGTGAGGGCACTGGGCACAGGCTGCTGAGCAGCACCTTCAGCTGTGTCAGCAATGTGACCAAACACCACACAGGGAGAACTGCAGAGTCCTCTGAGCAGCCGGACGTCTGCTTTACTTTTGCTTTGTGTGCTGGGGGAGACCTGAGACGTTGTCTGGAAGTCTCGGGGCTTCTTGAACCAGAATGGCTTGTTGCCGAGCTGCTGCCTGGAGGTGCTGGAGCTTGGCACCTGGGTTTTCTGGGCAATTTGGGGCCCGTGCCATTATGCAGCTCTGCTGTCTGGGTCCAGCACCTGGAAGGGTGGTTTTGGGTTGAGGGTGAGTGTGTGAGGTGCCCGGTCCCTGAGCCCCTGGGGCCGTGCTTGGGCTCGGCTGTGTCTGGCATGGGAGAAGATGGGGTCCTTGCCTTGGAACTGAATCCCCCCCCAAGTCAAGCCCCAGCTGCGGGCTCTTCCCCCAGCCACAGGCACTGACCCCCACCTCTCCCTGGGGAGCTACGAGGCCGGAGGTGTCCGGGTGCTGTGTCGATCGGCCGGCTGGTACCCGCTGCCACAGCTGCTGTGGAGGGATGCTCGCGGGCAGCATCTGCCCTCAGTCTCCCAGACACATTCCCAGGACCAGGAGGGGCTCTTTGAAATCGAAGGCAGCGTCATCGTGACCGGGAGCATGGAGGGGCCCTTGTCCTGCATGGTCAGGAGCAGCCGCCTCCAGCAGGAGCGGGAATCGTCCCTGCACATCGCAGGTACAAATAGCACAGCCAGGGTGAGGTGTTCCTGGCCCCTGCACTTGTCCTGAGCTGGGAGAAGTCTGGGTCTTGCTTTTCCACCTGCGGGCATGGAAGCGCGGCCCTTTTCCTGGTGCCTTTTCTCAGCTCCCTTCTTCCACAACGCCCAGCCCTGGATGGTGGCTCAGGCTCTGGTCCTCGTGCTTTTGGCTGTGTCCATTGGCCTCGGTGTTTATCTCTTTCGAAAGAAAGGTAAGCTGGCAGCGCAGGGATGGAGCGGAGGGAGGTGTTCTGCAGGGACCTACGTGGGTCTGGAGCGGGGCTGAGCCCTGGCCCAGGGAGGTGCGTAGGAGGAGGAAGGGAATGTTCTCCTGGGGATCCCAAAGGCCTTAGGATCCTCTTGGGCCTCTGCCTTGGGCAACGAAGGCAGGGGAGAAGGCAAGGGGCCTTGGGTGGGAGGCCAGGGAGCATGGGTGCAGCGTGGGGCTGGTGGGAAGGCCCAGACCCCCTGCAGATGTTCCCGCCGAGCAACCAAGCTGCTCTGCTGACCTCCTGTTCCTCCGCCTTTGCTTTTCAGCGGCACAGAGCCGAGAGCTGGGTGAGTCCTTGCAGTCCCTGCCCCCAGCCCCCTGGGGAAGTGGTGTCCCTGCGGGAGGGACTGGGCTGGGTGGGCTCTGGGGTCTTGTGTGCTGGTGGCTCGGGGGTGCTGGAGGAGCAGCTGGAGCCTGACGGGGGAGTGGGGAGTGCTGGGGCTGGGGCTGCCCTGGGCACGGGACACGGCCGGGATGGCTGAAAGGAACGGGGATCAAGGTGGGGATGGGGAGTGAGCTGCAGGGCTGCCTCGCTCTGCACTGACGCTTCTGAGACAGGGACGTCCTCCACCCATCCCCATTCACTTCCACTTGTGTTTTGGTGGCACGGTGCAGAGAGCTGCACAAATTGTCTGTTCTTAATGCTACAAGTGTTGCAAAATGCTGGGCCTCGGTCCTTGTTAATCTCATCGCTACAAGTCTGGGAGCTAGGTGGTCTGTGCCCATGCACGAGATCAAAAAAATTTGGGGTCTAGCCATGGAAGCAACAATGGGGTGAAAGGTTCTCCACTCTGACCATTCATTCCTTTTGCTTTTTATAGTAGCGAAAAAGGATGCAAAGCTGGGTAAGTCTCCTTCCACATAGAGAAGGCATTTGGTGTCTTCCCACAGGCATACTCTCCCCTCTGACCATACATTGCTTTTCTCTTTCTTTTTCTTTTCCAGTGAAACAAGCTGCAGAGATAGGTGAGTAGCCATCCCTAATCTGAAAGAATTTGCTGCATAGACAATGGATGAGAAGTTTTTCCCTCTGATCATGCATTCCTTATGCTTTTCTTTTCCAGAGGAAAAAGATGCAAGACTGGGTGAGTCTCTCTTCCCCCCCACAACTGAAGGAATTCGGGGTCTTTGGTTTGTAGCAGCCATTGATGAGAAGCTGACTCCTCTCATCGATGCATTCCTTTTCTCTTTCGTTTGTAGACGAAAAAGTTGTAGGGCTGGGTAATTCTCACTCTCCAGACAGACAAAAAAAAAAAAAAATAAGGAAAAAAAAGTGTCATAGTGAGAGGTATGGGATCAGAAACTGTGCCCTCTGATCATGTTTTGCTTTTCTGTTTCATTTGTAGAGAAACAAGCTGCAGAGCTGGGTGAGTGTCCCAATGCTTGGGCCTCTGGACAACACTAAAGTGATGTGCAGGGGAGGGTGGGCAGCTGGGACAGAGCAGCCCAGGGCTGGCCCCTCACCCTGCCCACACCCACTGGGCACCAGCCATAGGCTGTGACCAGCTCTCCCCTCTCATTCCAGCATGGAGAAAGTTTCTGCTGCCTCAAAATAGAGGTAGGTGTGTATTGGGTTGCCCTCTACAGTGCTTCTGCTGCCCTTGCTGGGGCATGTTCAGGAGCCAAGAGGTGCCCCATCTCCTGCCCCGTGGGGCAGCTCCTGGCCCCGAGCTGGGGAAAGCCTGCCCAGGGCTGAGCTCTGCCCCTGATGGCCTGGCTCCTTCTGTCCCTGCAGTGAAGGTGACCCTGGATCCAGACACGGCTCATCCTGACCTTGTTGTGTCTAAGGACAACAGCAGTGTGAGACAGGAAAGGCAACGGCAGCAAGTGCCTGACACACCAGAGAGATTTGCCCATCGGTGCTGCGTGCTGGGCCATGAGGAGTTCAGAGAGGGGAGGCACTGGTGGGAGGTGGAGGTGGAGGGGGAGAGGGGAAAGTTTTCTCGGTGGGCTGTGGGGGTGGCCAGGGCATCTGTGAAGAGGAAGGTGGAGATCAACGTGAGCCCTGAAGAAGGAATCTGGGCTGTGCAGTACGATCAGGGGCAGCTCATGTCTCTCACATCTCCTCCCACCCCCTTGTCACTGTCCCCTGTCCCCACGAGGATCTGGGTCTGTCTCGACTGTACCCAGGGGCACGTGTCTTTTATCAATGCTGACAATGGGGTGGAGATCTTCACTTTCACAGCAGCCTCCTTCAATGGGGAGAGCATCTGCCCCTGGTTCTGGCTGAGGACAAGGAGCGTCAAGCTGTGCCTGAGTGACAGCACCCCCCAGACCTTGTCCCCAGCCCTGGGGGGCTCCTGCCCTTCTCCACCCACTCCTGGATCACCTCTTCTTGATCCTGCAGGAGCAGCACAGGAATGAGGGGCAGTGGGGCCAGGGGCTGCCCCGTGTTCCTCCCTGCTGCTGGAGGAGGGCTGGGATGCTGCAAGCAGGGGCCAGGCCCCTTGCAGACCCTGGGCTCTGCCCTGTACAGGGTTCCTGTGCTGGGGCACAAGCCCTGCTGGCACCCGCGGGTCTCACCCTGCCTCTGAGCCCCAGCAGGCAGCACAGGGGCTGCAGCAGCTCTCCACGCTCCTCTCCCCTCTGCTTGCACTGCTTGCAGACCCCAGAGCAAGGGATGTGGTCACCGTGTGCTGCCGGCCATTGCAGGCCACCTTTGCCTCCTAGTTTGGGGTTGATCTTTGCTCTGTGCCTGGTGCTGAGCATGAGCAGCCTGTGGGGGCTCTTTGTTCCCTCCTCTGGAGAACACCAAGGCACAGCAGCAGCAGGACTGTGGCAAATAAAGTTTTGTACAGGAAGATGGAGTCTGGCAGTGGCATTTCCTGGGTGCTTCTGTCCTGAGGCTTTGCTGCCTGGGAAGGTGTCTTGCAGCAGACCGTCTCCTTGCTGTTGGTTCTGGGAGTCAGAGCCAGGAGGAACCTAAACTCCAGCTGCCCCTGGTTTCCCAGCTGGTGCCTGGGACCCACTTGTCCTAGCTGGGTTATTGCCCTGCCCTGGGGGCACCCAAAGAGCTTCCAGCCTCTCATCACACAGGCTCTGCAGAAGCTGTGCCCACAGAAGGTATCACCGGCTCCTGGAAATCCTCCTGGAAGACCTCCAAGGTGTTCTCAGCCTTCAGCCCTAGATCACAGAATCACAGTATAGCCCCAGTTGGAAGGGACCCAACGGGACCATCGAGTCCATCTCCTGGCCCCACAAGGACCACCCAAAAATAAGACCCTGTGCCTGAGAGCCTTCTCCAAAAGCTCCTTGAGCTGCAGCAGGCTTGGGGCTCTGGCCATGTCCCTGGGGAGTCTGTTCCTGTGCCTGACCACCCTCTCGGCGAAGAACCTTTCCCAAACAGCCGGCCTGAGCCTCCCCTGTGGCAGCTCCATGCTGTTCCCTCAGGCCCTGTTGCTGGCCCCAGAGAGCACAGACCGGCGCCTGCCCGGCAAGGCCTCCCCTGCGTCTCCTCTGCTCTGGGCTCAACAAGCCAAGTGCCTTCTGCCTCTCCTCACACCCCTTGCCATGCAGAGCCGCAGCCATCCTCGTGGCCCTCCCTTGGAGGCTCTCGCACAGTTTCATGCCCTTCATATGCTGTGGTGCCCACAGCTGCACGCAGTGCTCAAGGTGAAGCCACAGCATGCCGAGCAGAGCGGGACAATCCCTTCCCTCGGCCGGCCAGCAGTGCTGTGCCTGAGGCACCCCAGGGCACGCTTGGCCCTTTGGGCTGCCAGGGCCCGCTGCTGGCTCACACCCAACTTGCCGTCGGCCACAATCCCCAGCTCCTGTCCTGGGGGCTGCTCTCCAGCCTCTCGCCCCCCCATGCTGTACGTACAGCCGGGGCTGGCCCTGCCCAGGGACAGGGCCCGGCACTTGCTCTTGTTAAACTTCCCGCAGGCGGTGGCTGCCCAGTTCTCCCCTTTGGCCAGATCCCCCTGCAAGGCCTCTCTAGCCTCAAGGGAGTCAACAGGTCCTCTTAAGTTAGTATCACCTGCAAACTTACTTAATATGCATTCCAGTCTTATGTCCAGATCATTTACAAAGCCACTGACGAGAACTGTCCCTAAAATGGAGCCCTGGAGATCCCCGCTAGTTACTGGACGCCATTGGGACATGAATCCCATTGGGCCCCACAGACTTATGTGCATCCAGCTGAAGCTGTAAATACCACACATGTTCAGGGTTGGCTGGGAGCTCCTTATTCCTGCAGTCATGGTCCTCCAGCTCCAGGCTCTGGGGTCCCAGAGCCCATCGTTGGCGTTAAAGACAGAGGCAAAGAAGGCATTCAATATCTCTGCTTGGTCTACGTCCCTGTTTGTGAGGCGACCATCCTCATCAAGTAGCAGACAAATGTTATCTCTGGTCCTCCTTTTGCTGTAAGCATAAAGAAGCCCTTTTTGTTGTCCCCACAGTACTGGCCAGCTTCAAATCCAATTAAGCTTTGGCCATACGAATTTTCCCCCTACAAAGGTGAGCAGCATCTCTGTAGCCCTCCCATATTGCCTGACCTCACTTCTAGTATCCATCTGCTTTCCTTTTCTGCCTAAACTCTAGAAGAAAATCCCTACTCAGCCAAGCCGACCTTCTGCCCTGCCTGCTTGACTTCCAACACTTCCGACAATACTGGGGGGCAACTGGGAGTATCTGGTACAATACTGGGGGGAACTGGGTCCTTGATGTGATCTACTGCATCCTACTGAGATCATGCTGGGAGCAAATGACATAACTCTTGAGCCAACTGGAAGTAACTGGCGCCATGTTGGAGGCAACTGGGACCATGCTGTGGCCAACTGAGACATCTAGGATCATATTGTTGGCAGCTGGGTCCATGCTGGGATCAACTGGGACCAATTGGGGGCAGATGAGACTATTCTGTGATCAACTGGAACCCACTGGGATCATTCTGGGGGCCAGCTGGGAGAAACTGGGATCATATTTCCCCCCTGTGATCCAGGAAGAGACAGAGACCTGCTCCTCCATCTGGACTGTCACAAGTCCATGGGACCAGACGAGCTCCACCCTAGGGTGTTGAGGGAGCTGGCAGAGGTAATCGCCAAGCTGCTTTCCACCATCTATCAGCGTTCCTGGTTCTCTGGAGAGGTCCCAGAGGACTGGAGGCTTGCCGATGTGACTCCCATCTACAAGAAGGGCTGTAAGGAGGACCCGGGGAACTACAGGCCTGTCAGCCTGACCGCTGTTCCAGGGAAAGTTATGGAGCAAACCATCTTGGGTGAGGTCACACGGCACTTGTGTGGCATCCAGGGGATCAGGCCCAGCCAGCACAGGTTCACGAAAGGCAGGTCGTGCTTGTCCAACCTCATCTCCTTCTACGATCGTGTGACCAGACTGGTAGATGAGGGAAGGGCTGTTGATGTAGTCTACCTAGACTTCAGCAAAGCCTTTGACATGGTCTCCCACAGTATTCTACTGGGGAAACTGGCTGCCCATGGCCTGGACAGGTATACTCTTCTCTGGGTAAAGAACTGGCTGGAGGGCTGTGCCCAGCAGGCAGGGGTTAATGGAGTTAAGTCCAGCTGGCATCCCATTACAAGTGGTGTCCCCAGGTGTCGGTACTGGGGCCTATCTTGTTTAATATCTTTATTCGTGTCCTGGATGAGGGGATTGAATGTACCCTCAGTGAGTTTGCAGACGACACCGAGTTGGGAGGCAGTGTCGATCTGCCTGAGGGTAGGGTGGCTCTTCAGAGGGATCTGGATAGGTTGGACTGCTGGGCTGAGGCGAACGGGATGAGGTTTAATAAGGCCAAGTGCCAGGTCCTGCACTTTGGCCACAATAACCCCATGCAATGCTACAGGCTTGGGGCAGACTGGCTAGAGGACTCTGAAGAGGAAAGGGACCTGTGAGTGTTGGTTGATGCTCGGCTGAACGTGAGCCGGCAGTGCACCCAGGTGGCCAAGAAGGCCAATGGCACCCTGGCCTGTATTAGAAATAGTGTAGCAAGCAGGAGCAGGGAAGTGATCGTCCCCCTGTACTCAGCTTTGGTGAGGCCGCACCTCGAGTACTGTGTTCAGTTTTGGGCCCCTCACTACAAGAAGGACATTGAGGCCCTGCAACGTGTCCAGAGAAGGGCTACGAAGCTGGTGAGGGGTCTGGAGCACAAGTCATATGAGGAGCGTCTGAGGGAGCTGGGGTTGTTTAGTCTGGAGAAGAGGAGGCTCAGGGGAGACCTCATTGCACTCTACAACTTCCTGAAGGGAGGTTGTGATAAGGAGGGGGTCGTCTTCTTCTCTCAGATAACTAATGATAGGACTAGAGGAAATGGCCACAAGTTGCATCTGGGGAGATTTAAGTTAAATATCAGGAAAAACTTTTTTTCTCAAAGAGTGGTCAGGCACTGGAACAGCCTGCCCGGGGGGTGGTGGAGTCACCATCACTCAAGGTGTTCAAGAAGCGCCTGGACGAGGTGCTACGAGATACGATTTAGTAGCTTAGTGGGTAGTATTGGTGATAGGAGGACGGTTGGACTAGATGATCTTGTAGGTCCTTTCTAACCTTGTGTTTCTATGATTCTGTGATATTGTGGGTAAGTGGGATTACACTGGGGCCAGCTGAGGACCACCTGATACTACTGATACCTGATATCAGTCCTACTGGGATCACAGTGGAGCCACCTGAGACCACAAAGGGGCAACTTGACCATGCTGGGGTGAGCTGGAATCACACTGGGAGCAACTGGGAACTTCTGAGACCACACTGTGGGTAACTGAGATCGTGCTGGGGTCAACTTGGATCACAGTTAAGTCATCTGGGATTGACTGGGAATGAAGTTGGAGCAACTCGTACCATGCTGGGGTTCAGCTGGGACCATGCTGGGGTCAAGTTGGGCACATCTGGGTCCGTATTGTGGGTAGCTGGGACCATGGTGGGGCCAATCGGGAGCAACTGGGGCCTACTGGAGGCAACTGAGACCACCGTGGGGTAAATAGGGAGCAACTGGGACCATGGTGGGATCAATGGGGAGGCACTGGGACCTGCTGGGGACAGCTGGGAGCAACTGGGACCATACTGGGGGCCAACTGGGAGCATTTGGGACCATGCTGGGGCCACCTGGAACCATTTTGCAGGCACGTGGATCCTTGGTGGGGGCGTCTGGGATCTACTGGGAATCACACTGGAGCCAACTTGGGCCGCCTGGGACCACACTGTGTCCCACTGGGATCAAAGGGGAGGGCGCCACCCGATGTGATGCTGGGGTCAACTGGGAGCAACTGGAGGTTAATTGGTGCCAACTGGGACCATTTTGTGGCCAACTGGGACCATTAGGGACCATACTGGGGCTTAGTGGGACCACGCTGGAGCCAACTGGGAACATACAGGGGCCAACTGGGAGCAACTGGGGACAACTGGGAGTCCACAGGGACTGGAATGGGGCCCCGGGAGCTGTACCGCCTCCTCGAGCCCCCAGCGAACGGAACAGCGCGATTGGAGGGGGGGGGGGGATGCAAATTTATGCAAATGAGCCCGCTACAACTCCCGGTCCGCCGAGCCACCATAGAGACGAGACCTCCGGCGGCGCAGAGCGGCCGGATGGGGGAGCGGGCTGCCGGCGGATATTACGTCACGAGGCGCTTCGCGGCGGGAGCTTTGAATCGGGACGCGGCGGCGGCGGCGGCGGCGGGGGTCCTGAGCGTGACGTCACCGCGCCCACCCCCCCCCGCCCCCCCCGCCATGCCGCGCCCCAAGGACCGCGCCCCCCGGCGCCGCGGCGCCCCCCCGGTCTCCCCCCGGCGCTCCCCGAGGCGGCCGCCGGCCCCGGCGCCGTCCCCCCCGCGCCGTGAGTGCGACCCCACCCCGGTGGGACCGACCCCCCGACCCCCCCCCACTCCCCGCCCCGGTGTGACACCCACCCCCCCCCCCCCGGTCCACGCAGGGCACCGGCGGTACCGGCCGGGCCAGCTGGCGCTGAAGGAGATCCGCAAGTACCAGAGCACCACCAACCTGCTGCTGCGCCGGCAGCCCTTCTGCCGCGTGGTGAGCGACCCCGAGGACCGGCACCCCCCCGCCCCGGGGACCCCCCCCCATCGGGACCCCCAAACCACCCCCGGGACCACCCCCCCGGGACCGTGCCGGGACCCTCCAAGCGCCCCCGGGACCGCTTCGGGACACCCAGCCCCCGCCCGACACCCCCAAATCTTCCCCGGGACCCTCCCTGGTACCCCCATCCCCCCCCGGGACCCCCAAATCTTCCCCGGGACCCCCCCCCCCGGGACCGCCAAACCACCCCCGGGACACTCCCTGGACCCCCGACCCCCCCCCGGGACTCCCAAATCTTCCCCGGGACCCCCCCTGGTACCCCCATCCCCCCCCCGGGACCCCCAAACCACCCCCGACACCCCCGGGACCCCCAACCCTGCCCGACAACCCCAAACCTACCCCGGGACCCCCAAACCACCCCCGGGACCCCCAAATCTTCCCCGGGACCCCCCCCGGGACCCCCAAACCCACCCCCCGGGACCCCCAAACCACCCCCGGGACCCCCCCGGGACCCCCAAACCACCCCCGGGACCCTCCCTGGACCCCCAACCCCCCCCCCCCGACACCCCCAAATCTTCCCCGGGACCCCCAAAGCACCCTCGGGACCCCGACCCCCCCCCCCCGACCCTCCTGGGACCCCCAAGCCATCCCCGGGACCCCCAAATATTCCCCAGGTTCCCCCCAGGAACCCCCAAGCTCCCCCCCAGGACCGCCCCGACACCCCCAAATCTTCCCCGGGACCCCCCACGGGACCCCCAAACCACCCCCGGGACCCTCCCGGGACCCCCAACCCCCCCTGACACCCCCAAATCTTCCCCGGGACCCCCACCCCCTGGACCCTCGACCCCCCGAGAACCCTCCGGGACCCCCGAACCACCTCCAGGAAGCCCACCAGGACCCCCCCCCTGCCCCCGGGACCCCCAAAATTCCCCTGGGAACCCTCCCGGGAACCCCCAAACCACCCCTGGGACCTTCCCGGGACCACCCCCAAGACCCCGGGACCCCCCTGGGACTCCCAAACCCCCCCCTGGGAACCCCCCGACATCCCCAAACCTCCCCTGGGAACCCCCCCGGGACCCCCAAGTCTTCCCCGGGACCTTCCCTGGGACCCCCAAATATTCCCCAGGTTCCCCCCAGGAACCCCCAAGCCCCCCCCCCGGACCACCCCGGGACCCCCAAACCACCCTCAGAACCCCCAAACCACCCCCGGGACCGCCCCGACACCCCCAAACCTTCTCCGGGACCCCCAAGTCTTCCCCGGGACCTTCCCTGGGACCCCCAAATATTCCCCGGGTTCCCCCCAGGAACCCCCAAGCTCCCCCCCAGGACCGCCCCGACACCCCCAAGCCCCCCCGACACCCCCAAACCACCCCTCGGAACTCTCGTGGGACCCCCAAACCACCCCCTGGACCACCCTGACACCCCCAAACCTCCTCTGGGACCCCCAAGTCTTCCCCGGGGCCCCCCCTGGGACCCCTAACTCCCCCCCGGGACCCCCAAACAATCCCCAGGACCCCCCCCAGGACCCCCAAACCCCCCTGGGAACCTCCCTGGGACCTTCCTGGGACCCCCAAACCACCCCCGGGACCCCCAAATCTTCCCCAGGACCTCCCCAGGACCCCCAAACCACCCCCGGGACCCTCCCCGAGCCCCCCAAACCGATTTCTTCCCCCCCCCCCCCCCCCCCCCCGGGATCCCCCCCAGGTCCCCCCCGGACCCTCTGAGTGCCCCCCCCCCCCCGCGTCCTTGTGCCCCCCCATGGTGTGATGTCCCCCCCACAACGTCCTTGTCACACCCCCCGCCCCCCCCCCCCCAAGTGACGCGGTGGCCTTGTCTGGGACAAGATCCCCCCCCACGTCCTTGTCCCGTCCCCCCCGCGTCCTTGTGCCCCCCCCATCCATGGCGCCTCGTGTGACACTGTCCCGTGTGTCCCCCCCCCCCAAAATATCCCTGTCCCCGGGGTGTCCCCGTGTCCCTATGCGGTGACACCCCCGTGGCGGCGTCCCCGTCCCTGGGGTGTCCCGGGTCCCCCCGCAGTGTCCCCGTGTCCCCCCCCGCGGTGTCCCCGTGCCCCCCCCCGTGTCCCCATGGCCCCCCCCCCCCCTCCGGTGTCCCCCTGTCCCCAGGTGCGGGAGATCTGCCTGCTCTTCACGCGGGGGGTGGACTACCACTGGCAGGCCATGGCGCTGATGGCATTGCAGGAGGTGGGGGACAAGGGGGGGGGGCCCCAAGGGGTTTTGCGCCCCCCCCCCCCCCCCCCTCCTTTAGCTTTGGGGGCGGGGGGCATCTCTTGGGCATTTTGGGGGTGTCTTTCACTTTGGGGGGGGGGTGACGTTGGGGTGCCTGATGTTTTTTTTGGGTTCTACTGCTGGGGGGGGTGTCAGGCACCCAATAGGGTTTGGGGGGGGGGGGCTGTAACCCCCCCAGTTTGCTCCTTTCCCATGCCTTTGGTTTTTTTTTGGGGGGGGGCTGTGGCTTCTGGGGGGGGGGTTAAGATTTGTACCCCTTGGGTGTGCCCCTGGAGACTGGGGGGGGAGGACTCTTGTGGGGGGGGTGTATTGAAGGAGGAAGGGGGTATCCGGGGGGGGGGGGTGGGGGTGTGATATCGGGGGGGCACCCCTGATATCTCCCCCCCCCCCCAAAAAAAAAAAGGCGGCGGAGGCTTTCTTGGTGCGCCTGCTGGAGGACGCCTACCTGTGCTCGCTGCACGCCCGCCGCGTCACCCTGTACCCCAAGGACCTGCAGCTGGCCCGGCGCCTGCGGGGGCTGGACGGGGGGGGGATCTGAGCGCACCCCCCCCCCCCGTATCCCTCCTCCCCCCTTCTCTAATAAAGGAACGATCCCCCTTTTTTTTTCACAACCTGCCTCCCCCCCCCCTTCTTCAATTGTTGGTTGGGTCCCGCTCGGGGGCACCTTGGGGGGGGGTGTTAATTATGGGGGGGGGCACCCGAGTGTGATTTCTGGGGGGGGGGGGGGCACGGCAGCACCCCCATGGGAAAGGTTTGGAAGGGGGGGAGGGCAGCAGCCCAAAGTTTGATGGGGGGGCGATATGAGAGGGAGATCCACCGGGGGGGGTGTGCAAAAAGGATGTGCCCCCCCCCTCATTCCCCGAATGCTACGGGGGGGGGGGCGGAGCTTTTTGTGGCCCCCCCCCCAAGGTTCGAGGCTGTTATAGGGGCACTGCGGGCTCCCCCTAACTCCCCCCCCCCCCTCCAAATCCCCAGCATCGCGGGGTGATGGCGGCCACGCTGCTGCTCCTGCTGCTCCTGCTGCTGCTCCTGCTGCTGCTGGCGTTCGGGGGGGCGCGGGAGGGGTCCCCCCGGGGGGGGGCTCTGCACCTCCTGCACCCCCGGGGGCCACTGCACCTGCTCGCCCTCGCCCGCCGCCACGGGCCTGCCCTGCGCATGCACCTGGGGGGCCACGGTGAGTGGGGGGGGGGGAAGGAGGGGGGCACCCCACTATTTTTCCCCCCCCCAGAACCCTCCCCCCAGCCCGCCTTGGGACCCTAAAACTGCTCCCCCCCCCCCCGGCCTCCACCTCCTGGGACCCCCAAATTTTGGCTTGGGGACACCCTTGGTCCCCCCTCCCTGCACCCCACTGTTGGTCCATTGAGAGCTGGGGGGGGGGGTTGCAAGGGACGCCCCCTTCCCCCCCCTAAATCTCTCCTTGCTCCCCTCACCCCTTTGATTTGGGACCCCCCCCCCCACGCTTTGTTCCTGGGACAACCCCCCCCCTTCTATCCCTGCACCCATTTCCCCCCCAGAATCGGGGGTCCCTGACCCTACTGGGAGGGCTGGGACCGCCAAGCCCCCATACCCTGGGACCTCCCTGACCCCCCCCCCCCAAAGGGGGTCGCATCCATCCAGCCCCACCCCCCTTTTTTTTTTTTCCCCCTTCTCCTTACCCCCAAGATGTGCTGGTGCTGAGCTCGGTGGGGACCATCCGGGAGGCTCTTGCTCGCCGCTGGGGGGACTTCGCTGGGCGCCCCCCAAGTTACCTGGGTATGGGGGGGGGGGGGGGGGTCCACATGGGCCGGGGGGGGGGCTGCACTGGGTACACCCCCTCCCCAAGTTATGTGGGTACGGGTGGGTTATGGGGGGCTTACGGGGCTGGAGGAATATCCTGTGGGGTTGGGGGTGCTATAAGGGCTAGGGGGGGTTGTTGGGCACCCTGAAATTCCCTGGGTATTGGGGGGGCCCTGTGGGGGGTCACCTTACGGTACTGGGGGTGTCCCTGTGGGTGGCTGTAGGGTACTCGGGGGGGGGGGGAGCCCTGTGGGTTCCTCAAAAGGGTGTCTGGGGGGGTACTATGGTGTCTGGTGTGTGGGGGGGGTCCCTCTGGGTTCCCTGCAAGTGCTGGGGGGGTCCCTAGGGGTCCCCAGGGTTGTCTGAGGGGGGGGGGGGGAGGCTGGGGGGTCCTCGTGGGTGCCGGAGGGGAAGGAGGAGGGTGCCAGTGGTGACGCAGGCGTGGTGCCGCAGGGGGGCTGGTGTCGCGGGGGGGCCAGGACCTGGCGCTGGGGGACGTGTGCCCGGGGTGGCAGCAGCAGCGGGGGGCGACGCGGGGGGCGCTGGCCCGGGCTCAGGGGCGACTCGAGCCCCTCCTGGCGCAGCAGGCGAAGGCGCTCTGCCAGGTGAGCACCCCAAACCTCGGGATCCCCCCCCCCCAAAAAAAAAGCACCCCAAACCTGGGGATAACCCCCCATCCCCTTCCAGAACTCCAAGCCAACCCTGGGACCCCCAGATTGCACCAGGGTGCCCCCAAATCGCCCCCAGCACCCCATAGCTGATAGGGCAGCAGGGGATCCCTGCGGTATCCCAGTAATCCCATGGGGGCCACCCAGTAGCCTTTATGGGACCCATATTATCCTTTTAGGGCAGCCCTATATCCCAATGGGGTACCCCTTGCACTGCCCCCCCAGGGAGCCCCAGTGTCCCTTGGGATACCCCTTTGCCATGTAGGCATCCCTAATATCCTTTCTGGGATCCCTGAATCTCCCTGGGGCACCCCAATACTCCATTTATGCTCCCCAGAACTCCCCTTTATCACCCATAACCCTGCAGACACCCCAATATCTGACCGTGGGACCTCAATCCTCCCATGATCCCCTCTTCTTTCTTGGGGCTCCCTATATCCACTAGCACACCCCAGTATGCCCTGGGACACCCCCCCTTACCCACTTGGGGCCCCCTATATCTGCTTGGGACACCCCAAAACTCCCTAGGTCCCCCCTATATTACCCCAGTGCACCCCAATACCCCCGTAGTGTCCCCTCCCCTCTATCACCCTTGGGTATCCCAATACCCCCTAGGGCCAGCGGTATACCCCTGGTGACCCCAAAATCTCCTTAAGTCACCCCAACAACCCCCTGGGAAGCCCCATGTCCACCCAGACACTCCCCAGCCCCCCCCGGTGACCCCCTTTCCCCCCCCCCAGGACCTGCGTTCTTATGGGGGGGCACCCATCGACATCTTTGAGGCCTTCGCCTTCCACACCTGCAGCACCATCTGCCTCCTCATCTTTGGGGACCTGGTAGGGACCCGGGTGTCTGGGTGTCCCTTTGGGGGGATCCAGGTGGCCCTAAGGCATGGGGGGGGGGCACCCTTGGGTGGGGGCTGTCTGGGCCCGGGGGCCACCCAGGTGTCTGGGTGCCATTTGAGGGGAGCCAGGTGTCACTTGGGGAGGGGGGAAACAACACACGGGCACCAAGGTGTCCAAGGGGCAGTGGGTCCCCGATGTCCCCGATGTCCAGGTGCCATCTGGGGGACTCGGGGGCACCCAGGGGTCTATGGGGGTGACCCAAGGCATCTGGGCCCTCGCAGATGCCCCCCGAGGCTGAGGTCCGGGCCTTCACCCGCTGCGTAATGGAGCTGCTGGAGGTGTGGGGCAGGGCCAGCGTCCGGGTGCTCGACCTGCTGCCGCTGCTGCGGGTGAGCCCCACCGCGGGGCCGGGCCCTACAGGGGCCATATGGCTCTGGGGACAGGGTTTCTGGCATCTATGGGGGCCTGGGGGAGGTCTGTGTGGGACTGAGGAAGGGCATGGGAGGGGATGTTATAGGGTCTGTATGGGATTTGGGGGTGTTATAGGGTCCAGATGTGGGAGACTATACTGGGGAGGAACTATATTGCCCTGGAGGGGTTGTAGGGTATATATGAAGGTGTGGAGGGGCCTATGTAGGGCCTGGGAGGTGGTTATACGGCCTTGGGGAGGATGTATAAGATCTGGGGAGGTGCTGGGGTTGTGGGAGGGTACAGGGTCTATATGGAGCCATCTCCATATATATGGGGTTGAGGGGGGGGGTCTGTATGGGTCTGGGGAGGGGCTTAAATGGTCTATAAGACCCTGGGGGAGATGTCATGGGGTCTACACAGGGTTGAGAGAGTCTGTAGGGCTGTGGGGACTGTCTGTGTGACCGGGGTGGGTCTGTAGGGTCTGTGTGCAGCTGGAAGGGGTTACATAGCCACTGTGGCGTGAAGTGGGGGGCTCTATAGGGTCCTGGGGGCTCTTTGTGGCCCCTGGGGTGCCTACGGGCTCCATACGGTCCCAGGTGCTGCCCAACCCAGGGCTGCGGCGGCTGCTTAGCCTGGTGGAGTGCCGTGACGCCTTCGTGGAGGCCCAGATCCGGCGTCATGAGGTGGGATGGGGACACGGGACTGGGGTAGGGGGAAACCGGTGAGGGGACGCAGGGAGGTGACGCGTGTCCCCCTGCAGGCCTGCGCATCGCCCCCTGGGGACACGGTGCTGGGGGCGCTGCTGGGGGGGGACCCCAGTGTCCGGGGGGGGGCACTGGGCCCCGACCGGCTGCACATGGCCCTGGTTGACCTCTTCATCGGTGGCACTGAGACGACAGCGGCCGCCCTGGCCTGGGCCGTGGCCTTCTTGCTGCACCGCCCTGAGGTGCCACACACGCGTGTCACAGCGGCGTCTGTGTCCCTGCATGCGTCCCTGGGGGGGGGTCCTGAGTCCTCACCTGTGTCTTGGGCATCTCCTGGGTTCCCCCCACCCTGTACTGCCCTGAGGTGCCACATCCATCCATGTCACATCTGTGTCCATGTCACATCTGTGTCCATGTCCCCATGCAGAATGCAGGTCCCGGGGGGGGTGGGTGTTACATACGTTTGTGTCCATTGTCCTGCAAATCCCGTGTCCTCCTCCCCATGGCCATCACTGTCCCCTTGCACCACCCTGCAGTGCCACACATGTCACACTCATATCCCCAGGCAGGTCCCAGGTGGGGCTCACATCCCGAGGGTGCTCCCACCCATGTCCTGGGCATCCCTCGTGTCCCCCACACCATAACCACCGCCATCCCTCTGCACTGCCCTGAGGCGCTGCATGCATGCCACGTCCGCGTCATGTCTGTATCCCTGGTCAGGTCCTGGGGAGGGTTCCACGTCCTGGATGTCCCTGATGACCCCCTCCCATGGCCATCACCACCACCCCTGCACTGTCCCAAGGTGCCACGTGCATCGCGTCCATGTCACATGCATGAGGGACAGCTGTACATGACATGGCGTGGCATGTGTGCCCCCCCCGTCCCCTGTCCCCAGGTGCAGGAGCGAGTGCGTGCAGAGCTGCGTCAGGAGCTGGGCCCCACGGGCACCCCCCAGGTGGGGGACATGGGACGCCTGCCCCTGCTCCGCGCCACCATCACCGAGACCCTGCGCCTGCGGCCACCTGCACCCCTGGCCCTGCCCCACTGCACGCGTCGCCACACCAGGTACAGCCAGTAGAAACCAGTACGGGTCTGTACAGACCACTATTGACTAGTATAGACCAGTATGGGTCACCAGAGCCCAAAAGGCATCATAAAACCCAGAAGCACCTGGTAGAGCCCAGTAGAGCCTGGCAGAGCCCAGCAAGATCTGTCAGGTCCCAGTAATGCCCGGTAGGCTCCAGCAGAGCTCGGTCGGCCCCAGGAGGTCCTAGGAGCACCCAGTATTCTCCAGTAGGTGGCAGCAGAGTCCAGAGAACTAGAGCAGAGCCCATCAGGCCTCATAAGCCTCAATAATGCCCAGAAAGTCCCAGTAAAATCCAGCAGCACCCAGTAGTTACCAAAAAACAAACAAAAGAAACCCTGTAGGCACCAATAAAGCCCAACAGGCCTCAGCAGGTCCCAGTAGAGCCCTGTAGGCACCAGGAGGGCCCAGTAGATCCCAGCAGAGGCCATTAGGACCAGGTATGTCCCAGAGGACCCCAGTAGAGCTCAGTAGGTCACAGAAATGACCAGTAAACCTCACTAGATCTTCACAGAACTTGGTAAAATTATATATATATATTTTTTTTTTAAGAAAAAAATCAATTTCACTTAACACAGGCAGAGGGTGCTATTGAAAAGCGTCAGCGAGTTAAGCATTTTTTTTTTTAATTAATACTTTGAATAGATCCTGTAGTTACTTTCTTCACCACTACTAAAAGCAACACAGCACTAGATAATAAAATACATTGCACAATAAAAGCCCCATTAAAAATCTTAGTTAAGCTGAAAGATAAAAGGAAAAACATTTTATTTCACAAGCTGCCAAGGAGGGGAGTTGTGTTTGTAGTACTCATGCGTATTGGCCTGCAAATCCTAGGACGACATTAACTCCCAGGTCCGCTTCACTTCAGCATAAGACAGAGAAATAGAAGTTGACTTGCTGCCCCAGATGAGTTGTTCACTTGCTTTTGCCCCCAAATTTGGTGGTGGTTATGCTGAAGGTAGACTGGACCTTCTGGGACAGGGAGCTAGATAGTGTCTTGGACAGCTGCTGTTCCAGAGCAGTGAGTGGTCCAAGCATGCTCACTTTAACATCTGGTGTCTGTGGCGTGGAGTAGGCATTGGTGTTCTCAATTACATGTGCTGGGGTCAATGTTTTCTTGCTCTACCAGCATCAGCTGGCTCCAGTGCTCGATGTGCAGCAGCAGAAGCCGCTCCACTACCTTGGGCTGCTGCTTAGTGTCCTGCAGTAGTGTCATGGCGGTAGGACCCAGCAGTTCCCAGAACAGGCCCAAGAACAGCCCAGTAAGTCCCAATAGGGTCCAGTAGGCCCAGTTAGCCACAGTAGGCCCAGTCAGCCCCAGAGAAGCCAAGAAGGCCCCTGCAGAACCTCAGTAGAGCTCAGAAGGCCCTAGTACAGCCCAGCAAACCTCAGAACAACCCAGTTAGCCTCAGCAGGCCTTAAGAGGACCTACTTCAGCAGGGTTTCTTCATAAGATGTTAGTAGGCCATCCCCATACAGTGGTATAGGTTTAGGGAAGAGTGGCTGGAAAGTTTGCCAGCAGAAAAGGACCTGGGGATGTTGGCCAGGAGACAGCTTAACATGAATTAGCAGCGTACCCAGGTGGCCAAGAAGGCCAGCAGCATTCTGGCTTGTATCAGAAATAGTGTGGCCAGCAGGACTAGGGAAGTGATCGTGTCTCTGTACTCAGCATTGGTGGGACTGCACCTTGAGTACTGTGTTCACTTTTGGGCCCCTCACTACAGGAAGGATACTGAGTTGCTCAAGCATGTGTAGAGAAGAGCAATGAGGCTGGTGAAAGGATGAGAAAACGAGGCTTATGAGGAGTGGCTGAGGGAACTGGGGTTGTTTAGTCTGGAGAAAAGAAGGAGGCTGAGGGGAGGCCTCATTGCTCTCTACAAGTACACAAAAGGAGTTTGTAGTGAAGAGAGTGTAGATCTCTTTTCTTAGATAACAAAGTGATGAGACACGAGAAAGTGGCCTCAAGTTGTGTCAGGGGAGGTTTAGATGGGATGGCAGGAAGAATTTTTTCATGTAAAATGTGGTTAAGCATTGGAACAGGCTGCCCAGGAATGAGTAGAGTTGCCATCCCTGAGTTATTTATTGTGGATGTGGTGCTTAGGAATGTGGTTGAGTGGTGGACTTGGTAGTGTTAGGTGGATGTTTGCACTTGGTGATCTTCAGGGTCTTTTCCAACCTCAATGATTCTATGAATTGGGATGACATTGGAGACAAGTGGGGTAAGCCAGGACTATGTTGGGAGCCAACTGAAAGTGTCTGGGACCAAGCTTGCGGCAACTGGGGTCAACTGGGAATTGGCTGGGAGAACATAAGACTGTGCTAGGGCCAACTGGGAGTAACTGGGACCTGCTGAGGGCAGAGGGGAACAACTTAGACCATACTGGGGACAACTGAGAGGTTACCGAGGTGGGTCTCAGGAGCACCCAGCAAGCCCCAGTAGCATCTAGTAGAGCCCAGGAGTGCCCCGGTAATTTCCATCAGAGCCAGGTAGGCCCCATCAGAGCCAAGTGGAGTCCCAGTGGTCCAGGGAGTCTCCAGTAAAGCTCAACTGTCTCTACAGATCCCCAAAGACTCGGGTAGAGCCCAGAGCCCCCAGCAGATCCCAGTAAGTTACAGTAGGTCCCACTGGATCCCAGCAGGCCCTACTAGGTCACGGTATTGCACATTCAGCCTCAGTAGGTCCAGTATCACCCACTGGAGCCACAGTAGATCTCAGCAGGCCTCAGTACAGTCCAGTAAATCCCAGCAGAGCCCTGGAGAGCCCCAGTAGGGCTCAGTAGGCATTAGTAGAGCCCCATAGGCCCCAGTAAATCCCAGTAGGCCTCAGTACAGCCTAGAAAAGACCAGTAGGAAGCAGTAAAGCCCCCAGTGGAGCCCAGTGGTAGGCTGTAGTAACCCAGAAGAGCCCAGCAGGACCCAGAAAAGCCCAAGCAGGGCTCAGTAGTAGCAAAGCCCAGTACAGCCTTGTAGGCCCCAGTAGAGCCCAGTAGGCCGCAGTGTAGATCAGGAGAGCTCCAGTAGGGCTCAGTAAAGCCCAATGGTCCCAGTAGGTGGCAGTAGAGGAACTATGTAGACTCCAGTCTGGCCCAGTCCATCCCAGCAGCACCTTGTCCTGTCCTAGTGTTGGGGGTGTCCCTGTGCCAGCTGGCTCCATCGTCATCCCCAACCTCTTCGCTGCCCACCACGACCCTGAGACCTGGCATCGCCCTGACGAATTCCTGCCAGGTAGGTGTTGACCCTGGGGTTCCCTGGACATTTGGGCCCGTCCTGGACACCTGGGTCCCTTCTCCAGGTACTCGGGTCCCCTGAGCCCCTAGGGATGGGTCCCTTCCCTGCTTGCCAGGGTCCCTGATACTGTTGGGGTGATCACCAGCCTGGACATCTGTGTCCCTGGCCCTCGTGGTGGGTTCCCTCCCCAAATGGTATGTCCCTGACCTCCTTCCCTCCCCCCCCCCATTTTCCCCCTCCAGAGCGGTTCCTGGAGCCAGGGGCACCCTGGCGAGCGCTGGTACCTTTCGGCTGTGGAGCCCGATCCTGCCTGGGTGAGGCATTGGCACGAGCTGAGCTCTTTGTTTTCCTGGGCCACATCCTGCATCACTTCCGCCTGGAGCCACCGGTGCCTGGGGCCCTGCCCAAGCTGGGGGTGACAGCTGGCACTGTCCTGCGCTGCCCCCCATTCTGTGTGCGCCTTGTGCCCTGCCAGCCCCCCACCCCCTGAGCCCCGATGCCTGGGGACACATGGAAGCCTGGGCTCGCTTGCTGGTTGCTCTCAGCTTTTATTGACCCCATAAAGGCTTCATCACCACTGCCCCCGGTAGCCCTGCCTCCTCTCTGGGTGCTCTCAGTCACGCTGTGGCCGCAGCTTCATCTCCGTGAAGGGGATGGAGAACTCGAAACCTTTCCAGGGAAACCAGTTGATGCCCTGGGGAGAGGGAGGAGGGGCCCTGTCAGGACTTGTCGGCATACTACAGGGGCCCTACAGACCCATATATGGCCTATGGGCACCATACTGAAGCCCTGAAAAACCCACTCCCCTGCCCCAGGCCCTATCACTCCTATAAAGCCCCATGCCCACATAGGGGAGATCTGGAGCTACGGCGGGAGGGGTCCTGTATGGTGTCTTGCACTCTGTAGAAGGCCTATAGGATCTCAAAGGGGTGCATGACCATATGGCCCCCATAGCCCCCCAGAGAGTTCCTGGCCCCCATTGTTCCCCATAGGGCACCAATCTCTATAGGTGTGAAATCCCCTGCTGCCACTCCCCAGGCCCTCTAGGTCCCCATAGGTACCTGCTGCTGTGGGCAGTGCCATATGGATCTTGTGCCCCATACACAAGCCATGGGGCTCCCCCACCCCTTAGCCCCTATGGAACCTCCTGGGGTCATTTTAATCCCATTGCAGGCTGCCTTGTGGCCTCCATAGCCTTCCTCATAGCCCCTATAAATCTCTGTATGGTCTGTATTGACCTCCATATTTACCCTCTATGGCTCCTATAGCCTCCCATGGCCCCTATAGACCCCATCAAGTCCTCTTTTGCTGTTGTTGTAGTGCCCATAGACCCCCGTTATGGCCCCTATACACCCTCCCCATGACCCCCACAGCCCCGCAACGTGCCTGATGGTCGTAGGGGGTACCATAGCGCCCATTGAGGTTGGCATAGTGGCAGTTGCGGTACCACCAGGCCCCTGTGTAGGCGACAGCGCAGGGCCGGGGGCGGCGCCGGGGGTCACGGTCCCGTGTTGAGAAGGGGCTGCCAGCGTGGTAGGACATTGCGTCCCCTGCAGGACCCAAATTAGCACTCTGGAGACTCCAGCACCCCCAGGCCCCCAGAAAGAGAGCTCTCCAGAACACCCTCAGTTGGTCAGAGAACCACAAGATGTTCCCTAAGACACCCCCCCACCCACCCACCCACCCCCAGGATAGGTCACAGCCCCCCAGGGACCTCTATGTTCCATATCAGGGAGCATGATATGGGCCACTCTCAAGACCTCTTAGGGGCTCCCCAGGACCACCCCATGGGCTAGGGATCTGCAATAGGCCCCCAGAGCCCCCCCACCCATGAGTCATGGACTCCCAAAACCACTCCAAGCTCACCTCCAGGACTGCCTCTCGTTGGCAAAAGGACCTCCCCCCTCCTCCCCCCTTCTCCCCCCACCAAGGCCTCCTCTAGGTACCCTCCCATGGGTCAAGAGACCTTCAATAGCCCCCAGACAACACTCTCCCAGGAATCCTCTATGGCCTGTGAATGCTCAAGACCTCCCCACAAGTGCTGCCACTATATGGGCAAAGGGCAGCTTCCCCCAAACCACCGTGCCCCCCACCCCCCATAAACCATCAATATTCAGGGACCCCACCCTCCCCCCCCCAAGACTTCCCATGGGCTAAAGGACTCCTCCAAGACCTTCTGTAGGGAACCCCCATGGGCCAAGGCACCACCCAAGACCCCCACAGGGCTCCCCAGAACCCTTCCCATGGGCCAACAGCCCTCCCCTAGGGCCCTCCCAATGCCCCAGGGGACCCCCCAATACCCCCCCAATACCCTCGGCCCCTTCATGGGCCAGGAACCCCCCGCACCGGCGGTGCCGCTGTAGGCGCCGAGGTGGAGGCGGTAGTGCTCCTCGGGGCCAGCGATGGCGAAGTCACGGTAGTGGGCAAAGGCAGCGTCCAGCGGCGTCCGTAGGTCCACCCGCAGCTCCGTGGGGCCAGCCGCCGTCAGCGCATGCAGCGCCTCATTCCCTGCACCCAGATGCCTTGGGGCCTTCAGCCACTGCAGCCCACCCAGGGCCACCCAGACACCTGGGTCCCTCCCCTGGAGACCCACCTGGGGCCACCTAGACACCTGGGTGTCCCCCTGGGGTCCCCTTGGGTGCCTTTGTCCCCCCACCAGAACCCTGGGTCCCCCCAGATGCAAGGGTCCTCACCAAGCCAGAACTCCTGGGAGACATTGCCAAAGCCGTGGGCGTACTCTTCCCATCCCCGCCAGAAATCAGTGGCCCCATTCATGCGTCGCTGGAACACCTGGGAGTGGAGAGTCAAAGGAACCCCTCCCCCCCGCCCACCCTCACCTCCCATTACCTCCCCCTGAACCCCCAGCTCCTTCCATTGCCCCTCATGGTCTTCCCCAGCGCACCCTGAGACTACCTAGGCTCCCTCGGACCCTTGTCGCTCCCCAAGACTCTGCATTGCACCCCCAGATCTGCCACAGACCCACAGGATGGTCCCCCATTATCCCTCCCCAGTTCTCCCACTGCCCCCCATAGAAACATCAAGAAGACCACAATAATGCTGCTCAGTGACCCCCAACTCGCCCCCAAGTGCACCCTCAGGGACCCCCATTGACCTCAGTCCCCCCACACACAGTGCACCCCATAGTCCCACCAATTGCCCTCTAAAGACCATCTATAGTACACCCCCCCTGCCCCCAGTTACCCCTTCAGATCTGTCAGGACACCCCTTGTCCCTCAAACCTCTCTACTGCCCCCAGAGGACACTCACAGACCCCTAAATGCCCTTCAGTGTGCTTCTTGGACCTCCTGGGACCACAGATACCCCCTCTACCCCTCATAGAACCCCATCACTGCCCTCCCAGTGACCCCCAATTATCCCCCAGGCCCCTCAATGCCCCTCACTGAACCTCCCAGACCCCCCAGTTCCCTATAGTGACCCCAGTTGCCCCACGGGCCCTTCCCATTACCCCCCAGGTTTGCCAGGGACCACCCCATTGCTTACAAGCTCCCCCCTACTGCATCCCACAGAACCTCCCTACATACTCCAAATTCCCCCAATTGCACCCTCAAGGCCATACCTATTGCCCCCCAGAGCCCTGCACAATGTCCTCCATAGAACCCACCAGACATCCCCAATGCCCCTCCAGTGACCCCATTTGCCCCCTGTTACCTCTCCAAATTTGTCAGGGAACCCACTGGGATGCCCCTGGCCTCATTACCTCCCTAGATCCTGCTATTGCTCCCCACAGAACGTCCCCTGACACCCCCAATGCCCCCTACTGCCCCCCTGCCCGCACCAGCCAGCCACCGCCATCGGTCTCCATGTCGCAGAAGACACGCAGGGGCCGCTGTCGGTCACCGCCGAGGAAGATGAGGGCCTCGCGTGAAGGCTTTGGTCCATTGAGCTGCTCCTCGATGCAGTCCCGGGGGTATGGATGGAGTAGGGGTGCTGGGGGACAGGGTGCAAATGTGGGGACCAGGTGTCCCCAACCAAGGGGCTCAGGCACCTACGTGCCCACTCCCCACCCAAGAAACCAGGAATCTGGGTGCCCCCCTATCTAGGGACCCAGTCTCAAGGTGTTCCCCTCCCACCCCCCAGCCAAGACATCCAAGTATCTGGATACCTCCAGAAACCCCCACCCCAGAACCCAGGCATCTGGGTGCCCTCTGTGTCGAGGGACCCAAGTGTGTCCACCTGCAAGGCATCCAGGGACATGGGGATCCCCCTGGCCCCAGCAACCCGCCCAAGGACTCAGGCATCTGGGTACATCCCACCCCCAAGGGACCCATGTGCCCAGCTCACGGGTGTCGAAGGTGGCCTCGAGGGGCACGGGGGCCGGCTCCAGCCCCTGACTCTGCAACTGCACCCAGTAGTGGCCCATGGGCTCCAGGCCCCACAGCTCCTTCGATGTTGCCTCAGGGGGCAGCTGCAGTGTCTGTTTGTGTGGGGAAGGGTTATTGGGGGAGGCAGGGGGCTTCTAGGGTCCATAGAGGCATTATAGGGGCTGCCGGGGGGGTCTTTTAGGTATCTAGGGAGCATAGGGTAGGCCTGGAAGGTGTACTGGAGTGCTGTAAAGGAGTATTGGGGACCACAAGAAATATTGGGGTGAATAGGGGTGCACTGGGGAGGTACCAGTAGGGTTCTCAGGGTGTTAGTGGTGTGCCTGGTGTGTGTGGGGGGTGTTCTTGGGTTCCCCAGGGTGGTATAAGGGTCCCCCATGAGGTTATTTGGGTTTCCAGTGGATACTGGAGTCTCACAAGAATTACTGGGGTCTCCAGAGGGGTGAATGGGGACCTCAGGGGGTTCTCGGAGGTTCCATGGGGCTATGGGGGTTGCCAGGGGGGCACTGGGGTCCTCAGGGGTGTTGTGTGGGTCCCCAGGGGGATTTCTGGGGTCACAACCAAGTTGTAGGTGACCCCAGGGGGCTACTGGGAAGGATCCCAGAGGCATACTGGGCACCTAATGTGTTGGGGGGGATGAGGAGTTACTGGTGTGCCCAGATTGTTGTTGGGGTCCCCAGGGGCCAACTGGGATGCTCCAAGGATGTAACCTGTGTTCCTCAGTGTGGTGTACGGGTCCCCAAGGAGGTTATTTGGGTTCCCAGCAGGGTACTGGGGTTCCACAGGATTACTGGGATACCCCATGTGGTGTTGAGGGCTCCAGGAAAGCTCACGGGGTTGGGAGGTTTTGGGGTGTTTGGGGAAATTACCTGCAGGGGGCCACCGGGGGGGCCGTAGACAAGGATGTAGCCGTCAGGGGGAACTTGGGGGGGCGCCCAGTGTAGACGAGCACTGCGGGGCCACAGGGACCCCACCCACAGGGTCCCTGGGGCACCTGCGCAAGAGATGGTGACCACTGAGGCCCACACCCTCCCCCCAGCCCCCCCATAGACCTTCCCACTGACTCTCCCCACAGACCCCCTTTGGGCTCCCCCAAAGGTCACCACACCACCCTCTCACCACCAGTGCTCCCACTGACCCCAAAGACACCCCCATGGTCTCCACCCCGAAGACCCCCTGTAGTATCCCAGTGACTCCCATCCACAGTAACCCCACACAGAGTACCTCAGGGAGCATCCAGGGACTCCTCAGGAGCCCCAGCCATCCCCTATAGCTTCCCAGGGACTCCCCATCCATGCAGTCACCGTATGTCCATCTCTTCACCACCCATCCATGCATGCTGCCACTCCTTCAGTCAACTGCCCACTCAGTCCTATGTCCTTCTGTCCATCTACACATTCCTCTGTCCATTCCAATATGCATACATCAGTTTGCCTCACTATCCATCCACCCTTCTTTCCATCCCTCGCTCCCTACCTCCCTGCTTCCCTCCTTCCCTCTCTCCATTTTCCCCTCAGCCATCCATCTTCTCATGCACCTTTTACCATCCGTCATTTCCTGAAACCACCCTTCCACTGAACTTTGCCTCCATGGCTCCAATTCATTTATTCTACCAGCAAAACACAAATCCAACCAGCTATCTGCCTGTACATGCTTCAGTTGATCCTTTCACAAAAAAAATGGGCTCATCACACTATCCATCCCATAAGGAGCCACAGTCTGAACCAACCATTCAACAACTTGTCCATCCGTTCATCCGCCCATCCATCCATCCAATCAAATAATTAAAGAGCCATCCATTCATCCTACATCCATCCATACACCCAACCACCCATCCATTGTTTCAACTAATATCCATCCATCCACCCATCCATCCAAACAGGTAAACACCCATCCCTCCATCTTCCACACATCCCTCCATCTTCCACACGTCCACCCCTAGCTCTCCAAATCTCTCTTTGCTCTTGCCTGAGACCATCCCTCAATCAGTCACCCAATGAGCGCAAAACCTTGTTCCCATTGCTCGCAAAGCCATGATCCAGCCAACCACCTAATGATACACCCATCCATAGAGCCCCCCCAAGCTGCCAGACAGTCATACAAGCAACCAACTTTCATCCATCCATTCCTCTCTCCAAACTGGCACACACCCATCCCATTTGGCCTTTCCCAAACACCTGCCACACCCACTCAGTGCTGAAAGGTGACAAGAAAAGGGCCCACAGCCACTCTCACCTGTCACAGCATCAGTGGAGATGGGGCCCAGACGTTTCCGCCCCCACATCCCATACAGGTTGAACTTGTAGCGGCGGGATGGCGACAGCCCTGGCACGGTCACTGTGCGGGAATCTCCGTCCACGGGCAGCACCTGTGGCTGGCCTTGTGCATCCTTGTACTGCACTGTGAAGGAGTCAAAGGTGCCCTCGGGGACACTCCATTCCAGCTGGACTGAGTCAGGGGTGATGTGGGAGGCCGTGAGTTCGCCAAGACGGGGCTGGGATGGTGGTTCCTCCTCTGTTGGAGATGGGGCTGCAATATGGAGAGCACAACGCAGGGCATAAACGTCCCCCCATACAACTATCCATCTGTTCCACAACCAACCATTCATCTAACCGTCTATCTGTCCCCTGTGCAAACAGTTGTCTGTCCGTCTGTCCATCCATCATCCTCTACTCCCGCCAAACTTACATGCTCCTAGCCTTCATACATTCCCCAGTCAGCACCAAAGGTTTCCCCATTTTCGTTAAGACCCAAGTGACCAGGACGGGCCCTCAGAAGGTTCCTGACACAGTCCAAACTCACAGCCCACACAAAAGGTCATGTACATGGTGTGCACCAGCCCTCACCTGTGACAGCATCAATGGAGATGGGGCCCAGACGTTTCTGCCCCCACATCCCATATACGATGAACGTGTAGCGTTGGGATGGTGACAGTCTGGGCACGGTCACTGTATGGGACCCACCGTCCACAGGCAGCACCTGCAGTTGGTCTTGTGTGTCCCTGTACTGCACCACAAAGGAGTCAAAGGTGCCCTCGGGGACACTCCATTCCAGCTGGACAGAGTCAGGGGTGACGTGAGAGGCCGTGAGGTCACCCAGGCGTGGCTCGGTTTCTGGTTCCTTTTCTAGTTCATCTACAGCTGCAACACAGAGGGCACAATGCCACCTATAAATATACCCCAGTCTGTTCTTCCATCCATCCATCCATCCATCGCATATTCCCATCCCTCCAACCCTCCATCCTGTTCAGCAACCAGGAGATGTTCCCATTTTCCAGAAGGCCCAAGGGGCTCAGGACAGATCCTGTCTTGGTTCAAGCCCTGATCCAAACCCAGGGCTTGCAAGGGACACAGATACAGCATGCAGCTGCTCTCACCTGTGACAGCATCAGTGGAGATGGGGCCCAGACGTTTCTGCCCCCACATCCCATACAGGTTGAACTTGTAAGGGTGGGATGGCGACAGTCCTGGCACAGTCACTGTGCGGGAACCACCGTCCACAGGCAGCACCTGCAGCTGGCCTTGTGCATCCTTGTACTGCACTTTGAAGGAGTCAAATTTCCCCTCGGGGACGCTCCATTCCAGCTGGACAGAGTCACGGGTGACATGGGAAGCTGTGAGTTCACCGAGGTATGGCTGGGATGGTGGTTCCACTTCTGACTTGACTAGTGCTGTGAAAAAGAGGGCACGATGCAGGGCAGAAACATCCCCTAGTTCATCCATCCATCTATTTGTCTCTCTATTAGTTGGCATACCCAACCTTCCTTCCTTCCTTCCTTCCTTCCTTCCTTCCTTCCTTCCTTCCTTCCATCCATCCATCCATCCATCCATCCCTACACCTTTGTACTCATTATACTGTGTCTAGCTGTGATCGAGTGAGTTCAGCTTTCCCAGAGCAGGACACGTAGTGCTGTGCTCTGCACTTGCAGGTAGGACAGCAATGTTGTTACACCAATGTTTTGTCTGTTGTTGAGCAGTGCTGGCACAGCGTCACGACTCCCTCCAACCCCTGTCAAAGCCAGTAGGCCAGAGTGTGTAAAAGGTGCAGAGGGGACATTGCCAGGGCAGCTGACCTAAAATGGCCAAAGGGATATTCCATACCGTATGATGTCACACTCCAGAATAAAAGCTGGGAAAGGGGAAGGGGAGGATCTTGTTATGAAGAGGTATGTCCTCCCAAACAACTGCTATGCGTATTGAGGCCCTGCTTCCCAAAATGTGGTCAAATATCACTTGCTACTATGAAGTAGAGAATAATTGTTTTAAACTTTTGCTTCCATGTGACATTTGCTTATTTTTTTAAAAATTTTCCCTTTAATTAAACTGCTTCTTATCTCAACCCCTGAGCCTTTTTTCATCATATCTTATGTCCTTGCTCTTTTCAGGAGTGGGAGTGAGCTTATTAAGCCACCACACTCATCTGTCTGTCCAGCCATTCATCCAGACACTCATCCCATCATCAGGGACCTTCACCAACCAAATCCAGTGATCTAGACTTTCATTTAATGCTTTGCTCACCCCTATCTTCCCCCACTTTGAAGTTTTTCATACTCCTTAATCTGATCATCCACTTATCCAGCTCTCCATCCATCCATCCGTCTGTCCGCCCATCCATCCGTCCGTCTATCCATCCAATTGCCCTTTTTTCCTGATTCCATTTCCCATTTATCACCCCTTTATTTCATCCATCTGTCCAACTTTTCACCCATGAAGCCATTGGTGCACTCTGACATACAGACAGACAGACACCCACAACAAAATATCCTTCCAAAAATCCATACTACCACACTTTCTGCCACTTAATTGTTCATCCCGCCAATAAACACTATCTCCATATCGATGACTTGACTTGCCCCCATCCTACCATCCATCCAACCATTCACCAGGGACCACCAAAGAGATGCACCCATTTCCCAGAAGGGCCAAGGACCCTGGATGGATGTGGTGCCCACTTCTGACTTGCTCTAAAGCCAAGGCATGCAAGGGATGCATAAGTGGCATGCACCAGAACATACCTGTGACAGCATCAGTGGAGATGGGGCCCAGACGTTTCCGTCCCCACATCCCATACAGGTTGAACTTGTAGCGGTGAGATGGCAACAGCCCTGGCACGGTCACTGTGCGGGAATCTCCATCCACACGTAGTGCATGCGGCTGGCCTTGCACATCCCTGTACTGCAGTGTGAAAGAGTCAAAGGTGCCCTCGGGGACACTCCACTCCAGCTGAACGGAGCTGGGAGTGACATGGGAGACCGTGAGCTCGCCCAGGCGTGGCTGGGATGGTGGTTCCTCCTCCGTCTTGACTGCAGCTGCAACAGACAGGGCACAAGGCACTACATAAACATGTCTCAGTCCATCTAACCCACCCTCCCTCTTCTCAGACAGACAGACAGACAGCCAACCACCCATGCATCCATTGTTTCAACCAACATCCATCCATCCATCCATCTTCCACATATCCACCTCTAGCCCTCCAACTCTCTGCTCTTGCCTTCAACCATCCCTCAGGCAGTCACCCAATCAGCAGAAAAACTTGTTCCCATTGCTCACGAGGCAATGATCCAGCCAACCATCCAATAATCCACCCATCCAAAAAGTCCCCCAAACTGTCAGTCATACAAGCAACCAACTTCCATCTATCCATTTCTCCCGCCAAACTTGCACGCTCCCACCCCTCCATCCACACTCTTTTTAGAACTCAGGTGATGCTCCCATTTCCAGCAATGCCCAAGCGACCCAGCACGGGCCCTTCCCAAACACCTGCCACACCCACTCAGTGCTGAAAGGTGACAAGAAAAGGGCCCACAGCCACTCTCACCTGTCACAGCATCAGTGGAGATGGGGCCCAGACGTTTCCGCCCCCACATCCCATACAGGTTGAACTTGTAGCGGCGGGACGGTGACAACCCTGGCACAGTCACTGTGCGGGACCCACCATCCACGGGCAGTGCCTGTGGCTGGCCTTGTGCATCCTTGTACTGCACTGTGAAGGAGTCAAAGGTGCCCTCGGGGACACTCCATTCCAGCTGGACTGAGTCAGGAGTGACGTGGGAGGCCGTGAGCTCGCCAAGACGGGGCTGGGATGGTGGTTCCTCCTCTGCTGGAGTTGGGGCTGCAATATGGAGAGCAGAATGCAGGGCATAAACATCCCCCCATACAACTATCCGTCTGTTCAACAACCAACCAAATATTCATCTAACCATCTATCAGTCCCCTGTGCAAACAGTTGTCTGTCCGTTTTTCAGTCCATCCATCCGTCCACCCATCCAACCATCCATCCATCCACCATCCTCTACTCCAGCCAATTTTGCATGCTCCTAGCCTTCATACATTCCCCAGTCAGCACCAAAAATTTCCCCATTTTCATTAAGACCCAAGTGACTGGGACAGGCCCTCAGAAGGCTCCTGACACAGTCCAAACTCACAGCCCACAAAGGACACATACATGGCATGCAGCAGCCCTCACCTGTGACAGCATCAATGGAGATGGGGCCCAGACGTTTCTGCCCCCACATCCCATACAGGTTGAACTTGTAAGGGTGGGATGGTGACAGCCCTGGCACGGTCACTGTGCGGGATTCACTGTCCATAGGCAGCACCTGTGGCTGGCCTTGTGCATCCACGTACTGCACCATGAAGGAGTCGAAGGTGCCCTCAGGGATGCTCCATTCCAGTTGGATGGAGTCAGGGGTGACATGGGACACAGCGAGCTCTCCCAGTCGTGGCTCTGATGGCAGTTCCTCTTCCGACTCCACTGCAGCTGCAACACAGAGGGCAGAATCAGGGTATGAACATCCCCCAGTCCATCTGTCCTTCCATCTGTCCGTCCGTCCGTCCGTCCATCCATCCATCCATGCAAAGATATATTCCCATTTTCCACAGGGCAGAAGAAACCCAGCACAGGCCCTTGCAAGGCTACTGTCATACTCCAAACACATGGCCCACAGCAGACACAGACTTGTCACATATCAGGACACACCTGTGATGGCATCAGTGGAGATGGGGCCCAGACGTTTCCGTCCCCACATCCCATACAGGTTGAACTTGTAGCGGCGGGATGGTGACAGCCCTGGCACAGTCACTGTGTGGGAGCCACCATCCACGGGCAGCACCTGTGGCTGGCCTTGTGCATCCTTGTACTGCACCACAAAGGAGTCAAAGGTACCCTTGGGGACGCTCCATTCCAGCTGGACGGAGTCAGGGGTGATGTGGGAGGCTGTGAGGTCACCCAGGTGTGGCTTGGATGGTGGTTCCTTTTCTGTCTCGACTGCAGCTGCAAGAAATAATGCTCAATGCAGAGTATAAATACCCCCCGGTCCACCCATCCATCCCTCTGTCTGTCCATCCCTCCATCAATCAATGAAACTCTCCATCCATTTATTGACAAAGCCTTCGAACCATACACCCTTACATTCTACTCAGCATTCCCCAAGTATCAACTTAGTTACATTCACCCTTTTGTCCTTCCATCTACCCTTGCAACCATAAAGAAGCCACGCTTCCTATCATCCATCTCCCTTCTATTTATCCATCTTCCCAGCCATTTATCCAGATAATCATTGAGACATCAAGGATATTCACCAACCATCCAACCATCAAGCTAGTGATCTAGACTTCCATTTAGCTCTTTGCTCACCCTGCCTTCCTACTGGGATGGGATCGAGTTCACTTTCCCTACAGCAGCCCATATAGTATTGTGCTCTGCACTTGTATCTAGAAGAGCATTGGTATCACACCAATGTTTTGTCTGTTGTTGAGCAGTGTTGGCACAGCATGAAAACTCCCTCCAAACCCCCAAAGCCAGTAGGCTGGGGGTAGATAAGAAGTGGGAAAGGGACATTGCCAGGGCAGCTGATGTAAAATGACCAAAGGGATATTCCATACCATATGATGTCATACTCAGCAATAAAAGGTGGGAAAGGGGAAGGAGAGGGGGTGACTCTAGTGGCCACTATGAAGATTTCTGTCCTCCCAAACAACCGATGTGCATATTGAAGTCCTGCTTCCCAGGATGTGGCTGAACATCACTTGTTGATGGGAAATAGAGAATATTTTTTTTTCATTTTTTCCCCTCTTTGCTTCCATGCAGCCTTGTTTTTTTCCCTCTGTCTTGTCCCTTTAATTAAATAATTCTTATCTCAACCCATGAGGCTTTTTCTTTTGCTTTCCTGGAACTGGCTGAACACCTGCCTGCCGATGGGAATCAGCAAAAGAATTCTTTGTTTTCCTTTGCTTGCACATGTGGCTTTTGCTTTACCTAGTAAACTGTCTTTATCTCAAACCATGAGTTCTCACACTTTTTTACATTTTGGATTCACACCTGAGGAGAGTAAGCGAATATCTGCAATGTACTCAGCTGCCTGCCAGGGCCAAACCACAACAACAATCCAAGACATATATATCTGTTTCCCAGAAGGGCCAAGGACCCTGCACGGACCCTTCCCTTGTTCCCACCTTTTTCCAAAACCAAGGATTGCAAAAAACACGGACATGGCACACACAAACCCTCACCTGTGGTGGCATCAGTGGAGATGGGGCCCAGTCGTTTCCGCCCCCACATCCCATACAGGTTGAACTTGTAGCGGCGGGATGGTGACAGCCCTGGCACGGTCACTGTGTGGGAATCTCCATCCACAGGCAGTACCTGTGGCTGGCCTTGTGCATCCTTGTACTGCACCATGAAGGAGTCAAAGGTGCCCTCGGGGACGCTCCATTCCAGCTGGACTGAGTCAGGGGTGATGTGGGAAGCTGTGAGGTCACCCAGGTGTGGCTTGGGTGGTGGTTCCTTTTCGGGCTCAACTGCAGCTGCAAGGTTTATGCAGGGCATTAATATGCCCCAGTCAGTCTGTCTGTCCATCCATACATCTACCCAACTGTCCACCCATCCATCAAGCCTTCTCTTCACCCATCCATGCAACTATCCATCAGTTTATTGACATAAGTTCCTTCCATACACCCTTACAGTCAATTCAGCATCACCCCAACTGTCAACTCAACCACATAGCAACCCTCCTGTCTATCCACCCATGCTTGTAACAAGAAAAAAAACAACACGTGGAAGACATCCATCCACCCTTCTACTCAGCAGTCTGTTCAGTAATTCATCCAGATAATCATCTAGCCATCAAGCACCTTCACTAACCATCTAAACAAACAGATAGTGATCTAGACCTTGATTTAGCTCTTTGCCCACTGTTTCCACCTTTTCATCCAGGTGTTTCTTACACCATTAGTCACTAAATCAACAAATCATCGAATCATGAAACAGTCACTTTGGAAAGGATATCAAACGCTCATCAGCTCCAACCTCTCCTGGGAAATGGGAGCCTAGATGAAATTATTTAGTATACTTTCCAGTTGTATCTTGAATACCTCCTGTAACAGGGATTCTACCATGTCTCTGGGCAGGTAGTCCAATGACTGATTTTTCTCACTGTAAAAAATTTCTGTTTCGTATCAAGAGGCAACCTATCCCAATGCTCCTTGATGCCATTGGCCCTTCTCTTCTCCATGGGGTTCCTTGAGAAGAGAGTGCCTCTGTGTCTGACAGGTGGACCTGTCTATCCACCTGTCTACCAGTTTATCCCTTAATCCCTCCAAACTTGCCTGCACTCACCCATTTGTCTATTCCCCAATCAGAGGCCAAGTGATGTAGCTGTCACCCAGAATGGCCAAGGAACTGGGAGGAAATGCCCCCACTCCCACCCTGTTCCAAAACCAAGGTATGAAAGGGACGAGAACACTACATGCAGCAACCCTCACCTGTGACAGCAGCAGTGGAGACAGGGCCCAGACGTTTCCGCCCCCACATCCCATACAGGTTGAATTTGTAGCGTTGGGATGGTGACAGCCCTGGCACAGTCACTGTGCGGGAACCTCCATCCACAGGCAGTGCCTGTGGCTGGCCTTGTGCATCCTTGTACTGCACCACAAAAGAGTCAAAGGTGCCCTCGGGGACACTCCATTCCAGCTGGACTGAGTCAGGGGTGATGTGGGAGGCTGTGAGCTCGCCCAGGTGTGGCTCGGATGGTGGTTCCTTTTCTAGCACAACTGCTGCTGCAACATGGAAGGCACAATGCAGGTATAAAGATTCCCTGGGCTGTTTGTCCATCCATCCATAGCTCTGTCCACCCATCAATTGATGCAAATGTGTATCCACTTATTCACAAAACCTTCCATCTACACACCCTTACATTCTACTCAGAATCTCCGCAATTATTAACTCAGTTACATCCATGCACCTGTCTTTCCATTTATCCTTGTAACCACTCATCCATTCACACTTGTTTTCATCCATCTCTCCAGCTAGTCATCCACATAATCATTCAGACATCAGGAACAGTCAGCAGCCATCCAAGCAACCAGCAATTGATCTAGCCTTTGATTTAGCTGTTTGTTGACTGATCCCTTACTCTACCTATTCATGGAAGTGTTTCTTACTTTAATAATTCAATTATCCATTTTTCCAGTTCTCTATCCATCCAAACCTATATCCATCCCTCCATTCAATTGCCCTTTCTTCCATGTTCCACCTCCCCTTCATCACCCCTAAGATCCCATCCATCCATCCATCCGTCCATCCATCCAACCATCCATACATCCATCCACTCACCCACCTGCCCACATTTCAAGCAATATACACTGCCTCTTATAAACATCCACAACATAATTACAAGAACCCATCCTTCAAGCATTTCTGCCACTTACCTGCTGATCCTGCCAAAAGCCAGCATCTCTATATTCATGACTTGCCCCTGTCCCTCCATCCATTAAACAGGCATCACCCAAGAGATGCATTTATTTTCCAAAAGGCCCAAGGACCCTGGAAGGACACTGTGCCTGCTCCCACTTTTCTCCACAACCAAGATGTGAAGGGGACATGACATGCAGCAGCCCTCACCTGTGACAGCATCAGTGGAGATGGGGCCCAGACGTTTCCGTCCCCACATCCCATACAGGTTGAACTTGTAGCGGTGGGATGGTGACAGCCCTGGCACGGTCACTGTGCGGGAATCTCCGTCCACGGGCAGCACCTGTGGCTGGCCTTGTGCATCCTTGTACTGCACTGTGAAGGAGTCAAAGGTACCCTCCGGGATGCTCCATTCCAGCTGGACTGAGTCAGGGGTGACATGGGAGGCTGTCAGCTCGCCCAGGCGTGGCATGGATGGTGGTTGTGTTTCAGGCTCAACTGAGAGGACACAAAGCAGGCTATAAGAATTACCTGATTCCTTACTTCTGTGCTTTATTCCCCGCATTCCTCTCTCCCTGTTCACCTTCCTTCATCTCTCCATCTTTCCACTGGATGTGAACCCAGCAATTCATCTTATCATCGACGAATTCAACGAATCGTTTCTCCACATCTGAACACTATCTACCCATTTATTGTCTAGTGAAGTTGTCCATGTGCTCCTCAAAATCCATGCAGTATTCCATCCATCCAAAGATCTCACCACTCATTTATTCTTCCGTCCTTTCTTCCCTCAGAGTCTAGACAGATGATATTCAACTAGCCATCCACAAAGCCAAACACACGTGCAGAAATCCAGCCTTTTCTCCATTCTATCTAGCCACCTATCTATACACCTAACAATCTATTCTTCCATCTCCACAACTTTGTTGGCACTCATCCATTTAACCATTCTGCTGTTAGTGACAAAGACACGATCTCAGTTCCCACAGGGCAGAAGGGGCCCTGCAAAGACCTTTGCAAGACTCCCAACTTACTCCAAACTCATGTCCTGCAGGGGAAATAGACATGGCATTTATTAGCCCTCACCTGTGACAGCATCAGTGGAAACGGGGCCCAGACGTTTCCGTCCCCACATCCCATACAGGTTGAACTTGTAGCGGCGGGATGGTGACAGCCCTGGCACGGTCACTGTGCGGGAGCCACCATCCACGGGCAGCACCTGTGGCTGGCCTTGTGCATCCTTGTACTGCACTGTGAAGGAGTCAAAGGTGCCCTCAGGGATGCTCCATTCCAGCTGGACGGAGTTGGGGGTGATGTGGGAAGCCACGAGGTCACCCAGACGTGGCTCAGATGGTGGTTCCTTTTCTGTCTCGACTGCAGCTGCTACAGAGAGGACACAATGCAGGACACAAACATTCCCCCCTTCCATCCATCCTGTTTTCTATCCACCCATCCATGCAGCTATCCATCAGTTTATTGACTTAACTATCAATTCAGCATTTCATCCATCCTTCCGTCTCTCTACCCAGCTATACAGCTGTCTATCCCTCCACCTCTCCAGACTTGCCTACACCCATCCTTCCCCCCATTCCCCAGTCAGTAGCCAAGACATATTCCCACTTCTCAGAAGAGCCAAAGAGCTTAGATGGACCCTGTCCCTGTTTCCAAAGTGCTCCAAAACAAAGCTTTGCAAGGAACACGGACATGGCACGCAGCAGCCCTCACCTGTGATGGCATCAGTGGAGATGGGGCCCAGACGTTTCTGCCCCCACATCCCATACAGGTTGAACTTGTAGCGGTGGGATGGCGACAGGCCTGGCACGGTCACTGTGCGGGAACCACCATCCACGGGCAGCACCTGTGGCTGGCCTTGTGCGTCCTTGTACTGCACCGTAAAGGAGTCAAAGGTGCCCTCGGGGACGGTCCATTCCAGCTGGACTGAATTGGTAGTGATATGGGAGGCCATAAGCTCACCCAGGTGTGGCTCAGATATCAAATCTTCTGGCTCAACTGCAGCTGAAACAATGAGTGTACAATATTGAACATCCTTGCTCACTTTCTCCACCTTTTCATCGAAGTATTTCTTACTCCAATGATGCAGTAACACGATTTTTCAGTTCTCCATCCATCCATCCATCCATCCATCCATCCATCCATCCATCCATCCATCCATCCATCTTCCCAACCACCCTCCAAGCCATATAGCAACTCGTACATACAGATGGATATCGACAGCCAGTCTTCCAAAAAACTCTATGTTACTTCCTGCTGCTTAACCAGTGATCATGCCAAAACTCAGTAACTCCATATCCATAATTTTACTTGCCCCTTTCCCTCCATCCATTCACCAGGCATCACACAGGAGATGCATTCATTTCCCAGAAAGGCAAAGGAACCTGAATGGACACTCTCCCCGCTCTGACCTTTCTCTAAAACTCAGGTGTGTAAGGGACAAGGATGTGGTATGCAGCACCTCTCACCAGTGATTGCATCAGTAGAGACAGGGCCCAGACGTTTCCGCCCCCAAATCCCGTACAGGTTGAACTTGTAGCGGTGGGATGGTGACAACCCAGACACGGTCACTGTGCGGGACCCACCGTCCACAGGCAGTGCATGCGGCTGGCCTTGTGCATCCCTGTACTGCACCATGAAGGAGTCAAAGGTGCCCTCAGGGACCCTCCATTCCAACTGAACAGAGTCAGAGGTGATGTGGGAGGCCGTGAGCTCAACTAGGCGCGGCTTGGATGGTGGTTGCTTTTCCAGATTGACTGCAGCTGCAATAAGAGAACACAATTCAGGGTATAAACATTCCGCAGTGCTTCCATCCCTACCTCCCTCACTGCTTTTTACCATCTTTACATCAGTTTGTGTACTCCACAAGCCATTCTTCTATCCAGTTAAATCCAGTTGGAGCCCCCAGGGCTCAGTATTAGGGCCAGTTCTCTTTAATATCTTTATCGATGATCTGGATGAAGGGATTGAGTGTACCCTCAGTAAGTTCACAGATGACACTAAGTTAGGTGCATATGTCGATCTGCTCAAAGGTAGGAAGGCTCTGCAGGAGGATCTGTATAGGCTGGATTGATGGGCTGAGGCCAACTGAATGAAGTTCAACAAGGCCAAGTGCCAAGTCCTGCACTTGGGGCACAACAACCCTAAGCAGCACTACAGACTGGGAGATGAGTGGTTAGAAAGCTGCCTGGCAGAGAAAGGCCTGGGAGTATTGGTTGATAGTCGGCTGAATATGTGCCAGCAGTGTGCTCAGGTAGCCAAGAAGGCCAACAGCATCCTGGCTTGTATAAGAAACAGTGCGGCCAGCAGGACTACGGAAGTGATTGTCCCCCTGTACTCGGCTCTGGTGAGGCCGCACCTCGAGTACTGTGTTCAGTTTTGGGCCCCTCACTACAAGAAGGACATGGAGGTGCTCGAGCATGTCCAGAGAAGGGCAACAAAACTGGTGAGGGGTCTGGAGAACAAGTCTTATGAGGAGCGACTGAGGGAGCTGGGATTGTTTAGCCTGGAGAAGAGGAGGCTCAGGGGCGACCTTATCACTCTCTATAGGTACCTTAAAGGAGGCTGTAGGGAGGTGGGGGTTGGTCTATTCTCCCATGTGCCTGGTGACAGGATGAGTGGGAATCGGCTAAAGTTGGGCCAAAGGAGGTTTAGGTTGGATATTAGGAAGAACTTCTTTACCGAAAGGGTTGTTAGGCGTTGGAATGGGCTGCCCAGGGAGTGGTTGAGTCACCATCCCTGAAGGTCTTTAAAAAATATTTAGACGTAGAGCTTAGTGATATTGTTTAGTGGAGGACCTGTTAGTGTTAGGTCAGAGATTGGACTAGATGATCTTGGAGGTCTCTTCCAACCTAGATGATTCTGTGATTCTTTGATTCTGTGATAAATTAAACAGTTCATCCTTCCATCTCTGAACTCTGTTAACCCTTTTACCGTCTACTGAAGCTGTCCATGTAAACATTGATCTAATTATCCATCCTTCTCTCCACCCATCCTTTATTCATCCATCTGTCCATCCATTTATCAGAAGAATCATCCAACTGCCAATCAACCAGCCATCTCTTTATCCTTTGTGGTACATGTACATCTATCCATTCAGTCATTTGTCCATCTAATTCTGAGTACATATAAATGCATAATTTTTTCTATCTCATCTTCCAAACATCCACTCATCTATTTATCTGTCTAACCATTCTGGCTTCCACTCATCCAACCACCCATTTCCAGATTACTCTTAGCATTCAGAACACCTTGATAATATCCATGCAGTACTCCATCCATCCAAATGACTAATCACTCATTTATTCCTTCATCCACTCTTTCATCCAAAGAGCTAAATAGATGATAATCAACTCGCCATCCACAAAGCCAAACACACATACAGAAATTCATCCTTTTGCCCATTCTACTATCTAGACACCTACCTATACACCTGTCTAACAATCTATTCCTACATCTCCACAACTTCGTTGGCACTCATCCATTTAACCATTCCGCTGTTAGTGACAAAGATGTGATCTCAATTCCCACAGGGCAGAAGGGGCCCTGCAAAGACCCTTGCAAGACTCCTGACTTACTCCAAACTCATGTCCTGCAGGGGAAATAGACATGGCATGCATCAGCCCTCACCTGTGATGGCATCAGTGGAGATGGGGCCCAGACGTTTCTGCCCCCACATCCCATACAGGTTGAACTTGTAGCGGTGGGATGGTGACAGCCCTGGCACGGTCACTGTGCGGGAGCCACCATCCACGGGCAGCACCTGTGGCTGGCCTTGTGCATCCTTGTACTGCACTGTGAAGGAGTCAAAGGTACCCTCAGGGATGCTCCATTCCAGCTGGACGGAGTTGGGAGTGATGTGCGAGGCCACAAGGTCACCCAGGCGTGGCTCAGATGGTGGTTCCTTTTCTGTCTCGACTGCAGCTGCTACAGAGAGGACACAATGCAGGATACAAACATTACCCCTTCCATCCATCCGGTTTTCTACCCACCCATCCATGCAGCTATCCATCAGTTTATTGACTTAACTATCAATTCAGCGTTTCATCCATCCTTCCGTCTCTCTACCCAGCTATACAGCTGTCTATCCCTCCACCTCTCCAGACTTGCCTACACCCATCCTTCCCCCCATTCCCCAGTCAGTAGCCAAGACATATTCCCATTTCCCAGAAGAGCCAAAGAGCCTATATGGACCCTGTCCCTGTTTCCAAAGTGCTCCAAAACAAAGCTTTGCAAGGAACACGGACATGGCATACAGCAGTCCTCACCTGTGACAGCATCACTGGAGATGGGGCCCAGATGTTTCTTCCCCCACATCCCATACAGGTTGAACTTGTAGCGGTGGGATGGTGACAGCCCTGGCACAGTCACTGTGCGGGAACCACCATCCACGGGCAGCACCTGTGTCTGACCTTGAACATCCCTGTACTGCACTGTGAAGGAGTCAAAGGTGCCCTCAGGGATGCTCCATTCCAGCTGGATTGAGTTGGGTGTTATGTGGGAGGCCACGAGCTCCCCCATGTGGGGCTCCGATGGTGGTTCCTCTTCCACTTCGACTGCATCTGTAAAACAGAGGGTAAAGTGCAGGGCATAAACATTTGTCTGTCCTGCCTTCCCTTCCTCCCTCATTTCATTGCTCCTTTTTTTTGTCAGTTTGTTTACTCAACAATCCATCCTTCCGTGCATGAATTAAACAGATCATCCCTCCATCTCTGAAATCTATCTACCCATTCATCATCTACAGCAGCATTCCATGTAAGCATTGAACTAACTATCCATCCTTCTGTCCATCACCTTTCTATTCATCCATCTGTCCATACATTCATGAGTTCAATCATCCAACTGCCAACAAACTCAACCAGTGAGTCATTTCTCTTTCCTTTGACATAGCTGTTTGTGCAAACCTGCATTTACCCATCTGTTTCCCCCAAACCTGCATGCATTTACCTATCTGTTTCTCAGTCCATATATGCATGCATTTCTCTATCCAATCTTCCTAACATCAATTCATCTATTTTTCCATTTAACCATGCTGGCTTCCATTCATACAACCACCCATTTCCAAATTTCTCTCTGCATTCAGAAGGCTTCGAGTCTATCCAGTACTCCATCCATCCAACAATCTCACCATTCATCTACTTTTTTTCATCTGTACTTCCATCAAAAAAGCTAGACAGATGATAATCAACCAGACATCAAACAAGCGAAACATGTATCCAAAATACTTTAATTCCATCCATACTACATCCATCCAGTGGTCTCACCAATCATTTATTCCTCTATCAATTCTTCCATCCAAACTACTGAACAGATTACAATCAACCCACCATCCAACAAGTGAAACAAGAATTCAAAAATCCACCCTTTCGTCAACTATTTGATCTAACCACCTATTTGTACATTTATCTAACAATAAATCCCTCCACCTCTCCAAAAGTACCTGCATTCATCCACCCATTCATCCATTCCCCAGACAGTGACCAAGACATGTTCCCATTTCGCACAGGACTGAAGGAACATACCGCAGGACTTCACAAGGTTCCTGCCAGACTCCAAACTCACAACACAAAAGGGACATGGGCATGGAATGCAGCAGCCCTCACCTGTGACAGCATCAGTGGAGATGGGGCCCAGACGTTTCCGTCCCCACATCCCATACAGGTTGAACTTGTAGCGGTGGGATGGCGACAGGCCTGGCACGGTCACTGTGCGGGAACCACCTTCCACGGGCAGCACCTGCGGCTGGCCTTGTGCATCCTTGTACTGCACTGTGAAGGAGTCAAAGGTGCCCTCGGGGACGCTCCATTCCAGCTGGACTGAGTCAGGGGTGACGTGGGAGGCTGTGAGCTCCCCCAGGTTTGGTTCGGATGGTGGTTCCTTTTCCAGCTGGACTGCAGCTGCAATGCGGAGGGCACATTGAAGGACATAAACATCCCCCCTTCCATCTGTCCAACTTTCTATCCATCCATTCATGCAACTATACACCACTTTATTGAACTAACCAGCAATTCAGCATTTCTTCCATTCTGCCATCTCTCCAACTGACTATCCATCTGTCTACCACTATGTCCCTTCATCTCTCCAAACTTGCCTGCACTCATCCATCCGTGCATTCCCCAGTCAGAGGCCAAGAAATGTAACTGTTTCCCTGATGGGGCAAGGACCCTAGAAGGTCTCTGACCCCAAGCCCACCCAACTCCAAAACCAAGGCATGCAGGAGACACAGACATGGCACACAGAAGCCTTCACCTGTGATGGCATCAGTGGAGACAGGGCCCAGACGCTTCCGGCCCCACATCCCATACAGGTTGAACTTGTAGTGGCGGGATGGCGACAGCCCTGGCACGGTCACTGTACGGGAACCACCATCCACAGGCAGCACCTGTGGCTGGCCTTGTGCATCCTTGTACTGCACCACAAAGGAGTCAAAGGTACCCTCAGGGGCACTCCATTCTAGCTGGACGGAGTCAGGGGTGACGTGGGAGGCTGTGAGGTCGCCCAAGCGTGGCTCGGATGGTGGTTCCTTTTCCGGCTCTACTGCAGCTGCAGCATGGAGGACACATTGCAGGGCATAAACATTTTGCAGTCCATCCGTCCATCAAGTCTTCCCTTCACTCTTCCATACAACTATCTATCAGTTTATTATTCCATCCCTCCATCCATTAACCAGGTACCACACAAGAGATGCACGTGTTTCCCAGAAGTGCCAAGGACTTTGGAAGCAGCCTATCTCTGCTCCCACTGAGAATCCAAACCAAGGCGTCCAAGGACATGGACACGGAACGCAGGAACCCTCACCTGTGACAGCATCAGTGGAGATGGGGCCCAGACGTTTCCGCCCCCACATCCCATACAGGTTGAACTTGTAGCGGCGGGATGACGACAGCCCTGGCACGGTCACTGTGCGGGTATCTCCGTCCACAGGCAGCACCTGTGGCTGGCCTTGTGCATCCTTGTATTGCACTGTGAAGGAGTCAAAGGTGCCCTCGGGGACACTCCATTCTAGCTGGATGGAGTCAGGGGTGACGTGGGAGGCTGTGAGGTCACCCAGGTGTGGCTCGGATGGTGGTTCCTTTTCTGGCTCTACTGTAGCTGCAACGTGGAAGACACATTGCAGGACACAAACATTTCGCAGTCCATCCATCCATCAAGCCTTCCCTTCACTCATCCATACAACTATCTATGAATTTATTAACCTAACCATCAACCCTCACACTTGTGCAATAAATTCATCATCCCCTCAACTGTCAACTCATCCAAACATCCACCTTAACATCCCTATAACCATCACAAAACAAAACCTTCCTTCCAACCATCCATCCACCCTTCTACTCAGCCACCCATCCAGGTATTCATCCAGATAATCATCCAGTCATCAAGCACCTTGACTGACCGTCCAAACAAACAGCCAGTGAACTAAACTTCCATGATACCAACCATTCATCCTAAAAACCACCCAAGACATATCCTCACTCTTATAGACTAAAAGACATCCACAGCCAGACACCCTTCCAAAAATACATCCTTTTATCTTTCCTGCCACTTATCTGTAGATCCTGCCAAACAGCGCACTCTGTCCATAGCTGCAACCTTCCTTACACCATCCTTGCAGATGACACCAAGTGGGGGGGAAGTGTCGATCTGCTGGAGGGTAGGAAGGCCCTGCAGAGGGACCTGGGCAGGCTGGATCAATGGGCAGAGGCCAATGGGATGAGGTTCAACATGACTAAGTGCCGGGTCTTGCACTTTGGTTACAACAACCCCATGCAATGCTACAGGCTTGGGGCAGCATGGTTGACAAGCTGTGCAAAGGAAAAGGATCTGGGGGTGTTGATCGAAGCTTGCAAGAACATGAGCTGGCAGTGTGCTCAGGTGGCAAAGAAGGTCAAGGGCATCCTGGCTTGTATCAGGAATAGTGTAGCCTTCAGGAACAGGGAGGTGATCATCCCCCTGTACTCTGCTCTGGTGAGGCCACACCTCGAGTACTGTGTTCAGTTTTGAGCCCCTCACTACAAGAAGGACATTGAGGCCCTGCAACGTGTTCAGAGAAAGGCTACAAAGCTGGTGAAGGGCCTGGAACACAAGTCCTATAAGGAGCGCTTGAAGGAACTGGGCTTGTTTAGTCTGGAGAAGAGGAGGCTCAGGGGAGACCTTATGGCTCCCTACAACTACCTGAAAGAAAGCTGTGGGAAGCTGGGGGTCAACCTCTTCTCGCAGATATATAACAATAGGATTAGCGGGAATGGCCTCAAGATGTGCCAGGGGAAGTTCAGGCTGGAAATTAGGAGACGTTTCTTCTCAGAAAGTGTAGCCAGGCATTGGAACGGGTTGCCCAGGGAGGTAATGGAGTCACCGTCCCTGGGGGTGTTTAAGGAAAGGTTGGAAGTGGTGCTTAGGGACATGGTTTAGTGGAAGATATAGCTGGTGGAGGGATGCTTGGACCAGATGATCTTGGAGGTCTTTCCAACCTTAATGACTCTATGATTCTATCCTTCCATCCCTCTATCCATTAACCAGGTACCACACAAGAGATGCACCTGTTTTCCAGAAGTGCCAAGGACTTTGGAAGCAGCCTACCTCTGCTCCCACTGAGAATCCAAACCAAGGCGTCCAAGGACATGGACAGGGAACACAGGAACCCTCACCTGTGACAGCATCAGTGGAGATGGGGCCCAGACGTTTCCGCCCCCACATCCCATACAGGTTGAACTTGTAGCGGCGGGATGGCGACAGCCCTGGCACCGTCACTGTGCGGGAACCACCATCCACGGGCAGCACCTGTGGCTGGCCTTGTGCATCCTTGTACTGCACCACAAAGGAGTCAAAGGTACCCTCAGGGACACTCCATTCCAGCTGGACTGAGTCAGGGGTGACGTGGGAGGCTGTGAGGTCGCCCAAGCGTGGCTCGGATGGTGGTTCCTTTTCTGGCTCTACTGCAGCTGCAGCATGGAGGACACATTGCAGGGCATAAACATTTTGCAGCCCATCCATCCATCAAGTCTTCCCTTCACTCATCCATACATCTATCTATCAATTTATTATTCCATTATTCCATTATTCCATTAACCAGGTACCACACAAGGGATGCACGTGTTTCCCAGAAGTGCCAAGGACTTTGGAAGCAGCCTACCTCTGCTCCCACTGAGAATCCAAACCAAGGCGTCCAAGGACATGGACACGGAACACAGGAACCCTCACCTGTGACAGCATCAGTGGAGATGGGGCCCAGACGTTTCCGCCCCCACATCCCATACAGGTTGAACTTGTAGCGGCGGGATGGTGACAGCCCTGGCACGGTCACTGTGCGGGAATCTCCGTCCACGGGCAGCACCTGTGGCTGGCCTTGTGCATCCTTGTACTGCACTGTGAAGGAGTCAAAGGTGCCTTCAGGAATACTCCATTCCAGCTGGACGGAGTCAGGGGTGACGTGGGAGGCTGTGAGGTCGCCCAGGTGTGGCTCGGATGGCGGTTCCCTTTCCAGCTCAACTGCATCTGTAACACAGACCACACAGTACAGGACATAAATTCCAATCTGTCTGTCAAACTAAGTACTATTCCATCCATCAATGCAACCTTCCATCAGGTTTAACAGCAACCTTCCATGCATACATCATTATGCTCAATTCAGCATCACCCCAACTATACACTGAACCAAACATCCACACCCACCCACCCTTCCTTTGTAACCACATGAGACCACACTTCCAACCATCCTCTCACCCTACTGTTCATCCATCCATCCATCCATCCATCCATCCACCCACCCACCCACCCGAACAGCTAAACCTTCAGTCATCAAGGACCTTCACCGACAATCCAAGCAACCAGCCATTTAGCTCTTTCCCCACTGCTCCCTTCTTCCACCTGTTCATAGAAATATTTCTTACCCCAGTAAACCAATCATTCATTTTTCCAGTCCTCCATCCATCCAAACCTAAGTTCACCCATACACCCATCTAATTGTCTTTTACTTCATGTTCCATCTTCCATTCACTATCCCTTTTTTCCAGCTGTCCATCAATCCATTTATTCATTGATCCACGCACCGCCCACACATATACCAAACAATATACCCACTCTTACAGACAGACATCCACTATGAAACAACCTACCAAAAATCCATCCTTTCACCCTTCCAGTCACTTAACTGGTGATCATGCCAAAAAAAGAGTATTTCCATATCCATAACTTCACTGTCCCGTCCCTCCATCCTTCTGTCCATTCACTAGGCATCACGCTAGCTGTGCACCCATTTTCCAGAAGGGCCAAGAACCCTGGAAGGATACTGCCCCCACTCTCTCCCCGTTCCAAAACAAAGGCGTGCAAGGGACATGGGCATGGCACACAGATGACATCAGTCAGTCTTACCTCGTCAGCTGATGCAGTCACACCATCACAGAAGGCCATCAGAATGCTCAGGCCTGATTTACCCTTAGTGAAGTCATGCTAGCTGTCTCAGATCACCTCCTTTACTGCAAAGCTAATAAACCCACCATCCAATAAGCCAAACAGGCATACAAAAATACAGATTTTTGCCCATCCGAACATCTAGCCACCCATCTAAACATCTGACTACTGATCTATCCCTCCTTCTCCGCAACCTGGCTGACATTCGACCATTCATCCATTCTCCAGACAGTGACCAAGGCATGTTCCCATTTCCCACAGAGCAGAAAGAACCCAGCACAGGCCCTTGCAAGCTTCCTGACTTAAGCCAAATACAGCACACAGGGAGAGTGGACTTGACAAAACTTGTCCTCACCTGTGACAGCATCAGTGGAGATGGGGCCCAGACGTTTCCGCCCCCACATCCCATACAAGTTGAACTTGTAGCGGCGGGATGGTGACAGCCCTGGCACGGTCACTGTGCGGGAATCTCCATCCACAGGCAGCACCTGTGGCTGGCCTCGTGCATCCTTGTACTGCACCACAAAGGAGTCAAAGGTGCCCTCGGGGATGCTCCATTCCAGCTGGACAGAGTCAGGGGTGACGTGGGAGGCTGTGAGTTCCCCCAGGTGTGGTTCAGCTGGTGGTTCCTTTTCTGGCTGGACTGCAGCTGCAACATGGAGGGCACAAAGGAGTCTATTCCCCGAGTCCTTCCATATCTTCCTTCCTTCCTCTCTCCCTCCCTCCCTTCCTCCCTTCTTCTCTTCTCTTTCTTTCTCCCCTTCACCTCCCTTTATCCCTCCACCTTCCCATTGGTGTGCTCAACAATCCATCCTTCCATCCATAAATTAAACAAATAATCTATCTCTGAACTCTCATCCGGCCATTCATCATCTACAGAAGCTGTCCATGTAAGCATTGAACCATCTTCATCCATCCTGCTGTCCATATCAATCCTTCTATTCATCCATCTCTCCATACATTCATCAGAAGAATTATCCAACTGCCAAGAAACTCAACCAACCAGTCATTTCTCTTTCCTTTGAAATAGCTGTTTGCGTGAACATCCGTCCATCCATCCGTCCATCCATCCATCCATCCAGTCATTTGTCCATCTGACTCTCAGTCCATGTATTCATTCCCTTCTCCATCCTATCTTCCAAGCATGCATTCATCTGGTTTTCCATCTAACCATTTTGTTTTCCATTCATCCAACACCCCATTTCAGATTCTTCTTTACATGCACAAGACCTTGTTTCTATCCAGCACTTCATCTGCTCAATGAACTCAAAATTCATTCATTCTTCTCTCTGTTCCTTTATCCAAAAAGCTACACAGATGATAATCTGCCACCCAACAAGCCAAACAGGCATACAAAAATACAGACTTTTGCCTATCCAAACATCTAGCCACCTACCTAAACACCTGACTACTGATCTATCCCTCCTTCTCCGCAACCTGGCTGACACTCAACCACTCATCTATTCTCCAGACAGTGACCAAGACATGTTCCCATTTCCTGCAGAGCAGAAGGAACCCATCATGGGCATTCATGAGGTTCCTGACTGAATCCAAACTCACTGTATACAGGGACCATGGATTTGGCATGCATCAGCCGTTACCTGTGACAGCATCAGTGGAGATGGGGCCCAGACGTTTCTGCCCCCACATCCCATACAGGTTGAACTTGTAGCGGTGGGATGGTGACAACCCTGGCACGGTCACTGTGTGGGAATCTCCGTCCACGGGCAGCACCTGTGGCTGGCCTTGTGAATCCTTGTACTGCACTGTGAAGGAGCCAAAGGTGCCCTCGGGGACACTCCATTCCAGCTGGACTGAGTCAGGGGTGATGTGGGAGGCTGTGAGCTCCCCCAGGTTTGGTTCGGATGGTGGTTCCTTTTCCAGCTGGACTGCAGCTGCAATGCGGAGGGCACATTGAAGGACATAAACATCCCCCCTTCCATCCGTCCAACTTTCTATCCACCCATTCATGCAACTACACACCACTTTATTGAACTAACCAGCAATTCAGCATTTCTTCCATTCTGCCATCTCTCCACCTGACTATCCATCTGTCTACCACTATGTCCCTTCATCTCTCCAAACTTGCCTGCACTCATCCATCCGTGCATTCCCCAGTCAGAGGCCAAGAGATGTAACCGTTCCCGTGGCGTGGCAACGACCCTAGAAGGTCTCTGACCCCAAACCGACCCAACTCCAAAACCAAGGCATGCAGGAGACACAGACATGGCACACAGAAGCCTTCACCTGTGATGGCATCAGTGGAGACAGGGCCCAGACGTTTCCGTCCCCACATCCCATACAGGTTGAACTTGTAGCGGCGGGATGGTGACAGCCCTGGCACGGTCACTGTACGGGAACCACCATCCACAGGCAGCACCTGTGGCTGGCCTTGTGCATCCTTGTACTGCACCACAAAGGAGTCAAAGGTACCCTCAGGGACACTCCATTCTAGCTGGACAGAGTCAGGGGTGACGTGGGAGGCTGTGAGGTCGCCCAAGCGTGGCTCGGATGGTGGTTCCTTTTCTGGCTCTACTGCAGCTGCAGCATGGAGGACACATTGCAGGGCATAAACATTTTGCAGTCCATCCATCCATCAAGTCTTCCTTTCACTCATCCATACATCTATCTATCAATTTATTATTCCATTGCTCCATCCATTAACCACGTACCACACAAGAGATGCATGTGTTTCCCAGAAGTGCCAAGGACTTTGGAAGCAGCCTACCTCTGCTCCCACTGAGAATCCAAATCAAGGTGTCCAAGGACATGGACACGGAACGCAGGAACCCTCACCTGTGACAGCATCAGTGGAGATGGGTCCCAGACGTTTCCGTCCCCACATCCCATACAGGTTGAACTTGTAGCGGCGGGATGGTGACAGCCCTGGCACGGTCACTGTGCGGGAATCTCCGTCCACGGGCAGCACCTGTGGCTGGCCTTGTGCATCCTTGTACTGCACTGTGAAGGAGTCAAAGGTACCCTCAGGGACACTCCATTCTAGCTGGATGGAGTCAGGGGTGATGTGGGAGGCTGTGAGGTCATCCAGGCGTGGCTCGGATGGTGGTTCTTTCTCCTGCTCTACTGCACCTGCAACATGGAAGACACATTGCAGGACACAAACATTTCGCAATCCATCCATCCATCAAGCCTTCTCTTCACTCATCCATACAACTATCTATTAACCTAACCCGCAGCCCTTACGCTTGTGTACGAAATTCAGCATTCCCTCCCTCCCTGCATCCATCTATCCTATCAATCTTCCTACCAACCATCCAAGACATATCCTCGCTATTACAGACCAACAGATATTCACAACCAGAGATCCTTCCAAAAATACATCCTTTCTGCTTTCCTGCCGCTTATCCACAGATCCTGCCAAACAGCGCACTCTGTCCATATCCACAAGTTTTGTTGCCCATGTCTCTCTATCCCTCCATCCATTAACCAGCTACCACATAAGAGATGTTCCAGTTTCACTCAGCCATCTATGCAACTCTCCATCACTTTATTGACCCAACCATCAATGCAGAATGAACATTTTTTGGGAAAGGCCTATAGAATGAAAAGAAGTACCTATCTATCAATCTCTTAAAGGAGAAGGAACAATGGTGATGAGATACTAAATACTTATATACTAAGTATGTGGGACCTGAGAGTGACATAAATGTTACGGAATAAGGGGTGGAGGTTGTACTGGGTCTGGCTGGGATGGATTTAACTTTCCCTGCAGCAGCCCATACAGGGCTGTGTCTGCACTTGCAGCTAGAACAGCATTGGTATCACACCAGTGTTGTGTCTACTGCTGAGCAGTATTGGCACAGAATCAGGACTCCCTCTAACCCCCCCAGAGCCAGCAGGCTGGGGGTGGGCAAGAGGTGAGGAAGGAACCTCACCAGGACAGCTGGGCTAAATCAACCAAAGGGATATTCCATACCACATGGTGTCACACTCACCAATAAAAGGTGGAAAAAGGAAGAAGAGGGGAGGGGTGGGCTCTCATTGTGAAAACATCTGCCCTCCCAAAAAATGGCTATGTGCGTTGAGGCCCTGCTTCAAGAACGTGGTCAAGCATCACTCGTTGGTGGGAAGTAGAGAATCATTTCTTTCCTCTGCACTTCCACACGGCCTTTGCTTGTTTTTTTGTTTGTTTTTTTCCCTTTTTCCCTTTCCCTTTTCCCTATAGTTACATTATTTAATTAATAATAATTTTCCCTTAATAATTATTTTTCCTTTAATTATATTATCCTTATCTCAACCCGTGAGTTGTTTCTTTCCTTTTCTTCTTCCCCTCCTCTTCTGAGGAGGAGGTGTGAGAGAGCAGTTGTGGTGGAGTTCAGCTGGCTAGCAAGGTAAAACCACCACACCAGCCTTTCATCCATCCTTCCATTCATCCACCTATCTATACATATATATGTATACCAATGTATCGCTCAACCTCTCAAAACTTAACTACACATACCCATCCCTCCATTCCCCAGTCAGAGGCCAAGAGGTGTACTCATTTCCCAGAAATACCAAGGACCCTGGAAGGACAATGCCCGACTCCCACCATGCTCTAAAACCCAGGTGTGCACATGAAAAGGACACGGCATGCAGCAGGCCTCACTTGTGACAGCATCAGTGGAGATGGGGCCCAGACGTTTCTGCCCCCACATCCCATACAGGTTGAACTTGTAGCGGCGGGATGGTGACAGCCCTGGCACGGTCACTGTGCGGGAACCACCTTCCACGGGCAGCGCCTGCGGCTGGCCTTGTGCATCCTTGTACTGCACCATGAAGGAGTCAAAGGTGCCCTCGGGGACACTCCATTCCAGCTGGATGGAGTCAGGGGTGATGTGGGAGGCTGTGAGCTCCCCCAGGTGTGGTTCAGATGGTTCATTTTCCATTTTGACTGTAGCTGCAACACAAAGGGCACAATGCAGGGCAGAAACATTTCTCAGTCTTTCCTTCCCTACCTCTGTCACTTCATTCCTCCATATTTGCATCTCTTTGTTTACTCAACAATCCATCCTTACATCCATAAATTCAATTAATCATTCCTTCATCTCTGAACTCTATCTACCCATTCATCATCTACAGAAGCTGTCCATGTAAGCTCCAAACTAACTATCCAACTGTCATCCATCCTTCTATTCATCTGTCTGTCCATACATTCACCAACAGAGTCATCTAACTGCCAGGAAACTCAACCAACCAGTCATTTTTCATTTCTTTGATGTAGCTGTTTACGTGAATGTACACCCATCCATCCATCCAGTCAATTGTCCATCTGACACTCAATCCATATTTATGCCCCATGGGCCCTCACAAGACTCCTGTCACACTCGAAACACATGGCCCACAGGGGACACGAACACAACATGCATCAGACCCTCACCTGTGATGGCATCAGTGGAGATGGGGCCCAGACGTTTCCGCCCCCACATCCCATACAGGTTGAACTTGTAGCGGCGGGATGGTGACAACCCTGGCACGGTCACTGTACGGGAACCGCCATCCACGGGCAGCGCCTGTGGCAGGCCTTGCACATCCTTGTACTGCACCGTGAAAGAGTCAAAGGTGCCTTCTGGGATGCTCCATTCCAGCTGGACAGAACTGGGGGTGATGTGGGAGGCCTTGAGGTCGCCCAAGCGTGGCTCGGATGGTGGTTTCTTTTTCGGCTTGACTTCAGCTGCAACATGCAGGTCATAATGCATGCCATAAACATGCTCCAGTCCATTTGTCCAACCCTCCAGTCTTTCTTTCAGCCTTCCATGGAACTCTCCACCAGTTTATTGACCTAACCTCCATCCATACACCATTAGACTGCACTCAGCATCCCCCCAACTGTCAATTCATCTAAACATCCACACACCCATCCCTTCATCCATACTTATGGTTTTTTTTTTTGTGTGGTTACACTTCCAACCATCCATCCACCCTTCTATTCAGCCATCTGTCCAGACATTCATCCAGATAATAATCCAGTCATCAAGCACCTTGATTTGACCAATCAAACAAACAGCCCATGATCTAGTCTTTTATTTAGCACTTTGCCTGCTGCTTCCACGTGTTCATCCAGGTTTTTCTTACTCCATTAATCAGTGAATCATTGAATCATCATCAAATTGTCAAACAGCCACTTTGAAAGGGCCATCAAATGCTCATCAGCTCCAACCTTTCATAGAATTACAAAATCATAGAGCGGCTTGGGTTGGAAAGGACCTCAAAATCATCTAGTTCCAACCTCCCTGCCATGGGCAGAGACGCCACCCAGTAGATCAGGCTGCTCAGGGCCTCATCGAACTTGGTCTTGAACACTGGGGTATCCACAACCTCTCTGGGCAACCTGTTCCAAAGCCTCACCACCCTCTGAGAGAAGAATTTCATCCTAGCCACTAATCTAAATCTCCCCTCTTTTAGTTTAAAACCATTCCCCCTTGTCCTATGATTATCTACCCGAGCAAAAAGTTGCTCTCCATCTTTTTTATAAGCCCCCTTTAAGTATTGAAAAACCTCAGTAAGGTTTCCCCAGAGCCTTCTCTTCTTCAGGCTGAGCAGCCTTAACTCTCTCAGCCTTTCTTCACAGGAGAATCCTAATTCTCTAAGACTACTGTCTAAACTTTCATCTAATCCTCCAACCAACCAGACATCTAGCAGACTGTTACACCATCCCTCCAGCCATACACCCTTCCATCCTCTCATCTAACCATGCAGACATCCAGTCATTCAAACTACTATTCAGTGTGTGAATCAGTCACAAACTTATCAAAATGTCCACCCATTCATCAGTTTATCCATCTATCATCATCCATTCATGTCTCCACTGAACTACCCATCAGACCTACCATCCATCCCTCCCATCTATTCAGCCAGTAAACTAGACACACATTTGTCCATCTGCCCATCCATCCATTTATCCATCCATCCATTCATCACTCGAACATTGCATGTTCCCATACCTCCATCCCTTCATTGTATTCAGCACCCAAGAGATATTTTGTTTTCCTACAAGTCTCAAGAGATTCATTCCAGAACCTTGCCTAGCTCCTGCACTGATCCAAACCCAAGGCTTGCAAGGAGATGCAAGTGCAGCAAACAGCAGCCCTCACCTGTGACAGCATCAGTGGAAACAGGGCCCAGACGTTTCCGTCCCCACATCCCATACAGGTTGAACTTGTAGCGGTGGGATGGTGACAGCCCTGGCACGGTCACTGTACGGGAACCACCATCCACGGGCAGCACCTGTGGCTGGCCTTGTGCATCCTTGTACTGCACCACAAAGGAGTCAAAGGTGCCCTCGGGGATGCTCCATTCTAGCTGGACGGAGTCAGGGGTGACGTGGGAGGCTGTGAGGTCACCCAAGTGTGGCTCAGATGGTGGTTCCTCCTCTGGTATGACTGCAGCTGCAACACAGCACAATACTGGGCATACATATCAACCCATCTGTCCACCTAGATATCCACTCATCCATCCACCAATGCAATTGTCCATCAGTCTGTTATGCAGCCTTCCTTCCACACACGCTTAGACACAACTCAGCAGCCTTCCAACTATTACCTCAGGTACATCCAGCCACCTGTCCTTCCGTCCATTCTTACAACTATAAACAAACCACTTTACAAACCATCTACCCACACTTCTACTCATCCATGTCTCCAGTCATTCATCCTGTTAATCAGACAACAAGGACCTTCACCAAACATCCAAGCAAACCATCAGTGATTTACACCTTCATTTAGCTCTCCGCTCACCACTCCCTTCCTCCACCAATTAATCAGAATGTTTCTCGTTCCATTAACTGATCAGATATTTCTCCAGTCCTCCATCCACCCAAACCTAAGTCTATCCCTCCATCCATCCACGCACCCACCCACCTAGAAATATATCCACTCATAGAAAACATCCACAACCAAACATCCTCCCAAAAATCTAGCCTTTCACCTTTTCTGCCACTTAACCAGGGATACTGCCAAAAGAGGTATCCCCACATCCGCAATTTTCCTTGCCCCCATCACTCCATTCCTTCATCCCTTCATCCATTCACCAGGCACAACCCAAGAGATACACCCATTTCCTAAATGGGCCAAGGACCCTGGATGGACCCTGCCCTTGCTCCCACTTTTCTCTAAAACCACAGTGTGTAAGGGACAAGGACATGGCATACAGCAGCCCTCACCTGTGACAGCATCAGTGGAGATGGGGCCCAGACGTTTCCGTCCCCACATCCCATATAGGTTAAACTTGTAACGGTGAGACGGTGACAGCTCTGGCACAGTCACTGTATGGGAACCACCATTCACAGGCAGTACCTGCAGCTGGCCTTGTGCATCCTTGTACTGCACTGCGAAGGAGTCAAAGGTGCCCTTGGGGATGCTCCATTCCAGCTGGATGGAGTCGGGGGTTACGTGGGAGGCTGTGAGCTCACCCAGGCGTGGCTGGGATGGCAGGTCCTCCTTTGGGAGTGCTGGGGCTGTAATGGCGACAGCAGAATACAGGGTACACAGGGGACAAGCATCCTTTATCTACTCATCCATGCACCTATTAGTTTATATGTGCATCCATCCATCTAATCACCCACCCATCACTCAGCTCACCCATCTATCCATCTTCCCATTCCTCCATTTGTTTTCCCAATGTCATCCATCTAATTATCTTTTGCCAGTTAATCCAGCCTGCCAGCCTTCCACAATTTTGTATTTGAGTCCATCCATCCATCTATTAGTCTTTCCACCTATCCTTGTATCCTTCCATCCAATCATCCACCATCTTTCCATGCCTCTTCTCCCTCACACATGTTCATGGATACTTGAACACAAATAACTAAGCATGTAACCATCCATCTAGTCATTCATTAAGCAATCTGATTATTCATCCAAGCACACATGCTTTCACCCATCTATGATTCCATCTATTCATCTATCCATCCATTCATCAGTTCACCCACCCATTTTCCCATCCATCCAGAAATCCTTCCATTCAATCCCAACCATCTGTCCCACTATCCACTCAATTATCAATTTATCTACCATCTCATCAGCCAGTCACATAATCATCTAATCATCCATCCTTTCATACAAATCTCTCCATCCCTTGGACCTTGCATGCACACAAGCCTACCACCAAATCAAGGGCCAAAGGCTGTTCCTATATCTCTCAAGGTCAAGGACCCGACATGGAGGTCCACAGGGAACATAGATGGAGCATGCAGCAACCCTCACCTGTGATGGCATCAGTGGAGATAAGACCAATACGTTTCCGCCCCCACACCCCGTACAGATTGAACTTGTAGCGGCGGGAAGGCAACAGCCCAGGAACAGTCACTGTGCGGGACCCACCATCCACAGCAAGTGCCTGTGGCTGGCCTTGTGCATCCCTGTACTGCACCGTGAAGGAGTCAAAGGTGCCTTCAAGGACGTTCCATTCCAGCTGGACAGTGCTGGGTGTCACGTGGGAGGCTGTGAGCTCGCCCAAGCGAGGCCGCTGTTGGGGTTCCTCCTCTGATGGGGCTGCAATGGTGGTGGCACAATGCAAGGCATAAACATCTATCTGTGTGTCCATCCATTCATCATTCCATGTGTCCTTCCTTCCTTCCAACCACACCCAACTTGGATACCAAGAGCTAGTGAGCCCGAACACCTGGGTTTCCCCAGTGCTGCCAGGAATCACTTGGGGGTACCTGTTTTGGCCATGGCACCTTGAGGCTCAGTCAGCTCCATCTCATACAGATGCTCCCAGTCTATCGGGGGCTCACTGGTGCCACCTACCCCTGCAACCAAAAGAGCAGTATGGGGTTATTAGATGCCCCCATGCAACGCTGTCCCCACCCCTGTCCCTGTCACCCACCTGCAGTCACCAGGGATGTGTAGGACTTGGAGACGCGCCCCTGCACCACGCCATGCACCTCCACCCGGTACATGGCCCCTGGCACCAGCCCTGGCACCCGGGCCACTGCTGTGTCCCCTGGCACCCGCAGTTCCCCCTCGGCCCCCTCCAGCTCCCCCAGGGGCCGGTAGCGGATCACCACAGTCTCTGAGTGGCCCCGCAGCCCATCCAGGTCCACAAGGGCCTCTCCGGCAGCCCCTGGCATAAGCTGGGGCTTGGGGTGGGGACTCTGTTGGAGGTGGCGGAGGAACTGGTGGCGCAGCGAGGCTGGGCTGCGGCGAAGCAGGTAGGAGAGGATGGCACGGGCTACTGCAGGCACTGTCTGGTTTCCCCGGAGAGGGAAGGCCGTGGCCCGGAGGTGGCTCTCCAGGCGCTGCAGCAAGGACCCATTGTAAGACGAGAGCTTAGCCCCCAGGTCATGCAGAGATGGAACACCTGGGAGCACTGGGGACATGGGAGATGCTGGGGAGACCGGAGACTTTGGAGATGAAGGTAAAATGGGGGACTGTGGTGATGCTGGGGACTGTGGAAATGCAGGCGACCTTGGGGATACTGGGGATGCTGGTGCCTCTGGGGACCTTGGGGACACTGGTGACCATGAAGATTCAGGGGAAGCTGGTGATGCCGGGGACACTGGTGACACTGGAGACCTCGGGGATGCTGGTGACCTCGGGGACCCTGGAGATGCTGGGGATCCCGGTGACCTTGGAGATGATGGGGACGCTGGTGACCCCAAGGACCCTGGTAAGACCAGGGATGCATCCGGTGATACTGGTGATGCCGGGGATCCCAGGGACCCTGGGGACGCTGGTGACACTGGGGACCGTGGGGATGCTGGAGACCCTCGGGCTGATGGTGATGCTGGGGCCACTGGAGATGCCAGGAATGTAGGGGACCCCAGGGGCCCCCTGTGGGTGGGCAGGGGCTGAGCAATCACTGTGAGAGCAAAGGGGACCAGGGTCAACAGCCTGGCCCCAATAGCCCCCTTCTGCCACAACCCAGGGACCCACAGGGGGACACAGGGATGGATGGACATGGGAACAGACTAGGACACATGGACACATAGGGGCAGACTGTGGACATCTGGGACCACAGAGAGAGACTGGGAACCCTCGGACTCATGGGGAAGGACTGGGACAGACAGACTCGTGGGGGCAGACTGGAAACATCTGGACCCAGGGAACAGAGGGACGCACAGGGAGGCATCAGTAGATGTGGGGATACATGGGCCCTTGGGGACACGTGGGGTTATACGAGGGTCACATGAATCCATCAGGGCAGACGCAGATGGACAGGCCTGGGGGGACACATGGACCCACAGGGACAGACTAGCGACACACAGACCTCCGCTGGGCAGACAGACGCACGTGGACCCGCAGAGCCATAGGGACATAAAGACACATGGGGACAGACAGAGGCTGCAGGCACCACCCCTGTACCCATTCCCATCCCAGTCACCATCCTTGTCCCATGTCTGTCTCCATCCCCACCCCTATCCCCATGCCTGTCTCTGTCCCTATCCCTGTGGCTGTGACATCCTTGGTCCTGTGCAATTCCCACCCCGATGCCCTCCCCATCCCCATGTCCATGCTTGTCCCCCACACCATCCCTGTCCTCACCCCAATCCCCATGCACATGCTGTCCCCATTACTGTGCCTGCATCATCCCTGTCCCCATGTCTGTCCTTGTGCTATGATCGTTCCTGTCCCCGTGCTGAATGTTGTCCCCATCCATGCGTTGTTCCAGTCTCCACCCCCATGTTGTTCCCATCCCCATGTTGTCCTGGCCACCATGGCCATGCTCTCCCCACCCCTGTCCCACCCCCAATCCCTGTTCTCACCCCCATGCCCATGTCATCCCCATGCCCATGCTGTCCCCATACTGTCCCCATGCCTGTCCCAGTTCCTGTCCCCAGCAGTCCCTGCCAGGGCAGGTGGCACGTACAGGTGCGGACGCGCAGGGTGCCAGGCATCCCGAGGTGCTGGTCCCGCTGGGCCTGGATGAAGAGCTCGAAGGCGCTTCCAGGCACCAGCCCTGTCACCTCGAAGGTGACAGCAGAGCCAGGCAGTTCGTGGGTGGCCATTGCTGCTGGTTCCTCCTGGGGAAAGAGGACATGTCAAGGACACGTTGGGGACACCCAAGTGAGACCTGTTTCTGAGCCAGGTAGCGGGCAGGTGGCCACAGTCAATGGCTTCTCCTGGAGTTGGGGAATGTCTTGGAGTCACACTGGGGACATACTGAGGGCACCAAAGTGGGGACGCAGTGGAGACAGTGGTGAGGACACCTTATCCCTGAGCCAGGTAGGTGGCAGCATACAATGGTTTGTCCTGAGGCTGGGGGATATGTTGGGGACACCTCAGGGGGGCTACTGGGGACACACTGGTAACACCTCAGTGGGGACATGTCCTGGTCCCTAAGGAGGGCTGCAGGCAGATCGTTGCAGCTCATTCTGGGGATATGGGGCATGCTGGGGACACCCTGGAGACACATCACCATTCCCAAGCCAGGCAGCAGAAGGGTGGCCACAGCTATTGGCTTATCCTATGGACAACAGATGTGTTGTGGACATGCAACAGATGGGTGACACCACTGTGGCTCACCCTGGGCACAGGGGACACAAAGGGGAGATGTCCCCATCCCTGAGCCACAAAGCAGTGTGGTGACCTGGCCCCTGGCTTGGTCTGAAGACAACAGACACACTGGGGACATGTTGGGGATACAACAAGGACACTACAGAGGTGTCCCCAAAAGGGTTAGCAGCAGATGGCTATGGACACCAACTCATCCTGGGGACAAGGGCCACATCGAAGACATGTTGGAGCTACACTTCCACACTGAGGATACTGTTCTGCTGGGGATGCATCCCAATCCCAATCCCAATCCCAATCCCAATCCCAATCCCAATCCCAATCCCAATCCCAATCCCTGTCCCTGTCCCCATCTTACCATGGGGATGAGGGCCACCTGGTAGCCATCCACGGGCATGCTCGGTCGAGGCCAGGTCACACGGAAGGATGTCTGGTTGCGTGCAGCCAAGCGTGGTGTCACTGCGGGGATCTCTGCAGGGACACAGCCCTTTTGGGAGGTGCCAACACAGGGACGCTCCGGGGCACCCCAGGATGGGGCAACCACAGGTTGGGAACAACATGAGGACACCTGGGGATGGGGACCCATGGAGTAGGGACACCCTGGGGACACCACAGGACAGGGCACCCAGGGGATGGGGACAACCACAGGGACGTGGAAGGCGTGCCCAAGGAACAAGAGTGCCCAAGCCATGGGGACACCGGGATAGTGGATATCCCCCAGGACCATGGGGACACCCAGAGCACTGGAGACTCTGAAGAGGGGCTGGGAGCGAAACCAGAAGCACTGAGGACCCCAGGGCACTCTGTGGGGGACAACCAAGAGCACTGGGATGGGGACACTGACTGAGTGCTGTAGAACAGCAGGGGGCACTGGGGGACAGTCAGGGATACACTGAGGTGGGGCATCAGGACCCACCATGGCTGGGGGGAGGGGATTTGGGTGAAGAAGCCGGGGGGCAGTGGGGATGCTTGGGGACACGTGGGGACACTTGGAAACGTACCGAGGGTGCAGTGGGGCCCACCACGGCCGGGGGGGCAGGCAGGTGTAGCACAGGATGGCCCGGTGAAGCCGGTGAAGCAGTGGCAGCGGCCAGCCCGGCAGCGGCCCTGGTCACTGCAGTCGAGGGGGCATCGGGGCTCGGGGCAGGGGAGGCCCCCCCCACCCTCCCCCAGTCGGCACCCGCACCCGCAGCCCCCTGCCTCAGGGGTGCTGCACAGTCCCCGCGCTGCTGTGCGCCCTGCAGGGATGGGCATTGTCCCCCTGGTCCCCAAGCGCCCCATGTAACCCCCCTCATTCCACCCCCCACCCCCCCATATTCCTTCATAAGCCCCCCATGTCCCCCCGTTTATGTCCCCCCAAACCTCCCCCTGTCCCCCATACCCCCTCATATCCCACCCCTGTTTCCCTTGTCCACCCCCACCACGTTCTTCATTTCCCCCACATTCCCCTGTACCATCCTATACTCCATGTCCCATGTCCCCCACATATCTCTCACGCTTCCCCCCACATTCCCCCATATCCCCCACGTCCCCAAACATATCCCTCATGTCCCTATCCCCCATGCTCCCCCCCATGTCCCCCCATATTCCCCATGTCCCCAAACATACCCCCATGCTCCCCCCCAGGTCCCACCCATATCCCCCATGTCTCCAAACATATCTCCCATGTCCCTATCCCCCATGCTCCCCCCCCCCATGTCCACCACACCCTTCCATGCCCCCCACACACCCCCATATGCCTCCCATATCCCCCCTACCCTCTCCATCCCCATACCGGTGCCGGCCTGGGGCCCCCCGTTGTCCCCGCACTGCCCCTGCAGCGCCCGCACTTCTCCCTCCAGCTCCCGCAGGCGCCCCAGCACTGCCTCCAGTGCTGCAGCCCCACAGGGGAGCTCTGGGGAGCCAGGTGGGGGTCCAGGGGGGGGCCCTACCCCCCCCTGCACCCTTCGCAGCGTCAACACCAGCAGCAGTAGTGGCAGCCCCAGGGTCATGATCCTGCGGGGAGGGGATGGATGGCACCCACAAGGGGGCACGGGGTCGCATGTGGACACCCGGGTAGACCCACGGATGCCCACAGGGATACGTGGGGAAAACATGGGACTCAGACACCAGCAGGGACACATGGATGCCCACAGCACCCATGGCAGACACACATGGGACACAAGGACACCCATGGAGGGCAGAGGGACACCCACGGGGGACACATGGCACCCAAGCAGCCGCCCAGACCAGGGGCATCCGGGGGAACCCGTGCATGGAAACAGAAACGGCAGCCACCCCTCCTCCCCCCATACCCCCATGGCAGCACCCACCCATGGCACCTGCAAACCACAGCACTCATCCATAGCCCCCATGGCAGCACTGCCCCACAGCTCTGACCTGTACCACCCACAGCAGCCACCTACAGCACCAATGACCCACAGCATCCATGACCCATCCATGGCACTGCTCCACAGCACTCAACCATCGCAACCACGACACCCACCCACACCATCACTGCCCCACAGCCATGGTGTCACTCCCTGCCCTCCCAGACCCTGAGGGCCCTGTTGCCCCATAGGGACCTGAGGGAGCTGGGGGCTGTGGGGTGGCCCCAGGGCTTGGAGTGAGTTGTGTGCACCAGTACTGCCACCAGTAATGCCCCAGTTTCCACTAACTCCAGTAGCTTCATTCCTCCAGTGCCTAGTAACTCCAATAACACCAGTAATCACCAGCAAATGCCAGTAACCCCACCCTCCAACAACCCAGCAACACCAGTAACATCATGAACTCCAGTAAAGCCAGCAACACCTACAGCATTAGTAACTCCAGTAACACCAGCAGTGCCAGCAACGCCAGTGATGCCAGTAATTCCAGTAACTCCTGCAATTCCAATAGCTCCGGCGATTCCAGTAGCTCCAGCAGCACCAGCAAATGCAATTAGTCCAGTAACACCAGCAACACCAGCAGCACCAGCAATGCCAATTACTCCAGTAATGCCAGCAACACCAGCAGCACCAGCAATGCCAATTACTCCAGTAACACCAGCAACACCAGCAGCACCAGCAATGCCAACAGCACCAGCAATGCCAATTACTCCAGTAACTCCAGCTACTCCAGGAACACCAGTAACGCCAGTAATGCCTGCAGCACCAGACCCTACCAGCCCCTCTGGTCGCTCTATGACCCTGTCCCACGGTACCTGCCCGGCACTGCTGCTGCGCCCAGGCAGTCGCAGCAGCTGCGGCTGCAGCACAGGGGGGTTGGGACCCAGCCAATTGGGGGCTGGGGGCGGGGCTGGCCCAGTAGGGTTCGGCCCAGCCCAGTTGGGCCAAGCCGGGGCCCACTGGTTCTGCTCAGCCTGGTTCGGCTCAGCTCAGCTCAACCCAGCCCAGCCCAGCCCAGTGCAGCGCAGCCTGGTTCAGCTCAGCCCGGTTCTGCTCGGCTTGGCCCGCTTAGGTTCGGCTCAGCCTGCTTTAGCCCAGCTCACCCAGTTCGGTTTGGTTCTGTTTGTCCCGGCACGGCGGGCGGCGGGTGCAGCAGTGCCGGAGCGGGGCGGCTCCATCCCTTTCATAGCTCTGGGCCGGGCGCTCCGCCAGCGCTGAGCTCACGGCGCGGCCCCACCGCAGGTGCCGCCGGGCCGGGGCAGAAGCGGGCTGGACACTGGACAGCACCAGGCTAGGCTGAGATGTACCCACGACAGGAACGGGGCAAGAACCTGAACAAGAGTGGGGCAGGACCAGGATGGACCTGGGGCAGAATTGAGGGGCCCAGCACTGCTCCCGCACCTGCCCCTCCTTGAGCTCCGGTGGACACAGGGGGCCTTGAGCCCCCCACCGCCTCCCCGTTGCCCTATGGGCTGGGGGAACCAGCCCCCCCCCCCGCTCCGAGCGGGGCCCCCAGCCTGGCCACGGCCCTGGGATGAGCGGGACCGGGCGGGATCGGGCGGACCCCGGGGGGGGCCTGGGATGTGTTTACGGGCAGCGGTCACCGCGGCAACCAAACATCTGGGCGGCGCGGCCAGATGTGGGGTCCAGCTGCCATAGCAGAGCGGTGACACAACGCGTGGGGGGGGGCCAAAGGAGGGGGAGTCCACGGCTCCCAGCGCTCCCAGGAAACCAGCACAGCCTGCTCCAGGGCTCCCCATGCTCCCAGTAACCCAGCACTGCCTGCCCCAGTGTTCCCAGTAATGACAACCAGCCCCAGTGCTCCCAGTATCCCAGCATGGCCTGTCCTGGTGCTCCCAGAAACCCCAGCCCTGCCTGCCCAACAGCTCCCAGTGCTCCCAGTAACACAGCACAGCCAGCCACAGTGGTCCTAGCATTGCCACTATGTCAGCATAGCCAGCCCAGCTGGTCCCAGTATCCTAGCACAGCTTTCCCTAGTGCCCCCAGTAACTCCAGTGCTGCCAGCCCCACAGCTCATGATGCTCCTAGTAACTCATTGCCACCTGCCCCATGGCTCCCAGTGCTCCCAGTAACCGCAATCCCCCCTCCCTCTGTGTCCCCCCAGCCCCAGCTACCCCATGGCTCTGGATGCCGTCCCACAGCTCCAGGTCCTGCCCCATGGACCTAGGGCAGTGCTGGCTCAGGGAGGCACGAACACGAAGCGGGTCTTGCCGGGCCTGTCCCTGTCCCATCCCCAATGCAGTGGTGCAGTGGGGCCAGGCCATGGGCAGGGGGGGACCATGCCCTGGGGCCACACTGTGGGCTTGGCTACAGAGTGTGCTGGGTTTGGGGGGGGGGGGATGAGCTGGGCCATGGGGCTGTGCTGCAGTGCTGTGCTGTGGGACTGCAGAGCTTTGCTATGGGGCCAAGCCTCGGGGCTGTAGGACCAAGCTGTTCTATGGGGCTATGCCTTGAGGGGGGAAGGCTGTGGGACTGTGCTGCGGGACCATGCCGTGGGGCTGCGCCACAGACGGGGCCGGGTGGGGCCATGACTCAGCTTGGCCCTGGGCCCCCCCCTCCATGTTCCCCCCCCGCTGTTGTTGTTGTTGCTGCGGGACACGGGGCAGGGGGAGTAGGCTCGGCTTGGGTCCACTGCGTGGGGGCTGGAGACACCCGGGCGCCTGAGTCCCTGGGGGACAGTGGGGTGTGAGGTGCAGGGCAGGGTTCTCCACATGCCTGCGTCCCCCAAGGCTGGAGTTGTGGGGCAGAGCAGTTGTGGGGGAGGATGGATGTCTGGGTCCCTAGGGCCTGGGGGTGTGGGGCAGAGCCGGGGGGGCCGGACGCCCGGGTTTGCTGGCGTGAAATCGTGTTTTGCTCTTCGCCTCCGGCCGGGCGGGCCCAACCCGGCGGGGCTGGGGGTCACGTGTGGGGCTGGGGGGTGAGGGGGGGCATAGGACATGTGAGGTGCTGGGGTTCACGTGCAGGGCTGGTGAGTATAGGATGTGGAGAGGGCAGCGGGGCACGTACGGGGCTAGGAGGTGGCACAGGGCACGTGGGGCTTGGGAGGACGCATGGGGCTTGTGTGGGGCTGGAGAACACGAGGGAAGTTGTGGGGCATGGGCACATATGGGGCTGGGGGGAGAAAGAGAGGCTGGGGGGGGTATTAACACATTTGGGGCTGGGTGTCCATGGGCATGTGAAGAGCTGGGGGCACATGGGGCTTGTGTGGAGCTGGTGAGCACAGTGTGGGGGGGGCACGGTTTGCATAGGAGCATGTAGGGCAGATGTTGAGCTGGGCATGTGGGGGGGGTGCAGCCCTATGTGGGAGAGAAACTGCTCTGGCCCAGCCCCACTGCTCTTGCTGAGGAATTTCCTTGGCTTCCAACAACAGCCTGAGGGCAGGTGGCTGCTGGAGACACTTGGGGGTCATGGAGTGACCCCGGCCCTATAGTACCCCCAGGACTACACCACGATTCTCGCCTCTATGCCCCATGACCCCCCCATCCCACTGAGCAGAGCTCAGCGCCCTGCCACATTGCCCCTGTGTATGACAGGGGTGTGTGAGTGGGGAGACCCACCCATACTGGGAGGCTCTTGAGGCTACCCCACATCTCCTCAGCACCACAGGGCCCTGGCCATGCTGCCTCTCAACCCACATGCTAGGACAGGGACCTGGTACGGCTCCAAGTACCCCCAGGGCAGGAGATCCCTGCTCTAGGCTCGGGTAACTGTTGGTCCCCGCAGCCCCCATCACCCTCCAGGCACAACTGGGGCTGGTAGTCCCTGCTTGGATGTCCCCTGCTGTGGTGGTGGCACAGGGACAGCCCATCCAGGGCTGCTGTGGGCTGAGCTCTGGCAGCCTGTGACACTGAGTCAGGCCAAGGTTGGGGGGATGCTGTGGTGGCCCCATGGGCTCAGACATGGCCCCAAAGCTCCCGCTTCCTCCAGGGTTCACTCACTGCAGTGTTCCCCAGGGGATGGCCATTCCTGCAATGTCCCTGTCCCTCCTGACAGGGCCACCAGTGCCTGGCAGGGAGGAGAGAGACCAGCTGCTGGGATGCCAAAGGGCGGCCGTGGTGCAGCTGGCAAGGGAGGGAGCGGGGGGATGGTGGTCCCTGCAGTCCCCTCAGGTGATGGCTGATCTTCAAAGCTCCCCTTCAAGTGGCCACCGGTCCCCTCAGTCTCCTTGGGGCCTCAAACCCTCAGCTCAGGTGCCTGCTGGTGCCTGAAGTCCCCTCAGGTGAGCAGCAGTCCCCACAGGACCTCCTCGATGACCGTTCCTCTTCGCATTACCCTCCGCTGACTGCTGCTCCCTGCAGTCCCCTCAGGGCCCACTGGGTCCCGCAGTCCCCTCAGGGGCTGCAGTCCCCCCTCTTCCTCTGGGCACCCCTTCCTGCCAGGTCTCTCAGCAGTCGGGGCCCCGCATGCCCAGTGCTGCAGCCTCCCGGCCCCACGGGGAGCCCAGCCTGGGGCCCAGCACCCCCCAGCTGCGGGATCCTTGGCCCCGCGGGGCTGGCGGGTGGTGATGCCCTTCAGAGCTCGGCTCCCTTTCTCTACTGCTTCTGTTAACTAGCCTGAAGCCCTGAAATTAGCCCTGATAATTTCTGCAGTGCTACGCTCAAGCTGGCCAAACCCTCCCTGAGCCCACAGAAACCTTTATAAAAGGCAGGTGTTCTTGGCAAAAACATCAGTGGTTTATTGTCGTTTTATCCATGCCTGCAGCTCCCTCAGATCACCTCAGAGTGCAGTGCTACTCGGTGCCGTAAACACAACTTGTGTGCACTTACCCTGTGTGTAACAGGCCAGGTTAAGCACAGCTATTTCTGGAATATGGTTAATGAAAGCAGCTTTTAACAGAAATATCTAGAAAGTGACAGTGGAAGGGGTGCAGCGTACTGCCTGCTGACAGTACCGTTATCATACTGAACCTGGAAGAAATTGCTGTGGAGGACTGGCGTGCCTGAAGGAGCCTCAGCAGGTGCACAGGTAGTGCCATGAGGTACAAAGTGATTATGTGTAACAGGTGAGGAGGTCTCAGACTTGCATCCTCGTCCATTATGCAAATAACAGCACAGCTTGAGTACCACATATTTCCCTGCTGTGGCTCCGTGCTGAGACGGTCTTGCTCCTGCTGGTGCCTGGAGCTTCGTCACAGCAGAGGGAGGTGGAGGTTGTGCCTCAAGGTGGGGCTTTGAAGCAGACAGGGCTGCCGTGCTCAGGAGGAAGCTGCTGGGCTCCATTCTTCCGTTTAATGGCACTTCCTAAAACAGGAGAGGGTTGTGGGATGGCTCTGGGGAGCTCCCCAGCAGGGATTTCCCAGGTACGCAGCAGGGCAGAAGGGGCCTTACCTGTATCTCCGCACCCAAAGTGCACCAATCACAACCACAGCTGCCAGCAGAGCAACCGCAAGCCCTGCGATCAGCCCAGCATTTGATTTCCCTGAGAAACATAAGCCCGTCAGCTCTCCTGCTCTGCTCCATCAGCACGGCTCAGGAGCCCCATCCCAGAGGCACCTACCCCAGGGGATGAGGAGGCTGCGGGTGCCCAGGCTGCGGTGGTGAACGCGGCAGGCGTAGCTGTGCCCATCACGGGGGGGCACGGTCAGGACGCTGTAGATCTGGTAGGTGAGGTCGGCGTTGGGCAGGACAGCGCTGGTGTTCAGGGCCGGACCCGGCGGCACCTCGTGGCCATCCCGCAGCCAGGCCACGCTGATGGGCCGCGGGTAGAAGCCGGTGATGCGGCAAACCAGCAGGAGCTGGGCTGGGCCAGCCGTGCGGGCAAAGACGGTGGCAGTGGGCGGCTCTGCGGGGCGAGAGTGAGGGCCAAGGGGAGCCCAGCAGGGGCACTGCTTACCCCTGTTTTCAGAGGGAGGACTTTCGGGTGGCTGTGCCAGGGCTGAGGAGGGTCTTACCTTGTCTCTCCAGATTTGCCTTCCCGTACTCAATGAACCTTTCCAAAATGTCAACACAGGTGACATTGAGGAGCACTTGTATCAGCTCATTGAGGGTGGTGGCATTGTTCAACAAACGCTCAGCGTTTGCTGACATCTCATTATCTGACACCCGATCCCAAGTTCCCTTGTTCAGGTGGAACCAGATCAAGTCCTGGCCCTCGTAGGCAATGCCAAGGAAGGTCCTGGTAGTCCTGTTGGGCTGGAGCTTGCAGCTTATGGAGGACTGGAAGACGAAAGGGTCTGGGGGAGACAGGATGTGGAGGGTAGAGGGCATATGTGGGGTGTTCAGCATGCCCCTCGGGAGCCGTAAGGGGTCTGCCTGAGTTGCGTCTCCATCCCCAAAGGCTCTGGAGAAGCCTGGCCCGTGGAGATGCCCACCAGCCTTGGCTCATGCCCGAGGGGTCACTTGGAAGTGGAGGGGGGGACTGTGGGCACGTACAGGACACCCTGGTGTGCCTGATGAGCGTCTGCACCAGGCTGTTGAAATCCCGCAGGTATGACTTGATGGAGCTCTCAATGACATCCCAGTCACCTTTGGGCAGGGCTGGACGCAGCCAGGGCTGGTGGTAATGGATGTCCCCGGTGCGTCTGTCCAGGGAACCAATGTTGATGTCCCCCACGAGGGCAAGCCCCCCCACTTGCATGGACGTGGCATTTTGGAAGGTGACGAAATGGCGCAGCTGGAGCATGTGAGAGCCTGCTGGAGAGGGGGGAGAGAGCTGGGGAAAGTGATGCCACTTTTGTCATGCCCTGACAGCTTCTTGGGGTCCCCTGCAGCCCCCCACCACTTCAGCAGCCCCAGCTCTGGCCCCCCAGCTTGACCATGGCCCTGTGAAGGAGGACATGTGGAGCTGGACAGAGAGTAGAGGAAGGGGAGCAGGTTGGGGTGAGCTCCTACTTACCCTCCGGCTCTGCCCACATCCCAGGGAAGAGGAGGATGGGGAAGAGGAGAAGGCAGCGGGGCTGCATGGTATCCACAGCAAGGCCACAGGCAAACACAGCAGTTGGAAGATGGAGCTGTGTGGGCTGCTCACTTCTCCCCAGGGTGACTCTGACATCAGTGGTGGCACTGGGTGGCACTGGGTGCCCTGACAGCCAATGGAGCTGGCGTTGAGGTTTCGGGGTGGGCCCTAAGGTGTCAAGAGCTGGGCTGGGACACCCAGGGCTGCCAGGTCTAGGGGGCTGGGTGGGTTCTCCTAGGGCTGCCGTTGCACCCCAAGACAATGAGGGAGGCAAAGCCTGGCCTTGCGCCAAGAGTCCCCAATCCCCTGAGCCAAGCACTGAGGGGACTGCGGGGAGCAGCGGTCAGCGGAGGGTAATGCGAAGAGGAACGGTCATCGAGGAGGTCCTGTGGGGACCGCCGGTCACCTGAGGGGACTTCAGGCACCAGCAGCCACCTGAGCTGAGGGTTTGAGGCCCTGAGGAGACTGAGGGGACCGGTGGCCGCTTGAAGGGGGACTTCGAAGATCAGCCATCACCTGAGGGGACTACAGGAACCACCGTCCCCCCGCTCCCTCCCTCTCCAGCTGCACCACGGCCACCCTTTGGCATCCCAGCAGCTGGTCTCTCTCCTCCCTGCCAGGCACTGGTGGCCCTGTCAGGAGGGACAGGGACATTGCAGGAATGGCCATCCCCTGGGGAACACTGCAGTGAGTGAGCTTTGGAGGAAGCGGGAGCTTTGGGGCCACGCCTGAGCCCACGGGGCCACCACAGCATCCCCCCATCCTTGGCCTGACTCAGTGTCACGGGGTGCCAGAGCTCAGCCCGCAGCAGCCCTGGATGGGCTGTCCCTGTGCCACCACCACAGCAGGGGACATCCAAGCAAGGACTACCAGCCCCAGTTGTGCCTGGAGGGTGATAGGGTTCCCTGCCTGCAGGCTGAGCTTCCCGGGGTCACTGGTACCACACTAGAGCTGTTCACAGGAGCCCAGCAGTCCCTCAGGGATCCAGGTGGTTCCCCCAGGGTACCAAGGGGCCTTGGGGGGCGACAGCACTGGGACCACCCGCCCTCAGCCGGAGAGGGACAAACTTCCCCCTGCCTGTGTTTCAGTTCTGCCTTTGCCCCCCGCATGGGGCCCCTGTGAAAGGGGAAGAGAAACTGCAAGCTGGGGGAACGTGCCTGGGGATGGCAGATAGGAGCAGTGAGGGAGATGGGCTGGGGGCGTGGCTGTCCCTTGTCACCGCATTGTCCCCGTGCCCAGCACCCGACAGGCGCTGCAGCACCCCAGTTTTGGCACGATTGCCCTGACCCGAGCGGGGACCCTCTGCCACTGGTTGGGGTGTGTGGGTGTGTGAGGCTGTGGTTGCTCATCGCCCCCTCCCTGGGCAGCCCCATTCCCAGGGTGAAGCAGGTGGCACGGGACTGTCCCCTCCACTAGGGGTACAGATGGAGCAGGGGGAACACAAAATGGAGGCGTTTCAGCTCCGCTCCATCCTGTACTCCCCAACCTCCAGCCCAGGCCCTCCCTAAAACCCCTGCCTCAGCCCCATTGGTGGAGTGCTGCTGCCAGGACCCCATGAGTGCTTCCTCCTCCCGCCACCCTGACTGCTTCAGCCTCACCCCGAGCACCATGCGGCCGCATCACCTCCTCTTCCTCCTGATTCTCTTCTGCAGGACATGGGCAGAACCAGAAGGTAAGTAGGAGCTCTGGGACACCCCCACCCACCCATCCCTCCACTACAGGACTCCACTGGTACCCCTGGCAAGGGGGCATGGCTAAGACCTTCCCCTGCATGGGGAGGACAGTCCGCAGCACCAAGGGGTGCTTGCACCCCACAGCACCCAGAGGTGCCTCCAGGCCTGGGCTCACTGTCCTGCCCAGCACTGGTGCAGGGGCTTCGGTGCCTGAGCAGCCATAGGGCTGGGGGATCCCCAGCCAGGCCTGGGGTGCCGGGGTGCCCTCAAAGGCATTGTCCTGCAGGCACCAGGGGAGGGTCTGGGCCCTTCGTTGTACTGTGGGAGTGCCTGTTTGCTGGGGAGCTGCCCTGGTGAGAGGTTGCTTTGGGTGCTGCTGTCACCTGGAGCTTTTCGCCACAGCACCAGGACACCCTGAGTGTCCTCCCATGACAGCAGGGAACCAGGTGGGACCAGAGGGGTCCCTTGGGCATGGGGGTCACTGTGGTGTGGGGCACAGTACATCCCTCATCTCCCCTCCCCCCCTCTCTTGAAGCCCCATCCCCTCTCCCAGCAGAATCACAGCTTTTCCAGCTGCTCCAGACCTTCCTCCTCCCCAGTGCCGACTCCACCGAGGTGGCTGGGGTGGCTGTGCTGGCAGACATGATCGTCTACTCGCTGGACCCGGACACCTGGAACGTCCACATCTGCTACCCCTGGGTCCACCAGGCCATGGCTGAGGGTGATGTAGCGAAGCTTATGTCCTCCTTCAAGCTTGGCGAGCGCAATGTGATCCGATTCATGCACGAGATGGTCAAGCAGGTGCAGGCGGAATGTGAGTACGGGGAGAGCTGCAGACGCAGCACCCCTTCCCACCAGGGCAGGGTTTGCAGGGTCGTGGCGGGGGGTGACAGCCTCCAAAGGGCAAGGGAGGCTCCAGCTACTTGGTGGGTGTGGAGGCAGTGTACTGAAATGCCCTGTAGACCAGGGAGCTGCTGCCAAACTCACCAGGGCTGCAGGACCCGCACAGCGCTGATCAGGGAAGGAGAAACATGGAGGGAAAATTTGGGGGCAACACGGAAGTAGAAACTTGGGGGAGCACTCTGGGGGGCACAGTGGTGCTCAAACGCCCAGCCCTTATGCTTGATCTACCCTGACAACTCATAGGGTGCGCAGGGTCCTGGAAGCACAACCCCACCGCCGATGATGCCCCTGCCCACACCTTCCCAGCTGCCCCCACCTTGGGCCACCCATGTCCCCATGCTCACAGTCCCCCTCTGCTACCTCTGCTCCTTGCAGACCCTGTGGTGTTCCAGCTCCGCGCAGGCTGTGAGCTTCACCCCAATGGGACGAGCCGCGCCTTCGCCAAAGTTGGGGAGGGCGGCAGAGACCTGGTAGAGTATGAGGTGGGGAGAGGGTACTGGGCTCTCCAGCAGTCGACCCTGCTGGCCAAGTTGGTGGGCCAGTCCCTCAACGGGATGATGGCTGTCACAGAAATGGTGGAGCACCTCCTTTACAAATCCTGCCCGAGTCACCTCCGTGCCCTGTGCAGGCATGGGAGGGCAGATCTGGAGAGACAAGGTGAGAATGGTGTGGCCCCAGCACGGCCACACCAATGCATCCCCCATGCTGGGGCCAAGTGGTGCCCCTGCTGGGCTCCCCTTGGCCCTCATTCTCGCCCCGCAGAGCCGCCCACTGCCACCGTCTTTGCCCGCACGGCTGGCCCAGCCCAGCTCCTGCTGGTTTGCCGCATCACCGGCTTCTACCCGCGGCCCATCAGCGTGGCCTGGCTGCGGGACGGCCACGAGGTGCCGCCGGGTCCGGCCCTGAACACCAGCGCTGTCCTGCCCAACGCCAACCTCACCTACCAGGTCTACAGCGTCCTGACCGTGGCCCCCCATGATGGGCACAGCTACGCCTGCCGCGTTCGCCACCGCAGCCTGGGCACCCGCAGCCTCCTCATCCCCTGGGGTAGGTGCTGGGGATGGGGGGTGGGGGTGGCTCCCACTCTGGTGTTTCCGTGTGCTCATGTCTGCTCTCCGCTCTCTCCCCGTGCCAGAAAACCCCATTGTGACTCCCACCGTCATCATTGTCATCGTGGTGCTGGTCCTTGCTGTTGCCATTGCCATCGGTGCTGCTTGGTGGTGGAGGTACAGGTGAGGGCTCCAGCCACAGGGACAGAGTCCCCTTGGACAGCAAGCACAGCTCACACTGGTCCCCCCTTGCAGGAAAGGTGCTGTGTCCGGGCAGGATCCCCAGCAATCCCTCATCTGATGCCCCGCCCCATGCTGAGGCTCCCTGCTCTGTCTGCAACTCACCTGCATTAACAGAGGTGACAAAGCGGGGCCAGGCCAGTGGGGGACAAGCAGGCCACACAGGAGCAAGAGAGACAGAAGGATCTGGTGGACAGTCCCCCCTCAAGGCACATGGAGCACTGTGCCCCCCAAAGGCTGGTCACAGGCCCCAGTGCTCCCTACCAGTGGGTGCAGAGCAAACCCCATTGCAAGGGAGGGACACGAAGGCCACCAGCCTCTGGATGTCGGGGAACAACTACAGCTGTGGGTGCCCCCACCTGCTGCAGGAGGGGACAGCCAAGAGCCACCCCAATTCCCCAGCACTCAGGGTCCCAGCAAGCCCTCCAAGACACCCTATGGCCAAGGGGCATCCCATTCCCAACCTGCCCTGTGTGCTCGCCCCCACACGTCCCTGCCCCACCTCGTGGCCCTAGCCCAGCCCCTGGCTCCCTTCCTCATCACCAAGCACCCCTCTCCTCCTCTCCTGCTGGAAGCGGTGCGGGGTGAGGGCGGCGCGGCCAGGGGAGCCCCAGGCCTGGGACCTCCAGGACCCCGAACGCCCTCACAGGAACACAGGATGGTGGAGGTTAGAAGGGACCTCTGAAGACCATCCAGTCCAACTCCCCTGTTAAAGCACGGTCACCAAGAACATGTTGTGCAGGGTCACATCCAGGCGGGTTTTGAATATCTCCACAGGAGACTCCACAGCCTCTCTGTCAACCTGCTCTGTCACCAGCACAGTAAAGAATTTTTTCCTCATACTCAGATGGAACTTTGTGTTTCAGTTTGTGCCTCTTGGTTCTCTTCCTGTCACTGGGAGCCGCTGAATAAGAGTCTGGCCCTATCATCTTGACACCCTCCCTTTAAGATATTGATATATTAGGATATTGATATCCTCTTCCCCAGGCTAAACAGGCCCAGCTCTCTCAGCCTCTCCTCATATGACAGATGCTCTAGTGCTCTCATCTTAGTAGCCCTCCACTGAACTCTCTGCAGGAGCTCCAGGTCTCTCTTGTACTGGGGAGCCCAGAACTGGACCCAGTATTCCAGAGGTAGCCTTACCAGGGCTGAGTTGAGGGGCAGGATAACCCCTCTGGATCTGCTGGCAACAGCAAGCCTAACTCTTCCTAATGCACCCCAGGATACCATTGGCCTTCTTGGCCACAAGGACACATTGTGGGCTCATAGTTAACCCGTTGCCCACCAGGGCTCCCAGGTCCATCCCAGAGCTGCTTTCCAGCAGATCAACCCAGGACATTCCATCAGAGGAACCCGCTGAGTTCCAGAGCTGTTTTCCAGCAAGTCAACCCCCATGCATCGTGCATGCATTTGTACTGGGTCTGGCAGTGTTGGAGCTAACTTTCCCTGCAGCTGCCCATACACAGCTGTGCTCTGCACTTGTAGCTAGAAGTGTCACACCAATGCTTTATTTATTGCTGAGCAATACTGGCACAGCATCAAGATTCCCTCCAGCCCCCGAAAGCCAGAAGGCTGGGGGTGGGCAAGAGGTGGCGAGGGGACATCACCAGGGCAGCTGACCTAAACTGACCGAAGGGATATTCCATACCATATGATGTCATACTCAGCAATAAAATCTGGAAAAGGGGGCGGAAGAGGGGGAACTCTCGTTATGAAAACATCTTGTGAAAACGTGATACTTCCACAATACTGCTATGCATATTGAGGCTCTGCTTCCAAAGACATGGCTGAGCATCTCTCCTTGATGGGAAGTAGAGAATAATTGTTTTCTCTCTCTCTTTTCTCCTGTGTGGCCTTTGCTTGTTTGTTGTTGTTGTTGTTTTCCTTTTTCTTTTCCCTTTAATTAACTTATCCTCAACCTGTGAGCGCTTTTCTTTCCCAACATACTTTCTCCCTGCCCTCCCTTTGAGGAGGAAGAGTTGAGAGAGTTGTCACCACAGCCCTTTTTGGTGACCAACATTTGACTCAAAGGATTAAGATAACAATAGATTTGACCAGAGCACTTTAGAGGGAATTTACAATTATCATATTTAACCAGGAGCTGTTGTTCATGATATTGACCAGTTTGCTGTTAATATTGTTCTGTGTTTATCCTGTCTTATATGAACTGTGCCACTTTCTCTCTTTTGCTACTTACTAAATCTGAGAGCCTGTTAAAGGCTGTGTTTTGTTGTTGTTGTTGTTATGGTGGTGGTGGTTTATTTATTTATTCAGTTCGCCGTGCTTTAAAGCACTGGTCTTGAGCCTGATCCAGTATCCAGGCCCTGCATTACTATCAACTCTGTACTTCAGGAACCACCTTTTGGAGAATATTAACAACTGCACTCTTTTTTTTACCTCTGGAATCAATTTGTGGAGAATATAAGGTATGGTACCGCTTCCTCCTTATCCTATGGGCTAATCACAATAGCTTTTGAATATTTTGACTGTCCTTGCGTAACCAACATGTTCCTATTTCTAAGTCTCCAGAATATGTTTCTGTTTTTTCCTAAGGTTAAACAATTATTTAAGAATACCACCCAGGAATCTGCCCCAAGGCAGTGTGGTGGTGGGTGGCAAGGAGAATATGGGCAGGTACCTGTCATAGAATCATAGAATGGTTTGGGTTGGAAAGGACCTTAAAGATCATCTAATTCCAAACCCTCTGCCATTGGCATGGACACCTTCCACTAGACAAGGTTACTCAAAGCCCCATCCAACCTAGCCTTAAACACTTCCAGGGATGGGACATCCACAACTTGTGTCATGGCTATCTATTTGAGCTTCACCAGTGAACAAGTGTGGAATCCCCCCAAAATGAAAGAATGTTTTAAAAAAAGTATTCCCTGACCTCAGCAACGCCAGAGAGTTACAGCTTGCTGCACTGTGCTGGGATCTGGTCTGCGCCTACCTAACAATAGCAAACACTATTCAGCACCTTCAGGGGGAGGAGGAAGTCTCTGAATCTGATGGCCAGATAACAGAGTAGCAAAACCAAAAGACCAATGGATGGTATTAGTCACCCCTATAGTCAAGATGAAACAATGGAAGAGGAAGTCAGTTCATTTAGTAAGGGAAGAAGCTTCTCCTAAAAGGCTCTGGGAGGGAGAAGTGGAAGGGGCAGGCTGCTCTAAAGCAGAGCCATCACAAAAACAGGAGGAAAAACAGATAGAAAGAGCCTCTGAAGGCAACCCCTGTCAGGCGTGAAGGAAAAGTATCCCTTCAAGTAAGATGTTGTATGTCAGTCAGGCAAGTGGACCACCATGGAGAGAGGTATGCAGTACCTGAGGCAATTAGCTGTGATGGAGGTGATTTATAGTAACCTAGACAATGAACAGATATCCAAAGATCCAGATGAAGATCCAAAGATCCCCCCTTTGAGGCAGGGACTGGCATGGTGCTTAGCACCACCTGAGCATCTAAAGTTCAGCACCAGACTTGGAAGGTCATGCAAAAGGGGAAAGGAAAAGCAGGATCTGCCCCATCTTGCTGTTCAAGGGTGGGAGATAGCTGTCCCGACCCAAAGCATGCAGCTCATGGCTCGCTGCTCCTCTCCTGGCTGCAGCCAAGAGATTAGCTGGGCCCTGTAAAAGAGGGTGCAAGTCCTCAGCAGGAAGGCTCTGGATCTGCAGTGTTGTTTCATGAGCCTTGGACTAGACTATTTTTTTTTAGAGGAAAGACAGGTCAGATGCCTGGTGTGCAGGGCACAAGACAATTTTTGCAGCAGCACTTGATTCCTCCAAGCCACCACTCACTCTCCATGGCATTGCTTCTCTGTATTTTATTTTCTTTTTAATGGAGGGGACAAATTCATTCTCATCACGCTGCATTGTTTCTATTTAGTTTTTATTTATGTTCCCCTCCCCTTTTCTCTTTGCTGTCTGCTTTTAGACATTTTCTGATACTTTGTGAGGCTGTCCCAGTCCTAAAGGAAGCTCTTCTGCCCACTGCCAGCAGGACCAGGAGGACAGATGACAGGAGCAAACTCTTTCAGAACCAGGAAAGCTTTACCCCAGGCAGGATCCCGGTCCTGGTTCCACCTCTTGCCCAGAACAACAAGTTTGTCCAGGCCAAATCAGGTACAAGGAGGGAAGCAGCTGTTTCAAGGCATGTTCTATAACATCTCTGTAATAATATATCTGGGACTATATTTCTATGACCTTCCTCCTCTCCCCACCTGACATCAAATGACCAGAGTCCATACCTCTGCATGTATGGATTCCTGCATGCTATAAAAATTCGCCTGCCTCCTGTTCTCTCTCTCAAGCTAAAACCTCCGGGTAAGGAATTTTCATCTCTACCCCCTACAAGTCTTTAGGGGATCCAGCAGGCAAGATCTTCCTCTAGTGGCTCTTCTGATGTTACCTTTTGTTCTGCCAGCACGTGGTTTCCTTGCTTGCTTGTTCCGGGGGGGTTGTGCTACCTCCTTAACTAGAGCACTTGACTTTCTTTGTTCTATAAAATAGCTTTTGTTCAGGATCTGCCTGCAAATGAAGGCCCATTTTACAGCCAGCTGCTGGTCCTCCCTCAGGCATGGTCAGCATTTCCACCAGCTTAGGCACTGGGCTCATTCAGTGCTCTTCTTAAATGGCTTAGGGGAAGAAAATACTCTGGAACAAGAAAAAGCTCACAGCTCATGGGTTGAGACAGGGACAGGGAGATCACTTACCAACATAAGCTCCTCAGTACACTGCAGTTTAGAAAAAAGGTGACGTGAAAGTCAGGAATCCCAGAGAATATTTTACGCAGCGATAAACAGAAGAATAAGGAAGGGAAGAGGGGATTGGATCTGCCCAACAGCCATCGTTGGATGCCCACACTAGGGACAGGGTTTCTCTCTCTCTGCTCTCAGCCATATGCACCATTCCCTGAAGGGCTCTCAGTGATATCTCCCAGGTAACACAGCCTGGGAAAACATCTTCTTACACCTAGTGCTCCCTGCTGTCTGCACGGGGCTAAACCTCGGCTTCAAGTTTCGGGGGAGGGAGTTTGATCTGCAGGAGGGTTTGAAGATGAGTTTGCCACAGGGCTCTTCCTCTGCTCAAGGTATTTGTAAGGCTCTCTTCTGTGTGGATCCAGAATTGGGTGACCAGGTTCGAGCTCTGGCAGAAGCTCGACACACACTCAGGGCACTACTACGACTTGTCTCCTTTGTGGACGCGCTTGTGGGATATAAGTTCAGAACTGCTTTTGAAGCCCTTTGCACAGTCAGGGCACTTGTAGGGTCTCTCTCCTGTGTGGATGCGCTGGTGGATAATAACCTCGGACCCGCTTTTGAAGCTCTTCTCACAGTCAGGGCACTTGTAGGGTCTCTCTCCTGTGTGGATCCGTTTGTGCAACTTAAGTACAGAACTCCTTTTGAAGCTCTTCTCACAATCAGGGCACTTGTAGGGTCTCTCTCCTGTGTGGATCAGTTTGTGCAACTTGAGTACAGAACTCCTTTTGAAGCTCTTGTCACAATCAGGGCACTTGTAGGGTCTCTCTCCTGTGTGGATCCGTTTGTGGAAATTGAGTACAGAACTACTTTTGAAGCTCTTCTCACACTCAGGGCACTTGTAGGGTCTCTCTCCAGTGTGGATCCGTTTGTGCGAATTGAGTACAGAACTCCTTTTGTAGCTCTTGTCACAATCAGGGCACTTGTAGGGTCTCTCTCCTGTGTGGATCCGTTTGTGCGAATTGAGTACAGAACTCCTTTTGAAGCCCTTCTCACAAACAGGACACTTGTAGGGTCTCTCTCCTGTGTGGATCCGTTTGTGGAAATTCAGTACAGAACTACTTTTGAAGCTCTTCTCACAAACAGGGCACTTGTAGGGTCTCTCTCCTGTGTGGATGCGCTGGTGTTTAATCAAGTCAGAAGTGCTTTTGAAGCTCTTCTCACACTCAGGGCACTTGTAGGGTCTCTCTCCTGTGTGGATCCGTTTGTGCAACTCGAGTACAGAACTGCTTTTGAAGCTCTTCTCACAATCAGGGCACTTGTAGGGTCTCCCTGCTGTGTGGGTCAGTTTGTGCACAAGGAGATGAGAACTGCTTCTGAAGCTCTTCCCGCACTCGGGGCACTTGTAGGGCTTCTCGCCTGTGTGAAAGTGCTGGTGGTAGATGAGATCTGCTCTTCTTCTGTAGCTCTTCTCACACTGTGAGCACTTGTAGGGTCTCTCTCCTGTGTGAAAGCGGTGATGGTAGGCGAGATCTGAACTGCTTCTGAAGCTCTTCTCACACTGTGGGCACTTGTAGGGTCTCTCTCCTGTGTGAGAGCGCTGGTGGTAGGCGAAATCTGAACTGCATTTGAAGCTCTTCTCACACTGTGAGCACTTGTGAGGTCTCTCTCCTGTGTGAGAGCGCTGGTGGTTAGTGAGGTTAGAGTTTCTTCTGAAGCTCTTACCACACTCAGGGCACTTGTAGGGTCTCTCTTCTGTGTGGATCCGTTTGTGCAACTTGAGTACAGAACTGCTTTTGAAACTCTTCTCACAATCAGGGCACTTGTAGGGTCTCTCTTCGGTGTGATTCCGTTTGTGCAAATTGAGTACAGAACTCCTTTGAAAGCTCTTCTCACAAACAGGGCACTTGTAGGGTCTCTCTCCTGAGTGGATGCGCTGGTGCTTAATCAAGTCAGAAGTGCTTCTGAAGCTCTTCCCACACTCAGGGCACTGGTAGGGTCTCTCTCCTGTGTGGATCCGTTTGTGCAACTCGAGTACAGAACTCCTTTTGAAGCTTTTCTCACAATCAGGGCACTTGTAGGGTCTCTCTGCTGTGTGGGTCAGTTTGTGCACAAGGAGTTGAGAACTGCTTCTGAAGCTCTTCCCACACTCAGGGCACTTGTAGGGCTTCTCGCCTGTGTGAAAGTGCTGGTGGTAGGTAAGATCTGCTCTTCTTCTGAAGCTCTTCTCACACTGTGAGCACTTGTAAGGTCTCTCTCCTGTGTGAAAGCGGTGATGGTAGATGAGTTCAGAGCTGCTTCTGAAGCTCTTCTCACACTGTGAGCACTTGTAGGGTCTCTCTCCTGTGTGAAAGCGCTGGTGGTAGGTGAGCTGTGAACTGCATTTGAAGCTCTTCTCACACTGTGAGCACTTGTAAGGTCTCTCTCCTGTGTGAGAGCGGTGGTGGTAAGTGAGGTTAGAGTTTCTTCTGAAGCTCTTACCACACTCAGGGCACTTGTAGGGTCTCTCTCCTGTGTGGATGCGCTGGTGCTTAACGAGATTGGAATGACTTTTAAAGATTCTTCCACACTCATCACATTGGTTCTCCATTTTCTTCTGGCAGCCTTGCTTCTTTGTCAGTTCTTTAGGCTCTTTTTGACCTTTGCTGCCATCTAGGGGATTCCTTGCTCGATTTCCTGGATGGGTTTTCAGTGGCTTCTTGAGATGCTTTCCATGCTCCAGGCCCTTTTGGACGCCCCTCCTGATTTTTCCCACAGAGTCACCATTCAACTGCCTTTGGGCCATGCCACTTTTCTGAAGAGTCTCCTTTGCTTTTGGGATCCTGTCACCTGCTGGATGACAGAGGAAATCCAGAACCAGCCCATAGTGCCCATAATATTGCCCAGGCAGAGATCTCTGATCCTCTCATCTTGGCTTTTGCCAACCCCAATCTCCTCCTTTCCTCCACCACCTCACCTGCGCTGAGGTCTCCTGTCACATCCTCCACGCCATGCAGATCTGGGATCCAGGGATCTTCCCCTTCTTCAAGCTGAGAGATCACCACGGGTTTGGGGGACGGAAGTAATCCTTAAATGACATAAACAGAGGAGATGAGAGCATTTGGAGGGCCACTAAGATGATCAGAGGGCTGGAGCACCTCTCCTATGCATAAAGGTGGCGGAAACTGGGCTTGTTTAGCTTGAAGAAGAGAAGGCTCCAGGGAGACCTCATTGCGGCCTTCCAGTAGCTGAAGGCAGTGTATAAACAGGGGGGGGGAACGCCTGTTTACATGTGTTGCTAGGGATAGGACAAGGGGGGATGGTTTTAAACTAAGACAGGGGAGATTTAGGTTGGAAATTAGGAGAAAGGTTTTCACTCAGAGGGTGGTGAGGCACTGGAACACGTTGCCCAGGGAGGTTGTGGATGCCCCATCCCTGGAGGCATTCAAGGCCAGGCTTGATGCGACTCTGGGCAGCCTGCTCTAGTGGTTGGCAACCCTGCCCAGAGCAGGGGGGTTGAAACTAGATGATCTTTAAGGTCCTTTTCAACACAGGCCATTCTATGACCCTATGATTTCCATGGGTTTGACACAGCTGCTAAGTGTCCACGTGTACTATGTTAGCACTCCCTTCTTGTAAAGCCACATTTACGGCCCAGTATCATTCAAGTCAACAACATAGACTAGCTTTATTTGAAGACAGCAAGGCTCTTCCGTCTCTGAAATTACTGCAGGGACTTATTTATTTTCCTTATTTTTTACCTACTTGTTCAATGCAGTTGACTTCAAGAAGCTTTAGGGGAAAACTGAGGAAGGCAATGCTGAGAAGGAAGATTTACATGCAACCACCAAGAAAAGCTCTTTTATACGTATGTACATATAACTATATATATATATAATATATATATATTATATTATTACATATTCTAATATACTGTATAATTTTATATATATTATATTATTATATCACTATATCATAATATATATATATATTATAGAGGATAACATGCTAATGCCTTCTTAAATTCATGTTTATCCTCTTTGTGTGTGCTTTTAATTTTTTTTATTTATTATTATTATTTTTTAAGTCTGTATGTAGTTAATAATTGCATTGTGTTTATTATATGTCCTGCTCACAGAGGCTTCTGGTACACCGCCAAGGCTGCCCTAATGAGGAGAAAAGGAAGCAAAACCCTCACCCAGTGAAGTTACGGACGCGTACGTCTCCAGCATCACGTCCCGGTAGAGCGCTCGCTGTGCAGGATCCAGCAGCTCCCACTCCTCCCTGCTGAAATACACAGCCACCTCCACGAAGGTCACGGGTTCCTGCAAGCAAAGAGGCTCCATGTAGAAGCAGCCTGTTGATGACAGAAGCTCCAGTCCCAGTGGCTTCTCTGTGCCCAGCACACAAATGCTGGCTGAGGGCATCTCATCTTCCCCCTGCATTCACATCCCTTCCCCCTTGGCCTCTCCTGGCTGCTTCTCCAAGCCCCTACCTCAGCTGGATGTGCCAAGGCCATTTCCTGCCCTCCTGCAGGCTGCAACAATCACAGGTGAAAGGTAGATGTCAAACTGGAACCTGCTGGGACAAGAGAAATGGCAGGGTAGGTTTAGGGGAATACAGCAGTCCCTGTCCCTGTCCCTCCCCAGCCCTAGTCCAGCTGCAGGCCATTGCTTGGAAGTAAAAGCCATCTGGGCCGCAGATTTAAGAAAGGAAAAATCTGCTGCACATCAGCAGTAGTCACAGAGGAGTGAGAAAATGAGATGAAAACAACCCTGCAGACACTAAGGTCAGTGAAGAAAGAGGAAGGAGGTGCTCCAGGCACCAGGACAGAATTTCCCTTGAAGCCTGCGGCCAGGACCACAGTGTTATAAATGACTGAGTCCCAAATAGGATTGCAATCAAAGTTTACAATTTATTAAACGAATAAAAAGAAAGAAGCTCTCATAACCAACAAAAAATTCAAGCCTGTCTTCGTTTCCTAGCTTTATTTCAACTAGTGGACCTGCTAGGGTAGATGCCGCAGGTCCCCGTCATTCCTGACTGTTGTAAGTTTGTCCTGCAGCCTAAGACAATTTCTTTCTGATATCAGGGGCCAATTGCCCTAGAAAGAGGCTAGCCAATTGCCTCTGTTTGTTTTCTGAAGCCAGGTCCATTTTTTTTTTCATTGAGTTTCAAAGTTGGTCCAAAAATTCAAAAATTCCATAGGGTTTTCTTTTGGACCTTGTTGGAACAGATTCTCAATTCCCAATTTAACCAGATTTTGGTATTTACATAATTTCCGGGGTGACTAGAGTCTCAGTGGGGACATTGGTCAGAGGAATGCAATCGTTGACAGTTCCCTGAGCGGTCCCATTGGCAATCTGAGCTCACACATGAACTCTGGTTGTTTTAAGAGTTAGCTGCTTTTCTGTTTCCATGACAACTCTCTCCCGGACCCATCATGGTCCCTCCGCCCCAGAGGGCTCACACCGCGATTTTGAGATCTCAGCCTTGGGTTGAGGCAGAACTATTAGCATTCCTACATCCTCTTTCCCTGCCAATTCAGCTTCAAACAGCTCTGTTAAATACTACATGCCACACAGCCTTTAACACCTTCAACAACCCTTTTAACACTTCCTTTATCTTCCTCCAGCCTGTATTTTTCTAACGCCAACACCAAAGGCTCAGTCAGGGGCCAACTTAATTCCATGCCTTTTCCCTCCAAGATGCTGAAACAACACACCAGTATACAACATTTCATCCTATTTTCCTTCTCTCCTCAAAAACAACATTAATTGCAAGACACTGTTATAGTCGATTGATCCATAAAGTAGCCATTTAGTTTATATAGTGGCCACAATTGATTGCAATACTTAGTGGAAGTCCTCTTGCTTTCTGTGCCCCCATTTCTAACAATATCCTTCCAATGTGCCAATATGCACCCAAGGAGGCTTTCTTTAGAACGTCTCTGTTTTGGATATTGCCCATTTCCTTGATTTCCCATTCCCTTTTATTTATTTATGTTAGTTACTGTCCCTTGTTTCAATTTCCATGCAAACCTTTTTATTGCAGGTTTTTACTATCTTTTCCTAATCTTCTTCCGAAATGTCCCAGTTCTCTGGGATTAAACTCTTCTTTCCGCATACAAACTTTACTATTTCAGATTATTAATGAGCCCCGTTCCAATCGTAAATCCACAGGACTTCGGAAGAACACCTGAAGCACTCAGCCTTCCGTCTTCTAGACAAACAATACCACCTTTTCCACAAAATTTACATTTCAACAAGGCCGAATTTCAAGCCGAATGCTAATTTTTTTCACGCACTTCGTTAGTAAGCCTACACAAAACAAGGAATCACTCCTGTGTATCCGTCAAGATGGGGGTTTAAAAGGTATTGAGGCCTAAATAAATTCGCTCTCCCCCTTCTTACCAAATTCCCAGGGCTCAGGCCCGAACCACCAAAGAAGTGACTACCGCTTTGATAATCAGTCAGCCCCCATCCCCGCATACTTGGGAAACTGACCAAACACCAGCAGGAATATACCCTTCCTAAACTGTTACTTAGATAATGCTCCCACCTTCCTCCTTGTCACACTCAAATCATTTAAGAACAAAATAGGATTACAAGATGCACCACCGGGGGTGGATTGTTAAGATACAGAGTTGGTAGGTTATCCAATGACTCCCATTCATCATCTTTTTCTTTTTCCGTTTTTTTTTTTCTTCTTCAAACTTCTCGTCTGCTTTTAGTGTAAATATTGAGGCTGGAAAAGGACGTGAAGTCCTGATCCATAATCCTGCATAATCACTTTCCTCCTGGCTAAAAGGTTCCTTTGAATTAACATGTATATTTAAGGCCTGGCAAACCCAGCCTTCAAAGGATCCAAAAAACGGGCCCAAAGACATGTTGTCTTAAAGGCTTCTTTGGGCATTCTATCATACTGTGATAAATTAGCCGGGTGTTTGTTCATTGTCTTTAAAAGGAATTCAGAGAATCTGCTGAGAAGATAAGGTTTTGCAATTTACGACCTTGTTAAGGGGAAGACTAAGCAAGTAGATAGTGGGGAGGGGGTGTTGGATAAACGTCCTTGGTAAAACAAAGACTCTGTGAAATACTGTTTCCCGCTTCACTACCCTCCCCCTTGAACACGAGCACAACGCATGATCATTGAAAGAAAAACAACGACCCCCAACAACGAACTGCGCAGCTTCAGAAGGTCCAACAAGTCCTGACAAACCGAAACTTGGATGCTATAAAACGGCGACACTGAAAAGGGAAAGTTGCGTGCTGTGGTGGAGCGGAGACTCCCCAGCCGCCCAGCGCTGTTTTGTTTGTGCCTGCCTGCTTACTTAATTAATAAAATATTTCTGATAGACCAAGAAATTTGTATGGTCTCACTTATAACAAATTAATACTGGATCATTTTTAAAATACTTTTTCCTTTTCTGGGGCCCCTATCGTTCCAATTTCTAATCATTATCCCTAATGGACTTTCTGGTGGTATTGTTGATAATAGAAGATGAAATATACAATATTGCTTAATATGTGTTACATTTGCAATGTACTGTTCCGGGGCTGCGCTTGGAAGATACAAAGTGTATGTGCAAGCATAGCATGAGAAAATGCACTGATTCATGATGAAGAGTGAGGAGGACTAAAAGAACGCCAAAATTTGCAAGACATCTAGATAACAGGGGCCTCTCGGACCCCGGGAACTGAATCAAACCAACCTTGCGGTTTGGACTGAGACCAAGGGCTCAGAGAGCATGCGTAAGAAGGAAAGGTTAAAAAGTTCAACTCTGATGAAGACATCTTACTTCATCCCGATGACCACCCGGACGACCACCAGAGAGTGATATGCAAGCACAGGACTGATAAGATAATTAGCATACGAAGTGGGGCTAGGCGGAGCTAGGAAATGAATATGCATAGATGTGTTGTGAAACTTAATGCATATGTAATATTTTAGGAGATAAAAGAGAACTGAGTGAACAAATCGGATGAAGTTAGATTTGGGCAGGCATGCCCCTAACTTCCGGCGCCTAATAAAAGCACCTTCATATAATCACTTTGTGGATTATGTGTCTTTGTGAATGCTAACAGTATGTCTGGTAATTTGCTCCCTTTTCTCTGGTCCCGGGTCTTTGATTTTGTCTGACCCATCTAGGAATTTTACTGTGGCAATTCCTACAGCCCTTGGTTGCCTTAGTGAGAGTGTCTTGCAGGGGGTTTAGGACCTATCACCCACCCACGAATCCTATAGGAATCGCTTCGGTCCTTCACCAGCCAAGTCCCTTGTAGGAGATTGGAACCGCGGTTAGAAGACCTCCGCAGTCGCTTCGGAACTAAGTTCCGTCTCAGTCACACTCTCACACACACACAGGCAAGCAAATCCCACCCAACCGAACGGTATACACCTTAAATACTTACGACTCCGTCGTCTTTGTTCGGATCTTCGCGCGCAGAATTATGGGCAAAATATAGTGCTGCAGCCGGCAAAGGGAGCTCATAAAAAAATCTAAATCTTTGCTTGCCCTTATTCAGGTTCAAGATGGTGTTAGTCCCGACCCGACACAAACAGGAGTCACCAAATGGGGGGGCACCCCTCCTAGATCAAGTCAGAATTCAGGAATCAAGACCATCCCGGACGAGCCCACAATTGTTATAAATGTCTGAGTCCAAAATAGGATTGCAATCAAAGTTTACAATTTATTAAACGAATAAGTTTAATTATTCGTTTATTAAACGATGTAAGCAAACAGCGCTGGGTGCGCCGGGAGTCTGCTCCACCAAGACGCACACCCCTTACGTCAGGTGCTGTTTTTTATGGTCCTAGGCTAATACATATTCATTACTACTTCTGGAAGAGGCAGGGTTATTATAATTGGTTTACGGAATCCGAAACCATCACAGGGGCGCCTGCTATCAGTCTCTGGTGGTCTCTCGGGGGTCGCTCATGCTAAAGGCTCGCAATTTTCCTCCCAAGCTTTGTCCTTCACTTGTCCTTCACCTTCCCCTTCCTCCTCATTTGGCAGTCTCTGGGCCAGATGTCAGAGACTAGCCCAACATCCCGTGCAATAGTCAGCAGTTTTCTCTGAAAGCCCCTTTGTTTTCTTATCCCCTAGATCCGGGCCTCAATGTTAACCCTTCAAATCCTCCACTGACACGAATTGCAGGACCTTTCCTTACAATGGTGAAGCAGGCTGTCCTGCTGCAGCCCACGATGTGGCAGAGTGGATCAGCTCTCTAAACTGCAGCCCACTGAGGAGCTCATGCTGGGGCAGGTGGATGTGGCCTAAGAGGGGGCTGCAACCCACGGAGAGCTGCCCTTGGCCCCGTCGCGTTTGACTGTGATATTTATCGGTAAGTGATCTCCCCTGTCCCTGTCTCAACCCACGAGCTGTGAGGTTGTTCTTGTTTCAGAGTATTTTCTTCCTCTGACCCATTCAAGAGGAGCACTGAGTCCAGTGCCTAAGCTGGTGGAAATGCTGACCATGCCTGAGGGAGGACCAGCAGCTGCCTGTAAAATGGGCCTTCATTTGCAGGCAGATCCTGAACAGCAGCCTTGGGAAGCATTTGCAGAAAAAAGAAAGCCAAGTCCTGTAGTTAAGGAGTAGCACAAGCCCCAGAACAAGCAAGCAAGGAAACCATGTGCTGGCAGAACAAAAGGTAACATCAGAAGAGCCACTAGAGGAAGATCTTGCCTGCTGGATCCCCTAAAGACATGTAGGGGGTGGAGAGGAAAATTCCTTACCCGGAGGTTTTAGCTTGAGACAGAGAACAGGAGGCAGGCAAATATTTATAGCATGCAGGAATCCATACATGCAAAGGATTCATTTAATGTCAGGTGTGTGTGCCTCTTAGAAATATAGTCCCAGATATATTATTAGAGATTCAACAGGTCAGCAAAGCATGCTGATAGTCCCTGCTCGCTTCTTTATTTTCCCAGCTCCAACCCCTTCCTGCGCCCCCTCAGAAACCTCACAAACAGAGTCTAATCCAAAGCTCAGGAAACAACACTGCAGATCCGGAGCCTTCCTGCTGAGGACTTGCACCCGCTTTTACAGGGCCCAGCTAATCTCTTGGCTGCAGCCAGGAGAGGAGCAGCGAGCCATGAGCTGCATGCTTTGGGTCGGGACAGCTATCTCCCACCCTTGAACAGCAAGATGGGGCAGATCCTGCTTTTCCTTTCCCCTTTTCCATGACCTTCCAAGTCTGGTGCTGAACTTTAGATGCTCAGGTGGTGCTAAGCACCATGCCAGTCCCTGTCTCAAAGGGGGAATCATGTGGAAAAGGAAAAACCCTGCCTCTTCTCTGCACAAGCAATGAAGAGGGCCTACCTCGAGTCCACTATAGGCTGCTCCCACCCTCGTTGCAGGCAGCCAGGCTCCTCTGAGTCGTGTAGGCTGGAGGATGCAAGTGTCCTGAGGCTGGACCCAGCTGCAGGATGGCCGTGGTGCACCTCCTGCAACCAAGACGCTGCCTGGGTGGCGTCCAGACAGGCTCTCACTTGCCTTACAGGGCGCCCCTCCGAGGGCTGCTGGTGGGCGGGGAGCTGTGAGCTGCACCAAAGGCTTTTCCCCCCACTGAGCACCCTGGGAGAGCCCAGACTCTCAGGCTCTTCCTGTGGGGGGGCATTTCCATGCCCTGGGACTCTGTTTGCACCCCGCCCAAGGTACTGGACCCCTCATCAGCTCTGTTGGAGGAGCTCTGGGCTGCAGCTCAGCCTTGGCCATGGCTCCTCCTGATGTGCAGCATGGCTTCCTGGCCCCGAACCAGAATGTGTTGTGAAGCTGCGGCACAGAAAATCAAAGAGGTCGGTTAGGGATTGACCTCGGCCTTCTCGGTTGGCTGCCCCAGAGCATGCCACTATGTGAGGAAAGGGTTAAGCGCTCTGCCCTGCTCAGCCTTCCCTGCTGTGCACGGAAAGAGTTAACTCTCCTAGAAGCAGGCCACTGATGGCTTTGTCTCTGCCCAGAGCTGCAAGCAAAGGCCTGAGCACTTTGCTGGGATGTAGTAGGGGCAACAACCCACTAGGTGACACGAGACCCCAGGTCCTGTTCTGAGATAACTTCTACCCTGGAGAAGAGCAAGATCTCAGGGGACATCAACATATGACTGCAGGCAAGCCAAGGCCCTGCTCCTGCCCTGCTGTGCCTGGCAATGAGGGAAGGCATTGCCAGGGTCAGGATGGGTTTAATGGTGTGACTGGGGGTGTTTGCACCGCCCTGTGCTGCAAGCTGTATATGAGCTGCTGCTAATTGCTCTCTTCCTGTCCTTTCCCTAGGGGAGGAGGGGGGCTCATGGTCATAACTAAACTTCAGAACAACTTTGTAAATCTGTCCTTGGGGGCTGTTTCATCCTTTGTCAAAAAACATCCGGAGACCATGCTCCTGAGGCGCATGGGCACGAGTGGTTCTGCAGCCACACTACCTGTGCAAACAATTGCATTGTTTTAAGGTTTCTGGTTGCAATGATGGCACTTCTCCTGGGAGCAATCAGCAACCAAACACAAAGCTGCATCTCTGTGGGTGCAAGGACTAGGGCACTCGGCATATACCTGCTGTCAAGACTGGATCTAGAAAGTAGTCTAAAAAGATGGGCTTAAGCCTGCTGAGAGGAAAACACCAGTGTACGCTGATGTGAGATGAAAGAGCTAGCAGAAATCTCTGCAAATGATGATCAGAAGTTCAGAATCTTCAGCAGTAGCCCTTCTTGGCTGATGCCTTCACTGCGGGCCAGCAGGGTGAGAACATGCAGGCCCTTTACAGAGCTGTTCTGTATTGCCAGCCAGCTTAACAGCACCACTTTGCAAAGATGGGTCTGTTCTCTTCTCTGTACCTTCTGTCTTTCCACCCCACATGGCGAGAGCAACCCCCGCTCATGGGTGGTGGTGGATGCCTCAAAGGAATGAGGCGTGAGGCTGGTATAACTGGTGACTACTTATTATGTCAGCAGCATTTTGCAGTCCGTATTACCAGGAAGTAGATGCTGCGAGGGAGGGAGGAGCGTGAGAAAACCAACACGGTCACAACCAGCTTCACTGAGGAGAGATCATAATCATAGAACAGCTTGGGTTGGAAGGGACCTTAAAGAGTATTGAATTCCAAGCCTCCTGCTATGGGCAGGGACAATTTCCACTAGATCGGATTGCTCAGAGCCCCACGCAACCTGGCCTTGAACACCTCCAGGGATGGGGCATCCACAACTTCTCTGGGCAACGCGTGTCAGTGCCTCACCGCCCTCATAGGATTTTTTTCCTTATATCTAATCTCAACCTACCCTCTTTAAGTTTAGTCATTCTTCCTGGTCTTATCGATACCCTCCCTAATGAAGTGTCTCTCTCCTGCTTTCTTGTAGGCCCACTTTTCGTACCGGAAGGCTGCAATGAGGTCTCCCTGGAGCCTTCTCTTCTCCAGGCTGAACAACACCAACTCCCTCAGCTTGTCTTCACAGGCGTGTAGGTTTCCTAAATATGTGTAGCAGCACATTTAGGAAGGGTGGTGGGGTTGTTAGTAATAGAAGAAGAAATAATACAATATTGTTTAATATGTTACATTTGCGATGTACTATTCCGAGGCTGCGCTTGGAAGATACAAAATATATGTGCAAGGGTAACATGAGAATGCACCAATTCATGATGAGGAGTAAGGAGGATTAAAAGAATGCTCAATTTGCAAGACATCTAGATAACTGGGGCTTCTTGGACTCTGGGAACTGGGTCAAACCAACCTTGCGGTTTGGACTGAGACCAAGGGCTCAGAGAGCATGCGTGAAAAGGAAAGGTTAAAAAGTTCAACTCTGATGAAGACATCTTACTTCATCCCGACGACCACCTGGACGACCACCAGAGAGTAATACGCAAGCGCAGAAGGACTGATAAGATAATTAGCATACGAAGCGAGGCTAGGCGGAGCTAGGAAATGAATATGCATAGATGAGTTGTGAAACCTAATGCATATGTAGTATCTTAGGAGATAAAAGAGAACTAAGAAAACAAATCAGACGAAGTTAGATTTGGGCAGGCATGCCCCTAACTTCCGGCGCCTAATAAAGCACCTTCATATAATCACTTTGTGGATTATGTGTTTTCATGAACGCTAACATTTTGGCGACCCAGATGGGACCTTGTGGGCACTGCTGAGGCGGCTCGCGAACTGATCACGCTCCAGCCGGCACCGAGGAGTTTCTCGGGGAGCCATCGGCCGCGACCGACCCCCGCTGCTCACAACGTACCTCTGAAAGGGTAAGAAAAAGGTGCTTTCTGGTAATCGGTACCGATCTGGTCTGGGAGCCTGCCGGTCAGACGCGGCGAAAGCCACGCACGGTTGGGCTAGGGAATTCCCGTGGTAAGCCTAGGCGCCGTCCGTCAGACAGTCGCGAAAGCGCTGCAGGTTCGGCATCAGTGGTCTGGTTTTGCTGCAGGCTCAGCATCTGGTTCGGTTCGGTAAAAGCTATAGCTGATAATGGAAAAACTTAAAAGTATTCTGGGCGGTAATGCTTCGGTACCGCGATCCTCCCCTTTGGGCTGTTTATTAGCACACTGGAAGGAGGGGTGTTTCGGGCAGGAGTTACGAAAGGGTAAACTGGTTGATTACTGTAATGTTTGGTGGCCACAGTACGAACTAGAAGATCAAGAAAGTTGGCCAGAAAACGGAACCTTACAGTACAATACTATCTTACAATTAATGTTATTTTGTGAGCGAGAGTGCAAGGGGCCTCTCTGTGTGATTGCGTGATTGTGTTGTGAGTGAGACGCAGCATCGCTGCGAAGCGAGTGCGGAGTTCCGATCCGCGGTTCCGTATCCTCCGCGAGGGGAGCGGCCGGAGACGAACGAAGCGCATGACAGACCGAAAAGAAGTGCTGTTTTATCCAAATGTTGATTGGTGGTGCCCAATACACGGGCCCGGCGGTGCATCTTGCAATCCTATTTCGTTCTTAAATGTTTTGAGTGTGACAAGGAGGAAGGTGGGAGCATTATCTAAGTAACAGTTTAAAAGTTTCGGTATATTTGCGGTGGTGTTTGGTCAGTTTCCCAAGTATCGGGGGAGGGGGGCTGATTGATTATCAAAGCGGTAGAACGGAGAGCCACTTCTTTGGTGGTTCGGGCCTGAGCCCTGGGAATTTGGTAAGAAGGGGGAGAGCGAATTTATTTAGGCCTCAATACCTTTTAAACCCCCATCTTGACGGATACACAGGAGTGATTCCTTGTTTTGTGTAGGCTTACTAACAAAGTGCATGAGAAAAATTAGCATTCGGCTTGAAATTCGGCCTTGTTGAAATGTAAATTTTGTGGAAAAGGTGGTATTGTTTGTCTAGAAGACGGAAGGCTGAGTGCTTCAGGTGTTTTTCCGAAGTCCTGTGGATTTACGGTTGGAACGGGGCTCATTAATAATCTGAAATAGTGAAGTTTGTATGTGGAGTTTAATCCCAGAGAACTGGGACATTTCGGAAGAAGATTAGGAAAAGATAGTAAAAACCTGCAATAAAAAGGTTTGCGTGGAAATTGAAACAAGGGACAGTAATTAATATAAATAAATAAAAGGGAATGGGAAATCAAGGAAATGGGTAATATCCAAAACAAAGACGTTTTAAGGAAAGCCTCCTTGGGTGTATATTGGCACACTGCAAGGATATTGTCGGAAGGGGGAGTGGGGGGGGCGCGGAAAGCAAGAGGACTTCCACTAAGTATTGCAATCAATTGTGGCCACTGTATAAACTAAATGGCCACTTTATGGATCAATCGACTATAACAGTGTCTTGCAATTAATGTTGTTTTTGAGGAGAGAAGGAAAATAGGATGAAATGTTGTATACTGGTGTGTTGTTTCAGCATCTTGGAGGGAAAAGGTATGGAATTAAGTTGTCCCCTGACTGAGCCTTTGGTGTTGGCATTAGAAAAGTACAGGCTGGAGGAAGATAAAGGAAGTGTTAAAAGGGTTGTTGAAGGTGTTAAAGGCTGTGTGGCATGTGAAGATAAAGGAAGTGTTAAAAGGGTTGTTGAAGGTGTTAAAGGCTGTGTGGCATGTAGTATTTAACAGAGCTGTTTGAAGTTGAATGAGCAGGGGAAGAGGATGTAGGAATGCTAATAGTTCCGCCTCAACCCGAGGCTGAGATCTCAAAATCGCGGTGTGAGCCCTCTGGGGCGGAGGGACCATGATGGGTCCGGGAGAGAGTTGTCATGGAAACAGAAAAGCAGCTAACTCTTAAAACAACCTGAGTTCATGTGTGAGCTCAGATTGCCAATGGGAGCGCTCAGGGAACTGTCAACCATTGCATTCCCCTGACCGACCCCCCCCCCCCCCCCCCCCCCGAGACCCTTACCACCCCGGAAATTATGTAAATACCAAAATCTGGTTAAACTGGGAATTGAGAATCTGTTCCAACAAGGTCCAAAAGAAAACCCTATGGAATTTTTGAATTTCTGGACCAACTTTGAAATGCAATGGAAAAAAAAAAAAAAAAGACAAAATTTGGACCTGACTTCAGAAAACAAACAAAGGCAATTGGCTAGCCTCTTTCTAGGGCAATCAGCCCCTGATATCAGAAAGAAATTGTCTTAGGCTGCAGGAAAAACTTACAACAGTCAGAAATGACGGGGACCTGGGGCATCTACCCTAGCAGGTCCACTAGTTGAAATAAAGCTAGGAAACGAAGAGAGAGGCTTGAATTTTTTTGTTGTTGTTGGTTACAGGAGCTTCTTTCTCTGTGTTAATTAGTCTGTAAATGTAATAGGAGCAACATATTCAGTGTTAAATAGTTTAAAAGGACGACTGGGAACTAAGACAACTACAATAATTGGAGCCACAGGGAAGGAGGAGGAACGGCCATTCTTACAACCCCTTGATTTGCGTTTTGGGGGTAAGGAACTAACCCATGAATTTTTGTATGTACCAGAATGCCCGATTCCACTCTTGGGACGGGATCTATTAGCTAAATTAGATGCAACAATAACCTTTGAGGATGGAGAATTAATAATGAAGGTACCTGAGTCCAAAGTAGGACAAATCCTAATGATCAAAGATAAACCCTTTGTTAATATTCCAAGAGAAGTAGAAAATGCAGTTATACCAACAGTATGGGAAACAGATATACCAGGGAAGTCGAAACTGGCACAACCGGTAAAGGTGGAATTAAAGGAAGGAGCCAAACCTGTTTGAATCAAACAATATCCACTTAAGATAGAAGCTAGGCAGGGGACAGTGAAAATTATTGACAAATTTCTCAAACATCAGATTCTGGAAGAATGTAAATCGGAATACAATACTCCAATTTTTCCAGTAAGGAAGCCGAATGGTGAGTATAGATTGGTACAAGATCTTAGAGCAATAAATGAAATAACAAAGGACATTCACCCGGTAGTGGCTAATCCTTACACATTGTTAACATCTGTGAGAGAGAAATATAAATGGTTTACTGTGATAGATTTAAAGGATGCCTTCTTTTGCATACCTCTTGATAAAGATAGTAGAAAATTATTTGCCTTCGAATGGGAAAATCCTCAGAGTGGACGAAAGACACAATTAACTTGGACAAGACTCCCACAAGGCTTCAAGAATAGCCTGACCCCCTTTGGAAGCCAGCTGGCCAAGGAACTGGAAATCTGGACAACGCAAGGACAAATACAGGTACCCAGAAGTCAGTATTTGCTGTTACAATATGTAGATGATATTTTGATTGCTACAGAGAATGAGTCGCTCTGCACCCAAATAACCATCGAAATTTTAAATCAGTTGGGAATGGGTGGTTATAAAGTTTCAAAGGAAAAAGCACAAATAGTTTGCTCAACTGTAACATATTTGGGGTGTGAGATTTCCCAGGGACAAAGAAGTCTGGGTGTCAATAGGATAAAAGCTATATGCACCATCCCGGAACCTCAAAATCTCCATGAGCTAAAGGCCTTCTTAGGAATGGCTGGCTGGTGCAGATTATGGATAATGGATTATGGACTCATAGCTAAGCCCCTTTATGAAGCTCAGAAGGCACAGGATTTTATTTGGGGAAAAGTACAGAAAGAAGCTTTCAAGAAACTTACAGATGCCTTAATGAAGTCACCAGCTTTGGGCCTACCAGATTTATCAAAAGATTTCCAGTTATTTGTATATGAAAGACAACGACTAGCACTAGGGGTACTAACCCAGCGACTGGGAAGCTGGAAAAGACCTGTGGGATACTTTTCTAAGCAGTTGGATGCTGTAAGTGCAGGATGGCCCTCATGTTTGCGGGCAGTAGCGGCAACAGTTCTCTTAATCCAGGAAGCAAGGAAACTTACCGTGGGAAAACGTATTGAAGTTTTTGTACCACATATGGTAACAACCGTTTTAGAACAAAAGGGGGGCCACTGGCTATCACCCAGCCGAATGATGAAATATCAGGCAATACTAACTGAACAAGATGACGTAACCTTGAAAACAACTAACCTGTTAAATTCAGCAGTATTTCTAGGAACTGTTCCAGAAGAAGGACTGTTGGAACACAATTGTGTGGAAATAATTGAACATACCCATGCCAGCTGCGAGGATTTGAAGGATGTACCCCTTGAAAGGTATGACTGGGAACTTTTTACTGATGGTAGTAGTTTTGTGGAGAATGGAACACGATATGCAGGGTATGCAGTAACAACCCTGAAGACAGTAATCGAAGCAAAACCTTTACCACCTGAAACATTAGCACAGCGAGCAGAACTGATAGCCCTACCTCGAGCACTGGAACTGAGTAAAGGAAAGATGGTAAATATTTGGACAGATTCCAAGTATGCTTTTGGAGTAGTCCATGTTCATGGAGCATTATGGAAAGAAAGAGGGCTGTTGTCCTCACAAGGAGCCAATATAAGATATCAAGAGGAGGTGTTAAATTTGATAAATGCGGTACAAAAACCAAAACAAGTGGCTATTATGCACTGTAAAGCTCATCAAGGAGGAACCTTGAAAATATCAGAAGGGAATCGGCTGGCAGATCGAGCAGCTCGACAAATTGCTCGGGAGGTGTGGAATGTAATGGCTTTGGTACCACTCAAGGTAGGCCCCACTTGTCTTAATCTTCCCAAGGAACCAAGATATTCACCAGAGGATGAGAAATTAGCAAATCTCCTAAAGGCCCGAAAGAACTCTGATGGACGGTATGTAACTGCTATGGGCCAGGTAGTAATACCCCCCTTGGTGATGCGAGAAATACTTCAGACAAGACATAATGAGTGTCACTGGGGTGCAGAGGCAATGGTAACATTTTAAAACGTAGCATCATCTCTACACATATGTTAACAAATGGCAAAATCAGTAATGTCAAAGTGTGAGATTTGTCTGAAAAATAATCCAGTAGCAAGAAAACATGCTGAAATGGGAAGAGTTAGAGTAGGAATAGAACCAGGAGATTACTGGCAAGTTGATTTTGTAGAGTTACCTAGGACTAGGGGATGTAGGTATTTGTTAGTAGGGGTTGACACCTTTTTCAGATGGCCAGAAGCCCTTCCCTGTCGCACCAATCAAGCTAAAGAGACAGTAAAATGGTTACTGCGGGAAATCATTCTGAGGTTTGGGGTACCATTAGGAATATCCTCGGATAGGGGGCCGCACTTTGTTTCATCTGTGGTTAAAGACGTAAGTCGGCTATTAGGAATTTCTTGGAATTTACATACTGCATGGAGACCCCAATCTAGTGGACAGGTAGAAAGGATGAACCAAACTCTAAAGGGACAGATCAGTAAAATCTGCCAGGAAGCCAAAATACAATGGCCACAAGCTTTGCCTATAGCTTTACTGAGAATAAGGATAAAGCCAAGGAGTGGAATGTCAGTAAGCCCGTATGAGATTACGTATGGAAAGCCTTATGAATCCCCAGAACCAAATCCTAATATGCATATAACAGGGAGCCAGGATGTTTATAATTATGTATTGTCTCTTGGTAAAACTTTAGCTCAACTTCAAAGTGTTCTGGTGTGGAACCGACCGTTGGCACTGCAAAATCCTGTCCACGACTTTCAGCCAGGTGACCGAGTGTACATTAAAAACTGGAATGAAGAACCCCTAAGAGAACGGTGGGCCGGACCTTATCAAGTATTATTGACTACTTTTACAGCTGTAAAGGTAGAAGGGGTGGATGCTTGGATTCATTATACTCGGGTGAAAAAGGTTCCCGAATTTTGGTCAGTGCGAGCAATCGGAGATACAAAACTACAGATGAGGCGCGTATAACCATACAATGTTGGGGTTCTTAACAACAGTAACGATAACAGTAATTGTTTTGTGTAAGTACCTTGTAATTGGGTTCCTAGAAATACCAGAAAAATATAAGAAAGAGGAAATATTCAGAGGAGAAAATGTTACTTTGGAATGTGGAATGCACAACGATAAACCAATAACAATTAGCTCTCTACAGGTGGTCTGGGAAAAAATAAATGACTCCGGACAGAGCCAGGAAATATACGTAGACACAACCAGGGACAATACAGGATTGAAGGCTGGATGGGAGGGGAAGGCGTACGTAAGTATAACCATAGAATTGGGCCAACAACTGAGAGGAGCTACCACCTTAACCCTGTTTAGTGTTACTAAAGTCAACAAAGGAAACTACCGGTGCATGGTAACACATGAAAATAGCACAGATTACGGGATAAGAGAAATATTGGTATATCCGAAATTGGATAAAGGAATATTGGTAGCCCACCAAAAAGGATCTAGAAGAAGAAGAGAGGGCCAGGCACCATGGACACAAGTGGTACAGATCCCACACAGGCAACCATCAGAGAATTTACTGGTAGGATTGATTAAAGATTTTGCCATAATGAAAGGAACTGATAGAATTACTGCTTGTTTGCCCATCCCAAAAGCAACGGGGGACCCGCTTGAGTGGGGTATAATAACCTCCCCACTGCCCCAAGTAAAAGAAAATGGAACAATTCAATGTAAAGAAGTGAAAGTTTTAGAGAGGATAAATGTTACACAATACTATAGGAAACTGAGCCCCCCCACATCGAGGTCTGAATGTGAAAAGAAGAAGAACTACCATTTCATAACAATAGGCAGATTTAAGAATGTGGGACAGTGTTATTACGACGAACTACGTGTAGTAGAAGGAGTTAGAGAAAAGATTGTTTGGGAATGTCAAGAGAAAAATAAGCCAAAAGGAATGAAAGGGTGGGATAGTGATTGGACAGTAAGTTTATTGCAGAAATTCCAGTATGGAGGGAATACATCATGGTGTATTAAATGGCAGGGGAAGCAGAATGGAACTGATCAGTTTTATACAGTAAGCCGGGTTGACAGTAGTGGTAGACAAGAGTCAACAAAGGTAGCTTGGTGGACTTGTGAGAAGAAATATACTTGCGACAGTAATAATGAAGATGTTGAGCACTTACTTCCGGTATTGATAGCTCTTAGGGCAGGATGTGCTTGCCGAGGAATTAAGTACAATTCGGAAAGAAATAGCCAGGCTAGTCAAGTCGCAGTGGATTGTAGCTATAGTACCATAAAAAGTCCAGGACAATTTGTATGGGCAGCCAGTAATGGAACTTGGACTACACACCCGCCGATAGATGGGGAAGTAAAAGAAATAACTCTAGGACTCCCTCCCCACACTGCGTCCAATATGGAAAAAGTCTCCTTTTAAGGGAAAGTTGGAAACCCTACAAATTAGTAGGGCAAAAAGAAGTTTAGAAGAAGGGGCAGATGAAGATACATGGCATGAACCCTCGGATGGAGTAAAATTCAGTTGGGCGTTAGAATCTCTATTTGCACAGGTAGCTACTTATCAAAATAGGGAAATGATTTATAAACTTACAGGACAAGTGAGTAGGCATGAGAGCCACGAAAGAAGGCTTTAGAGACCTTAATATCCAACTACAATCTACAACTAAAATGGTGCTACAAAATCGATTGGCATTAGATACACTGTTATTAAAGGAACATGGAGTATGTGGATTTCTAAAAGATCATATTGATCATTGCTGCATCCACATTTCAAATGTGACTATTGATGTAGAACATGTCATAGAACAACTGGCTCGAGTGGAACAAGATGCAGAACAGGAAGAGAAAGATATGACAACAAGCTGGTTGGATAAAATTTTTAGTGGATGGAATATTAGTAATTGGGTTAAGTCCTTACTGGAGACAATAATTATATTGGTGATTGTAGGGGTAATAATTTGGTTAACATTTATAATGCTGAAAAGTCTGATTCTAAGGAAGACAACCTGGAACCGGACAGTGATGCAAACTATTGCTCGGCAAATGGAACCACATCCTCAATATCCTCCACCGGCATCTAACAACTTTGGATTTCAGAGAAAGAATCTGAGGAACCCAGGATGTGAAATGGAATGAAAACCGAATAGACAAGATCAGTTTCAGATCAAGTGAACCCAACCAGAAGGGTGAACGTAACATAAATTGGACTGGCGTACGCTTCGCTGGGTTAGAAACTGGCTGGATGGCCGGGCCCAGAGAGTTGTGGTGAATGGAGTCAAATCTGGTTGGAGGCCGGTCACTAGTGGAGTCCCCCAGGGCTCGGTACTGGGGCCGGTCCTCTTTAATATCTTTATTGATGATCTGGATGAGGGCGTCCAGTGCACCCTCAGTAAGTTTGCAGATGACACCAAGCTAAGTGCGTGTGTCGATCTGCTCGAGGGCAGGAAGGCTCTGCAGGAGGATCTGCATAGGCTGGAGCGATGGGCTGAGGTCAACTGCATGAAGTTCAACAAGGCCAAGTGCCGGGTCCTGCACCTGGGCTGCAACAACCCCAAGCAGAGCTACAGGCTGGGAGATGAGTGGCTGGAAAGCTGCCTGGCCGAGAAGGACCTGGGAGTATTGGTGGATAGTCGGCTGAATATGAGCCAGCAGTGTGCCCAGGTGGCCAAGAAGGCCAACGGCATCCTGGCCTGTATAAGAAGCAGTGTGGCCAGCAGGTCGAGGGAAGTGATTGTGCCCCTGTACTCGGCTCTGGTGAGGCCGCACCTCGAGTACTGTGTTCAGTTTTGGGCCCCTCGCTACAGGAAGGACATGGACGTGCTCGAGCGAGTCCAGAGAAGGGCGACCAAGCTTGTGAGGGGTCTGGAGAACAAGTCTTACGAGGAGCGGCTGAGGGAGCTGGGCTTGTTCAGCCTGGAGAAGAGGAGGCTCAGGGGCGACCTCATCGCTCTCTACAGTTACCTGAAAGGAGGCTGTAGAGAGGTGGGGGTTGGTCTATTCTCCCACGTGCCTGGTGACAGGACGAGGGGGAATGGGCTAAAGTTGCGACAGGGGAGTTTTAGGTTGGATGTTAGGAAGTACTTCTTTACCGAAAGGGTTATTAAGCATTGGAACGGGCTGCCCAGGGAGGTGGTGGAGTCACCATCCCTGGAGGTCTTTAAAAGACGTTTAGATGTAGAGCTTAGTGATATGGTTTAGTGGAGTACTTAGTGTTAGGTCGGAGGTTGGACTCGATGATCTTGAGGTCTCTTCCAACCTAGAAAAATCTGTGAATCTGTGAATCTGTGAATAAAGCAGAAGTGGTGGACTTAAGAAATGTTGTGACAATCCTAATCTTTGTAATTTCCTTGATTCTTAATGATGTAATTTTCCGTGATTATATTATTGGTGAGCACTGAGTGTAAAATATTTTAGTTAGTTAGTGAAAGCATTTGCCCTCCTCGAAAGGAGTGAAATGCTTTCAAAGGGGGGAAATGTTAGTAATAGAAGAAGAAATAATACAATATTGTTTAGTATGTTACATTTGCGATGTACTGTTCCGAGGCTGCGCTTGGAAGAAACAAAATATATGTGCAAGGGTAACATGAGAATGCACCAATTCATGATGAGGAGTAAGGAGGATTAAAAGAATGCTCAATTTGCAAGACATCTAGATAACTGGGGCTTCTTGGACTCTGGGAACTGGGTCAAACCAACCTTGCGGTTTGGACTGAGACCAAGGGCTCAGAGAGCATGCGTGAAAAGGAAAGGTTAAAAAGTTCAACTCTGATGAAGACATCTTACTTCATCCCGACAACCACCTGGACGACCACCAGAGAGTAATACGCAAGCGCAGAAGGACTGATAATTAGCATACGAAGCAAGGCTAGGCGGAGCTAGGAAATGAATATGCATAGATGAGTTGTGAAACCTAATGCATATGTAGTATCTTAGGGGATAAAAGAGAACTAAGAAAACAAATCAGACGAAGTTAGATTTGGGCAGGCATGCCCCTAACTTCCGGCGCCTAATAAAGCACCTTCATATAATCACTTTGTGGATTATGTGTTTTCATGAACGCTAACAGGGTTGTGTGCCAAACATGCCTCCGCCCAGAAAACAAGCACTGGGCTGGAATTGACACCAGAAACAAACCCTCCTTGCACCTTTCCTGTCCTTCCATCTTTCATTTTAAGAAAGCAGGCCCCAGTGAAAACACAAGCTCTGGGACAAATCAGGTATTTTATTCTTCCCCTTCCCTTTCCCTTTTACACCGCCAAGAAAAGGCATTTGCCAGACAAGGGATGAAATGCTCGGTTTTATCCGAGGGTAGTCTCTTCCACATGCCTTCTCAGAAATTACTGAGAGGAACACGTGCAGACACACACAAACAATATTTTTGCAGTTTCCTTAGGAAATGGGTTAAAAAAGCTGTTTGCAGCAAGAGCGGAAAGAGAAAACTAAACATAGTGAGAGATTTTCTTTTGTTCGCAAGGAAAGAGCATCCAAAGCCCATGGGTGTAAGACCCTTATCTGGGTGGTGCTATGGATGCCTTCTCCTTTGGAAACTCTCCCTTTGTCATGAGAAGCCTCTGGGGACTCCTCCATTCTCAAGGTCTCTCCCAGTGTGGGTTTTCCCCATGAGAAATGAGGTGCAAGGCCTGAAAAAATCTCTTCCTGCAGGCAAGACACTTGTAGGCTCTTTCTCCCACCTGGATTTGCTGATATTTAATGAGTTCATGCTGTGGCTGAAGCTCTTCCTGCACCTGGGGCATTTGTAAGCGCTTCTTCCCAGCATGCGGTCTGTCATGGGTGAGGATCTCCTAGCTCTGGATGTACCTCTTCCTTAAGTCAAGGCACTCTCCCCTCTGTTGGGTTGCTCTTATTTTCTAGGGAATGAGCTCCAGCTGAAGTTCTTCCCATTATCCCTGCAGACATGCTTTCTTCCTTTCTTTCCAGCCAAGGTTTCTTTTGGATCTTCATGCACTGACCCACAGCATATGGGTTTATCCAGAGGCGAGCAGAGGTGACTTTCCTGGGCTCTTTGAGTGAAGACTCACTTTCCTGGGTGACTTTCCTCATACCGTCATACCCTCATACCCTCATTTCCTCGTCCCCTGGGAGAAATGTGCTTCTGATCTACCTACCAACATCCCAAGGGCTTCCAGTGGCTTAGCCACAGCCAGCTCTGGGCTCTCCTTTGTGTGGTCACTTGGCACCCCATCTCCAGCTGAAAAGGGGAGCAATATGGGTAATTCCCACACCGGGGACAAAGCAGGAACAGGATATATTTGTCCCAGAACACCCACGAGAACCTAAGGCCAGGAAGGGTGATACGGTCCAGCCAAAGGATGGGAAAACTCCAAGGCACGCCGGTCACAAGCCAAAATGGGGTCTGCCTTATCCAAGTGAGTCAAAGTGAAACTGGGAGCATTTCCTTATGCAGAGGTGTGGGAATTGTGACTTTTTTCTGTGCCTTGATGTGTCATTTGTGAATCTTGGCAGGATGTTGCTTGCTCAGATGGAGATTGGAAGTGTTGCCTGCCTTGGTCTGGGATGAGCATCACCAAAACTCTGGACTCCTTACCCAGCACTGCTCTGACTTCTTAGCTCTCCTGCATGACATCTCACAAAGGTTCACTTGCAGCTGGCCAGCTGGTCCCCATGGGCTCTTGTGATAGGAGCAGTGAGCTGGGCACTGCCAAAATAGGAGCCTGGCTACAAGGATAGAGGAGAGCAGAGAGCATCAGCTGGCTTTTCCTGTTTCCCTTTTCCTTTCCAGACTCTTCTATCAGCATCCCTACACCCTTTGCATCCCAGAGGAGGTGAAGGCATTGGGGAATCTCCTAAGCTGCTCAAAGAAGATGGAGCAAATGCATCATTCCCTGCTGGGCTCACAGCGATATCTCCCAAGAAACGCGCCGGCAAATATCTTCCTGACACCTAGAGTTCTCTACTGTCTGCACCAGGATAAACCACGGCTTCAAGGCTCAAGGATGGGAGTTTGCTCTTTGTTGGGTTTTTATGCTGGGTTTCACGGTAGAAACTTCAAATCTCTCTCTTGCGGCTTCTGGGACTTGGTATTTACTGCTGTTACCAAACCATTGAGCAGCAACTCCCCTAAAGGTGATGGGAAAAAAGGTGACGTGCAAGGAATCCCAGAGAATATTTTACGCAGTGATAAACAGAATAAGGATGGGAAGAGGGGATTGGATCTGCCCAACAGCCATCGTTGGATGCCCACACTAGGGACAGGGTTTCTCTCTCTCTGCTCTCAGCCATATGCACCATTCCCTGAAGGGCTCTCAGTGATATCTCCCAGGTAACACAGCCTGGGAAAACATCTTCTTACACCTAGTGCTCCCTGCTGTTTGCACGGGGCTAAACCTCGGCTTCAAGTTTCGGGGGAGGGAGTTTGATCTGCAGGAGGGTTTGAAGATGAGTTTGCCACAGGGCTCTTCCTCTGCTCAAGGTATCTGTAAGGCTCTCTTCTGTGTGGATCTAGAATTGGGTGACCAGGTTCGAGCTCGGGCAGAAGCTCGACCCACACTCAGGGCACTACTACGGCTTGTCTCCTTTGTGGACGCGCTTGTGGGATCTAAGTTCAGAACTGCTTTTGAAGCCCTTTGCACACTCAGGGCACTTGTAGGGTCTCTCTCCTGTGTGGATCCGTTTGTGCAAATTGAGTACAGAACTCCTTTTGAAGCTCTTCTCACAATCAGGGCACTTGTAGGGTCTCTCTCCTGTGTGGATCCGTTTGTGCAACTTGAGTACAGAACTCGTTTTGAAGCTCTTCTCACAATCAGGGCACTTGTAGGGTCTCTCTCCTGTGTGGGTCAGTTTGTGCACAAGGAGATGAGAACTGCTTCTGAAGCTCTTCCCACACTCGGGGCACTTGTAGGGCTTCTCTCCTGTGTGAATGTGCTGGTGGTAGGTAAGATCTGCTCTTCTTCTGAAGCTCTTCTCACACTGTGAGCACTTGTAAGGTCTCTCTCCTGTGTGAAAGCGCTGATGGTAGGAGAGTTCAGAGCTGCTTCTGAAGCTCTTCTCACACTGTGAGCACTTGTAGGGTCTCTCTCCTGTGTGGATGCGCTGGTGGATAATAACCTTGGACCTGCATTTGAAGCTCTTGTCACAATCAGGGCACTTGTAGGGTCTCTCTCCTGTGTGGATCCGTTTGTGCAACTTGAGTACAGAACTGCTTTTGAAGCTCTTCTCACAATCAGGGCACTTGTAGGGTCTCTCTCTTGAGTGGATGCGCTGGTGGATAATAACCTCGGACCTGCTTTTGAAGCTCTTCTCACAATCAGGGCACTTGCAGGGTCTCTCTCCTGTGTGGATCCGTTTGTGTAACTTGAGTACAGAACTCCTTTTGAAGCTCTTCTCACAATCAGGGCACTTGTAGGGTCTCTCTCTTGAGTGGATGCGCTGGTGCTTAATTACCTCGGACCTGCTTCTGAAGCTCTTCTCACAATCAGGGCACTTGTAGGGTCTCTCTCTTGTGTGGGTTACTTTGTGCAAAAGGAGTAGAGAACTGCTTCTGAAGCTCTTCCCACACTCAGGGCACTTGTAGGGCTTCTCTCCTGTGTGAAAGTGCTGGTGGTAGGTAAGATCTGCTCTTCTTCTGAAGCTCTTCTCACACTGTGAGCACTTGTAAGGTCTCTCTCCTGTGTGAAAGCGGTGATGGTAGGTGAGTTCAGAGCTGCTTCTGAAGCTCTTCTCACACTGTGAGCACTTGTAGGGTCTCTCTCCTGTGTGAAAGCGCTGGTGGTAGGTGAGCTGTGAACTGCATTTGAAGCTCTTCTCACACTGTGAGCACTTGTAAGGTCTCTCTCCTGTGTGAGAGCAGTGGTGGTAAGTGAGGTTAGAGTTTCTTCTGAAGCTCTTCCCACACTCAGGGCACTTGTAGGGTCTCTCTCCTGTGTGGATCCGTTTGTGCAACTCGAGTACAGAACTGCTTTTGAAGCTCTTGTCACAATCAGGGCACTTGTAGGGTCTCTCTCCTGTGTGGATGCGCTGGTGGATAATAACCTCGGACCTGCATTTGAAGCTCTTGTCACAATCAGGGCACTTGCAGGGTCTCTCTCCTGTGTGGATCCGTTTGTGCAACTTGAGTACAAAACTCCTTTTGAAGCTCTTCTCACAATCAGGGCACTTGTAGGGTCTCTCTCCTGTGTGGATCCGTTTGTGCAACTCGAGTACATAACTCCTTTTGAAGCTCTTCTCACAATCAGGGCACTTGTAGGGTCTCTCTGCTGTGTGGGTTACTTTGTGCAAAAGGAGTTGAGAACTGCTTCTGAAGCTCTTCCCACACTCAGGGCACTTGTAGGGCTTCTCGCCTGTGTGAAAGTGCTGGTGGTAGGTAAGATCTGCTCTTCTTCTGTAGCTCTTCTCACACTGTGAGCACTTGTAAGGTCTCTCTCCTGTGTGAAAGCGCTGATGGTAGATGAGTTCAGAGCTGCTTCTGAAGCTCTTCTCACACTGTGAGCACTTGTAGGGTCTCTCTCCTGTGTGGATGCGCTGGTGCTTAACGAGATGGGAATGACTTTTAAAGATTCTTCCACACTCATCACATTGGTTCTCCATTTTCTTCTGGCAGCCTTGCTTCTTTGTCAGTTCTTTAGGCTCTTTTTGACCTTTGCTGCCATCTAGGGGATTCCTTGCTCGATTTCCTGGATGGGTTTTCAGTGGCTTCTTGAGATGCTTTCCATGCTCCAGGCCCTTTTGGACGCCCCTCCTGATTTTTCCCACAGAGTCACCATTCAACTGCCTTTGGGCCATGCCACTTTTCTGAAGAGTCTCCTTTGCTTTTGGGATCCTGTCACCTGCTGGATGACAGAGGAAATCCAGAACCAGCCCATAGTGCCCATAATATTGCCCAGGCAGAGATCTCTGATCCTCTCATCTTGGCTTTTGCCAACCCCAATCTCCTCCTTTCCTCCACCACCTCACCTGCGCTGAGGTCTCCTGTCACATCCTCCACGCCATGCAGATCTGGGATCCAGGGATCTTCCCCTTCTTCAAGCTGAGAGATCACCACGGGTTTGGGGGACGGAAGTAATCCTTAAATGACATAAACAGAGGAGATGAGAGCATTTGGAGGGCCACTAAGATGATCAGAGGGCTGGAGCACCTCTCCTATGCATAAAGGTGGCGGAAACTGGGCTTGTTTAGCTTGAAGAAGAGAAGGCTCCAGGGAGACCTCATTGCGGCCTTCCAGTAGCTGAAGGCAGTGTATAAACTGGGGGGGGAACGCCTGTTTACATGTGTTGCTAGTGATAGGACAAGGGGGGATGGTTTTAAACTAAGACAGGGGAGATTTAGGTTGGAAATTACGAGAAAGGTTTTCACTCAGAGGGTGGTGAGGCACTGGAACAGGGTGCCCAGGGAGGTTGTGGATGCCCCATCCCTGGAGGCATTCAAGGCCAGGCTTGATGCGACTCTGGGCAGCCTGCTCTAGTGGTTGGCAAACCTGCCCAGAGCAGGGGGGTTGAAACTAGATGATCTTTAAGGTCCTTTTCAACACAGGCCATTCTATGACCCTATGATTTCCATGGGTTTGACACAGCTGCTAAGTGTCCACGTGTACTATGTTAGCACTCCCTTCTTGTAAAGCCACATTTATGGCCCAGCATCATTCAAGCCAACAACATAGACTAGCTTCATTTGAAGACAGCAAGGCTTTTCCGTCTCTGAAATTACTGCAGGGACTTATTTATTTTCCTTATTTTTTACCTACTTGTTCAACGCAGTTGACTTCAAGAAGCTTTAGGGGAAAACTGAGGAAGGCAATGCTGAGAAGGAAGATTTACATGCAACCACCAAGAAAAGCTCTTTTATACGTATGTACATATAACTATATATATATATAGTTATATATATTATTATATTATATTATTACATATTCTAATAAACAGCATAATTATATATATTATATTATTGTATCATTATATATATGTTATAGTGGATAACACACTAATGCCTTCTTAAATTCATGCTTATCCTCTTTGTGTGTGCTTTTAGGTTTTTTTTATTTATTATTTTATAATTCTGTATGCAGTTAATAATTGCATTGTGTTTATTATATGTCCTGCTCACAGAGGCTTCTTGTACACCGCCAAGGCTGCCCTAATGAGGAGAAAAGGAAGCAAAGCCCTCACCCAGTGAAGTTACGGACGCGTACGTCTCCAGCATCACGTCCCGGTAGAGCGCTCGCTGTGCAGGATCCAGCAGCTCCCACTCCTCCCTGCTGAAATACACGGCCACCTCCACGAAGGTCACGGGTTCCTGCAAGCAAAGAGGCTCCATGTAGAAGCAGCCTGTTGATGACAGAAGCTCCAGTCCCAGTGGCTTCTCTGTGCCCAGCACACAAATGCTGGCTGAGGGCATCTCATCTTCCCCCTGCATTCACATCCCTTCCCCCCTGGCGTCTCCTGGCTGCTTCTCCAAGCCCCTACCTCAGCTGGATGTGCCATGGCCATTTCCTGCCCTCCTGCAGGCTGCAACAATCACAGGTGAAAGGTAGATGTCAAACTGGAACCTGCTGGGACAAGAGAAATGGCACGGTAGGTTTAGGGGAATACAGCAGTCCCTGTCCCTGTCCCTCCCCAGCCCTAGTCCAGCTGCAGGCCATTGCTTGGAAGTAAAAGCCATCTGGGCCGCAGATTTAAGAAAGGAAAAATCTGCTGCACATCAGCAGTAGTCACAGAGGAGGGAGAAAACGAGATGAAAACAACCCTGCAGACACTAAGGTCAGTGAAGAAAGAGGAAGGAGGTGCTCCAGGCACCAGGACAGAATTTCCCCTGAAGCCTGTGGCCGGGACCACGGTGAAGCAGGCTGTCCTGCTGCAGCCCACGATGTGGCAGAGTGGATCAGCTCTCTAAACTGCAGCCCACTGAGGAGCTCATGCTGGGGCAGGTGGATGTGGCCTAAGAGGGGGCTGCAACCCACGGAGAGCTGCCCTTTGCCCCGTCGCGTTTGACTGTGATATTTATCGGTAAGTGATCTCCCCTGTCCCTGTCTCAACCCACGAGCTGTGAGGTTGTTCTTGTTTCAGAGTATTTTCTTCCTCTGACCCATTCAAGAGGAGCACTGAGTGAGTCCAGTGCCTAAGCTGGTGGAAATGCTGACCATGCCTGAGGGAGGACCAGCAGCTGCCTGTAAAATGGGCCTTCATTTGCAGGCAGATCCTGAACAGCAGCCTTGGGAAGCATTTGCAGAAAAAAGAAAGCCAAGTCCTGTAGTTAAGGAGTAGCACAAGCCCCAGAACAAGCAAGCAAGGAAACCATGTGCTGGCAGAACAAAAGGTAACATCAGAAGAGCCACTAGAGGAAGATCTTGCCTGCTGGATCCCCTAAAGACATGTAGGGGGTGGAGAGGAAAATTCCTTACCCGGAGGTTTTAGCTTGAGACAGAGAACAGGAGGCAGGCAAATATTTATAGCATGCAGGAATCCATACATGCAAAGGATTCATTTAATGTCAGGTGTGTGTGTGCCTCTTAGAAATATAGTCCCAGATATATTATTAGAGATTCAACAGGTCAGCAAAGCATGCTGATAGTCCCTGCTCGCTTCTTTATTTTCCCAGCTCCAACCCCCTCCTGTGCCCCCTCAGAAACCTCACAAACAGAGTCTAAACCAAAGCTCAGGAAACAACACTGCAGATCCGGAGCCTTCCTGCTGAGGACTTGCACCCGCTTTTACAGGGCCCAGCTAATCTCTTGGCTGCAGCCAGGAGAGGAGCAGCGAGCCATGAGCTGCATGCTTTGGGTCGGGACAGCTATCTCCCACCCTTGAACACCAAGATGGGTCAGATCCTGCTTTTCCTTTCCCCTTTTCCATGACCTTCCAAGTCTGGTGCTGAACTTTAGATGCTCAGGTGGTGCTAAGCACCATGCCAGTCCCTGTCTCAAAGGGGGAATCATGTGGAAAAGGAAAAACCCTGCCTCTTCTCTGCACAAGCAATGAAGAGGACCTACCTCGAGTCCACTATAGGCTGCTCCCACCCTCGTTGCAGGCAGCCAGGCTCCTCTGAGTCGTGTAGGCTGGAGGATGCAAGTGTCCTGAGGCTGGACCCAGCTGCAGGATGGCCGTGGTGCACCTCCTGCAACCAAGACGCTGCCTGGGTGGCGTCCAGACAGGCTCTCACTTGCCTTACAGGGCGCCCCTCCGAGGGCTGCTGGTGGGCGGGGAGCTGTGAGCTGCACCAAAGGCTTTTCCCCCCACTGAGCACCCTGGGAGAGCCCAGACTCTCAGGCTCTTCCTGTGGGGGGGCATTTCCATGCCCTGGGACTCTGTTTGCACCCCGCCCAAGGTACCGGACCCCTCATCAGCTCTGTTGGAGGAGCTCTGGGCTGCAGCTCAGCCTTGGCCATGGCTCCTCCTGATGTGCAGCATGGCTTCCTGGCCCCGAACCAGAATGTGTTGTGAAGCTGCGGCACAGAAAATCAAAGAGGTCGGTTAGGGATTGACCTCGGCCTTCTCGGTTGGCTGCCCCAGAGCATGCCACTATGTGAGGAAAGGGTTAAGCGCTCTGCCCTGCTCAGCCTTCCCTGCTGTGCACGGAAAGAGTTAACTCTCCTAGAAGCAGGCCACTGATGGCTTTGTCTCTGCCCAGAGCTGCAAGCAAAGGCCTGAGCACTTTGCTGGGATGTAGTAGGGGCAACAGCCCACTAGGTGACACGAGACCCCAGGTCCTGTTCTGAGATGACTTCTACCCTGGAGAAGAGCAAGATCTCAGGGGACATCAACATACGACTGCAGGCAAGCCAAGGCCCTGCTCCTGCCCTGCTGTGCCTGGCAATGAGGGAAGGCATTGCCAGGGTCAGGATGGGTTTAATGGTGTGACTGGGGGTGTTTGCACCGCCCTGTGCTGCAAGCTGTATATGAGCTGCTGCTAATTGCTCTCTTCCTGTCCTTTCCCTAGTGGAGGAGGGGGTCTCATGGTCATAACTAAACTTCAGAACAACTTTGTAAATCTGTCCTTGGGGGCTGTTTCATCCTTTGTCGAAAAACATCCTGAGTCATTTTTGTGACAACTGATAGCTCCTTTCATCCCTTGCTCTTTACCTGGATTTTTCCTTTTTTTTTTTTTTTTTTTTTTTTCCATTTTCATCAAGGGAAGATTAAAATCCTCCTGCTCCCCTCAACTATCTCACAAAAATGTGTCAAGAGCGAAGAAGAGCTCGAGGAAATCTATATCCAGGTAGCATATTTTTTACTACAGGTGAGCTCATTGCAATACTTGCAGGAGCGGTGGACACCAGAAACTGAGCCCTGCAAATCTCACTACTGCAGGAGCAGCTTCTTGTGAGGAAGTGCACAACAGTCACCACCACCCACTCAGTAGGCCACGTTTGTTTCTCGGGAAGAGGGTCGAGTTGCACAGCTTTTTCTTCCCAGCCTCACAACCTGCCACTGGCACTAAAACAGGGAACAAGGTAAGATAAAGGATGTTGATTCTGTAGGTCTTAGCTAGCACAACTGTATGTTAACGACCACAAAGATAAGGGAGTAAAAGACTGTTTGCACAGATAAAGGAACCAGAGGGAACTGGCTTGACTGCTGAAGTCTGTCAAAGAAAGGAAACATCAGAGGTTTAGTAGCGAGGTAGCCTTCTGGCCTTCATCAAAACACCACCAGAGTAAGCTGGAAGACCACGCAAGGAGACCAGTATGCATGCGAATAGGGGAGGGAACCTATGTTAATGATTCTTCGGAGACCTGATGAATAGGCAAGAGACTTGTGGAAAATTGAATGAATATGTATATATACCCCTAATATATGCACACAGCTAGTAACACTTGGTGCACAAGCTAGGTGAAGTTAACCTCCTTGCGCCCAGTGCCTGTGCGCAGCACGGAGTAAACATGCCTGCTTTATAACCATTCCGAGGTTATAGAGTCTGATTTCCTCAACTGAACAGGACTTGGGGTCTTGTATCACCTAGTGGGTTGTTGCCCCTACTACATCCCAGCAAAGTGCTCAGGCCTTTGCTTGCAGCTCTGGGCAGAGACAAAGCCATCAGTGGCCTGCTTCTAGGAGAGTTAACTCTTTCCGTGCACAGCAGGGAAGGCTGAGCAGGGCAGAGCGCTTAACCCTTTCCTCACATAGTGGCATGCTCTGGGGCAGCCAACCGAGAAGGCCGAGGTCAATCCCTAACCGACCTCTTTGATTTTCTGTGCCGCAGCTTCACAACACATTCTGGTTCGGGGCCAGGAAGCCATGCTGCACATCAGGAGGAGCCATGGCCAAGGCTGAGCTGCAGCCCAGAGCTCCTCCAACAGAGCTGATGAGGGGTCAGGTACCTTGGGCGGGGTGCAAACAGAGTCCCAGGGCATGGAAATGCCCCCCCACAGGAAGAGCCTGAGAGTCTGGGCTCTCCCAGGGTGCTCAGTGGGGGGAAAAGCCTTTGGTGCAGCTCACAGCTCCCCGCCCACCAGCAGCCCTCGGAGGGGCGCCCTGTAAGGCAAGTGAGAGCCTGTCTGGACGCCACCCAGGCAGCGTCTTGGTTGCAGGAGGTGCACCACGGCCATCCTGCAGCTGGGTCCAGCCTCAGGACACTTGCATCCTCCAGCCTACACGACTCAGAGGAGCCTGGCTGCCTGCAACGAGGGTGGGAGCAGCCTATAGTGGACTCGAGGTAGGCCCTCTTCATTGCTTGTGCAGAGAAGAGGCAGGGTTTTTCCTTTTCCACATGATTCCCCCTTTGAGACGGGGACTGGCATGGTGCTTAGCACCACCTGAGCATCTAAAGTTCAGCACCAGACTTGGAAGGTGATGCAAAAGGGGAAAGGAAAAGCAGGATCTGACCCATCTTGGTGTTCAAGGGTGGGAGATAGCTGTCCCGACCCAAAGCATGCAGCTCATGGCTCGCTGCTCCTCTCCTGGCTGCAGCCAAGAGATTAGCTGGGCCCTGTAAAAGCGGGTGCAAGTCCTCAGCAGGAATGCTCCGGATCTGCAGTGTTGTTTCCTGAGCTTTGGTTTAGACTCTGTTTGTGAGGTTTCTGAGGGGGCGCAGGAAGGGGTTGGAGCTGGGAAAATAAAGAAGTGAGCAGGGACTATCAGCATGCTTTGCTGACCTGTTGAATCTCTAATAATATATCTGGGACTATATTTCTAACAGGCACACACACCTGACATTAAATGAATCCTTTGCATGTATGGATTCCTGCATGCTATAAATATTTGCCTGCCCCCTGTTCTCTGTCTCAAGCTAAAACCTCCGGGTAAGGAATTTTCCTCTCCACCCCCTACATGTCTTTAGGGGATCCAGCAGGCAAGATCTTCCTCTAGTGGCTCTTCTGATGTTACCTTTTGTTCTGCCAGCACGTGGTTTCCTTGCTTGCTTGTTCTGGGGCTTGTGCTACTCCTTAACTACAGGACTTGGCTTTCTTTTTTCTGCAAATGCTTCCCAAGGCTGCTGTTCAGGATCTGCCTGCAAATGAAGGCCCATTTTACAGGCAGCTGCTGGTCCTCCCTCAGGCATGGTCAGCATTTCCACCAGCTTAGGCACTGGACTCAGTGCTCCTCTTGAATGGGTCAGAGGAAGAAAATACTCTGAAACAAGAACAACCTCACAGCTCGTGGGTTGAGACAGGGACAGGGGAGATCACTTACCGATAAATATCACAGTCAAACGCGACGGGGCAAAGGGCAGCTCTCCGTGGGTTGCAGCCCCCTCTTAGGCCACATCCGCCTGCCCCAGCATGAGCTCCTCAGTGGGCTGCAGTTTAGAGAGCTGATCCACTCTGCCACATCGTGGGCTGCAGCAGGACAGCCTGCTTCACCGTGGTCCCGGCCACAGGCTTCAGGGGAAATTCTGTCCTGGTGCCTGGAGCACCTCCTTCCTCTTTCTTCACTGACCTTAGTGTCTGCAGGGTTGTTTTCATCTCGTTTTCTTCCTCCTCTGTGACTACTGCTGATGTGCAGCAGTTTTTTCCTTCCCTAAATCTGCGGCCTGTTACACATTACTTCTGGTAGAAATCATTCCCGACACATCGTGGGTAAGGTAGATCGAATTTCAATTTATTTGAGCATTTCAGCAAGCAGCAATAAGTAAAACAGCGCTGGGCGGCCGGGGAGTCTCCTGCTCCGCCAACGGCGCGCACCTCAGCCCGCCAGTCTCGATTTATAGCCTAGTAGTTCCGGGTTTAGTGGCACCTCCTGGTGTCTTCTGCGACTGCGCGGCCTGTTGCTAGGGGGTCTTCGTCAGTCCTCTGGTGGTCGCGGGGATGAAGATCGTCGTCTTCCTCTGCGTTTGGGTCATGACTTTGCTGCAGTATGTGTGTTCTCATGCGAGGGGGAATGCCATTTTGCCCTTATTTGGAGCAGGTTTCTACTGCAATTGTTAACTTAACAGGAAGTTCCCATACTTGCTTTTTTCCTTCAACAGGATATTGGGGGTATAAGCAGTCAGCTGTTGAAACCTCCCATCAGCAACATTTAATGAACAAACAAGGCTTACACTTACACATTACACGGCCCAGATGGCTTTTACCCCCAAGCAATGGCCTGCAGCTGGACTAGGGCTGGGGAGGGACAGGGACAGGGACTGCTGTATTCCCCTAAACCTACCGTGCCATTTCTCTTGTCCCAGCAGGTTCCAGTTTGACATCTACCTTTCACCTGTGATTGTTGCAGCCTGCAGGAGGGCAGGAAATGGCCATGGCACATCCAGCTGAGGTAGGGGCTTGGAGAAGCAGCCAGGAGAGGCCAAGGGGGAAGGGATGTGAATGCAGGGGGAAGATGAGATGCCCTCAGCCAGCATTTGTGTGCTGGGCACAGAGAAGCCACTGGGACTGGAGCTTCTGTCATCAACAGGCTGCTTCTACATGGAGCCTCTTTGCTTGCAGGAACCCGTGACCTTCGTGGAGGTGGCCGTGTATTTCAGCAGGGAGGAGTGGGAGCTGCTGGATCCTGCACAGCGAGCGCTCTACCGGGACGTGATGCTGGAGACGTACACGTCCGTAACTTCACTGGGTGAGGGCTTTGCTTCCTTTTCTCCTCATTAGGGCAGCCTTGGCGGTGTACAAGAAGCCTCTGTGAGCAGGACATATAATAAACACAATGCAATTATTAACTGCATACAGAATTATAAAATAATAAATAAAAAAAACCTAAAAGCACACACAAAGAGGATAAGCATGAATTTAAGAAGGCATTAGTGTGTTATCCACTATAACATATATATAATGATACAATAATATAATATATATAATTATGCTGTTTATTAGAATATGTAATAATATAATATAATAATATATATAACTATATATATATATAGTTATATGTACATACGTATAAAAGAGCTTTTCTTGGTGGTTGCATGTAAATCTTCCTTCTCAGCATTGCCTCCCTCAGTTTTCCCCTAAAGCTTCTTGAAGTCAACTGCATTGAACAAGTAGGTAAAAAATAAGGAAAATAAATAAGTCCCTGCAGTAATTTCAGAGACGGAAGAGCCTTGCTGTCTTCAAATGAAGCTAGTCTATGTTGTTGGCTTGAATGATGCTGGGCCATAAACGTGGCTTTACAAGAAGGGAGTGCTAACATAGTACACGTGGACACTTAGCAGCTGTGTCAAACCCATGGAAATCATAGGGTCATAGAATGGCCTGTGTTGAAAAGGACTTTAAAGATCATCTAGTTTCAACCCCCCTGCTCTGGGCAGGGTTGCCAACCACTAGAGCAGGCTGCCCAGAGTCGCATCAAGCCTGGCCTTGAATGCCTCCAGGGATGGGGCATCCACAACCTCTCTGGGCACCCTGTTCCAGTGCCTCACCACCCTCTGAGTGAAAACCTTTCTCCTAATTTCCAACCTAAATCTCCCCTGTCTTAGTTTAAAACCATCCCCCCTTGTCCTATCACTAGCAACACATGTAAACAGGCGTTCCCCCCCCCAGTTTATACACTGCCTTCAGCTACTGGAAGGCCGCAATGAGGTCTCCCTGGAGCCTTCTCTTCTTCAAGCTAAACAAGCCCAGTTTCCACCACCTTTATGCATAGGAGAGGTGCTCCAGCCCTCTGATCATCTTAGTGGCCCTCCAAATGCTCTCATCTCCTCTGTTTATGCCATTTAAGGATTACCTCCATCCCCCAAACCCGTGGTGATCTCTCAGCTTGAAGAAGGGGAAGATCCCTGGATCCCAGATCTGCATGGCGTGGAGGATGTGACAGGAGACCTCAGCGCAGGTGAGGTGGTGGAGGAAAGGAGGAGATTGGGGTTGGCAAAAGCCAAGATGAGAGGATCAGAGATCTCTGCCTGGGCAATATTATGGGCACTATGGGCTGGTTCTGGATTTCCTCTGTCATCCAGCAGGTGACAGGATCCCAAAAGCAAAGGAGACTCTTCAGAAAAGTGGCATGGCCCAAAGGCAGTTGAATGGTGACTCTGTGGGAAAAATCAGGAGGGGCGTCCAAAAGGGCCTGGAGCATGGAAAGCATCTCAAGAAGCCACTGAAAACCCATCCAGGAAATCGAGCAAGGAATCCCCTAGATGGCAGCAAAGGTCAAAAAGAGCCTAAAGAACTGACAAAGAAGCAAGGCTGCCAGAAGAAAATGGAGAACCAATGTGATGAGTGTGGAAGAATCTTTAAAAGTCATTCCCATCTCGTTAAGCACCAGCGCATCCACACAGGAGAGAGACCCTACAAGTGCTCACAGTGTGAGAAGAGCTTCAGAAGCAGCTCTGAACTCATCTACCATCAGCGCTTTCACACAGGAGAGAGACCTTACAAGTGCTCACAGTGTGAGAAGAGCTACAGAAGAAGAGCAGATCTTACCTACCACCAGCACTTTCACACAGGCGAGAAGCCCTACAAGTGCCCTGAGTGTGGGAAGAGCTTCAGAAGCAGTTCTCAACTCCTTTTGCACAAAGTAACCCACACAGCAGAGAGACCCTACAAGTGCCCTGATTGTGAGAAGAGCTTCAAAAGGAGTTATGTACTCGAGTTGCACAAACGGATCCACACAGGAGAGAGACCCTACAAGTGCCCTGATTGTGAGAAGAGCTTCAAAAGGAGTTTTGTACTCAAGTTGCACAAACGGATCCACACAGGAGAGAGACCCTACAAGTGCCCTGATTGTGACAAGAGCTTCAAATGCAGGTCCGAGGTTATTATCCACCAGCGCATCCACACAGGAGAGAGACCCTACAAGTGCCCTGATTGTGACAAGAGCTTCAAAAGCAGTTCTGTACTCGAGTTGCACAAACGGATCCACACAGGAGAGAGACCCTACAAGTGCCCTGAGTGTGGGAAGAGCTTCAGAAGAAACTCTAACCTCACTTACCACCACTGCTCTCACACAGGAGAGAGACCTTACAAGTGCTCACAGTGTGAGAAGAGCTTCAAATGCAGTTCACAGCTCACCTACCACCAGCGCTTTCACACAGGAGAGAGACCCTACAAGTGCTCACAGTGTGAGAAGAGCTTCAGAAGCAGCTCTGAACTCACCTACCATCACCGCTTTCACACAGGAGAGAGACCTTACAAGTGCTCACAGTGTGAGAAGAGCTTCAGAAGAAGAGCAGATCTTACCTACCACCAGCACTTTCACACAGGAGAGAAGCCCTACAAGTGCCCTGAGTGTGGGAAGAGCTTCAGAAGCAGTTCTCTACTCCTTTTGCACAAAGTAACCCACACAAGAGAGAGACCCTACAAGTGCCCTGATTGTGAGAAAAGCTTCAAAAGGAGTTATGTACTCGAGTTGCACAAACGGATCCACACAGGAGAGAGACCCTGCAAGTGCCCTGATTGTGAGAAGAGCTTCAGAAGCAGGTCCGAGGTAATTAAGCACCAGCGCATCCACTCAAGAGAGAGACCCTACAAGTGCCCTGATTGTGAGAAGAGCTTCAAAAGGAGTTCTGTACTCAAGTTACACAAACGGATCCACACAGGAGAGAGACCCTGCAAGTGCCCTGATTGTGAGAAGAGCTTCAAAAGCAGGTCCGAGGTTATTATCCACCAGCGCATCCACTCAAGAGAGAGACCCTACAAGTGCCCTGATTGTGAGAAGAGCTTCAAAAGGAGTTCTGTACTCAATTCGCACAAACGGATCCACACAGGAGAGAGACCCTACAAGTGCCCTGATTGTGAGAAGAGCTTCAAAAGCAGTTCTGTACTCAAGTTGCACAAACGGATCCACACAGGAGAGAGACCCTACAAGTGCCCTGATTGTGACAAGAGCTTCAAATGCAGGTCCAAGGTTATTATCCACCAGCGCATCCACACAGGAGAGAGACCCTACAAGTGCTCACAGTGTGAGAAGAGCTTCAGAAGCAGCTCTGAACTCTCCTACCATCAGCGCTTTCACACAGGAGAGAGACCTTACAAGTGCTCACAGTGTGAGAAGAGCTACAGAAGAAGAGCAGATCTTACCTACCACCAGCACTTTCACACAGGCGAGAAGCCCTACAAGTGCCCTGAGTGTGGGAAGAGCTTCAGAAGCAGTTCTCAACTCCTTTTGCACAAAGTAACCCACACAGCAGAGAGACCCTACAAGTGCCCTGATTGTGAGAAGAGCTTCAAAAGGAGTTATGTACTCGAGTTGCACAAACGGATCCACACAGGAGAGAGACCCTACAAGTGCCCTGATTGTGAGAAGAGCTTCAAAAGGAGTTTTGTACTCAAGTTGCACAAACGGATCCACACAGGAGAGAGACCCTACAAGTGCCCTGATTGTGACAAGAGCTTCAAATGCAGGTCCGAGGTTATTATCCACCAGCGCATCCACACAGGAGAGAGACCCTACAAGTGCCCTGATTGTGACAAGAGCTTCAAAAGCAGTTCTGTACTCGAGTTGCACAAACGGATCCACACAGGAGAGAGACCCTACAAGTGCCCTGAGTGTGGGAAGAGCTTCAGAAGAAACTCTAACCTCACTTACCACCACCGCTCTCACACAGGAGAGAGACCTTACAAGTGCTCACAGTGTGAGAAGAGCTTCAAATGCAGTTCACAGCTCACCTACCACCAGCGCTTTCACACAGGAGAGAGACCCTACAAGTGCTCACAGTGTGAGAAGAGCTTCAGAAGCAGCTCTGAACTCATCTACCATCACCGCTTTCACACAGGAGAGAGACCTTACAAGTGCTCACAGTGTGAGAAGAGCTTCAGAAGAAGAGCAGATCTTACCTACCACCAGCACTTTCACACAGGAGAGAAGCCCTACAAGTGCCCTGAGTGTGGGAAGAGCTTCAGAAGCAGTTCTCTACTCCTTTTGCACAAAGTAACCCACACAGCAGAGAGACCCTACAAGTGCCCTGATTGTGAGAAAAGCTTCAAAAGGAGTTATGTACTCGAGTTGCACAAACGGATCCACACAGGAGAGAGACCCTGCAAGTGCCCTGATTGTGAGAAGAGCTTCAGAAGCAGGTCCGAGGTAATTAAGCACCAGCGCATCCACTCAAGAGAGAGACCCTACAAGTGCCCTGATTGTGAGAAGAGCTTCAAAAGGAGTTCTGTACTCAAGTTACACAAACGGATCCACACAGGAGAGAGACCCTGCAAGTGCCCTGATTGTGAGAAGAGCTTCAAAAGCAGGTCCGAGGTTATTATCCACCAGCGCATCCACTCAAGAGAGAGACCCTACAAGTGCCCTGATTGTGAGAAGAGCTTCAAAAGGAGTTCTGTACTCAATTCGCACAAACGGATCCACACAGGAGAGAGACCCTACAAGTGCCCTGAGTGTGAGAAGAGCTTCAAAAGCAGTTCTGTACTCAAGTTGCACAAACGGATCCACACAGGAGAGAGACCCTACAAGTGCCCTGATTGTGACAAGAGCTTCAAATGCAGGTCCAAGGTTATTATCCACCAGCGCATCCACACAGGAGAGAGACCCTACAAGTGCTCACAGTGTGAGAAGAGCTTCAGAAGCAGCTCTGAACTCAGCTACCATCACCGCTTTCACACAGGAGAGAGACCTTACAAGTGCTCACAGTGTGAGAAGAGCTTCAGAAGAAGAGCAGATCTTACCTACCACCAGCACATTCACACAGGAGAGAAGCCCTACAAGTGCCCCGAGTGTGGGAAGAGCTTCAGAAGCAGTTCTCATCTCCTTGTGCACAAACTGACCCACACAGGAGAGAGACCCTACAAGTGCCCTGATTGTGAGAAGAGCTTCAAAAGGAGTTCTGTACTCAATTTGCACAAACGGATCCACACAGGAGAGAGACCCTACAAGTGCCCTGAGTGTGCAAAGGGCTTCAAAAGCAGTTCTGAACTTATATCCCACAAGCGCGTCCACAAAGGAGACAAGCCGTAGTAGTGCCCTGAGTGTGGGTCGAGCTTCTGCCCGAGCTCGAACCTGGTCACCCAATTCTAGATCCACACAGAAGAGAGCCTTACAGATACCTTGAGCAGAGGAAGAGCCCTGTGGCAAACTCATCTTCAAACCCTCCTGCAGATCAAACTCCCTCCCCCGAAACTTGAAGCCGAGGTTTAGCCCCATGCAAACAGCAGGGAGCACTAGGTGTAAGAAGATGTTTTCCCAGGCTGTGTTACCTGGGAGATATCACTGAGAGCCCTTCAGGGAATGGTGCATATGGCTGAGAGCAGAGAGAGAGAAACCCTGTCCCTAGTGTGGGCATCCAACGATGGCTGTTGGGCAGATCCAATCCCCTCTTCCCATCCTTATTCTGTTTATCACTGCGTAAAATATTCTCTGGGATTCCTTGCACGTCACCTTTTTTCCCATCACCTTTAGCGGAGTCGCTGCTCAATGGTTTGGTAACAGCAGTAAATACCAAGTCCCAGAAGCCGCAAGAGAGAGATTTGAAGTTTCTACCGTGAAACCCAGCATAAAAACCCAACAAAGAGCAAACTCCCATCCTTGAGCCTTGAAGCCATGGTTTATCCTGGTGCAGACAGTAGAGAACTCTAGGTGTCAGGAAGATATTTGCCGGCGCGTTTCTTGGGAGATATCGCTGTGAGCCCAGCAGGGAATGATGCATTTGCTCCATCTTCTTTGAGCAGCTTAGGAGATTCCCCAATGCCTTCACCTCCTCTGGGATGCAAAGGGTGTAGGGATGCTGATAGAAGAGTCTGGAAAGGAAAAGGGAAACAGGAAAAGCCAGCTGATGCTCTCTGCTCTCCTCTATCCTTGTAGCCAGGCTCCTATTTTGGCAGTGCCCAGCTCACTGCTCCTATCACAAGAGCCCATGGGGACCAGCTGGCCAGCTGCAAGTGAACCTTTGTGAGATGTCATGCAGGAGAGCTAAGAAGTCAGAGCAGTGCTGGGTAAGGAGTCCAGAGTTTTGGTGATGCTCATCCCAGACCAAGGCAGGCAACACTTCCAATCTCCATCTGAGCAAGCAACATCCTGCCAAGATTCACAAATGACACATCAAGGCACAGAAAAAAGTCACAATTCCCACACCTCTGCATAAGGAAATGCTCCCAGTTTCACTTTGACTCACTTGGATAAGGCAGACCCCATTTTGGCTTGTGACCGGCGTGCCTTGGAGTTTTCCCATCCTTTGGCTGGACCGTATCACCCTTCCTGGCCTTAGGTTCTCGTGTGGGTGTTCTGGGACAAATATATCCTGTTCCTGCTTTGTCCCCGGTGTGGGAATTACCCATATTGCTCCCCTTTTCAGCTGGAGATGGGGTGCCAAGTGACCACACAAAGGAGAGCCCAGAGCTGGCTGTGGCTAAGCCACTGGAAGCCCTTGGGATGTTGGTAGGTAGATCAGAAGCACATTTCTCCCAGGGGACGAGGAAATGAGGGTATGAGGGTATGACGGTATGAGGAAAGTCACCCAGGAAAGTGAGTCTTCACTCAAAGAGCCCAGGAAAGTCACCTCTGCTCGCCTCTGGATAAACCCATATGCTGTGGGTCAGTGCATGAAGATCCAAAAGAAACCTTGGCTGGAAAGAAAGGAAGAAAGCATGTCTGCAGGGATAATGGGAAGAACTTCAGCTGGAGCTCATTCCCTAGAAAATAAGAGCAACCCAACAGAGGGGAGAGTGCCTTGACTTAAGGAAGAGGTACATCCAGAGCTAGGAGATCCTCACCCATGACAGACCGCATGCTGGGAAGAAGCGCTTACAAATGCCCCAGGTGCAGGAAGAGCTTCAGCCACAGCATGAACTCATTAAATATCAGCAAATCCAGGTGGGAGAAAGAGCCTACAAGTGTCTTGCCTGCAGGAAGAGATTTTTTCAGGCCTTGCACCTCATTTCTCATGGGGAAAACCCACACTGGGAGAGACCTTGAGAATGGAGGAGTCCCCAGAGGCTTCTCATGACAAAGGGAGAGTTTCCAAAGGAGAAGGCATCCATGGCACCACCCAGATAAGGGTCTTACACCCATGGGCTTTGGATGCTCTTTCCTTGCGAACAAAAGAAAATCTCTCACTATGTTTAGTTTTCTCTTTCCGCTCTTGCTGCAAACAGCTTTTTTAACCCATTTCCTAAGGAAACTGCAAAAATATTGTTTGTGTGTGTCTGCACGTGTTCCTCTCAGTAATTTCTGAGAAGGCATGTGGAAGAGACTACCCTCGGATAAAACCGAGCATTTCATCCCTTGTCTGGCAAATGCCTTTTCTTGGCGGTGTAAAAGGGAAAGGGAAGGGGAAGAATAAAATACCTGATCTGTCTCAGAGCTTGTGTTTTCACTGGGGCCTGCTTTCTTAAAAGGAAAGATGGAAGGACAGGTAAAGGTGCAAGGAGGGTTTGTTTCTGGTGTCAATTCCAGCCCAGTGCTTGTTTTCTGGGCGGAGGCATGTTTGGCACACAACCCCACCACCCTTCCTAAATGTGCTGCTACACATATTTAGGAAACCTACACGCCTGTGAAGACAAGCTGAGGGAGTTGGTGTTGTTCAGCCTGGAGAAGAGAAGGCTCCAGGGAGACCTCATTGCAGCCTTCCGGTACGAAAAGTGGGCCTACAAGAAAGCAGGAGAGAGACACTTCATTAGGGAGGGTATCGATAAGACCAGGAAGAATGACTAAACTTAAAGAGGGTAGGTTGAGATTAGATATAAGGAAAAAAATCCTATGAGGGCGGTGAGGCACTGACATGCGTTGCCCAGAGAAGTTGTGGATGCCCCATCCCTGGAGGTGTTCAAGGCCAGGTTGCGTGGGGCTCTGAGCAATCCGATCTAGTGGAAATTGTCCCTGCCCATAGCAGGAGGCTTGGAATTCAATACTCTTTAAGGTCCCTTCCAACCCAAGCTGTTCTATGATTATGATCTCTCCTCAGTGAAGCTGGTTGTGACCGTGTTGGTTTTCTCACGCTCCTCCCTCCCTCGCAGCATCTACTTCCTGGTAATACGGACTGCAAAATGCTGCTGACATAATAAGTAGTCACCAGTTATACCAGCCTCACGCCTCATTCCTTTGAGGCATCCACCACCACCCATGAGCGGGGGTTGCTCTCGCCATGTGGGGTGGAAAGACAGAAGGTACAGAGGAGAAGAGAAGAGACCCATCTTTGCAAAGTGGTGCTGTTAAGCTGGCTGGCAATATAGAACAGCTCTATAAAGGGCCTGCATGTTCTCACCCTGCTGGCCCGCAGTGAAGGCATCAGCCAAGAAGGGCTACTGCTGAAGATTCTGAACTTCTGATCATCTGTTGCAGAGATTTCTGCTAGCTCTTTCATCTCACATCAGCGTACACTGGTGTTTTCCTCTCAGCAGGCTTAAGCCCATCTTTTTAGACTACTTTCTAGATCCAGTCTTGACAGCAGGTATATGCCGAGTGCCCTAGTCCTTGCACCCACAGAGATGCAGCTTTGTGTTTGGTTGCTGATTGCTCCCAGGAGAAGTGCCATCATTGCAACCAGAAACCTTAAAACAATGCAATTGTTTGCACAGGTAGTGTGGCTGCAGAACCACTCATGCCCATGCGCCTCAGGAGCATGGTCTCCGGATGTTTTTTGACAAAGGAAGAACCAGCCCCCAAGGACAGATTTACAAAGTTGTTCTGAAGTTTAGTTATGACCATGAGACCCCCTCCTCCCCTAGGGAAAGGACAGGAAGAGAGCAATTAGCAGCAGCTCATATACAGCTTGCAACACAGGGCGGTGCAAACACCCCCAGTCACACCATTAAACCCATCCTGACCCTGGCAATGCCTTCCCTCATTGCCAGGCACAGCAGGGCAGGAGCAGGGCCTTGGCTTGCCTGCAGTCGTATGTTGATGTCCCCTGAGATCTTGCTCTTCTCCAGGGTAGAAGTTATCTCAGAACAGGACCTGGGGTCTCGTGTCACCTAGTGGGCTGTTGCCCCTACTACATCCCAGCAAAGTGCTCAGGCCTTTGCTTGCAGCTCTGGGCAGAGACAAAGCCATCAGTGGCCTGCTTCTAGGAGAGTTAACTCTTTCCGTGCACAGCAGGGAAGGCTGAGCAGGGCAGAGCGCTTAACCCTTTCCTCACATAGTGGCATGCTCTGGGGCAGCCAACCGAGAAGGCCGAGGTCAATCCCTAACCGACCTCTTTGATTTTCTGTGCCGCAGCTTCACAACACATTCTGGTTCGGGGCCAGGAAGCCATGCTGCACATCAGGAGGAGCCATGGCCAAGGCTGAGCTGCAGCCCAGAGCTCCTCCAACAGAGCTGATGAGGGGTCAGGTACCTTGGGCGGGGTGCAAACAGAGTCCCAGGGCATGGAAATGCCCCCCCACAGGAAGAGCCTGAGAGTCTGGGCTCTCCCAGGGTGCTCAGTGGGGGGAAAAGCCTTTGGTGCAGCTCACAGCTCCCCGCCCACCAGCAGCCCTCGGAGGGGCGCCCTGTAAGGCAAGTGAGAGCCTGTCTGGACGCCACCCAGGCAGCGTCTTGGTTGCAGGAGGTGCACCACGGCCATCCTGCAGCTGGGTCCAGCCTCAGGACACTTGCATCCTCCAGCCTACACGACTCAGAGGAGCCTGGCTGCCTGCAACGAGGGTGGGAGCAGCCTATAGTGGACTCGAGGTAGGCCCTCTTCATTGCTTGTGCAGAGAAGAGGCAGGGTTTTTCCTTTTCCACATGATTCCCCCTTTGAGACGGGGACTGGCATGGTGCTTAGCACCACCTGAGCATCTAAAGTTCAGCACCAGACTTGGAAGGTCATGGAAAAGGGGAAAGGAAAAGCAGGATCTGACCCATCTTGGTGTTCAAGGGTGGGAGATAGCTGTCCCGACCCAAAGCATGCAGCTCATGGCTCGCTGCTCCTCTCCTGGCTGCAGCCAAGAGATTAGCTGGGCCCTGTAAAAGCGGGTGCAAGTCCTCAGCAGGAAGGCTCCGGATCTGCAGTGTTGTTTCCTGAGCTTTGGTTTAGACTCTGTTTGTGAGGTTTCTGAGGGGGCGCAGGAAGGGGTTGGAGCTGGGAAAATAAAGAAGTGAGCAGGGACTATCAGCATGCTTTGCTGACCTGTTGAATCTCTAATAATATATCTGGGACTATATTTCTAAGAGGCACACACACCTGACATTAAATGAATCCTTTGCATGTATGGATTCCTGCATGCTATAAATATTTGCCTGCCCCCTGTTCTCTGTCTCAAGCTAAAACCTCCGGGTAAGGAATTTTCCTCTCCACCCCCTACATGTCTTTAGGGGATCCAGCAGGCAAGATCTTCCTCTAGTGGCTCTTCTGATGTTACCTTTTGTTCTGCCAGCACGTGGTTTCCTTGCTTGCTTGTTCTGGGGCTTGTGCTACTCCTTAACTACAGGACTTGGCTTTCTTTTTTCTGCAAATGCTTCCCAAGGCTGCTGTTCAGGATCTGCCTGCAAATGAAGGCCCATTTTACAGGCAGCTGCTGGTCCTCCCTCAGGCATGGTCAGCATTTCCACCAGCTTAGGCACTGGACTCACTCAGTGCTCCTCTTGAATGGGTCAGAGGAAGAAAATACTCTGAAACAAGAACAACCTCACAGCTCGTGGGTTGAGACAGGGACAGGGGAGATCACTTACCGATAAATAGCACTGTCAAACGCGACGGGGCAAAGGGCAGCTCTCCGTGGGTTGCAGCCCCCTCTTAGGCCACATCCGCCTGCCCCAGCATGAGCTCCTCAGTGGGCTGCAGTTTAGAGAGCTGATCCACTCTGCCACATCGTGGGCTGCAGCAGGACAGCCTGCTTCACCGTGGTCCCGGCCACAGGCTTCAGGGGAAATTCTGTCCTGGTGCCTGGAGCACCTCCTTCCTCTTTCTTCACTGACCTTAGTGTCTGCAGGGTTGTTTTCATCTCGTTTTCTCCCTCCTCTGTGACTACTGCTGATGTGCAGCAGATTTTTCCTTTCTTAAATCTGCGGCCCAGATGGCTTTTACTTCCAAGCAATGGCCTGCAGCTGGACTAGGGCTGGGGAGGGACAGGGACAGGGACTGCTGTATTCCCCTAAACCTACCGTGCCATTTCTCTTGTCCCAGCAGGTTCCAGTTTGACATCTACCTTTCACCTGTGATTGTTGCAGCCTGCAGGAGGGCAGGAAATGGCCATGGCACATCCAGCTGAGGTAGGGGCTTGGAGAAGCAGCCAGGAGACGCCAGGGGGGAAGGGATGTGAATGCAGGGGGAAGATGAGATGCCCTCAGCCAGCATTTGTGTGCTGGGCACAGAGAAGCCACTGGGACTGGAGCTTCTGTCATCAACAGGCTGCTTCTACATGGAGCCTCTTTGCTTGCAGGAACCCGTGACCTTCGTGGAGGTGGCCGTGTATTTCAGCAGGGAGGAGTGGGAGCTGCTGGATCCTGCACAGCGAGCGCTCTACCGGGACGTGATGCTGGAGACGTACGCGTCCGTAACTTCACTGGGTGAGGGCTTTGCTTCCTTTTCTCCTCATTAGGGCAGCCTTGGCGGTGTACAAGAAGCCTCTGTGAGCAGGACATATAATAAACACAATGCAATTATTAACTGCATACAGAATTATAAAATAATAAATAAAAAAAACCTAAAAGCACACACAAAGAGGATAAGCATGAATTTAAGAAGGCATTAGTGTGTTATCCACTATAACATATATATATAATGATCTAATGATACAATAATATAATATATATAATTATGCTGTTTATTAGAATATGTAATAATATAATATAGTAATATATATAACTATATATTATATATAATATATATATAACTATATATATAATATATTTATAGTTATATGACATATAGATAATGATATAATGATACAATAATATAATATATATAATTATGCTGTTTATTAGAATATGTAATAATATAATATAATAATATATATAACTATATATATTATATATAATATATATATAACTATATATATATTATATTGATAGTTATATGTACATACGTATAAAAGAGCTTTTCTTGGTGGTTGCATGTAAATCTTCCTTCTCAGCATTGCCTTCCTCAGTTTTCCCCTAAAGCTTCTTGAAGTCAACTGCATTGAGCAAGTAGGTAAAAAATAAGGAAAATAAATAAGTCCCTGCAGTAATTTCAGAGACGGAAAAGCCTTGCTGTCTTCAAATGAAGCTAGTCTATGTTGTTGGCTTGAATGATGCTGGGCCATAAATGTGGCTTTACAAGAAGGGAGTGCTAACATAGTACACGTGGACACTTAGCAGCTGTGTCAAACCCATGGAAATCATAGGGTCATAGAATGGCCTGTGTTGAAAAGGACCTTAAAGATCATCTAGTTTCAACCCCCCTGCTCTGGGCAGGGTTGCCAACCACTAGAGCAGGCTGCCCAGAGTCGCATCAAGCCTGGCCTTGAATGCCTCCAGGGATGGGGCATCCACAACCTCCCTGGGCACCCTGTTCCAGTGCCTCACCACCCTCTGAGTGAAAACCTTTCTCCTAATTTCCAACCTAAATCTCCCCTGTCTTAGTTTAAAACCATCCCCCCTTGTCCTATCACTAGCAACACATGTAAACAGGCGTTCCCCCCCCCAGTTTATACACTGCCTTCAGCTACTGGAAGGCCGCAATGAGGTCTCCCTGGAGCCTTCTCTTCTTCAAGCTAAACAAGCCCAGTTTCCGCCACCTTTATGCATAGGAGAGGTGCTCCAGCCCTCTGATCATCTTAGTGGCCCTCCAAATGCTCTCATCTCCTCTGTTTATGTCATTTAAGGATTACCTCCATCCCCCAAACCCGTGGTGATCTCTCAGCTTGAAGAAGGGGAAGATCCCTGGATCCCAGATCTGCATGGCGTGGAGGATGTGACAGGAGACCTCAGCGCAGGTGAGGTGGTGGAGGAAAGGAGGAGATTGGGGTTGGCAAAAGCCAAGATGAGAGGATCAGAGATCTCTGCCTGGGCCATATTATGGGCACTATGGGCTGGTTCTGGATTTCCTCTGTCATCCAGCAGGTGACAGGATCCCAAAAGCAAAGGAGACTCTTCAGAAAAGTGGCATGGCCCAAAGGCAGTTGAATGGTGACTCTGTGGGAAAAATCAGGAGGGGCGTCCAAAAGGGCCTGGAGCATGGAAAGCATCTCAAGAAGCCACTGAAAACCCACCCAGGAAATCGAGCAAGGAATCCCCTAGATGGCAGCAAAGGTCAAAAAGAGCCTAAAGAACTGACAAAGAAGCAAGGCTGCCAGAAGAAAATGGAGAACCAATGTGATGAGTGTGGAAGAATCTTTAAAAGTCATTCCCATCTCGTTAAGCACCAGCGCATCCACACAGGAGAGAGACCCTACAAGTGCTCACAGTGTGAGAAGAGCTTCAGAAGCAGCTCTGAACTCATCTACCATCAGCGCTTTCACACAGGAGAGAGACCTTACAAGTGCTCACAGTGTGAGAAGAGCTACAGAAGAAGAGCAGATCTTACCTACCACCAGCACTTTCACACAGGCGAGAAGCCCTACAAGTGCCCTGAGTGTGGGAAGAGCTTCAGAAGCAGTTCTCAACTCCTTTTGCACAAAGTAACCCACACAGCAGAGAGACCCTACAAGTGCCCTGATTGTGAGAAGAGCTTCAAAAGGAGTTCTGTACTCAATTCGCACAAACAGATCCACACAGGAGAGAGACCCTACAAGTGCCCTGATTGTGAGAAGAGCTTCAAAAGGAGTTTTGTACTCAAGTTGCACAAACGGATCCACACAGGAGAGAGACCCTACAAGTGCCCTGATTGTGACAAGAGCTTCAAAAGCAGGTCCGAGGTTATTATCCACCAGCGCATCCACACAGGAGAGAGACCCTACAAGTGCTCACAGTGTGAGAAGAGCTTCAGAAGCAGCTCTGAACTCACCTACCATCACCGCTTTCACACAGGAGAGAGACCCTACAAGTGCTCACAGTGTGAGAAGAGCTTCAGAAGAAGAGCAGATCTTACCTACCACCAGCACTTTCACACAGGCGAGAAGCCCTACAAGTGCCCTGAGTGTGGGAAGAGCTTCAGAAGCAGTTCTGTACTCGAGTTGCACAAACGGATCCACACAGGAGAGAGACCCTACAAGTGCCCTGAGTGTGGGAAGAGCTTCAGAAGCACTTCTGACTTGATTAAGCACCAGCGCATCCACTCAAGAGAGAGACCCTACAAGTGCCCTGATTGTGAGAAGAGCTTCAAAAGCAGGTCCGAGGTTATTATCCACCAGCGCATCCACTCAAGAGAGAGACCCTACAAGTGCCCTGATTGTGAGAAGAGCTTCAAAAGCAGTTCTCATCTCCTTGTGCACAAACTGACCCACACAGCAGGGAGACCCTACAAGTGCCCTGATTGTGAGAAAAGCTTCAAAAGCAGTTCTGTACTCAAGTTGCACAAACGGATCCACACAGGAGAGAGACCCTACAAGTGCCCTGATTGTGGGAAGAGCTTCAGAAGCAGTTCTGACTTGATTAAGCACCAGCGCATCCACTCAAGAGAGAGACCCTACAAGTGCCCTGATTGTGAGAAGAGCTTCAAAAGGAGTTCTGTACTCAATTCGCACAAACGGATCCACACAGGAGAGAAGCCCTACAAGTGCCCTGATTGTGAGAAGAGCTTCAAAAGCAGGTCCGAGGTTATTATCCACCAGCGCATCCACTCAAGAGAGAGACCCTACAAGTGCCCTGATTGTGAGAAGAGCTTCAAAAGCAGTTCTGTACTCAATTCGCACAAAGGGATCCACACAGAAGAGAGACCCTACAAGTGCCCTGATTGTGAGAAGAGCTTCAAAACGAGTTCTGTACTCAAGTTGCACAAACGGATCCACACAGGAGAGAGACCCTACAAGTGCCCTGATTGTGAGAAGAGCTTCAAAAGCAGGTCCGAGGTTATTATCCACCAGCGCATCCACACAGGAGAGAGACCCTACAAGTGCCCTGATTGTGAGAAGAGCTTCAAAAGCAGGTCCGAGGTTATTATCCACCAGCGCATCCACACAGGAGAGAGACCCTACAAGTGCCCTGATTGTGACAAGAGCTTCAAATGCAGGTCTGAGGTTATTATCCACCAGCGCATCCACACAGGAGAGAGACCCTACAAGTGCCCTGAGTGTGCAAAGGGCTTCAAAAGCAGTTCTGAACTTAGATCCCACAAGCGCGTCCACAAAGGAGACAAGCCGTAGTAGTGCCCTGATTGTGGGTCGAGCTTCTGCCAGAGCTCGAACCTGGTCACCCAATTCTAGATCCACACAGAAGAGAGCCTTACAAATACCTTGAGCAGAGGAAGAGCCCTGTGGCAAACTCATCTACAAACCCTCCTGCGGATCAAACTCCCTCTCCCAAAACTTGGCTGAGAGCAGAGAGAGAGAAACCCTGTCCCTAGTGTGGGCATCCAACGATGGCTGTTGGGCAGATCCAATCCCCTCTTCCCTTCCTTATTCTGTTTATCACTGCGTAAAATATTCTCTGGGATTCCTTGCACGTCACCTTTTTTCCCATCACCTTTAGGGGAGTTGCTGCTCAATGGTTTGGTAACAGCAGTAAATACCAAGTCCCAGAAGCCGCAAGAGAGAGATTTGAAGTTTCTACCGTGAAACCCAGCATAAAAACCCAACAAAGAGCAAACTCCCATCCTTGAGCCTTGAAGCCGTGGTTTATCCTGGTGCAGACAGTAGAGAACTCTAGGTGTCAGGAAGATATTTGCCGGCGCGTTTCTTGGGAGATATCGCTGTGAGCCCAGCAGGGAATGATGCATTTGCTCCATCTTCTTTGAGCAGCTTAGGAGATTCCCCAATGCCGTCACCTCCTCTGGGATGCAAAGGGTGTAGGGATGCTGATAGAAGAGTCTGGAAAGGAAAAGGGAAACAGGAAAAGCCAGCTGATGCTCTCTGCTCTCCTCTATCCTTGTAGCCAGGCTCCTATTTTGGCAGTGCCCAGCTCACTGCTCCTATCACAAGAGCCCATGGGGACCAGCTGGCCAGCTGCAAGTGAACCTTTGTGAGATGTCATGCAGGAGAGCTAAGAAGTCAGAGCAGTGCTGGGTAAGGAGTCCAGAGTTTTGGTGATGCTCATCCCAGACCAAGGCAGGCAACACTTCCAATCTCCATCTGAGCAAGCAACATCCTGCCAAGATTCACAAATGACACATCAAGGCACAGAAAAAAGTCACAATTCCCACATCTCTGCATAAGGAAATGCTCCCAGTTTCACTTTGACTCACTTGGATAAGGCAGACCCCATTTTGGCTTGTGACCGGTGTGCCTTGGAGTCTTCCCATCCTTTGGCTGGACCGTATCACCCTTCCTGGCCTTAGGTTCTCGTGGGTGTTCTGGGACAAATATATCCTGTTCCTGCTTTGTCCCCGGTGTGGGAATTACCCATATTGCTCCCCTTTTCAGCTGGAGATGGGGTGCCAAGTGACCACACAAAGGAGAGCCCAGAGCTGGCTGTGGCTAAGCCACTGGAAGCCCTTGGGATGTTGGTAGGTAGATCAGAAGCACATTTCTCCCAGGGGATGAGGAAATGAGGGTATGAGGGTATGACGGTATGAGGAAAGTCACTCAGGAAAGTGAGTCTTCACTCAAAGAGCCCAGGAAAGTCACCTCTGCTCGCCTCTGGATAAACCCATATGCTGTGGGTCAGTGCATGAAGATCCAAAAGAAACCTTGGCTGGAAAGAAAGGAAGAAAGCATGTCTGCAGGGATAATGGGAAGAACTTCAGCTGGAGCTCATTCCCTAGAAAATAAGAGCAACCCAACAGAGGGGAGAGTGCCTTGACTTAAGGAAGAGGTACATCCAGAGCTAGGAGATCCTCACCCATGACAGACCGCATGCTGGGAAGAAGCGCTTACAAACGCCCCAGGTGCAGGAAGAGCTTCAGCCACAGCATGAACTCATTAAATATCAGCAAATCCAGGTGGGAGAAAGACCCTACAAGTGTGGGAAGAGCTTCAAAAGCAGTTCCCACCTTATTTCCCACCAGCACGTCCATACAGGAGACAGACCCTGCAAGTGCCCCAAGTGTGAGAAGACGTGCAAAAGCAGTTCAGAACTTACTTACCACCAGCGCATCCACACAGGTAATAGACCCTACAAGTACAATAAGTGTGAGAAGAACTACGTAAAAAGTTCCCAGCTTGTCATCCACCAGCACATCCACATGGGATAGAGACCCTTCTGAGGGTGGGAAAGATTTCAAAAGCAGTTCTGAACTCAATTACCACCATCCCGTTTACACAGGGTAGAGACAGTAGAAGCGCTGTCTGTGTGGGAGTAGCTTCAGAAGTTATTCCCACCCTATCTTTCACCAGAGCATCCACAAAAGAGACGGATCCAACAAGTGCCCCAGGTGTTGGAAGAGCTTCATCCAGAGCCCCAGCCTAGTGGGCTATTTGTGGCTACAGAAAGAGGAGAATCTTATAAGTACCTTGAGCAGAGAAAAAGTTTTGAGTCAAATTCATCTTCAAAATGCCCTCAAGAGCAAACTCCCTCCCCTGGATCTTGAAGACGTGGTTTAGTCCCATGTTTAGATTAAAGAGCACTAGGTGTAAGATTTGTCTGCATGTGTGTTACTTCAGAGGTATGACTGTGAGCCCAACAGCATGCATGTGACTGAGAGAAAAACTCTGTCCCTAGCTTGGGCACCCAACTAGTGGGATATCAGTTCATGGCTGTAGGATAGACCCAGTCCCATGGGTACCCTTTTCTGATGCACAATGCTTCATGATCTAGAAGGCCACTCAGGACATTACCCAATGCTTTTACAAAACCCCTCTAGGATGCAAAGGGTGCAGCTGATGATCATGGAATCATGGAATGATGGAATGATAGAATCATGGAATGGTTTGGGTTGGAAGGTGCCCTAAGGATCCTCTAGTTCCATTATGAGCAGGGATGGCCATACGCTAGACCAGGTTGCTCAAAACCCCATCCAACTGAGCCTTGAACGTCTCCAGGGATGAGGCATCCACAACTACTTTGGGTAATCTGTTCCAGTGTGTCACCATCCTCTGAGTAAACAATGACCTCCTAACATCTAATCTAATTCCCTCCTTCTATAGTTTTCTCCCTTGTTCTATTGCCATCTGCCCCTGTAAAAAGTCATTCCATCTTTTTTTTTTATAAGCCCCTTTTAAGTACTGAAAGTACATAAAAAAGTACATAAAGTCTCTCACCATGTCCAGTTTGCTCTTCTGTTCTTGTTGCAAGCAGCTTTTTTAACCCATTTCCTAAGGAAACTGCAGGAATATTGTGTGTGTGCGTGCATGCATTCGTCTCTCGATTGGTGCCGCCACCACCCAATGGCCAATGGGTGCCCAAGTAGCACCTGGAGTCACTGGGTGCCGGGCAGGACCCAGTCCGTCAGGTTGCGGGGGGGGGGGACCGCTGGAAGCGGCGTGGGTCTCATCCCCCCTCCCCAGGGCACCCGGAGACCTTGGATGGGACCCAGGCATCCTGCAGCCCCCCTGCTCGAGTTGGAACCCAGCTGTCCAGTGCCCCACATCTCTCCACAGTTCGGCACCCGTTGTCTCACTTGCCTGATGTTCCTCATTCCCAGCATCCGTCGACCTGGAGGGGTCCCCTGTACCAAGCATGCCATTCCCACTGCCCATTGTGGCGCTACCCCTGACACCCCCATGCCTGGCAGGTCAGGAGGAAAGTGAGGATGCACCAGAGAACGGCTTGAGGAGAGGGCCTGCGCCTCCGATTATTGCAGGGTGCTCTGTGGCAGAAGCCTTTGCCAGGGGGACCCTTCCTCTTCCAGCTCTCTCAGCCTCTCTTCATAGGAGAGAGGAGGTTGAAGGTTTAAAGGTTGGACTAGATGATCTTAGAGGTCTTTTCCAACCTGAGTGATTCTAGGATTCTGAGTTCCAGTCCCGGCATCATCTTTGTCATCCTTTGCTCAACTCTCCGGTAGTTCTATGTCCCCCTTGTACTGGGGAGCACAGAACTGGACACAACACTCCAGGTGCAGCCTCACCAGGGCTGAGCAGAGGGGAGACATTCAATTCACCTCCCTCGACCTGCTGGCAACACCAACACCTAATGCACCCCAGGATACCATTGGTCTTCTTGGCCACAAGGGTGTGTTTCAGGTTCATGGTTAACCTGTTGTCCACCAGGACTACCAGGTCCTTCTCTGCAGAGCCGCCTTCCAGCTGGTCAGCACCCAATCTGTCCTGGTGCATGGGTTTATTCCTCCTTAGGTGCAGGATACTGTACTTGCCTATGTTGAGTTTCACGAGGTTTCTCTCTGCCCAACTCCCCAGCCTGTCCAGGTCTCTCTGAATGGTAGTACAGCCCTCTGGTTTATCAGCCTCTCCTCCCAGCTTTGTATCATCAGCAAACTTGCTGAGGGTACACTCTGTCCCTTACATCCAGGTCGTCACTGATGGAAAAGTCGAGTGAGACTGAACACAGTACTGACCCCTGGGGGACACCAATAGGTGCCGGCCTCCAACCAGACAGCAGCTGAGCACAACCCTCTGAACTCTGCCATTCAGCCGATTCTCAATCCACCTCACTGTCCACTCATCCAACTCACACTTTCTGCATTTATATATGTGGATATTGTGGGAAACAGTGTCAAAAGTCTTGCAGAGGTCAAGGCAGAAGTCAAGGTCATCCTCTGCTCTCCCTTCATCTACCCAGCCAGTCATCCCATCACAGAAAGCTATCAGATTGGTTAAGCATGATCTCCCCTTGGTGAATCCATACTTACTGCCAAGGCTGCCTGCCCTGTAGTTTATTCGGTTCTCCCTCTTGCCCTTTTTGAAGACTGCAGTGACATGCAGGTTTCCTGCCCTCTTTGCTTGCCTTCTTACTCATATGGATACATCGGTCTTGATCTTGGAGGAAGTGATGCTTGAATATTAACCTGATCTTTTGGCCCCCATTTCCTTCTAAGGCCCTAACCCAGGGGATTCCTCCAAGTAGGTCCCTGAAGAGGTCAGTGTTTGCTCTCCTGATGTCCAGAGTAACTTTTTGCCTTTCTTCCTCCTTGCAAGATCCTGAACTCCACCATCTCATGGTCACTGCAGCCAAGGCTGCCCTCAACCTTTATGTCTCCTTCTTTGTTAGCACAAGGTCCAGAGCACACTTTTCCTCTTTGGCTCATCTATCACCCATGTCAAAGTAGGCATTGCTGCTCTCCAGGAACCTGCTGGACAGTTTGTGTCTAGCTGTATGATCTTTCCAGCAGATATCAGAGTGGTTGAAGTCCCCCACGAGAACTAGAGCTTGTGGTCATGAGCATACTTTCATCTGTCTGTGCATACTTTCATCTGTCTGTAGAAGGTCTCAGTGACTTCCTGGTTGGGTGGCCTGTAGTAAACAACCGCAATAATGTCACTCATGTAAACCTGAAACTGGCTAGCCCCTACACCCGGCCCAAGTCAGGAAACACTTAAGCAAGAGGAAGAAGGCAGGGAAACCAAAGGCAGGAAAGAACACAAGAGTCACGCTAGGCCTTAATTTTCCCCTGCCTGGACAGGGACAGGAGGGGATGACACCACAAGTAGTATTGCCAACAGGCAACAAGACCCTCACAAAGGCCCTCCAGGAGAGGGCGTCTGATTGGGAGCATGTCGAGATAGCATGATAGGCACAGGGAAGGTCTTCTCCTATGTGCTTACTAACAGGTATGGTTAATGCACCTTCTTATCCTTCCCTCCTTGGCTCTCTCCCTGCCTCCATTCTTTCACCCTTTATCTGTCCCTTCATCCATCACACCCTCCCTCTGTCCATCCCTTCATTTGCCTGTCCCAACATTTGAGTCCTAGCCTGAAAATCGGGAACCACTTAGATGATTGTGTGGTGGGGTACAATCCCAAGCCAGACAAAGACCCACTGACAGTGGTGACCCTCTGTTATCCAGCACATTGAAGGACTTTTTACCCCCCAGTTTCCCATCGTGCCATTGTCCAGCCCAAGAGAGGTAAGACTAGAGATGTCTGACAACAGCGTACAGTTTCTCCCTTCATTTTTCCCACCAAATTCCTATCATGCTGTTGACTGACCAAAGGGTATCAAGATTAGAAGTGGGCAATGCCAGCCATTTTTGCTCTCTGCTGCTTTTAGGAGGAAAGGATGGGAAGGTGCATTGACCATACCTGTTAGTAAGCACATAGAAGACCTTCCCTGTGCCCTCCGCGCTATCTCAACATGTTCCCACCAGCCCTACAACCATGCAATGGAGCAATCAGACAGCCCCTCCTGGGGGGCCTTTGGAAGGTTCTTGCTACCTGTTGGCAATGCTGCTGGTGGTGTCATCCCCTCCTGCCCCTGTCCAGGCAGGGGAAAATTAAGGCCCAGCGTCACTCTTCCCCACGTGCCCCTTTCCTGTCTGTGGTTTCCCTGCCTTCTTCCTCTTGCGTGAGTGTTTCCTGACTGGGGCTGAGTAGAGGGGAAGTAGCATCCAACGGCCACGGCCGCTGCTGGCTACAGGGGCACCGAGGACCCACCACCCCCGCCAGGGACTCTGGGAAGGGACATGTGAGGCCCTGAGGTACTGAGGGGAAGGCTGGTGGGGTGGGAGGTCTCGGGGGCCACTGAGCAGTCTTGAGACAACTGGGAGGTATGGGTGGACAGCTGAAGTTCTTGAGGATCACATGGAATGTCTGTGAGGTGGGGGTACTAGCAGGTTTGGAATGTGACTGGGAGGTTTATGGGAACTGGAAAGGTGGGGTGGAAAACTGGGATGTCTAAGGGGTCAACTGGGATGTTTGGGGGAGTAACTTCGGTGGTGTGGCTGGCCCAATGTGAGGTCTGGGAGTCAGCTTTGAGGTCTGTGGGATGCCAAGATATAGGGGAGGAGATGAGAGTAGAAAGAGAAGAAGAGGAGGAGGCCTCAGAGGGTGGGGAGAAGGAAAGAGGGACAGATGAGGAAGGGAGGGGCTCTGGGGAACGGCAATATTGGAGGAGGGGGATGCAGAGATGGGGAGCTGGAGGGATGGCTGAGTTTGCTCTGGGTGACGCTGGTTAACCCCATCCCCACAGCCCCCACTGCGATGTCCACACCCTCCTCCAATGGGACAGCCACCCCCATCCCCAGCGCAGCGGTGGGACTGACCCTGCTGTCAGCGGCGATGGTCATAGGGCTGCCAGGGAACGCCCTTGTGTTGTGGAGCTGCGCTGCCACCCGTCGCCGTGGCATCCCCATGCTGCTGGTGTTCCACCTGGCCCTGGCCGATGTGGCCACCCTCCTAACTGGCCCTGTCTACATCCGCTTCCTGAGCACCGGTCGCTGGGACCTGGGCCTGGCTGCTTGCCGTGGCTGCAACTACATCTGTGGTGCCGCCATGTATGCCAGCGTCTTCCTCATCGCCCTGCTTGGCCTGCACCGCTGCCTGGTGGTGTCCCGGCCATCGGCGGCAGTAGTGGCGGGTGACCGCGCCGCCCAACTGGCCCATGGGGCCGCGGCGGTCACCTGGCTGGTGGCCTTGGTACTGGCCACTCCCTCTATCGCCTTCCGGCATGTGGAGGATGGGCACTGCAAGCGGAAACACAGCTCCGCCGCTTGGCTGGTGACCCACAACCTGCTGGAGACGGGGCTGGGCTGGGCCCTGCCACTGACCGCTGTGGCTGTCGGCTATGGGCTGCTGCTGCAGCGGCTGCGGCGCACACGACTGGCACGGCGGGGCCGCACTCTCGGGCTTGTGGCCGCTGTGGTGGTCGCCTTCGCTGTCACCTGGGGACCCTACCACATCGCCAGCCTGCTGGAGGTGGTGGCAAAGCTGCAGAAGAGCAGTGAGCCCCTGAACAGGGTTGCCAGGGCCATCCGCCCACCAGCCACTGCCCTGGCCTTCCTCAGCAGTGCCTTAAACCCCCTGCTCTACGCCTGTGCTGGCCGGGGGCTGTGCCACACTGCTGGGACTGCTCTCCTGCCCCGGCTCCTGGAGGGCTCCACGGCTTTCAACAGCACCCGTAGGACCATGGCCAGGACCACCCACCGGGCAAGGGGCACACGGAAAGACAGGGAGAAGGGGGGCGAGGATGTGGCAGTGGAGGACACAGGGACAGGGGGTGGGGGAACAGCAGTGGAAGTCGTGGGGATGGGGGATGGGGGGACAGTAGTGGAGGACACAGAAACAGGGGACAGTGGGACAGGGAGGGCATGATGGTGGAGAAGGCTGTGGAGAGGAGATGGATTTTGTGGTGGCCCTAATACAAACCCCTCCCTCTGTTCATGCCTCTCTCCCTCTCTCCCTCCAACCATTCCTCCCTCCCTCCTTCCATGTCTTCATCTCTCCCTCCACCCCATGGTCCTGGTGAGGCCTGAGCAGGACTGTAACCAATAAAAGAGGGATGGACAAGAAAGGCAGTAATTTGGGATATTCCGCTGGGCCTCTGGGATGATGCAAAATTTGCCAATGCATGCCATGCGTCTGTGTCCGTCCATCCATCCATCTGTGCCAGCAACCAGGAAGGGACCCAGGCATCCGGGGCAGGGGAACCTGGGTGGGTGTAGATGAGTGACATGGGTGGAGATACAGTGTGTGTGTGTGTGGGGGGGGGGGCACTGTGTGTGTGCTCGTGGGGAGTGCTGGCAGGGGTCAAATACCCCAAAATGGGCTCTGAGGGGGGTCGCAGGGAGGTCTGGGGATAGCTGGGGAGGTCTTGGGTTGTGCTTGGTTGTGCTGGGAGGAACGACCCCAGGCACCAGGATGTGCTGGGGGCCACCCAGCTGGAAAGGAGCTCTGTAAAGGCCCTAGGGGTCCTGGTGGACACCAAGTAGAACAGGAGCCAGCAATGGGCCCTTGCCACAGAGGAGGTTAACAGCATCCTGGGCAAATATTGCCAGCAGGCCAAGGGAGGTGATCCTTCCCCTCTACTCAGCACTGGTGAGGCTGCACCTGGAGTACTGGGTCCAGTTCTGGGAGCCGAGTACCAAAGAGACATGAAGCTACAGGAGAGTTGGGCGAAGGATGACAAAGATGATGCCGGGACTGGAACTCAGAATCCTAGAATCACTCAGGTTGGAAAAGATCTCTAAGATCATCTAGTCCAACCTTTAAACCTTCAACCTCCTCTCTCCTATGAAGAGAGGCTGAGAGAGCTGGAAGAGGAAGGGTCCCCCTGGCAAAGGCTTCTGCCACAGAGCACCCTGCAATAATCGGAGGCGCAGGCCCTCTCCTCAAGCCGTTCTCTGGTGCATCCTCACTTTCCTCCTGACCTGCCAGGCACGGGGGTGTCAGGGACAGCGCCACAATGGGCAGTGGGAATGGCATGCCTGGTACAGGGGACCCCTCCAGGTCGACGGATGCTGGGAATGAGGAACATCAGGCAAGTGAGACAACGGGTGCCGAACTGTGGAGAGATGTGGGGCACTGGACAGCTGGGTTCCACCTCGAGCAGGGGGGCTGCAGGATGCCTGGGTCCCATCCAAGGTCTCCGGGTGCCCTGGGGAGGGGGGATGAGACCCACGCCGCTTCCAGCGGTCCCTTCCCGGAGCCTGACAGAGCGAGTCCTGCCCGGCACCCGGTGACGTCAGGTGCTACTCGGGCCCCCATTGGTCATTGGACGGCGGCGGCACCAATCGCGGCGAGGAGCCTCTCGGGGGGAGAGGATGAGGCGGGAGCGCCGGGCTGAGGGAGGGGCAGGGACGAGGCTGGGGCCGCAGGCTGGGGAGGGGGAGGAGGGGAGAGGCGCTTGGTGATGAGGAAGGGAGCCAGGGGCTGGGCTGGGGCCACGAGACGGGGCTGGGACGTGTGTGGGGGCGAGCAGAAGTGGAGGCTCCAGGTGCCCAGCACGGAGGTGGGCATGTCCGCCAGCACAGCCACCGCAGCCACCTCCTGGAACAGCTGTGGTTCTGCTGGGAGAGGGGCTGGGGCTGCAGGACAGAGTGGGGGGGATGGGGGGTGAGGGGAGATGAGGGATGCCACAGACCACGGTGACCCCCGTGCTCAGGCGACGCCCCCGGTCCCACCCGGGTTCCCGCTGCCACGGAAGGGAACTCAGGGTGTCGTGATGCTGTGGCGAAAATCTCTGGCGAAGACCGGCGAATGTGGGCGAAAATCCCCCCTGCCCGTGCAGATGTTCAGTAAAAGAGACTTCCAAGATGATGGGGAGAGGACGGCACCAGGGCAGCTGACCTAAACCGACCAAAGGGGTATTCCATGCCATACGATGTCACACTCAGCAATAAAAGGTGGGAAAGGGGAAGCGGGGGGGGGGACGACTGTTGTTGTGGAAGCATCTGTCCTCCCGAACAACAAGCATATTGAGGCCCTGCTTCCCAGGACGGTTCCGAACATCACTCACTGATGGGAAGTAGAGAGTAACTGCTTTTCTCTCTCTGTGCTTCTGTGCTGCCTTTTTTTTTAAAAAAACTTTTTTTTTTCCCTCTCCCTTTTCCCTTTAATTAAATCATCCTTATCTCAAACCTTGAGCTCTCTGTGTCCTATTTTCTCCCCCTTCCTCCTTGCGGACGGGGAGTGAGGGAGCGGCCGTGGTGGAACTCAGCTGCCCACCCGAGTAAAACCACCACACACTAACACAGATGTATTTTGTATATCAACCATAAGGACAGGACTGAGACGGGAAGAGGGTTGTCAACCACAAGGACAGGACTGAAACAGGAAGTATGTTGTATATTGACCACAAGGACAGGATGACCCTAAAGGTAACCAGCAAGAACCGACCTGGACTGCTGAAGTCTGCAAATGACAGGAAGGGTCAAAAGTTTAGCAGTGAGGAAGACTTCTGGCCTTCATCAAAAGACCACCAGAGGATGCTGGCTGACCACCCAAGGACTATAGCATGCATGCGAATAGGGGCGGGAACCAATGTTAATGATTCTTCGGATGCCTAATGAATATGCAAGAGACTTACATGTGTGTGGGGGGGGGAGTGAAATTAATATGTATACATCTCATCAATGATATCAATGTATATATCTCACCCTGGTAGTAACCCTTGGTGTGCAAGCTAGGAGGAGCGATCCCCCTTGCACCCAGTGCTGCAATAAACATACCCGCTTTATAACTCTCCTCGAGTTGTAAAATTTGTTTCCGTGTGTCACAGGAAAAGCAAAGCAAAACAAATCAAAGCCGGGCCAAGAAAATCAAGGAAAGCAAGGCCAGGAAAGGCAAAGCAGGGCCAGGAAAGGCAAAGCAGAGCCAGGAAAACCAAAGCAAAGCAGGGCCAGGGAAGGCAAAGCAGAGCAAGGCAAAGCAAAGCAAAGGAAAGTAGCACAAGGAAAAGCAAAGCATTGCCAGGAAAGACAAAGCAAACAAATCAAAGCAAAGCAATTCGAGGCAAAGAAGAGCAAAGCAGGGGCAAGAACAGCAAAGGAAAATAGAGAAGGAAAAGCAAAACTGTGCCAAGGAAGAACAAAGCAAAGAAGAGCAAGGAAAAGCAAAGAAAAGTGAAGCAAATCTAAGCAGCTGGTGGCCAGCCCTCCTGCCGGTTCCAAGTGTCTGTGGGGGAAAGACCGCAGGGGCCTCATGCCGGGTACAGCTGGTGGCCAGAGTCGGACAGTGGCTGTACCCTGCTTGCCTGCTCCCCGGCCTCCTTCACACCTCATAGTCCGCCGTGACAGTGGGCAAGAACCATGTCAAGCTTTAGCTGGTTTTATATATATATACACACACACATATATATATATATAGTTGCCTTTCTTCCACTGTAGTTCTGGGAATCATGTAGTTATTTATGGTTGTTCAAAACCTCACCCAACACCAACCCCAGACGAATAGCAGTGGATGCCCTAGAGGCCTTCCAGGGCACTCTGGGATGCCCTACAAGCCTCCTCTTGCACCCTAGAGGCAAAATAAGGACTCTCCCTGGAATCTAGTGGCCTCTGGATGCCTCTCAGGGCTCTCTAGTGCACTCATTGGCACACTGGAGGCCTCCTGTGGCCCTCCACTGAACTCTAGATGCTCTTCAGGTCTACCAGGGCAACCCAGTGCCCTCTAGCTCCCTTGGAAAGACTCCCAGTGACCCCCAGTGTCCTCAAGGATGCCCTAGAGGCCTCCAAGTGCACTCTAGGATGCCCTATGAGCCTTGCCTTCCACCCTAGAGGCAAAATAAGGACACTTCCTGGAATATAGTGGCATCTGGAAACCTCACACTGCCATCTAGTGCACTCTCGGGCACACTGGAAGCCTCCTGTGTTCCTCTGCTGCACTCTAGATCCTCCGCAGGTTTACCAGGGCCACCCAGTGCCCTCTAGCTCCCTCGGAAAGCCTCCCAGTGACCCCCAGTGTCCTCAAGGAAGCCCTAGAGGCCTCCCAGGGCACTCTAGGGTCCCCTACGAGCCTCCTCTTGCATCCTCGAGGCAAAATAAAGACTCTTGCTGGAATCTAGTAGTCTCCAGCAGCCTCACAGTGCTCTCTACTGCACTCTCTGGAGCATTGCAGGCCTCCTGTGGTCCTCTGCTGCACTCTAGATTCTCCGCAGGTCTACCAGTGCCCCCCAGTGCCCTCTAGCTCCCCTGGAAAGCCTCCCAGTGACCCCCAGTGTACTCTAGGATGTCCTAGAGTCCTCCAGAGGCACTGTAGCTTGCCCTATGAGACTCCTCTTGCACCCTCGAGGCAAATAAGGACTCTCCCTGGAATCTAGTGGCCTCCAGCGGCCTCACAGGGCTACAGGTTCACTGTCTGGCACACTGGAGGCCTCCTGTGTTCCTCTGCTGCACTCTAGATCCTCCGCAGGTTTACCAGGGCCACCCAGAGCCCTCTAGCTCCCTCGGAAAGCCTCCCAGTGACCCCCAGTGTCCTCAAGGAAGCCCTAGAGGCCTCCCAGGGCACTCTAGGGTTGCCTAAGAGCCTCCTCTTGCACCCTCGAGGCAAAATAAGGACTCTTCCTGGAATCTAGTGGCCTCCAGCGGCCTCACAGTAGGCCAATAGTAGTGGATGCACTTGTGGCACGTGAAGGTCTTCTCCGCAGTGTGGATCCTCCGGTGGGGGACGAGGAACGACATCCTGCTGAAGGTCTTCCCGCAGTCTGGACACCCGTAGGAGGCTCTATGTGCTGTGCCTCCTGGCCTCCCGGCCTCGTTGCTGCTGTAGGTTCTCCCCACCACAAGATCCCCTCGGCAGCCTTTCGGGCTTCCACCTGTCCTCGGCGACCGGTGGCCACAGGGCTCCGGCTTCACTTCTCCATGTGGTTCCTTGGAGCTTCGCTGTGGTTGATGCTGTGGTGTTGGGTTTGCCTTCTGGGCTGAGTTCCCCTTGGATCATCCGGAACGTATCTCAGCTCCGTTCGGTGTCCCTGTTTTTTCCCCCTTCTCATCCTCCAGGCCATCGTCAGCTGTAGGGACAAAGACAGAGACGCAAAAACCCCATCCCATGAAGTTTGGCTGTGGATCCCGAGCACCTTTGGGACTCCCACTCCCAAATCCAGCCTGCCCTGCAGCCCTGGGTGGTGCCACCGCAGCAAGGAGCCCCTTGGGGTCGAGGCTCCATCATCCCCCCCCTTGCTACCCACCTGCTTGTGGGGTTTCTGGCCGGTGACTCCTCTTCCCATCTGGAACACTCTGGGAGAGAAGACCTGGGGGAGGAAGCATGCGTGCTGCTGGGCTCCCACCTTCAGCTTCGGGGGATGTGGGGGCTGCTGGGTCTGGGCTCTGGTGGTCCTGGGGAGCTTGGTGGGGGCTCTCGTTGTCGTCGTCATCGTCCTCCTCCTCCTCCTCCTTCTCCTCCTCCTCGTCCTCCTCCTCCTCCTTCCTTCCTTGTCCTCCTCCTCCTCCTTCCTTCCTCGTCCTCCTTATCCTCATCCTCCTCCTCGTCCTCCTCCTCGTCCTCCTCCTCGTCCTCCTCCTCGTCCTCCTCGTCCTCCTCCTTCCTTCCTCATCCTCCTCCTCCTCCTTCCTTCCTCGTCCTCCTCCACTTCCGCCCCCAGCAGCAGATTCACCACATCCCACCCAGGGCCGAGATAAAAAATAGCTCCATAAGGAAAGGAGAAGCGGAAGAAAGAAATTAAAGAAACTAGGGAAAAAAAAAGCAGAAAAAAGTGTTGCAAAGGCCACTCACTGCTTCCCATGGGTAGATGTGTGCCTGGGCAGCTCTCAAACAAACTTTGCCCCCCTAAACCCCCTCCTGTCTGTTTAAAAGCTGAGAATGATATCTCTGTGGTTAGCTCAAGCCTGCTCGCATCCCCTTGTGCAGATGAGAATCAAAGGTGACCTTGACACAGTGCAAACAGCCTGTCCAGGCGTTATCAGCACTGATTTACCCCAGCACAGCACCTTAGGGCCGCTGGAAGATAATTAACTCCATCCCAGCTGGACCCCAGTGGACTGGGTGGACCACCCCTGATGCCCTCCATGAGCAGCAGCCCCAAAAGAGCAGGAAGGTGGTTTTGGGGACAGCAGGAGTGTGAGGTTTTGGAGTGTGCAGGAGACACAAATTGGCTGCATCCCTAATATTTACAGCTCCTGGGTTGTGCATGTACACGTGGGTGCACCCAGGTACTCACAGAAGCACGTGTGCATGTGCATCCCAGCATTTTTCTCTAGAAAAGTGTCACCTAGACGTTAATGCATCACTTTTGGCCATGCATTTTTACTGCACCAGTGGCGGGCACGAGGATGAGTGTAAAGCGCTCGCTGCAGTGCATGAGGTCTCCAGCACTGCAGGAAATCCCCAGGCTCAAGAGCTTTCGGGAGTAACAAAATATTCTGGTTCCTCCTCAGCTTCAAAGAGAATATACTGGTTCCTCTGCTCTCAAAGAGAATTTTCTGGTTTATCGGAGGTCTGAGGCTCTGTGATAGCTGCAGGCATCTTCATGCTGCTCGGCTGCCTGGGATGGGTCATGATTCGATCTCTCTTGTCCATTTGCTAACCCAGCAGCTCCTTTCATCCTTGCTCTTAGCCTGGATCCTTGCTGACCAGGGGAAGGGGATTAGAGGATACTTAAGATACTCCTAAATAGGAGGTGGCAAAGGGAAACTCTTTCCTGCAATGCACAGAGGGCTCTGAGGGACCCTCATCCAAAATCCGATGTTATATAGAAGGTAGAGGTGGGCTGCAGCCCTAAATGCAGGAGAAGATGGAGCGAAGGGTGAAAACCAAGAGGAAATCAGCAATGCAGAAATGTTGTGTGTGTCTTGGTACATTTATTCCCCTTCCAACACTTTTTGAGCCTGCTGATTAATCCGATATAAGACTCGGGAAAAGCAGTTCTGCGGCTCGTGGAGATGATCTGCAAGCAGAAAACCCGAGCTGAAAGCTTTTACCGAGGAGTGCTTGCTTCTGGGGGAAGGCATGTTTGGCACACGACCTTGTCACCCATCCTAAGTATGCCACACATTGGATGTGCTCCTTGCCTGACGCTTTGATCAGAGCAGCTGGCAGGCACCGAGCCTTGCTTGGCTGAAATTAAACAGAGACAGAAGTGTGGATGAAAGCAAAGCAAGCAAACGAGGGAAGGCTGACGTGAGAAATGAAACTACCACTCGCTTCGGCTGGCTGTAAGAATTTAACCCTCCTGGAGTGGCATTTTCCCAATTTCTTGCACGAAGCACGAGGGGAGGTCACAGGGAATGGGGCAAGGTTTGTTCAGATAGTTCAAATCATTCAGAGCAGCCGGCTGTGCTCGGACTCATGCCAGCAGCAAAAATGTTTGCAGAGGTGATGCCTGCAATAGGAGAGGGCATATGGGGAAAAAAATAATTAATTTTTTAAAGAAGCATTAAAAATCACAGGTGCAAATGTATATTTATATAAATACATATATATTAAATGCCTTGCTTGCTTTTTGCTCCTAAATGCAGCCTCCCTAGTTTCAGGACGTGCTGGGAGTGGGAGCAATGTACACCCTGCAGCACGAAGGTTTTGGGGTGCAACAGGTGCCCCGATGTGTAATTGCCTTGCGGGATGCCCCTGCATCTGGGGCAGGATTCGCCTCCGCTCTGCTGGGACGGGTGGGCAGAAATGATGTTCTGGAGGGGGTCTGGATGCAGAAGAGTCGGTTTGAGCTCAGAGGTTTCGCTTTTGACCTTGGGAGGGTTTCTCTGAGGCTCCTGCAAGCCATGGGTTTCCGGCTCTCGGGTTCAGCTCCGCCCTTTGTGCTCAGAAAGTAGGAAGCAAAGGGCGATTTTAGTGGGCTGGCAAGCTGGCAGGAGCCTGCTTACGCCCTCACAGCCTCTGGGGTTTTCTGACCCACCCCACCCTCCCCTTCTTAGCCCCCAGCAAGCTGCAAGGGGGGCACGGCTGCAGTCCCAAGCGGTGATGCTTCCTCCACCCCGGGGAGCAGCGGTCTGGATGGGTTCAGGAGAGGTATGGCAGGGTCCTGGGGTTTGGAGTACCCCCTGCTTCCTATGTGGGACTGGGGGGGGGGGAGGTCAGGAAGCTATGGGGGGCTTGGGGACCCCCAGCAATAGGGGACCCCAGCCCGGCCTGAAGCTGGGCTGAGTTATTTTCAAGCTGTAGCCAATTAGGTCCCCGCCTGTGGTATCCGTCACGGGTCACCCTCCTCCTGGGTGCCCATTCCCCCCAAAATGTGACCCCTATTTGTCAGCTTTACCTGGTGTCACCACATCCTGGAGACATGCAGGAGGGAGAAGAAGGCTATTCCTCTCTGTACCCCCCACCATCTTAAAGATTATTTCAATTGCAGATTTTCTCCCTTGTTCTAAGGAGCATCACAAACTGGAGAAAATGGCTTTTTTTCCCCCCAAAAAAACTCCCTTCCAAGGGAGGCTGAGCCCTTGCAGATATGTGACAGCAGTGCCCAGTCTGTGGGACCAGGAACATCGCGGACACCAAAATATTGGTTTTTTCCCTTGGAAAGGTGGGAATGGTACCCATGCAGGAGGAGCTACCTGACCTCCAACCTTTTTTTTTTTTTTTTTTTTTAATTTTTAACTATTGCCTCATTCTGCAGGTTCTCGCAATCAAGTTTCCTCTAGGAAAACCTTTTCATATTGATGTTCTTTGCACCTTGCTCAGCTTTACACTCATTTCACTGATTTTTATATAAATATTTTTTTGCTGTTCATCTCTCCCCAGTGAAGGTGGATGTGAAGATGTTGGTTTCCTCCTGCCTCCTTTGCAGCAGCTCTGTCCTGGCTTGTGCCACAATTTTCTTTGGTTTTCATGTTCGTGAGATGGATTGTGGTAAGGATCTCCTTCTGCCTCTTACATGGAGCCTGTCATTTGCTATATATTTATATATATAGATATATTGGCTTGTTAATGCTACAAAAAAAGTGATATATGCTGAAAAGTTGCCTGCGGGAGCAGTTTGTTACTGAGATATTAAGAAACCACCGGTGCTTCCAGCCCTGCTCTGTAACTCAGGGCTTCTGACCCCAACCCAATATGGCTTAAACCTTCCATCGAGGTCATTTAGGAGGCGATAGTGAGAATCGTGGGATCACTTAGGTTGGAACAGACCTTCAGGATCATTGAGTCATCAACATGACCCCCCGAGTCCCACCACTAAACCACGTCCCCTAGTGCCATGTCCACATATCTCCTAAATAGCCCCAGGGATGGGGGAGAAGAAGCTGTGGGCCTTACTGAAAGCTCATTTTAAAAGCCAGGTGGGATAAATAGCAAATCTGGGGGGGCACAACTCTGGGGAGCATCACTTGAGATGTGCCCAAATGATGCTGTTTTGGGGAATCTACCATCATCCGCAAGTGGGGGATCCCCTCCATACGGGGAAGGAGGGTGGAGGGTGTGAAGAAGTGAGCATCCCCAAAGAGGAGACCCCAAGCTCTGTCTTTTATTATTCCTGTGCCCCCAAACCTGTCCTTTCTCCCTCTGTTATGTCTGCTCCACCATTTGTGGAGCTTTCAGATGGCTTCTTCTTCTCACATCAGCATGTGCTAGTGTTTTCAACTCAGCAGGCTTAACTCCATCTTTTTAGGCTGCTTTCCAGACCCACTCTTGATGGCAGATGTGTGCTGGGTGCCCCAATCCTTGCACCTATCGTGATGCTGCCTTATGCTTGATTGCTGATTGCCCCCAGACGTGCCACCACCACCCCAACCAGAACCCTTTAAACTTGTTGTTTGCAGCCCAGTTCCAAGTCCTGGGGTCTGATCACCCCATCACGGCCACCGTGGGAGGGGACGTCGTGTTGCCCTGTCACCTCTCCCCCAGGATGAACGCCGAGCACATGGAGGTGAGGTGGTTCCGCTCCCGGTTTTCCATCTATGTGCACCTCTACCACAGCGGGCAGGACCACTTCTCCTCCCAGATGCCCGAATACCAGGGGAGGACGGAGTTTTTGAAAGCGGGTGTCTCCGATGGAAACGTTTCCTTGCGGATCCTCAGGACCAGGCTGAGCGATGAGGGACAGTACCAGTGTCTCATTAAAGATGGGAATTTTTATGAAGAAGCCACTCTGGAGCTGAAAGTAGCAGGTAAAACCCCAGAGGCAGGATTGCCTACGAGAAAGGCTTCTGGATTCGCCCATTTTCCCTATAAAGACTCATAAATCCTTTCTATTTCCTCTCTGTAATAGCCCAGCTCCTAATGAGCAGCTCTCTGACCTACATGGCTTCAAATCCCCACAGAATAGGGACTTTTTCCAACACCAGACCCATGAAACCTCACAAAGCCAGCAGCACCATCCTCTGTAGGATGGGCTGAACCAGAAAGTTGGCCTGATTTCATGGCTGATTTCTGACCGTAAGGATGATGCTGGGGGTGAATAGGTCAGCCTTGAACCTTCCCTGAAACCAGAAGTTGAAAAGGTGTGGCTTCCTTCGATTTCCCCAAGGAAGGAGGACAATAGGACTAAAGAACATAATTGGATTCCACCCCAAGCTCAGAAACTACGTGGGTGTCTTTCATCAGTGCTGCCCTATTTTTGCAGCTGTCAAGAAAAGGGAAAAGCTTTGGGGGTTTTGAAAATCCCTCCTCTGGGATGGGCACTCCTTGTGTTTCTGTTGGTCTGGCTGATGCCTGTTTCATCCTAGTTTCGGGTTCCAGCCCACTTTTGTCCGTGGAGGATTACCAAGATGGGGGAATCCGCGTGGGATGCCTTGCAGCCGGCTGGTACCCAAAGCCTGAGATGCTGTGGAGAGATTTCCAGGGACAGCAGCTTCCTTCCTTTACTGAATCTGCCTCCCAAGACAAGAATGGCTTCTTCCAGGTGGAAAAGACCATCATCATCCACAAAAACTCGAAGCAAAATGTGTCCTGTTCTGTCCAGAACACTCGTCTTCCCCAGGAGAAGGACTCCTCAATTTACATATCAGGTGAGCCACCGCCGGAATTAAAGCTTTTAAAACTCAAACCAGGGAAATAAGGTTTTGCTTCCCTTAATTTTACACACAGGGGATCAGTTGCTCCCCTATTCTGGTGCCTACAGCTGCAACACTCCATGCACAGGATTGTGATGGAGAGGGAAAGGAAGAGATGGAGGAGGAACTGAACTGGGGTTTCTGGACCACAAGGAATCAAATCAGGGATTTTCTGGACTTTTTAAATAAAATATCCGTTTCAGCTCAGTTTTCTTCAGAGCCATCTCTGAAGCAAAGATTTTTTATTAAAGTATGGCAGCCTCAGGTCTAAATATTTCAACAAAGATGATGGTGCACAAAGGAGAAGGAGAAGGAGCACTTGTAAGATATCACTTTTCCATGTATTCAGGACATTAAATACAAAAGAGTTTTGGAACATTTTTAGAGACTTTTTCCCGTTTGTATTTGTTATGGTCTCACATTATACTAATTGTATGTAAGCACATAGCATGACCGTGTTTGTGTAGCTGCATTCACACCTACGCACGTAAATGCACTCCATGTCCTGCACTAACTCCACCTTGGCCATTTTCCCTTTCAGATGCCATTTTCCCAAAGGTCTCTCCCTGGAAGGTAGCTTTCTTTGCTACCCTGGCCATCTGCTTGGCTTTGCTGATTTTCTTGCTATTGTTAATTTATTGGCTACAAGGTAAGGCATTAGGAAACTGCAAGAAGGGGTCGTGGCTCCTAAGACCAAACTGAAATGCCCTGAAATACCAGTTGCGAGACCCCTCTCCTGCAGAAATATTCTGAAAATGGCATCCTTCAGGTGGCACTGTACGCCCACTGTAAGACCACCGGAGTCCCTTAAGTAAACCATGGGGAGGCGATGTCACAATAAACCCCACCAGTGCTGGCCGAGCAAAAAAAAAACAAACAGTCCTAATATTCAGTGCAGATTTGCACTGCAAATCTCCATCAATAGAATCATAGAATATCCCGAGTTGGATATTCTGTAATTTTGATATATTATTAAGATTATTAATGATCTTGATATGTTATCAAGATTTCTTGACATATTATCAAGATTATTGCATTATTATTATTGTGGAAGAAATCTTTTAATCTGTGCCACTTTATCTGTTCTTTCTTACAGCCAAACACGCCGCAGAACTTGGTAAGAGAAACTTTCTTTTCACTTTTCAAAGGATATTTTTTTTTGGCACCAGAAGAGGGTTGGGCATTGCTTGGTCTTGCATCTGTGTGCATCTCCTACATTCTGCTTTGATAGCAGTGGTTGCAGGCTAATTTCACAACAAAAAGCCACTTGAAAGAATTCTGAGGAATAGAGGAAATAAAGTGGGCAGATTTCATTTAAATTCTGAAAGTACACACACATAAAAAATAACAGAAAAAGTTCCTTTTTTTTTTCTTTTTTTTCCTCTTGCAGGTACTAAGATCTGTTAGATATTTTATTAATGTTAAGAAGTTTTACAATTCTCTGTACCCCAAGCAGACTTTCGTTGCCAACAGTTCCCCCATGGCTTATCTGTCAGAAAAGAAGCTTCCGCTCACATTTTTCTTTCTGCTTTTGCTTTCAGAGAAACGCAGTGCAGAAATCCGTAAGTACCATGGTTCTTCTGTCTTTGTGGGTAGTTCTGCAGGGAGAACGAGCCCTGCATCTGGATGCTTGGTTAACTGCATTATGAGAGTTGGGGGAAGGAAGTGGGGAGGAAGCAGTGCTTTTGCTGGTGTCTTGGGGAACAAATAAAGTGTGTGACTTCATCTGAACTGGCCAGTTTGGGTAAGTGACTTTAGGGAAGACCAGATCCCTTTTTGCTTGGTATAATAAATCTCTGATTTGATGGGTTGTGGTTCCTGAAGTCCCTCTATAGCGCATGTCTTTGGTAGTTCGATTATATCTTTGGTAAACTGTATGACTTTCAAGAGGCCAGCTTCCTTCTTTTCAGAGGAATAAAGTTCAGAGTTATACCTTTTTCCCAAAAAGCAATCCAAGAAAGCAATAAACACATGAACTTCCTTTTTTCCTGTGTTAAAATAATAGCCAGTTTTAATGGCAACACTGCTAACAGAGAAATGGCATGCAAGTGAGATAAAGAAACCCTTTCCTTCAAATTAAATGAGGCCGTCCATCAAAATCCCACTTAGGACAGTCACATTAAGCTTTTTCCCCCAAACCTGCATAACTTTCCAACAGCTCAGTTACCCATGTTTTGGGTAGGAAAAGAGCAAATTCCAGAGCAGAGCCTGGACGCATTGCCAACACCAAGTTAGTGCTTCCCAGCAATCCCATTTATTTATTTTTTCCTGTCTTTTTCCTCCCCCAGGGGAACGTGATATGGAAATACGTAAGTGTTCTTTTGCCTCTTCCGCCAACTAAAGCCCTGGGACAAGGGAGAAGAGCTTTCCCTAACTTTCTCCACCTAAGTTTAATTTCTCAGAGGCCATCAAAGAGAAATGATGGTGGCACCAACCCCGCCAATTGCTTCCTTCTGCTGGGGTGCACAAAATCCCTTCTTCAAGTCAATTTTACATAAAGCTACATCCCATCTGCTTTTCCCTGGCTCTGCATCTCTGCCTGGGCAGATCTGGGAGGTCTAGCACCATAAAAGAACCTCTGAACGTACCCCTGGGTTTGGTGGCTATGTAGGGATCCATGTGTGGGGTTTTGACCCAAAAGCTTCTACTAAGAACATGCTCATTTTTTCTGTTTCAGAGAAACACGCTGCAGAACTGCGTAAGTTTAATCCTTGCTCTTCCCCCCATCATAGCATCAGGCTATATCAAACAGCACATTTGTGGGTGGGGGGATTTGCTCAATTTTATTACCATGACACCACCAACGCTGCTTACAAAACACTACCTGGGGGACTGAAAATGATGAATTGATGAATTAAAAAAAAAAAAAAAAAGAAAAGGATGAAATGATGAATTGGACCAGAAAGGAAAGCACTGTCCTCATTTTGATGCACCCCCACACTGTGTAGGCTGCACCAGTTTTGAACCTGAAGCATGCCTGGGGCTGTTGTGCAGCCCTGGGGGCCAGTGGCCCAAAGCCTCCAACATCACTCTCCACTGAAGAGCCCACTTGTGATCATGTGTGTTTGGTTTCAGGGTGGAGAAATACTATTGTCCCAGTGGAAGAAGGTACCTTGGTTTCATGCTTTGCCTGTCCTTGAGTCTCTGCCTCCACACCATTGCTGGTCTGATGCTTTCTGTGTCCTTTGCCACCTCTTCTGTCCCACTAAATAAGTTCCCTTCCCTTCCCTTCCCTTCCCTTCCCTTCCCTTCCCTTCCCTTCCCTTCCCTTCCCTTCCCTTCCCTTCCCTTCCCTTCCCTTCCCTTCCCTTCCCTTCCCTTCCCTTCCCTTCCCTTCCCTTCCCTTCCCTTCCCTTCCCTTCCCTTCCCTTCCCTTCCCTTCCCTTCCCTTCCCTTCCCTTCCCTTCCCTTCCCTTCCCTTCCCTTCCTTCCCTTCCCTTCCCTTCCCTTCCCTTCCCTTCCCTTCCCTTCCCTTCCCTTCCCTTCCCTTCCCTTCCCTTCCCTTCCCTTCCCTTCCCTTCCCTTCCCTTCCCTTCCCTTCCCTTCCCTTCCCTTCCCTTCCCTTCCCTTCCCTTCCCTTCCCTTCCCTTCCCTTCCCTTCCCTTCCCTTCCCTTCCCTTCCCTTCCCTTCCCTTCCCTTCCCTTCCCTTCCCTTCCCTTCCCTTCCCTTCCCTTCCCTTCCCTTCCCTTCCCTTCCCTTCCCTTCCCTTCCCTTCCCTTCCCTTCCCTTCCCTTCCCTTCCCTTCCCTTCCCTTCCCTTCCCTTCCCTTCCCTTCCCTTCCCTTCCCTTCGGAATAGGGTTGCAGAATGGGTAAACTCACTGCATCTCCAGCCAGACCCACTGGGTAATGCTCTTGGTTCCTCCCTGAGAGACAGACCCAATTATTTATTAAGGTTAGCCCTAAATTAGTTGTGTTTGGGTTTGTGGCCCACATCCACACTGCAAACTCCCTTTGCTTCTGAGAGAGAGCAGCCACATCCCACCCACCCACCAGGAGCAGCTCCCAAAGAGCACCCAGGGACCACGCTGGAGTTAAGAGAGACCACCAAGCTCTGACCATTGAGCATGCGAGGTCTCAACGCATTTCTGCAAGGGGAAAGATCTTAGCTCGGAGCCACTCTGGATACATCCCAAAGGCTCCTCTGACTCTCTCCCTGCAGTACACGTCACTCTGGACGCGGACACGGCGCACCCCCAGCTCATCCTCTCCACGGATGGGAAGAAGGTGCGGCGAGGAGACACGCGGCAACCCATGCCTGACAATCCTGAGAGATATGACACCTACCACTGTGTCCTGGGCCAGGAGGGATTTGTCTCGGGGAGATGCTTCTGGGAGGTGGACGTGGGGACAGAGGAAGGGGGGGTCTGGGCAATGGGGGTGGCCAGGGACTCCATGAACAGGAAGGGGTGGATCAACCCCGCTCCGCAGGATGGTATCTTGGCTCTTTTCCACTGCGGGGGCAAGTACTGGGCTCTGACCTCTCCTGACCACACAGCTCTCCTCCTCACCCAGGTGCCCCGGATGATTAGGGTTTACTTGGACTTTGAGGGACAGAAAGTAGCCTTTTTCAATGCTGACAACCAAGACCTGCTCTTTAGTTTCCCGCTGGCCCCGCTGAGTGGGGAGAAGATCCGTCCCTGGTTCCGCGTGGGACCAATTGCCCAACTCAGCCTGAAGTCACCTCTTCCAGTCCCGCGTGTCCCCAGCATGGAGGAACCTCTGCTCCCTTCATGTTTCCCCTTGAAGAGCCTCTCCACAGGGCAAAAGACCCCATGCACACCAGAGGGCAGGGCATGACCAAGGCTGTGAAATCCCTGCTGTTGTCTGTAAGTGCCCAAGACTCTTCCAGTTGCATCGTGCTACCGTGGTGGCCCAAGACTCTTCCATCTGTGATTGCACCTCTCCATCCACCTCAGCAGAACTATCTCAGCTCCTGCTGTGCATAGTGACAGTAGCTAAGGGGTTTTCTGCTCCTAAGTTGACGTCCCCAAGCCAGCTGCTTGCTCCCAGAAATTCTCATTTGCAACCCTCGGCTATGCACAGATGCTAAACCAACAAGGGTGCTGGCACCCACCTGATGTATGGAAGGAAAACCCCACCATGCCAGTGGCTGAGAAGAAGGAGCTGTGCACCTCCACCCTCTTCTTTTTCACGTTGTCTCCATTCCTGCCAGTCCGGTGAAACGTGGCCCACTGAGTGGGTGGTGGTGGTTGTTGTGCATTTCCAGACAAGGAGCCGCTCCTGCACCGTTCTGACACCTGCTGCTCCTCCAAGTGTTGTGTTGAGCTCACCTGTGTGTACAAGAGATGCTACTTGGATAAAGGTGTCCTCGTGGCTTTTTTGGCTAGTGACACCTTTGTGGGTGATTTGGAGGGGGAATTTTACTCTCCCTTTTCTGAAAAGGGAAAAATGAGAGGAAAGCATCCAGAAGGAGCTGCCAGTGGCGCACCCTGGGTTAGCAAATGGAGAAGACAGAGGTCAAGCCATGATCCATCACTTTGAGTTTATACACTGTAGCTTCAGAAAACACTCAGTTTTGGGGGTCTCGGGTTTTGGACAGGAAGAGAGATCTCCATGTGGGCAGCCAGGGCAGGGCCCCCACCCCAAGGCAGATGAGCAAGGAAGGATCCAGCAGTGCAGCTGGCTTCGGATGAGGATCCAGAGCCCCAGGTCATGCCAGAAGCTGGGCTGAACATCAGGAGGAGCTGTGGGCAAGGCTGAGCTCTCCTGTGAAGCAGGCTAGGGCCTGTCTGGAAGCCACCCAGACAGCATCTCGGTGGCAGGAGGTGCACCAAGGCCATCCTGCATCTGGGTCCAGCCTCAAGACACTTGGCATCCTCTGCTTTACACCATTTGAGGAGCCTGGATGCTTGCAGCAGGGGTGGGAGCAGCCTAATCTGGACCCAAGGTAGGTGCCCTTCATTGCTTGTGCAGACAAGAGGCAGGGATTTTGATTTCTGCATGAATCCCATTCAAAACTGCAACTGGGAAGGGGACTTAGTGCCCCCGGAGCACCCAAAGTTCAACACCGAACTTGGAAAGTCATGAAAAAAGGCAAAGAAAAAGCAGGACCTGACCCGTCCTGCTGTTCAAGATGAGGGACAGCTGCCAGGGCCCAAAGCAAGCAGCCCATCCCTGAGTGCTCCTCTCCTGCTCAGCAGCTAAGAAGATAACAGGTTTCTCCAAAAGAGGAGAGCCCTCAGCTGGAAGGCTCCAGACCTGCATTTTTTTCTCCCCAAGCCCTGGTTTCGTCCATTTCCCCATGATTTTATAAGGAAACTGACTGGTCCCCCCATGTTCCTCAACCCTGGTAATATGGTTAGTATAGCTAATGGCATTTTTTAACGTAAACAGTCATTCTCTTTGAGCTGATTGCCTATCATTCCTCTTTCCCCTTAAATTCCTCTGCCTCCTAACTCTTTTATTGGGAATGGGATGGGGCTATGGCTGGGTTATTGTTCTTGGCTCCCCAGTCCTTCAGGAGCTGCTGCTCCATACTGGACCCTATTAACTCCCCCCTCAAAGCACCACCAGCTTTGCAGTTAGTGCCAGCTTCACAGCCAGCCAAGGCTCCTTAGGTTCACATCCTTCTGAGCTCTAAATGCCCCTTGGAGTGCAGGTGTTGGTCCCCCCCAGAAGCTCAGGTACCCCGTATCTCATGGGATGTAAATGCACCAAGGAATTTGGAGTGCATGTGCAGAATAAAATAGGAGCTGGTACAGAAGCTGAATATGCCTCAGGGCCAAAAGCTGTGTGCAAAAGGGGCCTTCATTTGCGGTGAAAATCCTCAACAAAAGCCCTGGGAGGTGTTTGCAGAACAAAGAAAGCCCAGTCCTGTAGTTAAAGGGGTAGCAAAAGCCTCAAAATAAGTGAGCAAAGAAACCAAGTGCCAGCTGAGCAACAGGTAGCATTAAAAGAGCCACTAGGGGAGGATCTTGCCCGCTGGATTCTCTAAAGAAATGGAGGGGGGGAAACAAAAATTCAATTATAGGCGGGTTTGGGATTAATAGAGTCAAAAGGAGGTGGGGAGATTCAATGGCATACAAGAATATGCACTTGCAGAGCCATGGGGTAAGGTCATGTTGTGTCTTAGGGATGAAAACCCCAAGAGCATCCTTTGCTGCTCCCATCTCCCCAGATCCAAAGTGTGCCCTTGCCACTGGGACATGCCCAGAAAGCATCCAAAAATGGCTAAAAACAGAGAAAACGAGGAAATAAAGGAGGAAATTCTTTTCTCTTTTTTCTTTTCTTTTCTTTTCTTTTCTTTTCTTTTCTTTTCTTTTCTTTTCTTTTCTTTTCTTTTCTTTTCTTTTCTTTTCTTTTCTTTTCTTTTCTTTTCTTTTCTTTTCTTTTCTTTTCTTTTCTTTTCTTTTCTTTTCTTTTCTTTTCTTTTCTTTTCTTTTCTTTTCTTTTCTTTTCTTTTCTTTTCTTTTCTTTTCTTTTCTTTTCTTTTCTTTTCTTTTCTTTTCTTTTCTTTTCTTTTTTCTTTGGCCGAATGGTTCTGTGTTTTGTCATCATATCATAGGAAAACGGCTGATTTTCACTCCTGGCTCCATCTTCTGCACCAAAGGGTGCACCAAAGGGACGATACTGGTGTGGGGTGAGAAAAGGTGCTGGAGGCAGTGGGGAGAAGCCCAAATAAAGCTGTCTGGGCAGATGAACCTATATTTGAGGGAGGATAGATGAGGTTCCAGTGATGACATAGTTTTAACTCCTTGGCACGAGGATAAGCACCTTGAAGAGTCTTGAGAAAGCTGGAAAAACAAAATGTTCATGGCTGGCAAAAAACTTAATTTGGGAAGAAAAGGGATTTTGGGGACTGGGGTTTGTGTGGGAGAAGGTGCTGCCTCTGGAACATTTTGGGGGAAGAAAGCTATTTTTGGAGGGGGGTGGTGGTGGGGGGTGCATGCTCAGGAATTTGCAATGATGGCAAATGTCCTGGATGAGTTTGGGAGGAAAGGGTTAAGCCCCTGGGCAGCTGCCTGGATGGGCCATCGGGAAGTTAATGGGGCCGGGATGGCCAGGGCTGACACAATGGGCAGAAACATCCCTCCGGGGGGCCCTACACAAAGCCCCAGCCCCCCCCCAGCACCCACCCATGGCAGATTTATCCCCTGCAGGGCCAGGCTGGGAGGAGAAACCGTTCTGATCCCAATCTCTGGCTTTGCTCTTGAGATGCAGCCTTGTGCATAGTCCTTGGCATCCTTTTTTTTTTTTTTTTTTGGCTTAGTACAACTTGCAAAGAGACACCCCCCCCCCCTCCCCTCCCCATAACAACAACGACGACAATAATAAGTATAATAATAAATCCCAGGGTTGTATTCAAACTTTACAGCAGCCCCTAGGGTTTATTCCCAATATACAGTCTGGTTGTATTGACCCTATTCTGGAGGGACTGGGGATTTTAAAGAATGTGTCCTTTGGGTTCACATACAGGAAATGGATCCTAATGCTAATTTTAGGAGCATAAATGTGCCCTTCAGGCCTAATCTCATGGGAAGGGGGTTTGCATGTAGTCTTCCCACCCCTAAGTGTGCATCTCAGATGCATTTTCTTGGGCAGGAGATGCCCCAAGGGACCATCAGTGGGTACCAGCCCCATATCCCACTCTGGAGCAGCCCCTACACATCACACCCCCTTGGAAAACCCTGTTAAAACCATGAAGCATCTCTTCCGACTGAAGTTTCTGAATCCATCCAGTGCACAAAACTGAGTCCAGGGTGACTGGTTCATATTTTAGCGAAACAAAATCGATGACCATCTGATGACCATCCGATGGATTCTCCTTGAGCTGGTCTGGATATCCAAGAACCACATTCCCCGATGATGTTATATAGGCTTAGAGGTTACAGGGTTACACAGGCTCAGCAACTTTATATGATAAAATGCCCAGGTTTTACTATTTTAGCAAAGCAGAGGATGTCTTTGTGCTTTGAGGGGCCTTGGGGATGTTGTGATAAGGAGGCAGTGCGAGGCAGGTGGTCGAACAATTGAGCCCTGCGTGCTACTGGGAAGGCAAACCAAAATTTATGACTTTTTCAGCACAGAAGGAGGCGATAAGGAAGAGTTGTGAGGAAGTCTGTGAAAGCTGCGGGGCCTGAGCAGGCATGGGGATAGAAAAAGGGGCCAAAGAAGTATTGAAAGCTCTTAGCACAAGAAAGTGTGCGAGGTGTTTTGGGTTGCTCACGTCTGAAGCTGGCATTGCAGCCATTAAACGTGATGTCCCTCCAGGAGGAGTTCCTGCTTTTTTTTTTTTACTCCTTTTGGGCAGTGCAAGCTGAGTTTCTTTGGGCACGAGAAAGATTCCTCGAGACCAGAAACAGCGGAGGAACGGCAGGAGGTGGGTGCAGCCTGGGTCGCCAGCCAGGTGCTGAGACCACCACTATGGAGGTATTTTTGGGGTTCACCTTCAGGCCATGGCCACTCATGATGGTGACCAGACCAGAGCTAAAGGCTTGTCCACATGGGAATCTCCTCTGTTCCCAAATGGGTGATGGGCTTAGAGCAGTGCAAGAATGGAGTCTCCTTGGCTGTGCAGGTTGTTGTAGGTCCCGTGAGATGGTCCTGGTGGTTACTGCAGGAGGAAGGGTGGTTTTGCCTTTTGGGAGATGCTTTCTGAGAGATTTGGTTTCTTCCGTTGCAACTGGGGAGCCTGTTTTTAAGGCACAGCCCCTCTGTGCACCCAAACCAGGCCACTGGATGGGGCGATGGCATCTTTTTGGGGGTAGAAGTCCTTGAAGCAGCTCAAATTTCTTTGTATGCTATCTGCTGAGCTGCAAGGAAGTTTAGATACGAGGGAAGAGGAAAGAATAAATAAAACAACACTATTTCTTGGCCCACGTGAGCACATAAAATAGCAGAAAACTGAGGGAAAAAAAAGAGAGATCAAGCAGCATGCAGGCTGGAAGGCTGTTGTGAATTTTCCCCCTAAAAAAAAAGCACTTGTTTGCACATGGAAAATAGGAAATGTCCCTTCCAGCCATCCTGTGCTTTGCAGGCTTTTATTCCCCCAGCTGGAATAGCAGGCCCCCCCCAAAAAAAAGTGTTCCCCGGGACCAGAAATAGCCTGGGGAAGGCTTTCCAAGCTGACTAGCAGCATGGGGCTGCATTAGGTATGTATCAGATTGGCAATCTCTGGAAGAAAGGGTACTTGGCACCTGTGGGGTGGTCCTGGATAGCAGGGGTGATAAGGTGGATTTTTTTTTATTTTTTTCCCCAGGCAGTTGGCATGGGGAGCTGAAATTTCTTCCTAAATTTCTTCTTTCACTCATATTCCCCATGGGTTTTGGCATATTTATTGCTTTAGATGGATGCCTTGGCCAGCCCTGCTTCCCCATGGGTGAACATCTCCAAGATGGGCTCTTGCGTTCTCCGTGGAAATATGGGGAGATGATGATTAAGGGCAGAAGCACCCAATTAATATTTGCAGCCAGAAAAAGCTAAAAAAAACAGCTCAGGAGAGAAAAAACTTATACCCAAACCATGAGCCACCAGCTTATTCGGGGCAGCAGGCAGAAAGGGCTCTTTGGTGAATAAAGGAAGAGATTTTGAAAGGCAGGTGATGCTGCAAATTTGGAATTTAGCGTTTGGGTAGATGAGTGGAAAAGCTAGTTTCTTATGCAAAAAGTTTATTGAAGATAAGAACATAAGAGTTCTTATGGAAAAGACAGTGTTGTTCATTAAATAACATTATATGATGTTGACATCAACATTAAATAACATTAACATCAAATAATACTAACATTAACATTTACTAACATTAACATAACATTAACATTAATATTATCTAACATTAAATAACATTAACTTTAAATAACATGAACTAACATTAATATTAAATAACATTGACATTAAATAACATTAAAAATTTCTGTGAATGCAATAATTTTACGCAGTTTGAAGTGGCTGAGGTCTGGTTAGACCTCTACCCAAGAACTATATATCACACCTCGAGGGCATAAACCATATAAGCATTTTTCAGTGTTTTTGAGAGGCTTTTGGGGTGCTTTGCTCCTATATCAGATTTACTGAGCGCTGTAAAGTTAAAGGATTGAAATCTTAAGGATATTTAATTGAGTGTGTGGGTGGTTGCCCCTCTCTGGCCTGGTAAATAATCATGGTAAAACCCACTAAGGAAGAGAAACCCTGGAGACACCAAAAAATTGGGAATTGGGCAACTTGGGCAACTCTGGGATTTAGGAACAATTTTCTCCTGATGGAAGTGATGGAAGCTCTTGGGCTTACTTGAAAATGGGCTTTTTTTTTTTTTTTTTTAAAATGGGCCTATTTTGGAAAATAGATCCTTTTAGAAAACGAGCCTTTTTTGAAAATGTGGCTTTTTTTTTTTTTCAAATTGCCCCCCTCTTTTTTTTATTATTTTTATTTTTTTGAAAATGGGCCTTATTCTGAAAATGGGCCTTTTTGGAAAATAGTCCCCCCTTTTTTTTTTTTTTTTTTTTTTTTACAGATTGTAGCTTGCTGCCTTGGGTCGAGGAGGAAATTGAGCTGGCGGGGGTGGGGGTGGTAGTGCAGTGGGAAATGCAGAGCCCAGGCAGCTCCCATTCATCAGGGTGATAAAGAAATAACTGCACTCCTAAAGACAAACATTTGTTGGGGATTTTCTTTTCCTTTTTTCTTTTTCTTTTCCTTTTTTTTTTTTTTCTGCTGTAAAAGAAAGGGGTCAGTGCCTGCTGAAGGTGCTAATGAAATCAAGCAGGAAAAAAAAAAAAAAACTAACTAAAAAAGCCTCACTTTAAGTGCACAATGCAATTTAAAAATCTCTCTCTCCGCGCTTCAGGAAGGTTTCTCTACCTGGGAAATCTGAATCTGGACAGTCTTTTATTTTGGAAAAAAATGAGGCAGAACAGAAATGTGCATTTTTTTTTTTTCTCTAGGATTTGTTTTCTTGCAAGTTAGTTTAATTGGGAAAGGAAAATTTTGGAGTTTGAGGATGCTGTGGGCTCAAAGCGAGGCAAGGCCTTTGGGAGCAAAGTTCAGTGCTGGGTTGAATTTTCCACCCCAGGCCTGTTTTATTTCAGATCCCACATCGATTAGGGAAATCCCTATCTTTAATATTGGACGGTGAAAAGGGAAAAAGTTGCCTTAGAAACTTTTGTAGAAATTTAGAATTTTCTAAAATTTTGTTGAGGTTAAGTGAATCATGGAAAGTTTGTGCTGTACTTTTTTTTTTTCCTTTAATTTGGGTGTAGGGGTAGAGGTGTGGGAATTAAATCAGTATTGGGACACCGGGATGTGCTTTAAAATAGCTGCAATAAATCTCCCAAGGAAGCCAGCAGTGAGCGTTTGCAACTGCTGGCTGACACCCATTTTGGGGTTTTAACCAAATATTCCCCATTTTTCCTTATTTCCTCCTTGGGCAGGGCTGGTTTTGGGGGGCTCAGGCAGAGCTTTTCTCACCTCCAAATTTCTCCCTCCCAGCTTCGCCAGGCAGAGTTGCAAAAAATAATAAAAAAAATAAAAATAAAAAAAAGAAAACCAACCAAAAAAAAAAAACCAACAGAACTAACTTTTTCTCCCCAAAATCGTGCTCAGGGCTGGCTCCGGCCCTTCCCCACCCCCAATATGGAGAGGGGAAGGGGGGTGGGCTAACACTACCTCCCCCCCCCCCGACTCCTCCTCCACGGGGGAGGCAGCGGCGGCGGAGGGCGCGCAGGTAGCAGGGGGATGCGCAGGTAACGCGGGGGCGCGCAGGTAACGCGGAGCCCCTAAAATTAAAGCTCGGAGGAAGGGGGCGTGGGGGGTGCGTTGTGGGGTGAGTCCTCGCATCCCCAAAATAACTCCCTCAAACCTCCGGGCTGGGTTTAACCAAATATCTCTAAAAATACCAAAAAAAAGTGTGTTTTTTTTTTTTTTTTGGGGGTGGAGGTGTGTGGGGGTTAACGTGCTATTACCACTAATAGTTTAATTTTTGTAGGGTGCGCAGAGCCATGGCCCCCGGACTGCACCTGGCACTGCTGCCCTGAAACCGGGTAGCAGCGATGGAGTCTGCCCAGGTAAGGGATGTAAGGGGCTCACTGGGGGGTACCAGCTTCAGGAGGGGTTGTTAAAGCCATTTTTATTGATTTTTAAAAAATATTTATATTTTTTTTTGGTGTTTGACTTTGTTTGTGCTTGTTTTTGTTTGTGCTTGATTTCATTTGTGCTTGTTTTTGTTCATTCTTTATAAATTTTATTTTAAATTTTCATTTGTGTTGGTTTTCGTTTATGTTTGTTTCCACTTGTGTTTGTTTTCATTTATGTTTATTTTCATTTCTTTATACATATATTGTTTATAATTTTCATTTATGTTTCAATTTATCCTCTTTATTTGTACATTTTCATTTTCATTTGTGTTTGTTTTCATTTCTTCTTTATGTTTATTCACCTTCATTTTCATTTACATCTGTTTTCATTTACTTTTACGCTTAAGTTACATTCTTATTTTCACGTTGCCATCTTCACTTTTAACTTGTATATTTTATCTTCACTTTACCTTTACCCTCATATATATTTTCTTTTCTATAACTTCATTTACTTTGGCTTTTCCCTCCAGGTGCCCGAGGCATTCGAAGAGGTAGTAGTGATCGCCACGGATAAGCAATGGTCTCTTGCAACCCCCCTGCAGAGAAATCAGGTGCCTGCACTCGAGCCAGGTAGGGAACCGCTCTGCCCCCATCCCCAAAATTCCCTTGGAGCATCGCAGTCCCCCAGCCGTGACGGGCAGCTCGGTGTTCAGGAGGACACACCGGTCTCTGAATATTCCCTAAGTTCATTTCCATGTAGCCCTTCCATTCCTGGTTTCAAGCAGCAAGGCTCCTTTTGAAAGAAATGCCGCTTTTTCAACTCATTTTTTTTCTTGCTTTGTAAGTTGCTTGTCTTGGCGAGCACTTCTGTGGTGGGTTTCTGCTTTTGGGATGCTTGAGAGAATCCTTGACTCTTTGCTTTTCCTATCCTCCCATGCAAATTCCCACGAGAAATGTCAGCAGGACAAGAAGGCAGAATGATGGGTATGGAAAGCAAGGGAGAAAAATGCAAAGGGACCTTGCCAAAGTGATGTCTGTGGAAAAGGGACGGTGGAATCAACCCTAAATCTGATTGAGTTTCCACAGTACTTGTCCATATACCATTTGTGGAGCTTCCCTGGGTGACTCTGTGCGTGATGCTTGCTTTGGTAATTAAGTACTTTTAATTAAGCCAGCATGGTTGAGAAATTAATTAATCTGGGTGCTGGGCTGCAGGGATGGGCAGGGGGCTTGAGGAAGGTGGGAGATGCTGCCTGGGCTGAAAATCACCCACTGCAATGCCCTGGAGGGCTTCACCCCCCTGGCTTCAGCTCTCAGCCGGCTTCCTACAACTATTTAGAGGCACAAGGATGTGCAGTCAAAGGGGGAGCAGTGTGGGGCAGAGGCAGGAGTGGGATCCTTCCCCTGGGAACGGGCTGCAGCTTCTGCACTGGGTCCAGCAGAACCCCAGATGTGCTGCTCCCTCCTGCAGGGCTCCTGCTGTGTCACCCTGCAGTGCTCCATCCGGGCTGGGGTCCCCCCTGCTCCCAGAAAAGGAAGCTGGCAGTGGTGGGATTCGAACCCACGCCCCCGAAGAGACTGGAGCCTTAATCCAGCGCCTTAGACCGCTCGGCCACACTACCCTGGGCAAAAATATTTCTGCTCCTCCTCTAAAGTGACAGCAAAAAATTTGACAAATTCTGACCAATTCACAATAGGACCTTTTAAGATTCTTGTGCCATGCACCAGGGACAATTCTCCCTTTCAGCCTCAGGACCATGCGGGGAGTTTGCTAAGGGCGCGCAAAAGACCTGCCACCAGGGGGACCCCGCACCATAAAAAGACTCCTTTCCAAACGAATTACGCTTTTTCAAAACCTTTTTCCTGCTTTACTCATTTGCTCCTGCACTGCACAGGATCTACTCGGATTCTGCTTTTGGCACGCTTGAGGTTGTTTGTTTCTTTGCTTTTCCACCTTTCCCTTGCGAATTCCCAAGAGAAATATCAGCAGGACAAGAAGGCAGAATGATGGATATGGACAGCAAGGGTGAAAACTGCTAGGGGATCTGTCTGTGCATAATGCTAATTAGGTATTTCTTTAGTAATTAGGGATTTCTACTTAATCCACAGCCAGAAACTTAGCTGAGAACTTGGCTTAAATGCCAAAACCCTTGTGGTTGGTTCAAACACCCCAAACCAAATATGGTTTGCAGCTTGAGCAAAACTGCTGGTGTTGAATTGAGTTAAAATGGGAAATTTTGGGTTTTGCTAGATGGGTCTGGGAGGCTCCTTTGGGCTCACAGTGCCCTCTCCTGACTGATGGGTGATGAAGTCCATGGGCTCCTCCGGCCAGGAGACGTGAGTTGCAGGTCCAGGAGAAGAGTAAGCAAGATGGCAAGATGACTCAAGTTGAGCATTTAGGGCACTGGGATGGGCAAGGAAAGGTTTGGGGTTCTGCTCGTCACAAGGTGACATGTGGATGTTGATCCCTAGGTGAATAATGACAGGTACAGCCTTGATTTGGGCTGTTCCTTGGTTGCTATCCAGTCGGTGTTTGGGAGCAGGGTTGCATCCAGGCAATATTTTGAGGCTCTAAAGAAGGGCCCAAGTTATTGTGCTTATTAGGAACTTCCGATCTTAAGGGCAAAACAACACCAAAAAGGAAACAGAGTTGCTTTGTCATCAGATGACCCAGATAAACTTAAATCTCATCATCCTGCAGGTTTCCCAGATATTTTATTGTCTTTGTTGTTCTTTTCTAATGCAATTTCACTGTGGGACTGGGTAGCATCAGTACTAAACCTTTTAGCTTAGGTTTCTGCTGGTTTTCTAGATGGTATTGACGTGAAGACCATCCCTTCTCTGGCAAGCTGAGCTGCTCCAGCTAAGAAATAACGAAAGGCAATGATTCAGGCTTGGAGGACACTGGTGCCCATTAGTGGATAAGAGGACAAAAGTCACCCTTTCAGACATGCAGCTCGCTGGCCTTTGTGTAGTGCTGCCCACTCCAGCTCTGTCCTTGAGCATCCTTTCTTGCTTTGTGTGCCCGTAGCACTTCTGCAACGTTCTGCTCTTGGAGGAGACGTTCAACTGGTTGAAGTCCCTGCTTTAACAAGAGGCAGCCCCTTACCTTGTGAGTGTGGCAGATTTTTCTCCAAGTAAATGAAGCTCACTTGGGTGAGATGCATCCAGGCCATCTGCCAGGCCTGGGTCACAACCTGTTCTCCTTTCTCTGTTTCTCCAGCCTTCCTTTTCCTCCTGCTCCATACTCCCTGAATCTGTTCAGACGGGCAGTTTCTGCATTTCTCATCCACTCTCCCTGCTGTTGGGCTTTTCTGTCTTCTTGAGGAGTGATCTTGGGGCTGATTCCTCTGGTTCAAGCTTCCTATGCCCTGGGACGTGCATCTGCCTTCTGAATCACCTGGAGCTCTCTTGAGAGATGAGTGTCTGGGTGTAGATACTGCTCTGGGAAGACCCAGCTCTTCCCTCCTCAGAGGGCCCAGGGCACGTGGATTTTCTTTTTGCTTTGCAGAGGGCTCAGGTATAAGATCACAGCCACGTTCCCTGTGACGAGGCTTCATGCGTGGCTGTGCTCTACCCAGTAGTCCACTGCTGTCTAACTGAGCAGTCTTCCCAGCGTACAGCCCTGGGCTGCTCGTTCATCTGGAGCAAGGGGAAGAGGCTTGGATCCCTGACATCGAGACCTCTGAGGATGAGGAACCGGTGAGACCCCTCCTGAGGCTGTGGGCGAGGAAGAGGAAGCGGTGGAAAAGCTGCCGCGATGCGGCAAGTTCCTCCAGCTCCAACTCATCCTACTCAGGTAAGGGGCTTGTTTTCCCCCCTGAGCTGGGGACACCCACTGGGACACGTCCCCATGCCAGGCATCGCTCCAGGCCACCAGCAAGCAGGACTCCAGTCCCATACTGGAAACGGGTGGAGTTGGGAGAAGGGGGTGCAGGCGTGCAAGGCTGTAAGAACCTTTTGAGCATTGGCATCCAGAAATACCTAATAACTCTCCTGAGAGAGGTGGGCTGCTGCTTCTGGATCAGCTTGGCTGGGTAGGATGAGGCATGACAGCACTTCTTGGTGATGCTCCTCTCCATCCTTCCTGCAAGCCCCCTCCCCTGAACGTTGAGGCTGGTGGTGAATTCCCTCCTTTTTATGGTTCTCCTCCAGGGAAAAAGTGTGTGGGGTCCTGTCCTTCGTTCTTCCGTCTTTGTTCCCACTTCTCCCAGACACTTTTCCATGGTTCTTCTGGTTTCTCTCCCTCTGTCCTGGCAGGTGATGGGTTGACAAGTGAAACGGAGGACAGTTCACAGGAGGAAGAGGGAGAGTGGGTGGAGCTGCGTGGTGAGGCCATGAGGAATCCCAAAGATGGCATCTCCCTGGGTTACGAGCACCAAAAGAGCCACTCGGGACGGAGATCAGCTTCCTCCAGCCACAATGGGAGGAAGCATCCACACAAGAGCCCATCGAGGATAGAGCTAGGGCAGCACAAGCACGCATGCAGGAAGTGCGGGAAGAGCTACAGCCGTGGCTCATCCCTCAACCGGCACCAGAGGGTCCATGTGGGGGAGAAACCCTTCACGTGCTGCAAGTGTGGGAGAAGTTTTGTGTGCAGCTCCAGCCTCAAAGACCACCTGAAAAACCCCTGCCAGGAGAAACCCTACAAGTGTCCCAAGTGCGAGAAGCGCTTTGTGTCCAGCAGGTCTCTCCAGAAGCATTGCAAGCTCCACCATGACAGCAACGTGTACCAGTGCTCCGACTGCGGGAAAAACCTCACTTCCAACTCCGCTCTTCTCATCCACCGCAGGATACACACCGGCGAGAGGCCCTACAAGTGCCCCGAGTGTGGGAAGAGCTTCATGGCCAACAAGTCTCTCAGCAAGCACCGCAAGAGCCACACAGAGGATGGGATCTTTGTCTGTCCAGACTGCGGGAAAAAACTCACTTCCAACTCAACCCTCATCATTCACCGGCGCATACACACGGGTGAGAGGCCCTACGAGTGCCCCGAGTGTGGGAAGCGCTTCATGGCCAACAAGTCGCTCAGCAAGCATCGCAAGAGCCACCTGGAGGAGGGGACCTATAAATGTCCCCAGTGCAGGGAAATCTTTGCAAAGAACTCAGCCTACGTAGCCCATCTCAGGACCCACCAGGGACAGCCCCCTTATCCCTGCTCCGACTGTGGGGAAGCCTTCTTTGAAAGCTCGGCATTCAACCGACACCGGAAAAAGCACTTGGTAGGGAAACCCTACCAGTGTCCTGACTGCGGAATGGGCTTCACTGTACCCTCAGCCCTCCTCCTCCACCAGAAAAGCCACGTGGGGCCCAGGCCCCACGTCTGCTCCGACTGCGGGAAAGCCTTTCGGGAGACCACGACCCTCCGCAGGCACCAGCGCATCCACACGGGTGAGAAGCCCTACCAATGCTCTTACTGCGAGAAAAGCTTTCGGGCCAGCTCCACCCTCATCATCCACCAGAGGATCCACACTGGGGAGAAACCCTACAAATGCACCAAATGCACCAAGTGCTTCATGTCCAGCTCTTCCCTCATGAAGCACCTGCGGACGCACCTCCGGAAGGAGCTGCACAGTGAGTGAGTTTGTTTGGCCCAGCCCTTTCTTGGGGGCCTTTGGGTCTCCATCCCCACGACATCACAGCTCCTCCACGTCCCATCCATCCTAGAACTTGAGTTTCGCTGCTGCTCGTGACTTCAACTCTGAGAATAACTTTTACTGTTCCTCCCAAACACTCCTCTGAAGATGATTTGTGTGAACGGAGGAGGACCAGGCATGCAGCTGTTGGTCATGGCACAGCTTCTCGTAGTGCTTAGGGAAAGTGGTGGTCAGTCAGTCCCCGGCCCTGGGATGGCTTTGGGGATGGTGGGAGCCCAGTGGGATGGAGGACAATTGGGTTAAGGGATGGTAGTACAGCAGTGGGATGGAGGGTTGTGAGGTTTGGGGATGGTAAAAGCCCAGTGGAATGGAGGATGATGGGGTTTTGGAGATGTTGGGACCCCACTGGGATGAAGGTGGATGGGGTTTGTGGCGGTGGATCTCAACTGGAATGGAGGACAATATAATTTTGGGAGATGGGACCCTGCTGGGAGGAAGGAGGATGGGTTTGGGGATGGTAGGGTCTCAGTAGGATAAGGGATGAGGATTTTTTGGGATGGTTAGACCCCACATGGATGGAGATGGATGATGGGGTTTGGAGACCACTTCTATTGGATGCAGTGTCTTCCAAACACATTTCCTTCCCCAGTATCTCCACTGTGTCTGCTCTTGATTTTAATGCTGCGATGTTTAAAATAAACCCCAAAGAATTTGGCTCAAGAGCGTCAGCTTGTTTGTCATGCTTGCTTTGAAAGGAGGTGCAATAACGTGGATCTGGTTTTCTGGGAATGTTTGCTATTGATTGCTGAGGGTTGGGGGAAGCTGGGGTGGCCCCATGGCTCCTGCATGCCCATCTCATGAAGAATTTGGGCACTGGGAAGTGAAACATGACTGCAGCAGTATGGGTGCTGAGGCATGGAGGTGGCTTGCAAGGACCTGAGGGACAGCTTCAAAGCTGAGGCCACCTGCTGCCTCTGTTTGGAGGACTTCCAAGAGCTCGTGATACCTCCTGTGGGCACAGCCTCTGCAAAGCCTGTGTGATGGGAGGCTGGAAGCTCTTCGGATGCCCCCAGGGCAGGGCAATGACCCAGCTGGGACAAGTGCACCCAGGTTCCAGCTGGAGAGCCATGGGGAGCTGGAGCTTAGGTTTCTCCTGGCTCTGACTCCCAGGACCAACACCAAGGAGATGCTTTGCTGCAAGACGCCTTCCCAGGCAGCAAAGCCTCAAGACAGAAAGCACCCAGGAAATGCCACTGCCAGACTCCATCTTCCTGTGCAAAACTTTATTTGCCACAGCCTTGCTGCTGCTGTGCCTTGATGTCCTCCAGAGGAGGGAACAAAGAGCCCCCACAGGCTGCTCATGCTCAGCACCAGGCACAGAGCAAAGATCTGCCCCAAACTGGGAGGCAAAGGTGGCCTGCAATGGCCGGCAGCACACGGTGACCACATCCCTTGCACTGGGGTCTGCAAGCTGTGCAAGCAGAGGGGAGAGGAGCGTGGAGAGCTGCTGCAGCCCCTGTGCTGCCTGCTGGGGCTCAGAGGCAGGGTGAGACCCGCGGGTGCCAACAAGGCTTGTGCCCCAGCACAGGAACCCTGTACAGGGCAGAGCCCAGGGGCTGCAAGGGGCCTGGCCTCTGCTTGCAGCATCCCAGCCCTCCTCCAGCAGCAGGGAAGGAGCATGGGGCAGCCCCTGGCCCCACTGCCCCTCATTCCTGTGCTGCTTCTGCTGGACCAAGGAGAGCTGATCCAGGAGTGGGTGGAGAAGGGCAGGAGCCCTCCAGGGCTGGGGACAGGGTCTGGGGGGTGCTGTTCCTCAGGCACAGCTGAATTCCCTGTGTCCACAACAGGAACCAGGGGCGGATGCTCTCCCCATTGAAGGAGGCTGCTGTGAAAGTGAAGATCTCCACCCCGTTGTCAGCATTGATAAAAGACACCTGCTGCTGGGTACAGTCCAGACAGACCCAGATCCTCGTGGGGACAGGGGACAGGGACAAATGGGTACGAGGAGATGTGAGAGACATGAGCTGTCCTTCATCGTACTGCACAGCCCAGATCCCTTCTTCAGGGCTCATGATGAGCAAACCCTTCCTCTTCACAGATGCCCTAGCTACCCCCACAGCCCAGCAATAATACCTTCCTGTCTCCCCCTCCACCTCCACCTCCCACCAGTGCCTCCCCTCTCTGAACTCCTCACAGCCCAGCACGCAGCAGCGAGTTTCAAATCTCTCCACTGTGTCAGGAACCTCCTGACTTTTACTTTCCCATCTCACACTCCTGCGGTCCTCTGACAGAACAAGCAGGGGATGAGCTGTGTCTGGATCCAGGGTCACCTTCACTGCAGGGACAGAAGGAGCCAGGCCATCAGGGGCAGAGCTCAGCCCTGGGCAGGCTTTCCCCAGGTCAGGGCCAGGAGCTGCCCCACGGGGCAGGAGATGGGGCACCGCTTGGATCCTGAACATGCCCCAGCAAGGGCAGGAGAAGCACTGCAGAGGGCAACCCAGTACACACCTACCTCTATTTTGAGGCAGAAGACACCTTCTCCATGCTGGAATGAGAGGGGAGAGCTGGTCACAGCCCATGGCCAGTGCCCAGTGGGAGTGGATAGGGTGAGGGTCCAGCCCGGGGCTGCTCTGTCCCAGCTGCCCACCCTCCCCTGCACATTGCCTTGGTGTTTCCCTGGGGCCCAAGTGCAGTGACACTCACCAAGCTCTGCACCCTGTTTCTCTGAAAAGGAAAATAAGAGCAATGCAGTGATGAGAGGAGTCAGGTTCTCATCAAGTGGCTGCTACAAAGCAAAGACCCCCAATTCCTTCAGTCTGGAGTGGGAGGGTGGGGGGTGGAATAGAGATTCTCACCCAGTATTGCAGCTTTTTCCTCTGGAAAAGAAAAGTGTAAGGAATGCATGTTCAGAGGGAACATCCATTGTCTATACTGCAAATTCTTTCAGTTTAGGGATGTACACTCACCTATCTCTGCAGCTTGTTCCACTGGAAAAGAAAAAGAAAGAAAAAAACAATGTATGGTCAGAGGGGAGTATGCCCATGGGAAGACACCAAATGCCTTCTCTTTGGGTATGGAGACTTACCCAGCTTTGCATCCTTTTTCGCTGCTACAGAAAAGCAAAAGGAATGAATGGTCAGAGTGAAAAGACTTTCACCGCTTTGCTGCTTCCATGGCTAGACCCCAAACTTTTTGCTCTCATGCATGGGCCCAGACCACCTTGCTGCCAGACTTGTAGCGACCAGACCAACAAGGACCGAGGCCCAGCATTTTAAAAGACTTGTACCATTAAGAACAGACACTTGTGCAGCTCTCTGCACCATGCCACCAAAACACAAGTGGAAGTGAATGGAGACGGGTGGAGGACGTCCCTGTCCCAGAAGCGTCAGTGCAGAGTGGGACAGCCCCGCAGCTCGCTCCCCGTCCCCAGCTTGATCCCCGTTCCTTTCAGCCATCCCGGCCGTGTCCCGTGCCCAGGGCAGCCCCAGCCCCAGCACTCCCCACTCCCCCGTCAGGCTCCAGCTGCTCCTCCAGCACCCCCGAGCCACCAGCACACAAGCCCCCACAGCCCACCCAGACCAGTCCCTCCCGCAGGGACACCACTTCCCCAGGGGCTGGGGCCAAGGACTGCAAGGACTCACCCAGCTCTCGGCTCTGTGCCGCTGAAAAGCAAAGGCGGAGGAACAGGGGGTCAGCAGAGCAGCTTGGTTGCTCGGTGGGAACATCTGCAGGGGGTCTGGGCCTTCCCACCAGCCCCACGCTGCACCCATGCTCCCTGGCCTCCCACCCAAGGCCCCTTGCCTTCTCCCCTGCCTTCGTTGCCCAAGGCAGAGGCCCAAGAGGATCCTAAGGCCTTTGGGATCCCCAGGAGAACATTCCCTTCCTCCTCCTACGCACCTCCCTGGGCCAGGGCTCAGCCCCGCTCCAGACCCACGCGGGTCCCTGCAGAACACCTCCCTCTGCTCCATCCATGCGCTGCCAGCTACCTTTCTTTCGAAAGAGATAAACAGCGAGGCCAATGGACACAGCCAAAAGCACGAGGACCAGAGCCAGAGCCACCTTCCAGGGCTGGGCGTTGTGGAAGAAGGGAGCTGAGAAAAGGCACCAGGAAAAGGGCTGTGTTTCCATGCCCGTGGGTGGAAAAGCAAGACCCAGACTTCTCCCAGCTCAGGACAAGTGCAGGGGCCAGGAACACCTCCCTCTGGCTGTGCTATTACCTGCGATGTGCAAGGAAAATTGCCTCTCCTGCTGGAGGCGGCTGCTCCTGACCATGCAGGACAAGGGCCCCTCCACGCTCCCGGTCACGATGACGGCGCCTTCGATTTCAAAGAGCCCCTCCTGGTCCTGGGAATGTGTCTGGGAGACCGAGGGCAGATGCTGCCCTCGAGCATCCCTCCACAGCAGCTGCGGCAGCGGGTACCAGCCGGCCGATCGACACAGCACCCGGACGCCTCCGGCCTCGTAGCCCCCCAGGGAGAGGTGGGGGTCAGTGCCTGTGGCTGGGGGAAGAGCCTGCAGCTGGGGCTTGAATTGGGGGGGGATTCAGTTCCAGGGCAAAGACCCCATCTGCTCCCATGTCAGAGACAGCCCAGCCCAGCCATGGCCCCAGAGGCTCAGCGTCTGGGCGCTCCACGCACCCACTCTCATCCCTAAACCACACCTATCGTTGGCACAGCTGAAGGAGCTGTTCAGCAGCCTGTGTCCAGAGCCCACACAACATCATGGGGATGGAGTTCAAAGAGGTCCCTGAGACTGAATAAAACAATGGCATCCATGCAGCTTTTTCTCAATAAAAAGCCTGCAAGGGCACAGGTGCACTCTGCTGGACAAGTGCCAAGTGCTCACCAACAGAGGAGAAGCCCCATCAGACTCTACTTTTTGAAAGGCCTTGTAGATGGCCATGAGGATGTGACAGGGTCCTGGGTGGGACACACAAACCCAGGGACACCTGCACCATCCCCTGGCAGCATCACCCCAGCCACTAACCTGACAACTCTAGCTCCACAGTAGCTTCGTCATAAGCATCAACATCTTTCACAGTGCAGACGTACTGGCCATCATCAGAGGGTCTCAGCCCCGTGATTCGCAAGTCCAGACTTCCAGCAGAGAGACCATCTCTGGCCAACTCTGTCCTCCCAGCATATTCCCCCATCTGCTCCCCGTACAGGTCCTCTCCATTGCGATAGTGGTGCACTGTCTCAGACAAATCATCCCGCATCCACCTGATATCCAAGCTGCGAGCATCCCGGCGAGGGGACAAGTGGCAGGGCAGCACGACATCCTGCCCCACGGTGGCAGTGAGAGGCTGGCCTGGTCCCTCCACTCTGAGCTGGGCTGGGCAATGGAGAAGGGCACAGAGAGGCGGTGAGATTTTGCCATGTCAAATTTAGGGGCAGTGAGTGACAAAGGGTGAGCTGTGCGTGAGTTGGTGCGTGCTGTGTCCCCTGTGTCCCATGGGAAACCACTGGGGAAATGGGAGAGGGAGAGGGAGGACGTGCAGGAGAAGGAGGTGTGCTGGGAGTGGGAGCCCTCTCTGCAGCATTCGGGCATATGACAAAGAGCCAGAAAGGGCAGTCAAGGCAGTGCCCATATTGCGTGAAAGAACCAAAGTGAAAGTGAAAGCAAGTCGGGGCTGAGCTGTGGGCTCGGGTTCCCCCTGCTCCACGGCCACTCCCCTTCCCCACGGCAGCACGTCTGCCAGGCCCAGGGGGGAGAGCCCCCAGCAGCCCCACAGGATCCTACCTGAGCCCAGCCGGAGGAGGAGCAGAGTGACGAGGGAAGTCAGGAGGCCCCTGGCATGGCCGGTGAGGCTGGGGCGGCTGCAGCCCCAGGGGAGCCCCATCTGTGCTGCAGCGGGACCAGGAGCTGGGGGCAGAAGAAGGGGCAGAAGAGAGAGGGGACTGAGGGGCTGCAGGCACTGCAGGCGGATGGTGAGTAAGTCCCCTTGAGCCTGGACACAAGGAGCCACAGCCAGCAGCGCCTTGGGCAGGGCGCAGAGCCTGTGCTTATCATGGGGTGGGGGACACAGCAGGCAGCCCCCAGGGGTTCTTCTCCAGGGGAGCACAACCGAGAGAGATGTCCCTCACCACTCCCAGCCGAGCTGCAGGAAACACAGGGGTATGCCAAAATTCCCCAACTCTTACGCAGTTCCGGACAACAAAAAATCTCTGGGAGGAGCTCGGACACTTGGGGGATGGGAGCAAGAGGCTCCAGAGCAGAGCGGGATCAGAGGCTGCAGGGAAAGTCGCTCAGCTGGGTGTTGAGACAGGGAACAAGGGAAAGCATGGCGATTTTGCAGGTTTTAGCTAACCCAGGGACTATGGTGTATATCAACCTCAAGGACAGGACTGAGGTAGGGAGTACGAGGACAGGATGACTCTAAAAGACTGAGGCAGGGAACAAGGTAAAGGATGTTGAATCTGTACTTCTTAGCTAACACAATTGTGTGTTAACCACAAGGAGAGGGCAATCCCAAAGACAAGGGAGTAAAAGACTGCATGCATAGATAATGGAACCAGCAAGAACTGGCTTGGATTGCTGAAGTCTGTAAATAAAAGGAAGGGTCAGAAGTTTAGCAGCGAGGAAGACTTCTGTCCTTCATCAAAAGACCACCAGAGTACACTGGAGGACCACCCGAGGACTCTAGCGTGCATGCGAATAGGGGTGGGAACCTATGTTAATGATTCTCCAGAGACCTGATGAATATGTAAGAGACTTTCGGGAAATGAAATGAATACGTATATATGCCATCAATATAAACACCCTGGCAGTAACCATTGGTGTGCAAGCTAGGAGGAGCGATCCCCTTGCACCCAGCACTGCAATAAACATACCTGCTCTATAACTCTTCAGGAGTTGTGAAGTTTGTTTCCTGCACCTCAGTGCTGACCGTTGTGCTGCCACCCTTTGCCCAGAGTGGTGAGGGCGAAGAACCAGCCCCACTCCCCAGCTCTGGCCATCCCAGAGGAGGAAGAAATGGGCAGACCATTCACCCTCTGGAAAGGGAAGCCCTGTTGCAGCAGGGTGGGGGCTTGGGCATGGAAATGGCTTCCAAAGACAGGAGGGACAGCTTCAGCATTCAGCCAAGATGATGACATGGATGACCTTCTGTTCTTTAAGGAACTAAGGCACACCTCTGGATATGCTGCCCTAATTCCTATGGGGAAAGATTCAAATGGCCAAAGCTCAATTTGAGTTGAAGCTTGACAGTAGTGTGGGGGACAATAAAAAGGATTTTTCAAAAATATCTAAACAGCAGAAGTAGGACCAGAGAAGCCATTGGTCTGTCACTTGATAGGGAACGGCATGGAGCTGCCACAGGGGAGGCTCAGGCGGGCTGTTCAGAAAATGTTCTTCCCTGAGAGGGTGGTTGGGCACTGGAACAGGCTCCCCAGGGACATGGCCATGGCCCTGAGCCTACCGCAGCTCAAGGAGCGTTTGGAGAAGGCTCTCAGGGAAAGGGTCTGATTTTTGGTAGGTACTTTGTGGAGCCAGAAAACGGAGTCGATAGTCCTGTTGGGTCCCTACCGATTTGGGCTATTCTGTGATTCATGGCTGAAGCCTGAGAGCACCTGCTCCCTCTGCCTGGAGGACTTCCAAGAGCCGGAGATGCCCCCCTGTGAGCACAGCCTCTGCAGAGCCTGTGTAATGGGAGGCTGGAAGCTCTTTGGGTGGCCCCAGGGTAGGGCAATGACGCAGCTGGGACAAGTGGGTCCCAGGCATCAGCTGGGGAACAGGGAGCAGCTGGACCTTAGGTTCCTCCTGGCTCTGACTCCCAGGACCAACACCAAGGAGATGGTCTGCTGCAAGACGCCTTCCCAGGCAGCAAAGCCTGAGGACAGAAGCACCCAGGAAATGCCACTGCCAGATTCCATCTTCCTGTGCAAAACTTTATTTGCCACAGTCCTGCTGCTGCTGTGCCTTGGTGTGCTCCAGAGGAGGGAACAAAGAGCCCCCACAGGCTGCTCATGTTCAGCACCAGGCACAGAGCAAAGATCAACCCCAAACTAGGAGGCAAAGGTGGCCTGCAATGGCCGGCAGCACACGGTGACCACATCCCTTGCACTGGGGTCTGCAAGCAGTGCAAGCAGAGGGGAGAGGAGCGTGGAGAGCTGCTGCAGCCCCTGTGCTGCCCGCTGGGGCTCAGAGGCAGGGTGAGACCCGCGGGTGCCAGCAGGGCTTGTGCCCCGGCACTGGAGCAGCGGGGAGGAACACGGGGCAGCCTCTGGCCCCACTGCCCCTCATTCCTGTGCTGCTCCTGCAGGACCAAGGAGAGGTGATCCAGGAGTGGGTGGAGAAGGGCAGGAGCCCCCAGGGCTGGGGACAGGGTCTACAGGGTGCTGTCCCTCAGGCACAGCTGAATTCCTGGCTTTTCCAGCAAAAACCAGGGGCGGATGCTCTCCCCATTGAAGGAGGCTGCTGTGAAAGTGAAGATCTCGACCCCATTGTCAGCGTTGATAAAAGACACCTGCTGCTGGGTACAGTCCAGACAGACCCAGATCCTCATGGGGACGGGGGACAGGGAGAAGTAGGTGCGAGGAGTTGTAAGAGACACGAGATCTCCTTCATTGTACTGAACAGCCCAGATCCCTTCTTTGGGGCATATGCTGATCCCTTTCTTCCTCTCCACAGATGCCCTGGCCACCCCAACAGCCCACCAAGAACATTTTTGGTGCTCCCCCTCGACCTCCACCACCCAGCAGTGCCTCCCCTCTCTGAACGCCTCACGGCCCAGCACGCAGCACCAACGGTCAAATCTCTCCTGGCTGTCAGGCACCTGCTGCCATTGACTTTCCCATCTCACACTGCTGAAGGCCTCTGAGAAGATGAGCCGTGGATGAGCCGTGTCCGGATCCAGGGTCACCTTCACTGCAGGAACAGAAGGAGCCAGGCCATCAGGGGCAGAGCTCAGCCCTGGGCAGGCTTTCCCCAGCTCGGGGCCAGGAGCTGCCCCACGGGGCAGGAGATGGGGCACCTCTTGGCTCCTGAACATGCCCCAGCAAGGGCAGGAGAAGCACTGCAGAGGGTAACTCAATGCACACCTACCTCTATTATGAGGCAGCAGAAACTTTCTCCATGCTGGAAGGAGAGGGGAGAGCTGGTCACAACCCACGGCCAGTGCCCAGTGGGTGTGGGCAGGGTGAGGGTCCAGCCCTGGGCTGCTCTGTCCCAGCTGCCCACCCTCCCCTGCACATCACCATGCCATTGCCCTGGGGCCCAAGAAGGGGACACTCACCCAGCTCTGCAGCTTGCTCCACTAGAAAAAAGAAAAGGAAAGCAAGGCAAGATGAGAGGGGACAGCTCAACCGGACCCCAAACTGCTTTGGTTTTTATAGGGAGACTCACCCAGCTTTGCATCTTTTTCCTCTGCAAAACAAGAGTAAAAGCAACTCATGATGAAAAGAGAAAACTTCTCTTTTCGCATTTCTTCCTTAATACAGACCCATTTATTTTATTTTATTTTATTTTATTTTATTTTATTTTATTTTATTTTATTTTATTTTATTTTATTTTATTTATTTAATTTTATTTTTTATTTTATTCTAAATATCAGGAGGGACACTCACCCAGCTCTGCAGCTTGTTTCTCTGGAAAAGTGAAAAAACAAGGCATGGTGAGAGGGGACAGCTTCTGATCCCATGGCTGGACCTCCATTTTTTGTTTTCAGTTTGGGGAGGGATACTCACCCAGCTCTGCAGCTTGCTCCACTAGAAAAAAGAAAAGGAAAGCAAGGCATGTTGAGAGGGGACAGCTCAACCGGACCCCAAACTGCTTTGGTTTTTATAGGGAGACTCACCCAGCTTTGCATCTTTTTCCTCTGCAAAACAAGAGTAAAAGCAACTCACGATGAAAAGAGAAAACTTCTCTCTTCACCTTTCTTCCTTAATACAGAGCCTTTTATTTTGTTTTATTTTATTTTATTTTGTTTTATTTCATTTCATTTCATTTCATTTCATTTCATTTATTTTCATTTCATTTATTTTAAATTTCAGAAGGGACACTCACCAAGCTCTGCAGCTTGTTTCTCTGGAAAAGTGAAAAAACAAGGCATGTTGAGAGGGGACAGCTCAACCGGACCCCAAACTGCTTTGGTTTTTATAGGGAGACTCACCCAGCTTTGCATCTTTTTCCTCTGCAAAACAAGAGTAAAAGCAACTCATGATGAAAAGAGAAAACTTCTCTCTTCACCTTTCTTCCTTAATACAGAGCATTTTATTTATTTTATTTTATTTTATTTTATTTTATTTTATTTTATTTTATTTTATTTTATTTTATTTTATTTTATTTTATTTTATTTTATTTTATGTTATGTTATTTTTTTTATGTTATTTTATTTTATTTTATTTTATTTTAATTTATTTTAATTTATTTTAGATTTCAGGAGGGACACTCACCCAGCTCTGTAGCTTGTGCAGCTGCAAGAGAAAGAGAAAAGCAACGGATGATGAGAGGGGAGAGCAATTCATACCAGGGCTACTAACTAGGCTAAGCTCAAATTTCTTCAGGCTGAAGAAGACTCACCCAGCATTTCAGCTTTTTCCTCTCGAAAAGCAAAGCAAAAGCAATGCATGATGAGGGGAGAAAACCCATCTAATGGCTAGACCTGAATGCATTTCAATAAGAGATGGAGACTCACCAAGCTGTTCAGCTTGTTCCGATGGAAAAGGAAAGCAAGAGCAATGCATGATGAGAAGGGAGAGCTGCTCAGCCCATGGCTCCTCCCACGGGAAGACACCAAATCTTTGGTTATGTGAAGGGAGACTTACCCTGCTCTGCATCCTTTTTCACTGGAAAAGGAAGTAAAAGCAATGCGTGATCAGAGGTTACTGCTTCTCATCTCACGGTGGCTCCAATGGGAAGACACCAAAATCTATACCGTGTGCGATGGGCACAGACCACCTTGCTCCCAGACTGGGAGGGACCAGACCAACAGTCAGCCAGACCCGGCTCTGAGCAAAGCTTTTGCAGGTGAAAAGTAAGGACAGACACTTGTGCAGCTCTCTGCACAAGGTGAAGGGAATGGGGACGGGTGGAGGACGTCCCTGTCCCAGAAGCGTCAGTGCAGAGCGGGGCAGCCCCGCAGCTCGCTCCCCGTCCCCACCTTGATCCCCGTTCCTTTCAGCCATCCCGGCCGTGTCCCGTGCCCAGGGCAGCCCCAGCCCCAGCACTCCCCACTCCCCCATCAGGCTCCAGCTGCTCCTCCAGCACCCCCGAGCCACCAGCACACAAGCCCCCACAGCCCACCCAGACCAGTCCCTCCCGCAGGGACACCACTTCCCCAGGGGCTGGGGGCAGGGACTGCAAGGACTCACCCAGCTCTCGGCTCTGTGCCACTGAAAAGCAAAGGCGGAGGAACAGGAGGTCAGCAGAGCAGCTTGGTTGCTCGGTGGGAACATCTGCAGGGGGTCTGGGCCTTCCCACCAGCCCCACGCTGCACCCATGCTCCCTGGCCTCCCACCCAAGGCCCCTTGCCTTCTCCCCTGCCTTCGTTGCCCAAGGCAGAGGCCCAAGAGGATCCTAAGGCCTTTGGGATCCCCAGGAGAACATTCCCTTCCTCCTCCTATGCACCTCCCTGGGCCAGGGCTCAGCCCCGCTCCAGACCCACGCGGGTCCCTGCAGAACACCTCCCTCCGCTCCATCCCTGCGCTGCCAGCTTACCTTTCTTTAGAAAGAGATAAACACCGAGGCCAATGGACACAGCCAAAAGCACGAGGACCAGAGCCAGAGCCACCTTCCAGGGCTGGGCGTTGTGGAAGAAGGGAGCTGAGAAAAGGCACCAGGAAAAGGGCTGCGTTTCCATGCCCGCGGGTGGAAAAGCAAGACCCAGACTTCTCCCGGCTCAGGACAAGTGCAGGGGCCAGGAACACCTCACACTGGCTGTGCTATTTGTACCTGCGATGTGCAGGGACGATTCCCGCTCCTGCTGGAGGCGGCTGCTCCTGACCACACAGGACAAGGGCCCCTCCACGCTCCCGGTCACGATGATGGTGCCTTCAATTTCAAAGAGCCCCTCCTGGTCCTGGGAATGTGTCTGGGAGACCGAGGGCAGATGCTGCCCTCGAGCATCCCTCCACAGCAGCTGCGGCAGCGGGTACCAGCCGGCCGATCGACACAGCACCCGGACACCTCCGGCCTCGTAGCCCCCCAGGGAGAGGTGGGGGTCAGCGCCTGTGGCTGGGGGAAGAGCCTGCAGCTGGGTCTTGACTTGGGGAGGGATTCAGTTCCAAGGCAAAGACCCCATCTGCTCCCATGTCAGACACAGCCCAGACCAGCCACAGCCACAGCAGCTCTGGGACTGGGTGCTTCATGCACCCACCCTCACCCCAAACCACCCCGGATGGTGCTGGATCCAGACAGCAGGGCTGCACAATGCCAGTGGCCCCAAATCACCCAGAAAACCCAGGTGCCGAGATTCAGCACCTCCAGGCAGCATCTCTGCACCAGGCTGTGCTGGTTCAAGATGCCCCGAGACTTCCAGACAACATCTCTGGTCTCCCCCAGGACAAAAAGCAAGAGCAAGCAGAGGTCTAGGTGCTCAGAGGTCTCTTCCCTGCTTCAGATGTTGTCCCATCGCAGGCACAGCTGAAGGAGCTGCTCAGCAGCCCATGCCAAGTGCCCTCCGAACATCATGGGGACGGAGTTCAAGGACACCACAAAAACCTATCTAAACCAACTGAACTGTCCAAAAAAACACCTGCAGCAGAATGGCTCCTTGCTGGACAAGCGCTCGCTCACCGACAGAGGAGGAAAAGCCCCATCAGACATTGAAAGGCCTCATCAAAAGGCTGTGAGGATGGGACAGGGGCCTGGGTAGGGCACACAAACCCAGGGACACAAGGACCATCCCCTGAGAGCATCACCCCAGCCACTAACCTGATACCTCCAACTCCACAATAGCTTCGTGATAAGCGTTAACATCTTTCACAGTGCAGAAGTAGTGGCCATCATCCGAGGGTCTCACCCTGGTGATTCTCAAGTCCAGGCTTCCAGCAGAGAGACCATCTCTGGCCAACTCTGTCCTCCCAGCATATGCCTCCATCTGCTCCCCGTACAGGTCCTCTCCATTGTAGTAGTGGTGCACTGTCTCAGAGATATCATCCCGGATCCACCTGATATCCAAGGTGCCAGCATCCTTGCGAGGGGACAAGTGGCAGGGCAGCACGACATCCTGCCCCACGGTGGCAGTGAGAGGCTGGTCTGGTCCCTCCACTCTGAGCTGGACTGGGTAATGGAGAAGGGCACAGAGAGGAGGTGACATTTTGCCATCGCAAATTTATGGGCAGTGAGTGACAAAGGGCGAGCTGTGTGTGAGTTGGTGCGTGCTGCGTCCCCCGTGTCCCATGGGAAACCACCGGGGAAATGGGAGAGGGAGAGGGAGGACGTGCAGGAGAAGGAGGTGTGCTGGGAGTGGGAGCCCTCTCTGCAGCATTTGGGCATATGACAAAGAGCCAGAAAGGGCAGCCGAGGCAGCGCCCGTATTGCATGAAAGAACCAAAGGGAAAGTGAAACCCAGCTGGGGCCGAGCTGTGGGCTGGGGTCCCCCTGCCCCACGGCCGCTCCCCTACCCTATGGCAGAAAGTCTGCATGCACAGGGGGGAGAGCCCCCAGCAGCCCCACAGGATCCTACCTGAGCCCAGCCGGAGGAGGAGCAGAGTGACGAGGGAAGTCAGGAGGCCCCTGGCATGGCCGGTGAGGCTGGGGCGGCCGCAGCCCCAGGGGAGCCCCATCTGTGCTGCAGCGGGAGCAGGAGCTGGGGGCAGAAGCTGGGGCAGAAGAGTGAGGGGATCGAGGGGCTGCAGGCACCGCAGGCAGATGGTGAGTAAGTCCCCTTCGGCTTGGACACAAGGAACCACAGCCAGCAGCGCCTTGGGCAGGGCACAGAGCCTGTGCTTATCATGGGGTGGGGGACACAGCAGGCAGCCCCCAGGGGTTCTTCTCCAGGGGAGCACAACCGAGAGAGATGTCCCTCACCACTCCCAGCCGAGCTGCAGGAAACACAGGGGTATGCCAAAATTCCCCAACTCTTACGCAGTTCCGGACAACAAAAAATCTCTGGGAGGAGCTCGGACACTTGGGGGATGGGAGCAAGAGGCTCCAGAGCAGAGCGGGATCAGAGGCTGCAGGGAAAGTCGCTCAGCTGGGTGTTGAGACAGGGAACAAGGGAAAGCATGGCGATTTTGCAGGTTTTAGCTAACCCAGGGACTATGGTGTATATCGACCTCAAGGACAGGACTGAGGTAGGGAGTACGAGGACAGGGTGACTCTAAAAGACTGAGGCAGGGAACAAGGTAAAGGATGTTGAATCTGTACTTCTTAGCTAACACAATTGTGTGTTAACCACAAGGAGAGGGCAATCCCAACGATAAGGGAGTAAAAGACTGCATGCATAGATAATGGAACCAGCAAGAACTGGCTTGGATTGCTGAAGTCTGTAAATAAAAGGAAGGGTCAGAAGTTTAGCAGTGAGGAAGACTTCCGTCCTTCATCAAAAGACCACCAGAGTACGCTGGAGGACCACCCGAGGACTCTAGCGTGCATGCGAATAGGGGTGGGAACCTATGTTAATGATTCTCCAGAGACCCGATGAATATGTAAGAGACTTTCGGGAAATGAAATGAATATGCATATATGCCATCAATATAAACACCCTGGCAGTAACCATTGGTGTGCAAGCTAGGAGGAGCGATCCCCTTGCACCCAGCACTGCAATAAACATACCTGCTTTATAACTCTTCAGGAGTTGTGAAGTTTGTTTTCTGCACCTCAGTGCTGACCGTCGTGCTACCACCCTTTGCCCAGAGTGGTGAGGGCGAAGAACCAGCCCCACTCCCCAGCTCTGGCCATCCCAGAGGAGGAAGAAATGGGCAGACCATTCACCCTCTGGAAAGAGAAGCCCTGTTGCAGCAGGGTGGGGGCTTGGGCATGGAAATGGCTTCCAAAGACAGGAGGGACAGCTTCAGCATTCAGCCAAGATGATGACATGGATGACCTTCTGTTCTTTAAGGAACTAAGGCACACCTCTGGATATGCTGCCCTAATTCCTATGGGGAAAGATTCAAATGGCCAAAGCTCAATTTGAGTTGAAGCTTGACAGTAGTGTGGGGGACAATAAAAAGGATTTTTCAAAAATATCTAAACAGCAGAAGTAGGACCGGAGAAGCCAGTGGTCGGTCACTTGATAGGAAAAGGCATGGAGCTGCCACAGGGGAGGCTCAGGCTGGCTGTTCAGAAAATGTTCTTCCCTGAGAGGGTGGTTGGGCACTGGAACAGGCTCCCCAGGGACATGGCCATGGCCCTGAGCCTACCGCAGCTCAAGGAGCGTTTGGAGAAGGCTCTCAGGGAAAGGGTCTGATTTTTGGTAGGTACTTTGTGGAGCCAGAAAACGGAGTCGATAGTCCTGTTGGGTCCCTACCGATTTGGGCTATTCTGTGATTCATGGCTGAAGCCTGAGAGCACCTGCTCCCTCTGCCTGGAGGACTTCCAAGAGCCGGTGATGCCCCCCTGTGAGCACAGCCTCTGTAGAGCCTGTGTGATGGGAGGCTGGAAGCTCTTTGGGTGGCCCCAGGGTAGGGCAATGACGCAGCTGGGACAAGTGGGTTCCAGGCATCAGCTGGGGAACAGGGAGCAGCTGGACCTTAGGTTCCTCCTGGCTCTGACTCCCAGGACCAACACCAAGGAGATGGTCTGCTGCAAGATGCCTTCCCAGGCAGCAAAGCCTGAGGACAGAAGCACCCAGGAAATGCCACTGCCAGACTCCATCTTCCTGTGCAAAACTGCTGCTGTGCCTTGATGTGCTCCAGAGGAAGGAACAAAGAGCCTCCACAGGCTGCTCATGACTTGTGGAAAATGCACTCCACAATCAGTAAGATTGTAAAGTAGGTATGTTTATTCAGCGCTGGGTGGCACGGGGGTAGTCCCGCCAAAGTCGTGCGCACCTGATGCGGCAACTTGCCATGGTTATATGCAGTAAAGGGTTACATATGCATGAAGTTTCACAATATGCTTATACATATTCATAACCTGTCCCCGCTTCGTATTAAAATTAGTTCCAAGGAATCATTTCCATAAAGTTCTCCCATCTGCGCTTGCACAGTGTATCCTGGTGGTGGTTGTCGGGGGTCGTGGGGTGAAGATTGATGACTCTTCCTCGTCACCGCTAGTTGACCTCTTGTCTTTGCACAGACTCGGTTGCTCCTTGGCTCTTGTCCATCCGCAGGACCAGTTTCTACCAGTTTCTTAAGACAGGCTCACACTCTTATTAGGAGACGAACCTTGGTAAGGGGCCCAAGGCTTCTTGCTTTAGTTAATTTGCACAATGCGCCATAGTTAGCAAAGACACTAAGTAGCATCCTAGTTTAATGCTGTCAGCACTCTATCTCTACTTGATAAGATTCTCCTAACTCCCTCTCTCACTCATGCTCAGCACCAGGCACAGAGCAAAGATCAACCCCAAACTAGAAGGCAAAGGTGGCCTGCAATGGCCGGCAGCACACGGTGAACACATCCCTTGCACTGGGGGTCTGCAAGCAGTGCAAGCAGAGGGGAGAGGAGCGTGGAGAGCTGCTGCAGCCCCTGTGCTGCCCACTGGGGCTCAGAGGCAAGCTGAGACTCACGGGTGCCAGCAGGGCTTGTGCCCCAGCACAGGAGCTGCGTGCAGGACAGTGTCCAGGGGCTGCAAGGGGCCTGGCCCCTGCTTGCAGCATCCCAGCCCTCCTCCAGCAGCAGGGAGGAACACAGGGCAGCCCCTGGCCTCATTGCCCCTCATTCCTGGCCTACTCCTGGAGCACCAAGGAGAGGTGATCCAGGAGTGGCTGGAGAAGGGCAGGAGCCCTCCAGGGCTGGGGATAGAGTCTGGGGGGCGTTGCCCCTCAGGCACAGCTGAATTCCCTGTGTCCCCAACAGGAACCAGGGGCGGATGCTCTCCCCATTGAAGGAGGCTGATGGGAAAGTGAAGATCTCGACCGCTTTGTCAGCGTTGATAAAAGACACCTGCTGCTGGGTACAGTCCAGACAGACCCAGATCCTCGTGGGGACAGGGGACAGGGACAAGGGGGTGGGAGGAGATGTGAGAGACATGATCTGCCCCTCATTGAACTGCACAGCCCAGATCCCTTCTTCTGGGCTTACGTTGAGCAAACCCTTCCTCTTCACTGATGCCCTGGCCACCCCCAGTCCGACCCACCACAAATCGTTTTCCAGCTCCCCCTCCAGCTCCACTTCCCAGCAATGCTTCCCTTCTTTGAACTCCTCACGGCCCAGCACGCAGCACTGACGGATAAATCTCTCTGGGCTGTTGGGCACCTGCTGCCATTCACTTTCCCATCTCACACTGCTCTTGTCCTGAGACAGGACGAGTTGGGGATGAGCCGTGTCTGGATCCAGGGTCATCTCCACTGCAGGGACAGAAGGAGCCAGGCCATCAGGGGCAGAGCTCAGCCCTGGGCAGGCTCGGGGCCAGGAGCTGCCCCACGGGGCAGGAGATGGGGCACCTCTTGGCTCCTGAACATGCCCCTGCAAGGCAGGAGAAGCACTGCAGAGGGCAACCGAGTGAACACCTACCTCTGTTTTGAGGCAGAATACACCTTCTCCATGCTGGAATGAGACGGGAGAGCTGGTCACAGCCCATGACTGGTGCCCAGTGGGTGTGGGCAGGGTGAGGGTCCAGCCCTGGGCTGCTCTGTCCCAGCTGCCCACCCTCCCCTGCACATCACCTTGGTGTTGCCCTGGGACCCAGGCTCAGGGACACTCACCCAGCTCTGCAGCCAGTTCCGCTGGGAAAGAAAGGGAAAAGCAGTGCATGAGGAGGAAGGACAGCTTCTCATCAAATGGCTGCTACAAAGCAAAGGACCTCAGTTCCTTCACATTAGGGTGGGAGACTCACCCAGTTTTGCATCTTTTTCCTCTGGGAAGGAAAAGCACAGGGAATCCATAATCAGAGGGAAAAATTCTCATCCCATGTCTAGACTCCAAATTCTTTGGGTTGGGGGATGGATACTCACTGATCTGTGCAGCTTGTTCCTCTATAAAATTAAAAGAAAGAGAAAGTAATTCATGTTCAGAGGGTGCAGTTTCTCATCCCATGGCTACTCCTCCGTGGAGACACCAAATTCCTTCTCTTTTGGGAAGGAGACTTACCCAGCTTTGTAGCCTTTTTTACTAGAAAAGGAAAGAAAAAGCAATGCATGATCAGAGAGGACAGCTTATAACTCCATTGCTACTTCCAAAGCTAGACCCCAAGTTTCTTTGCCCTGGTGACAGGGCACAGACCACCTTGCTCCAAATTTGGGAAGGAACGGACTAACATGGAGCAAGACCCAGCTTTGAGCAAGGCTCATGCACATGGAGCAGTAAGAACAGACACTTGTGCAGCTCTCTGCACTGTGTCACCAAAACAAAGTGGAAGTGAAAGGGGATGGGTGGAGGACGTCCCTGTCCCAGAAGCATCAGTGCAGAGTGGGGCAGCCCCGCAGCTCGCTCCCCGTCCCCACCTTGATGCCCGTTCCTTTCAGCCATCCCGGCCGTGTCCCGTGCCCAGGGCAGCCCCAGCCCCAGCACTCCCCACTCCCCCGTCAGGCTCCAGCTGCTCCTCCAGCACTGGGGCCCAAGCAGGGGACACTCACCCAGCTCTGCAGCTTGCTCCACTAGAAAAAAGAAAAGGAAAGCAAGGCATGTTGAGAGGGGACAGCTCAACTGGACCCCAAACTGCTTTGGTTTTTATAGGGAGACTCACCCAGCTTTGCATCTTTTTCCTCTGCAAAACAAGAGTAAAAGCAACTCATGATGAAAAGAGAAAACTTCTCTCTTCACCTTTCTTCCTTAATATAGAGCCTTTTATTTTACTTTGTTTTATATTATTTTATTTTATTTTATTTTATTTTATTTTATTTTATTTTATTTTATTTTATTTTATTTTATTTTATTTCATTTCATTTCATTTCATTTCATTTCATTTCATTTCATTTCATTTCATTTCATTTATTTTCATTTATTTTCATTTATTTTCATTTATTTTCATTTATTTTAAATTTCAGAAGGGACACTCACCCAGCTCTGCAGCTTGTTTCTCTGGAAAAGTGAAAAAACAAGACATGTTGAGAGGGGACAGCTCAACTGGACCCCAAACTGCTTTGGTTTTTATAGGGAGACTCACCCAGCTTTGCATCTTTTTCCTCTGCAAAACAAGAGTAAAAGCAATACATGATGAAAAGAGAAAACATCTCTCTTCACCATTCTTCCTTAATACAGAGGCTTTTATTTTATTTTATTTTATTTTATTTTATTTTATTTTATTTTATTTTATTTTATTTTATTTATTTTAATTTATTTTAAATTTCGGGAGGGACACTCACCCAGCTCTGTAGCTTGTGCAGCTGCAAGAGAAAGAGAAAAGCAACGGATGATGAGAGGGGAGAGCAATTCATACCAGGGCTACTAACAAGGCTAAGCTCAAATTTCTTCAGGCTGAAGAAGACTCACCCAGCATTTCAGCTTTTTCCTCTCGAAAAGCAAAGCAAAAGCAATGCATGATGAGGGGAGAAAACCCATCTAATGGCTAGACCTGAATGCATTTCAATAAGAGATGGAGACTCACCAAGCTGTTCAGCTTGTTCCGATGGAAAAGGAAAGCAAGAGCAATGCATGATGAGAAGGGAGAGCTGCTCAGCCCATGGCTCCTCCCACGGGAAGACACCAAATCTTTGGTTATGTGAAGGGAGACTTACCCTGCTCTGCATCCTTTTTCACTGGAAAAGGAAGTAAAAGCAATGCGTGATCAGAGGTTACTGCTTCTCATCTCACGGTGGCTCCAATGGGAAGACACCAAAATCTATACAGTGTGCGATGGGCACAGACCACCTTGCTCCCAGACTGGGAGGGACCAGACCAACAGTCAGCCAGACCCGGCTCTGAGCAAAGCTTTTGCAGGTGAAAAGTAAGGACAGACACTTGTGCAGCTCTCTGCACAAGGTGAAGGGAATGGGGACGGGTGGAGGACGTCCCTGTCCCAGAAGCGTCAGTGCAGAGCAGGGTAGCCCCGCAGCTCACTCCCCGTCCCCACCTTGATCCCCGTTCCTTTCAGCCATCCCGGCCGTGTCCCGTGCCCAGGGCAGCCCCAGCCCCAGCACTCCCCACTCCCCCGTCAGGCTCCAGCTGCTCCTCCAGCACCCCCGAGCCACCAGCACACAAGCCCCCACAGCCCACCCAGCCCAGTCCCTCCCAAAGGGACACCACTTCCCCAGGGGCTGGGGGCAGGGACTGCAAGGACTGTAAGGACACCTCTTGGCTCTGTGCCACTGAAAAGCAAAGGCGGAGGAACAGGAGGTCAGCAGAGCAGCCTGGTTGCTCGGTGGGAACATCTGCAGGGGGTCTGGGCCTTCCCACCAGCCCCACGCTGCAGCCATGCTCCCTGGCCTCCCACCCAAGGCCCCTTGCCTTCTCCCCTGTCTTCGTTGCCCAAGGCAGAGGCCAAGAGGATCCTAAGGCCTTTGGGATCCCCAGGAGAACATTCCCTTCCTCCTCCTACGCACCTCCCTGGGCCAGGGCTCAGCCCCGCTCCAGACCCACGCGGGTCCCTGCAGAACACCTCCCTCTGCTCCATCCCTGCGCTGCCAGCTTACCTTTCTTTAGAAAGAGATAAACAGCGAGGCCAATGGACACAGCCAAAAGCACGAGGACTAGAGCCAGAGCCACCATCCAGGGCTGGGCATTGTGGAAGAAGGGAGCTGAGAAAAGGCACCAGGAAAAGGGCTGTGTTTCCATGCCCGTGGGTGGAAAAGTAAGACCCAGACTTCTCCCAGCACAGGACAAGTGCAGGGGCCAGGAACACCTCCCCCTGGCTGTGCTATTTGTACCTGCGATGTGCAGGGATGATTCTCGCTCCTGCTGGAGGCGGCTGCTCCTGACCACACAGGACAAGGGCCCCTCCACGCTCCCGGTCACGATGATGGTGCCTTCAATTTCAAAGAGCCCCTCCTGGTCCTGGGAATGTGTCTGGGAGACCGAGGGCAGATGCTGCCCGCGAGCATCCCTCCACAGCAGCTGCGGCAGCGGGTACCAGCCGGCCGATCGACACAGCACCCGGACGCCTCCGGCCTCGTAGCCCCCCAGGGAGAGGTGGGGGTCAGCGCCTGTGGCTGGGTTAAGAGGCTGTAGCTGAGGCTTGACTTGGGGAGGGATTCATTTCAAGGCAAAGACCCCATCTGCTCCCATGTCAGACACAGCCCAGCCCAGCCACAGCCACAGCAGCTCTGGGACTGGGCGCTTCATGCACCCACCCTCACCCCAAACCACCCCGGATGGTGCCGGATCCAGACAGCAGGGCTGCACAATGCCAGTGGCCCCAAATCACCCAGAAAACCCAGGTGCCGAGCTTCAGCACCTCCAGGCAGCATCTCTGCACCAGGCTGTGCTGGTTCAAGATGCCCCGAGACTTCCAGACAACATCTCTGGTCTCCCCCAGGACAAAAAGCAAGAGCAAGCAGAGGTCTAGGTGCTCAGAGGTCTCTTCCCTGCTTCAGATGTTGTCCCATGGCAGGCAGAGCTGAAGGAGCTGCTCAGCAGCCCATGCCAAGTGCCCTCCGAACATCATGGGGATGGAGTTCAAGGACACCACAAAAACTTATCTAAACCAACTGAACTGTCCAAAAAAACACCTGCAGCAGAATGGCTCCTTGCTGGACAAGCACTTGCTCACCGACAGAGGAGGAAAAGCCCCATCAGACATTGAAAGGCCTCATCAAAAGGCTGTGAGGATGGGACAGGGGCCTGGGTAGGGCACACAAACCCAGGGACACAAGGACCATCCCCTGAGAGCATCACCCCAGCCACTAACCTGATACCTCCAACTCCACAATAGCTTCGTGATAAGCGTTAACATCTTTCACAGTGCAGAAGTAGTGGCCATCATCCGAGGGTCTCACCCTGGTGATTCTCAAGTCCAGGCTTCCAGCAGAGAGACCATCTCTGGCCAACTCTGTCCTCCCAGCATATGCCCACATCTGCTCCCTGTACAGGTCCTCTCCATTGTGGTAGTGGTGCACTGTCTCAGAGATATCATCCCGGATCCACCTGATATCCAAGGTGCCAGCATCCTTGCGAGGGGACAAGTGGCAGGGCAGCACGACATTCTGCCCCACGGTGGCAGTGAGAGGCTGGCCTGGTCCCTCCACTCTGAGCTGGGCTGGGCAATGGAGAAGGGCACAGAGAGGAGGTGACATTTTGCCATCGCAAATTTATGGGCAGTGAGTGACAAAGGGTGAGCTGTGTGTGAGTTGGTGCATGCTGTATCCCCCGTGTCCCATGGGAAACCACCGGGGAAATGGGAGAAGGAGAGGGAGGACGTACAGGAGAAGGAGGTGTGCTGGGAGTGGGAGCCCTCTCTGCAGCATTCGGGCAGGTGAAGAAGAGCCAGAAAGGGCAGCAGAGGCAGCGCCCATATTGCATGAAAGAACCAAAGTGAAAGTGAAAGCAAGTCGGGGCTGATCTGTGGGCTGGGGTCCCCCTGCCCCACGTCTGCTCCCCTACCCTATGGCAGAAAGTCTGCATGCACAGGGGGGAGAGCCCCCAGCAGCCCCGCAGGATCCTACCTGAGCCCAGCCGGAGGAGGAGCAGAGTGACGAGGGAAGTCAGGAGGCCCCTGGCATGGCCGGTGAGGCTGGGGCGGCCGCAGCCCCAGGGGAGCCCCATCTGTGCTGCAGCGGGAGCAGGAGCTGGGGGCAGAAGCTGGGGCAGAAGAGAGAGGGGATCAAGGGGCTGCAGGCACTGCAGGCAGATGGTGAGTAAGTCCCCTTTGGCTCGGACACAAGGAGCCACAGCCAGCAGCGCCTTGGGCAGGGCACAGAGCCTGCGCTTATCATGGGGTGGGGGACACAGCAGGCAGCCCCCAGGGGTTCTTCTCCAGGGGAGCCCCACCGAGAGAGATGTCCCTCACCACACCCAGCCAGGCTACAGGAAGTAAAAAGCTACATGACAATTGCCCAACTCTTATGCAGTTCCGGACAACAAAAAATCTCTGGGAGGAGCTCGGACACTTGGGGGATGGGAGCAAGAGGCTCCAGAGCAGAGCGGGATCAGAGGCTGCAGGGAAAGTCGCTCCGCTGGGTGTTGAGACAGGGAACAAGGGAAAGCATGGCGATTTTGCAGGTTTTAGCTAACACAGGGACTTTCTTGTATATCAATCTCAAGGACAGGACTGAGGTAGGGAGGAGGACAGGGTGACTGTAAAAGACTGAGGCAGGGAACAAGGTAAAGGATGTTGAATCTGTACTTCTTAGCTAACACAATTGTGTGTTAACCACAAGGAGAGGGCAATCCCAACGATAAGGGAGTAAAAGACTGCATGCATAGATAACGGAACCAGCAAGAACTGGCTTGGATTGCTGAAGTCTGTAAATAAAAGGAAGGGTCAGAAGTTTAGCAGTGAGGAAGACTTCCGTCCTTCATCAAAAGACCACCAGAGTACGCTGGAGGACCACCCGAGGACTCTAGCGTGCATGCGAATAGGGGTGGGAACCTATGTTAATGATTCTCCAGAGACCCGATGAATATGTAAGAGACTTTCGGGAAATGAAATGAATATGCATATATGCCATCAATATAAACACCCTGGCAGTAACCATTGGTGTGCAAGCTAGGAGGAGCGATCCCCTTGCACCCAGCACTGCAATAAACATACCTGCTTTATAACTCTTCAGGAGTTGTGAAGTTTGTTTTCTGCACCTCAGTGCTGACCGTCGTGCTACCACCCTTTGCCCAGAGTGGTGAGGGCGAAGAACCAGCCCCACTCCCCAGCTCTGGCCATCCCAGAGGAGGAAGAAATGGGCAGACCATTCACCCTCTGGAAAGAGAAGCCCTGTTGCAGCAGGGTGGGGGCTTGGGCATGGAAATGGCTTCCAAAGACAGGAGGGACAGCTTCAGCATTCAGCCAAGATGATGACATGGATGACCTTCTGTTCTTTAAGGAACTAAGGCACACCTCTGGATATGCTGCCCTAATTCCTATGGGGAAAGATTCAAATGGCCAAAGCTCAATTTGAGTTGAAGCTTGACAGTAGTGTGGGGGACAATAAAAAGGATTTTTCAAAAATATCTAAACAGCAGAAGTAGGACCGGAGAAGCCAGTGGTCGGTCACTTGATAGGAAAAGGCATGGAGCTGCCACAGGGGAGGCTCAGGCTGGCTGTTCAGAAAATGTTCTTCCCTGAGAGGGTGGTTGGGCACTGGAACAGGCTCCCCAGGGACATGGCCATGGCCCTGAGCCTACCGCAGCTCAAGGAGCGTTTGGAGAAGGCTCTCAGGGAAAGGGTCTGATTTTTGGTAGGTACTTTGTGGAGCCAGAAAACGGAGTCGATAGTCCTGTTGGGTCCCTACCGATTTGGGCTATTCTGTGATTCATGGCTGAAGCCTGAGAGCACCTGCTCCCTCTGCCTGGAGGACTTCCAAGAGCCGGTGATGCCCCCCTGTGAGCACAGCCTCTGCAGAGCCTGCGTGATGGGAGGCTGGAAGCTCTTTGGGTGTCCCCAGGGTAGGGCAATGACGCAGCTGGGACAAGTGGGTCCCAGGCATCAGCTGGGGAACAGGGAGCAGCTGGAGCTTAGGTTCCTCCTGGCTCTGACTCCCAGGACCAACACCAAGGAGATGGTCTGCTGCAAGACGCCTTCCCAGGCAGCAAAGCCTGAGGACAGAAGCACCCAGGAAATGCCACTGCCAGACTCCATCTTCCTGTGCAAAACTTTATTTGCCACAGTCCTGCTGCTGCTGCGCCTTGGTGTGCTCCAGAGGAGGGAACAAAGAGCCCCCACAGGCTGCTCATGCTCAGCACCAGGCACAGAGCAAAGATCAACCCCAAACTAGGAGGCAAAGGTGGCCTGCAATGGCCGGCAGCACACGGTGACCACATCCCTTGCACTGGGGGTCTGCAAGCAGTGCAAGTAGAGGGGAGAGGAGCGTGGAGAGCTGCTGCAGCCCCTGTGCTGCCCGCTGGGGCTCAGAGGCAGGGTGAGACCCGCGGGTGCCAGCAGGGCTTGTGCCCCGGCACTGGAGCAGCGGGGAGGAACACGGGGCAGCCTCTGGCCCCACCGCCCATCATTCCTGTGCTGCTTCTGCAGGACCAAGGAGAGGTGATCCAGGAGTGGCTGGAGAAGGGCAGGAGCCCCCCAGGGCTGGGGACAGGGTCTGGGGGGTGCTGTCCCTCAGGCACAGCTGAATTCCTGGCTTTTCCAGCAAAAACCAGGGGCGGATGCTCTCCCCATTGAAGGAGGCTGCTGTGAATGTGAAGATCTCGACCCCATTGTCAGCGTTGATAAAAGACACCTGCTGCTGGGTACAGTCCAGACAGACCCAGATCCTCATGGGGACGGGGGACAGGGAGAAGTAGGTGCGAGGAGTTGTAAGAGACACGAGATCTCCTTCATTGTACTGAACAGCCCAGATCCCTTCTTTGGGGCATATGCTGATCCCTTTCTTCCTCTCCACAGATGCCCTGGCCACCCCAACAGCCCACCAAGAACATTTTCGGTGCTCCCCCTCGACCTCCACCACCCAGCAGTGCCTCCCCTCTCTGAACTCCTCACGGCCCAGCACGCAGCACCAACGGTCAAATCTCTCCTGGCTGTCAGGCACCTGCTGCCATTGACTTTCCCATCTCACACTGCTGAAGGCCTCTGAGAAGATGAGCCGTGGATGAGCCGTGTCTGGATCCAGGGTCACCTTCACTGCAGGGACAGAAGGAGCCAGGCCATCAGGGGCAGAGCTCAGCCCTGGGCAGGCTTTCCCCAGCTCGGGGCCAGGAGCTGCCCCACGGGGCAGGAGATGGGGCACCTCTTGGCTCCTGAACATGCCCCAGCAAGGGCAGGAGAAGCACTGCAGAGGGTAACTCAATGCACACCTACCTCTATTATGAGGCAGCAGAAACCTTCTCCATGCTGGAAGGAGAGGGGAGAGCTGGTCACAGCCCACGGCCGGTGCCCAGTGGGTGTGGGCAGGGTGAGGGTCCAGCCCTGGGCTGCTCTGTCCCAGCTGCCCACCCTCCCCTGCACATCACCATGGCATTGCCCTGGGGCCCCAGTGCGGGGACACTCACCCAGCTCTGCAGCTTGCTCCACTAGAAAAAAGAAAAAAAAAGCAAGGCATGATGAGAAGGGACAGCTCAACCGGACCCCAAACTGCTTTGGTTTTTATAGGGAGACTCACCCAGCTTTGCATCTTTTTCCTCTGCAAAAAAAGAGTAAAAGCAACTCATGATGAAAAGAGAAAACTTCTCTTTTCGCATTTCTTCCTTAATACAGACCCTTTTATTTTATTTTATTTTATTTTATTTTATTTTATTTTATTTTATTTTATTTTATTTTATTTTATTTTATTTTATTTTATTTTATTTTATTTTATTTTATTTTATTTTATTTATTTAATTTTATTTTTTATTTTATTCTAAATATCAGGAGGGACACTCACCCAGCTCTGCAGCTTGTTTCTCTGGAAAAGTGAAAAAACAAGGCATGGTGAGAGGGGACAGCTTCTGATCCCATGGCTGGACCTCCATTTTTTGTTTTCAGTTTGGGGAGGGATACTCACCCAGCTCTGCAGCTTGCTCCACTAGAAAAAAGAAAAGGAAAGCAAGGCATGTTGAGAGGGGACAGCTCAACCGGACCCCAAACTGCTTTGGTTTTTATAGGGAGACTCACCCAGCTTTGCATCTTTTTCCTCTGCAAAACAAGAGTAAAAGCAACTCACGATGAAAAGAGAAAACTTCTCTCTTCACCTTTCTTCCTTAATACAGAGCCTTTTATTTTGTTTTATTTTATTTTATTTTATTTTGTTTTATTTCATTTCATTTCATTTCATTTCATTTCATTTATTTTCATTTCATTTATTTTAAATTTCAGAAGGGACACTCACCAAGCTCTGCAGCTTGTTTCTCTGGAAAAGTGAAAAAACAAGGCATGTTGAGAGGGGACAGCTCAACCGGACCCCAAACTGCTTTGGTTTTTATAGGGAGACTCACCCAGCTTTGCATCTTTTTCCTCTGCAAAACAAGAGTAAAAGCAACTCATGATGAAAAGAGAAAACTTCTCTCTTCACCTTTCTTCCTTAATACAGAGCATTTTATTTATTTTATTTTATTTTATTTTATTTTATTTTATTTTATTTTATTTTATTTTATTTTATTTTATTTTATTTTATTTTATTTTATTTTATTTTATTTTATTTTAATTTAATTTAATTTAATTTAATTTAATGTATTTTAATTTATTTTAAATTTTGGGAGGGACACTCACCCAGCTCTGTAGCTTGTGCAGCTGCAAGAGAAAGAGAAAAGCAACGGATGATGAGAGGGGAGAGCAATTCATACCAGGGCTACTAACAAGGCTAAGCTCAAATTTCTTCAGGCTGAAGAAGACTCACCCAGCATTTCAGCTTTTTCCTCTCGAAAAGCAAAGCAAAAGCAATGCATGATGAGGGGAGAAAACCCATCTAATGGCTAGACCTGAATGCATTTCAATAAGAGATGGAGACTCACCAAGCTGTTCAGCTTGTTCCGATGGAAAAGGAAAGCAAGAGCAATGCATGATGAGAAGGGAGAGCTGCTCAGCCCATGGCTCCTCCCACGGGAAGACACCAAATCTTTGGTTATGTGAAGGGAGACTTACCCTGCTCTGCATCCTTTTTCACTGGAAAAGGAAGTAAAAGCAATGCGTGATCAGAGGTTACTGCTTCTCATCTCACGGTGGCTCCAATGGGAAGACACCAAAATCTATACATTGTGCGATGGGCACAGACCACCTTGCTCCCAGACTGGGAGGGACCAGACCAACAGTCAGCCAGACCCGGCTCTGAGCAAAGCTTTTGCAGGTGAAAAGTAAGGACAGACACTTGTGCAGCTCTCTGCACAAGGTGAAGGGAATGGGGACGGGTGGAGGACGTCCCTGTCCCAGAAGCGTCAGTGCAGAGCGGGACAGCCCCGCAGCTCGCTCCCCGTCCCCACCTTGATCCCCGTTCCTTTCAGCCATCCCGGCCGTGTCCCGTGCCCAGGGCAGCCCCAGCCCCAGCACTCCCCACTCCCCCATCAGGCTCCAGCTGCTCCTCCAGCACCCCCGAGCAACCAGCACACAAGCCCCCACAGCCCACCCAGCCCAGTCCCTCCCGCAGGGACACCTCTTCCCCAGGGGCTGGGGGCAGGGACTGCAAGGACTCACCCAGCTCTCGGCTCTGTGCCACTGAAAAGCAAAGGCGGAGGAACAGGAGGTCAGCAGAGCAGCTTGGTTGCTCGGTGGGAACATCTGCAGGGGGTCTGGGCCTTCCCACCAGCCCCACGCTGCAGCCATGCTCCCTGGCCTCCCACCCAAGGCCCCTTGCCTTCTCCCCTGCCTTCGTTGCCCAAGGCAGAGGCCCAAGAGGATCCCAAGGCCTTTGGGATCCCCAGGAGAACATTCCCTTCCTCCTCCTACGCACCTCCCTGGGCCAGGGCTCAGCCCCGCTCCAGACCCACGCGGGTCCCTGCAGAACACCTCCCTCTGCTCCATCCCTGTGCTGCCAGCTTACCTTTCTTTAGAAAGAGATAAATATTGAGGCCAATGGACACAGCCAAAAGCACGAGGACCAGAGCCAGAGCCACCATCCAGGGCTGGGCGTTGTGGAAGAAGGGAGCTGAGAAAAGGCACCAGGAAAAGGGCTCTGTTTCCATGCCCCTGGGTGAAAAAGCAAGACCCAGACTTCTCCCGGTTCAGGACAAGTGCAGGGGCCAGGAACACCTCACACTGGCTGCGCTATTTGTACCTGCGATGTGCAGGGACGATTCCTGCTCCTGCTGGAGGCGGCTGCTCCTGACCACGCAGGACAAGGGCCCCTCCACGCTCCCGGTCACGATGACGGCGCCTTCGATTTCAAAGAGCCCCTCCTGGTCCTGGGAATGTGTCTGGGAGACCGAGGGCAGATGCTGCCCGCGAGCATCCCTCCACAGCAGGTGCGGCAGCGGGTACCAGCCGGCCGATCGACACAGCACCCGGACACCTCCGGCCTTGTAGCCCCCCAGGGAGAGGTGGGGGTCAGCGCCTGTGGCTGGGGGAAGAGCCCACGGCTGGGGATTGACTTGGGGAGGGATTCATTTCAAGGCAAAGACCCCATCTGCTCCCATGCCAGACACAGCCCAGACCAGCCACAGCCACAGCAGCTCTGGGACTGGGTGCTTCATGCACCCACCCTCACCCCAAACCACCCCGGATGGTGCCGGATTCAGAGAGCAGGGCTGCACAATGCCAGTGGCCCCAAATCACCCAGAAAACCCAGGTGCCGAGCTTCAGCACCTCCAGGCAGCATCTCTGCACCAGGCTGTGCTGGTTCAAGATGCCCCGAGACTTCCAGACAACATCTCTGGTCTCCCCCAGGACAAAAACAAAAGCAAGCAGAGGTCTAGGTGCTCAGAGGTCTCTTCCCTGCTTCAGATGTTGTCCCATGGCAGGCAGAGCTGAAGGAGCTGCTCAGCAGCCCATGCCAAGTGCCCTCCGAACATCATGGGGATGGAGTTCAAGGACACCACAAAAACTTATCTAAACCAACTGAACTGTCCAAAAAAACACCTGCAGCAGAATGGCTCCTTGCTGGACAAGCACTTGCTCACCGACAGAGGAGGAAAAGCCCCATCAGACATTGAAAGGCCTCATCAAAAGGCTGTGAGGATGGGACAGGGGCCTGGGTAGGGCACACAAACCCAGGGACACAAGGACCATCCCCTGAGAGCATCACCCCAGCCACTAACCTGATACCTCCAACTCCACAATAGCTTCGTGATAAGCGTTAACATCTTTCACAGTGCAGAAGTAGTGGCCATCATCCGAGGGTCTCACCCTGGTGATTCTCAAGTCCAGGCTTCCAGCAGAGAGACCATCTCTGGCCAACTCTGTCCTCCCAGCATATGCCCACATCTGCTCCCTGTACAGGTCCTCTCCATTGTGGTAGTGGTGCACTGTCTCAGAGATATCATCCCGGATCCACCTGATATCCAAGGTGCCAGCATCCTTGCGAGGGGACAAGTGGCAGGGCAGCACGACATTCTGCCCCACGGTGGCAGTGAGAGGCTGGCCTGGTCCCTCCACTCTGAGCTGGGCTGGGCAATGGAGAAGGGCACAGAGAGGAGGTGACATTTTGCCATCGCAAATTTATGGGCAGTGAGTGACAAAGGGTGAGCTGTGTGTGAGTTGGTGCATGCTGTATCCCCCGTGTCCCATGGGAAACCACCGGGGAAATGGGAGAAGGAGAGGGAGGACGTACAGGAGAAGGAGGTGTGCTGGGAGTGGGAGCCCTCTCTGCAGCATTCGGGCAGGTGAAGAAGAGCCAGAAAGGGCAGCAGAGGCAGCGCCCATATTGCATGAAAGAACCAAAGTGAAAGTGAAAGCAAGTCGGGGCTGATCTGTGGGCTGGGGTCCCCCTGCCCCACGTCTGCTCCCCTACCCTATGGCAGAAAGTCTGCATGCACAGGGGGGAGAGCCCCCAGCAGCCCCGCAGGATCCTACCTGAGCCCAGCCGGAGGAGGAGCAGAGTGACGAGGGAAGTCAGGAGGCCCCTGGCATGGCCGGTGAGGCTGGGGCGGCCGCAGCCCCAGGGGAGCCCCATCTGTGCTGCAGCGGGAGCAGGAGCTGGGGGCAGAAGCTGGGGCAGAAGAGAGAGGGGATCAAGGGGCTGCAGGCACTGCAGGCAGATGGTGAGTAAGTCCCCTTTGGCTCGGACACAAGGAGCCACAGCCAGCAGCGCCTTGGGCAGGGCACAGAGCCTGCGCTTATCATGGGGTGGGGGACACAGCAGGCAGCCCCCAGGGGTTCTTCTCCAGGGGAGCCCCACCGAGAGAGATGTCCCTCACCACACCCAGCCAGGCTACAGGAAGTAAAAAGCTACATGACAATTGCCCAACTCTTATGCAGTTCCGGACAACAAAAAATCTCTGGGAGGAGCTCGGACACTTGGGGGATGGGAGCAAGAGGCTCCAGAGCAGAGCGGGATCAGAGGCTGCAGGGAAAGTCGCTCCGCTGGGTGTTGAGACAGGGAACAAGGGAAAGCATGGCGATTTTGCAGGTTTTAGCTAACACAGGGACTTTCTTGTATATCAATCTCAAGGACAGGACTGAGGTAGGGAGGAGGACAGGGTGACTGTAAAAGACTGAGGCAGGGAACAAGGTAAAGGATGTTGAATCTGTACTTCTTAGCTAACACAATTGTGTGTTAACCACAAGGAGAGGGCAATCCCAACGATAAGGGAGTAAAAGACTGCATGCATAGATAACGGAACCAGCAAGAACTGGCTTGGATTGCTGAAGTCTGTAAATAAAAGGAAGGGTCAGAAGTTTAGCAGCGAGGAAGACTTCCGTCCTTCATCAAAAGACCACCAGAGTACGCTGGAGGACCACCCGAGGACTCTAGCGTGCATGCGAATAGGGGTGGGAACCTATGTTAATGATTCTCCAGAGACCCGATGAATATGTAAGAGACTTTCGGGAAATGAAATGAATATGCATATATGCCATCAATATAAACACCCTGGCAGTAACCATTGGTGTGCAAGCTAGGAGGAGCGATCCCCTTGCACCCAGCACTGCAATAAACATACCTGCTTTATAACTCTTCAGGAGTTGTGAAGTTTGTTTTCTGCACCTCAGTGCTGACCGTTGTGCTGCCACCCTTTGCCCAGAGTGGTGAGGGCGAAGAACCAGCCCCACTCCCCAGCTCTGGCCATCCCAGAGGAGGAAGAAATGGGCAGACCATTCACCCTCTGGAAAGAGAAGCCCTGTTGCAGCAGGGTAGGGGCTTGGGCATGGAAATGGCTTCCAAAGACAGGAGGGACAGCTTCAGCATTCAGCCAAGATGATGACATGGATGACCTTCTGTTCTTTAAGGAACTAAGGCACACCTCTGGATATGCTGCCCTAATTCCTATGGGGAAAGATTCAAATGGCCAAAGCTCAATTTGAGTTGAAGCTTGACAGTAGTGTGGGGGACAATAAAAAGGATTTTTCAAAAATATCTAAACAGCAAAAGTGGGACCAGAGAAGCCATTGGTCTGTCACTTGATAGGGAACGGCATGGAGCTGCCACAGGGGAGGCTCAGACGGGCTGTTCAGAAAATGTTCTTCCCTGAGAGGGTGGTTGGGCACTGGAACAGGCTCCCCAGGGACATGGCCATGGCCCTGAGCCTACCGCAGCTCAAGGAGCGTTTGGAGAAGGCTCTCAGGGAAAGGGTCTGATTTTTGGTAGGTACTTTGTGGAGCCAGAAAACGGAGTCGATAGTCCTGTTGGGTCCCTACCGATTTGGGCTATTCTGTGATTCATGGCTGAAGCCTGAGAGCACCTGCTCCCTCTGCCTGGAGGACTTCCAAGAGCCGGTGATGCCCCCCTGTGAGCACAGCCTCTGCAGAGCCTGCGTGATGGGAGGCTGGAAGCTCTTTGGGTGTCCCCAGGGTAGGGCAATGACGCAGCTGGGACAAGTGGGTCCCAGGCATCAGCTGGGGAACAGGGAGCAGCTGGAGCTTAGGTTCCTCCTGGCTCTGACTCCCAGGACCAACACCAAGGAGATGGTCTGCTGCAAGACGCCTTCCCAGGCAGCAAAGCCTGAGGACAGAAGCACCCAGGAAATGCCACTGCCAGACTCCATCTTCCTGTGCAAAACTTTATTTGCCACAGTCCTGCTGCTGCTGCGCCTTGGTGTGCTCCAGAGGAGGGAACAAAGAGCCCCCACAGGCTGCTCATGCTCAGCACCAGGCACAGAGCAAAGATCTGCCCCAAACTAGGAGGCAAAGGTGGCCTGCAATGGCCGGCAGTACACGGTGACCACATCCCTTGCACTGGGGGTCTGCAAGCAGTGCAAGTAGAGGGGAGAGGAGCGTGGAGAGCTGCTGCAGCCCCTGTGCTGCCCGCTGGGGCTCAGAGGCAGGGTGAGACCCGCGGGTGCCAGCAGGGCTTGTGCCCCGGCACTGGAGCAGCGGGGAGGAACACGGGGCAGCCTCTGGCCCCACCGCCCATCATTCCTGTGCTGCTTCTGCAGGACCAAGGAGAGGTGATCCAGGAGTGGCTGGAGAAGGGCAGGAGCCCCCCAGGGCTGGGGACAGGGTCTGGGGGGTGCTGTCCCTCAGGCACAGCTGAATTCCTGGCTTTTCCAGCAAAAACCAGGGGCGGATGCTCTCCCCATTGAAGGAGGCTGCTGTGAATGTGAAGATCTCCACCCCATTGTCAGCGTTGATAAAAGACACCTGCTGCTGGGTACAGTCCAGACAGACCCAGATCCTCATGGGGACGGGGGACAGGGAGAAGTAGGTGCGAGGAGTTGTAAGAGACACGAGATCTCCTTCATTGTACTGAACAGCCCAGATCCCTTCTTTGGGGCATATGCTGATCCCTTTCTTCCTCTCCACAGATGCCCTGGCCACCCCAACAGCCCACCAAGAACATTTTCGGTGCTCCCCCTCGACCTCCACCACCCAGCAGTGCCTCCCCTCTCTGAACTCCTCACGGCCCAGCACGCAGCACCAACGGTCAAATCTCTCCTGGCTGTCAGGCACCTGCTGCCATTCACTTTCCCATCTCACACTGCTGAAGGCCTCTGAGAAGATGAGCCGTGGATGAGCCGTGTCTGGATCCAGGGTCACCTTCACTGCAGGGACAGAAGGAGCCAGGCCATCAGGGGCAGAGCTCAGCCCTGGGCAGGCTTTCCCCAGCTCGGGGCCAGGAGCTGCCCCACGGGGCAGGAGATGGGGCACCTCTTGGCTCCTGAACATGCCCCAGCAAGGGCAGGAGAAGCACTGCAGAGGGTAACTCAATGCACACCTACCTCTATTATGAGGCAGCAGAAACCTTCTCCATGCTGGAAGGAGAGGGGAGAGCTGGTCACAGCCCACGGCCGGTGCCCAGTGGGTGTGGGCAGGGTGAGGGGCCAGCCCTGGGCTGCTCTGTCCCAGCTGCCCACCCTCCCCTGCACATCACCATGGCATTGCCCTGGGGCCCCAGTGCGGGGACACTCACCCAGCTCTGCAGCTTGCTCCACTAGAAAAAAGAAAAAAAAAGCAAGGCATGATGAGAAGGGACAGCTCAACCGGACCCCAAACTGCTTTGGTTTTTATAGGGAGACTCACCCAGCTTTGCATCTTTTTCCTCTGCAAAAAAAGAGTAAAAGCAACTCATGATGAAAAGAGAAAACTTCTCTTTTCGCATTTCTTCCTTAATACAGACCCTTTTATTTTATTTTATTTTATTTTATTTTATTTTATTTTATTTTATTTTATTTTATTTTATTTTATTTTATTTTATTTTATTTTATTTATTTAATTTTATTTTTTATTTTATTCTAAATATCAGGAGGGACACTCACCCAGCTCTGCAGCTTGTTTCTCTGGAAAAGTGAAAAAACAAGGCATGGTGAGAGGGGACAGCTTCTGATCCCATGGCTGGACCTCCATTTTTTTTTTCAGTTTGGGGAGGGATACTCACCCAGCTCTGCAGCTTGCTCCACTAGAAAAAAGAAAAGGAAAGCAAGGCATGTTGAGAGGGGACAGCTCAACCGGACCCCAAACTGCTTTGGTTTTTATAGGGAGACTCACCCAGCTTTGCATCTTTTTCCTCTGCAAAACAAGAGTAAAAGCAACTCACGATGAAAAGAGAAAACTTCTCTCTTCACCTTTCTTCCTTAATACAGAGCCTTTTATTTTGTTTTATTTTATTTTATTTTATTTTGTTTTATTTCATTTCATTTCCTTTCCTTTCATTTCATTTCATTTATTTTCATTTATTTTCATTTCATTTATTTTAAATTTCAGAAGGGACACTCACCAAGCTCTGCAGCTTGTTTCTCTGGAAAAGTGAAAAAACAAGGCATGTTGAGAGGGGACAGCTCAACCGGACCCCAAACTGCTTTGGTTTTTATAGGGAGACTCACCCAGCTTTGCATCTTTTTCCTCTGCAAAACAAGAGTAAAAGCAACTCATGATGAAAAGAGAAAACTTCTCTCTTCACCTTTCTTCCTTAATATAGAGCCTTTTATTTTACTTTGTTTTATATTAGTTTATTTTATATTATATTATTTTATTTTATTTTATTTTATTTTATTTTATTTTATTTTATTTTATTTTATTTTAATTTATTTTATTTCATTTCATTTCATTTCATTTCATTTCATTTCATTTCATTTCATTTATTTTAAATTTCAGGAGGGACACTCACCAAGCTCTGCAGCTTGTTTCTCTGGAAAAGTGAAAAAACAAGGCATGATGAGAGGGGACAGCTCAACTGGACCCCAAACTGCTTTGGTTTTTATAGGGAGACTCACCCAGCTTTGCATCTTTTTCCTCTGCAAAACAAGAGTAAAAGCAACTCATGATGAAAAGAGAAAACTTCTCTTTTCACCTTTCTTCCTTAATACAGAGCATTTTATTTTATTATTTTATTTTATTTTATTTTATTTTATTTTATTTTATTTTATTTTATTTTATTTTATTTTATTTTATTTTAATATAATTTAATTTAATTTAATGTATTTTAATTTATTTTAAATTTTGGGAGGGACACTCACCCAGCTCTGTAGCTTGTGCAGCTGCAAGAGAAAGAGAAAAGCAACGGATGATGAGAGGGGAGAGCAATTCATACCAGGGCTACTAACAAGGCTAAGCTCAAATTTCTTCAGGCTGAAGAAGACTCACCCAGCATTTCAGCTTTTTCCTCTCGAAAAGCAAAGCAAAAGCAATGCATGATGAGGGGAGAAAACCCATCTAATGGCTAGACCTGAATGCATTTCAATAAGAGATGGAGACTCACCAAGCTGTTCAGCTTGTTCCGATGGAAAAGGAAAGCAAGAGCAATGCATGATGAGAAGGGAGAGCTGCTCAGCCCATGGCTCCTCCCACGGGAAGACACCAAATCTTTGGTTATGTGAAGGGAGACTTACCCTGCTCTGCATCCTTTTTCACTGGAAAAGGAAGTAAAAGCAATGCGTGATCAGAGGTTACTGCTTCTCATCTCACGGTGGCTCCAATGGGAAGACACCAAAATCTATACAGTGTGCGATGGGCACAGACCACCTTGCTCCCAGACTGGGAGGGACCAGACCAACAGTCAGCCAGACCCGGCTCTGAGCAAAGCTTTTGCAGGTGAAAAGTAAGGACAGACACTTGTGCAGCTCTCTGCACAAGGTGAAGGGAATGGGGACGGGTGGAGGACGTCCCTGTCCCAGAAGCGTCAGTGCAGAGCGGGACAGCCCCGCAGCTCGCTCCCCGTCCCCACCTTGATCCCCGTTCCTTTCAGCCATCCCGGCCGTGTCCCGTGCCCAGGGCAGCCCCAGCCCCAGCACTCCCCACTCCCCCGTCAGGCTCCAGCTGCTCCTCCAGCACCCCCGAGCCACCAGCACACAAGCCCCCACAGCCCACCCAGACCATTCCCTCCCAAAGGGACACCACTTCCCCAGGGGCTGGGGGCAGGGACTGCAAGGACTGTAAGGACAACTCTTGGCTCTGTGCCACTGAAAAGCAAAGGCGGAGGAACAGGAGGTCAGCAGAGCAGCTTGGTTGCTCGGTGGGAACATCTGCAGGGGGTCTGGGCCTTCCCACCAGCCCCACGCTGCACCCATGCTCCCTGGCCTCCCACCCAAGGCCCCTTGCCTTCTCCCCTGCCTTCGTTGCCCAAGGCAGAGGCCCAAGAGGATCCTAAGGCCTTTGGGATCCCCAGGAGAACATTCCCTTCCTCCTCCTACGCACCTCCCTGGGCCAGGGCTCAGCCCCGCTCCAGACCCACGCGGGTCCCTGCAGAACACCTCCCTCTGCTCCATCCCTGCGCTGCCAGCTTACCTTTCTTTAGAAAGAGATAAACAGCGAGGCCAATGGACACAGCCAAAAGCACGAGGACTAGAGCCAGAGCCACCATCCAGGGCTGGGCATTGTGGAAGAAGGGAGCTGAGAAAAGGCACCAGGAAAAGGGCTGTGTTTCCATGCCCGTGGGTGGAAAAGTAAGACCCAGACTTCTCCCAGCACAGGACAAGTGCAGGGGCCAGGAACACCTCCCCCTGGCTGTGCTATTTGTACCTGCGATGTGCAGGGATGATTCTCGCTCCTGCTGGAGGCGGCTGCTCCTGACCACACAGGACAAGGGCCCCTCCACGCTCCCGGTCACGATGATGGTGCCTTCAATTTCAAAGAGCCCCTCCTGGTCCTGGGAATGTGTCTGGGAGACCGAGGGCAGATGCTGCCCGCGAGCATCCCTCCACAGCAGCTGCGGCAGCGGGTACCAGCCGGCCGATCGACACAGCACCCGGACGCCTCCGGCCTCGTAGCCCCCCAGGGAGAGGTGGGGGTCAGCGCCTGTGGCTGGGTTAAGAGGCTGTAGCTGAGGCTTGACTTGGGGAGGGATTCATTTCAAGGCAAAGACCCCATCTGCTCCCATGTCAGACACAGCCCAGCCCAGCCACAGCCACAGCAGCTCTGGGACTGGGCGCTTCATGCACCCACCCTCACCCCAAACCACCCCGGATGGTGCCGGATCCAGACAGCAGGGCTGCACAATGCCAGTGGCCCCAAATCACCCAGAAAACCCAGGTGCCGAGCTTCAGCACCTCCAGGCAGCATCTCTGCACCAGGCTGTGCTGGTTCAAGATGCCCCGAGACTTCCAGACAACATCTCTGGTCTCCCCCAGGACAAAAAGCAAGAGCAAGCAGAGGTCTAGGTGCTCAGAGGTCTCTTCCCTGCTTCAGATGTTGTCCCATCGCAGGCACAGCTGAAGGAGCTGCTCAGCAGCCCATGCCAAGTGCCCTCCGAACATCATGGGGATGGAGTTCAAGACATCACAAGATGTCTTCGAGACACCGCAAAAACCTATCTAAACCAACAGATCTGTACAAAAAAAACACCTGCAGCAGAATGGCTCCTTGCTGGACAAGTGCTCGCTCACCGACAGAGGAGGAAAAGCCCCATCAGACATTGAAAGGCCTCATCAAAAGGCTGTGAGGATGGGACAGGGGCCTGGGTAGGGCACACAAACCCAGGGACACAAGGACCATCCCCTGAGAGCATCACCCCAGCCACTAACCTGATACCTCCAACTCCACAATAGCTTCGTGATAAGCGTTAACATCTTTCACAGTGCAGAAGTAGTGGCCATCATCCGAGGGTCTCACCCTGGTGATTCTCAAGTCCAGGCTTCCAGCAGAGAGACCATCTCTGGCCAACTCTGTCCTCCCAGCATATGCCTCCATCTGCTCCCTGTACAGGTCCTCTCCATTGCGATAGTAGTGCACTGTCTCAGAGATATCATCCCGGATCCACCTGATATCCAAGGTGCGAGCATCCCGTCGAGGGGACAAGTGGCAGGGCAGCACGACATCCTGCCCCACGGTGGCAGTGAGAGGATGGTCTGGTCCCTCCACTCTGAGCTGGGCTGGGCAATGGAGAAGGCACAGAGAGGAGGTGAGATTTTGCCGTCGTAAATTTATGGGCAGTGAGTGACAAAGGGCGAGCTGTGCGTGAGTTGGTGCGTGCTGCGTCCCCGGTGTCCCATGGGAAACCACCGGGGAAATGGGAGAAGGAGAGGGAGGATGTGCAGGAGAAGGAGGTATGCTGGGAGTGGGAGCCGTCTGCAGCATTCGGGCAGGTGAAGAAGAGCCAGAAAGGGCAGTCAAGGCAGCGCCCGTATTGCATGAAAGAACCAAAGGGAAAGTGAAAGCAAGTCGGGGCCGAGCTGTGGGCTCGGGTCCCCCCTGCCCCACGTCCGCTCCCCTACCCTATGGCAGAAAGTCTGCATGCACAGGGGGGAGAGCCCCCAGCAGCCCCACAGGATCCTACCTGAGCCCAGCCGGAGGAGGAGCAGAGTGACGAGGGAAGTCAGGAGGCCGCTGGCATGGCCGGTGAGGCTGGGGCAGCCGCAGCCCCAGGGGAGCCCCATCTGTGCTGCAGCGGGAGCAGGAGCTGGGGGCAGAAGCTGGGGCAGAAGAGTGAGGGGATCGAGGGGCTGCAGGCACTGCAGGCAGATGGTGAGTAAGTCCCCTTCGGCTCGGACACAAGGAGCCACAGCCAGCAGCGCCTTGGGCAGGGCACAGAGCCTGTGCTTATCATGGGGTGGGGGACACAGCAGGCAGCCCCCAGGGGTTCTTCTCCAGGGGAGCCCCACCGAGAGAGATGTCCCTCACCACACCCAGCCAGGCTACAGGAAGTAAAAAGCTACATGACAATTGCCCAACTCTTATGCAGTTCCGGACAACAATAAAACTCTGGGAGGAGCTCGGACACTTGCGGGATGGGAGCAAGAGGCTCCAGAGCAGAGCGGGATCAGAGGCTGCAGGGAAAGTCGCTCAGCTGGGTGCTGAGACAGGGAACAAGGGAAAGCATGGCGATTTTGCAGGTTTTAGCTAACACAGGGACTATGGTGTATATCAACCTCAAGGACAGGACTGAGGTAGGGAGTACGAGGACAGGGTGACTGTAAAAGACTGAGGCAGGGAACAAGGTAAAGGATGTTGAATCTGTGCTTCTTAGCTAACACAATTGTGTGTTAACCACAAGGAGAGGGCAATCCCAAAGACAAGGGAGTAAAAGACTGCATGCATAGATAATGGAACCAGCAAGAACTGGCTTGGATTGCTGAAGTCTGTAAATAAAAGGAAGGGTCAGAAGTTTAGCAGCGAGGAAGACTTCCGTTCTTCATCAAAAGACCACCAGAGTACGCTGGAGGACCACCCGAGGACTCTAGCGTGCATGCGAATAGGGGTGGGAACCTATGTTAATGATTCTCCAGAGACCTGATGAATATGTAAGAGACTTTCGGGAAATGAAATGAATATGCATATATGCCATCAATATAAACACCCTGGCAGTAACCATTGGTGTGCAAGCTAGGAGGAGCGATCCCCTTGCACCCAGCACTGCAATAAACATACCTGCTTTATAACTCTTCAGGAGTTGTGAAGTTTGTTTCCTGCACCTCAGTGCTGACCGTCGTGCTACCACCCTTTGCCCAGAGTGGTGAGGGCGAAGAACCAGCCCCACTCCCCAGCTCTGGCCATCCCAGAGGAGGAAGAAATGGGCAGACCATTCACCCTCTGGAAAGAGAAGCCCTGTTGCAGCAGGGTGGGGGCTTGGGCATGGAAATGGCTTCCAAAGACAGGAGGGACAGCTTCAGCATTCAGCCAAGATGATGACATGGATGACCTTCTGTTCTTTAAGGAACTAAGGCACACCTCTGGATATGCTGCCCTAATTCCTATGGGGAAAGATTCAAATGGCCAAAGCTCAATTTGAGTTGAAGCTTGACAGTAGTGTGGGGGACAATAAAAAGGATTTTTCAAAAATATCTATACAGCAAAAGTGGGACCAGAGAAGCCATTGGTCCGTCACTTGATAGGGAACGGCATGGAGCTGCCACAGGGGAGGCTCAGGCGGGCTGTTCAGAAAATGTTCTTCCCTGAGAGGGTGGTTGGGCACTGGAAAAGGCTCCCCAGGGACATGGCCATGGCCCTGAGCCTACCACAGCTCAAGGAGCATTTGGAGAAGGCTCTCAGGGAAAGGGTCTGATTTTTGGTAGGTACTTTGTGGAGCCAGAAAACGGAGTCGATAGTCCTGTTGGGTCCCTACCGATTAGGGCTATTCTGTGATTCATGGCTGAAGCCTGAGAGCACCTGCTCCCTCTGCCTGGAGGACTTCCAAGAGCCGGTGATGCCCCCCTGTGAGCACAGCCTCTGCAGAGCCTGTGTAATGGGAGGCTGGAAGCTCTTTGGGTGGCCTCAAGGTAGGGCAATGACGCAGCTGGGACAAGTGGGTCCCAGGCATCAGCTGGGGAACAGGGAGCAGCTGGAGCTTAGGTTCCTCCTGGCTCTGACTCCCAGGACCAACACCAAGGAGATGGTCTGCTGCAAGACGCCTTCCCAGGCAGCAAAGCCTGAGGACAGAAAGCACCCAGGAAATGCCACTGCCAGACTCCATATTCCTGTGCAAAACTTTATTTGCCACAGTGCTGCTGCTGCTGTGCCTTGGTGTGCTCCAGAGGAGGGAACAAAGAGCCCCCACAGGCTGCTCATGCTCAGCAGCAGGCACAGAGCACAGATCAACCCCAAACTAGGAGGCAAAGGTGGCCTGCAATGGCCGGCAGCACACGGTGACCACATCCCTTGCACTGGGGTCTGCTAGCAGTGCAAGGAGAGGGGAGAGGAGTGTCGCGAGCTGCTGCAGCCCCTGTGCTACCTGCTGGGGCTCAGAGGCAGGGTGAGACCCATGGTTGCCAGCAGGGCTTGTGCCCCAGCACAGGAACCCTGTGCAGGGCAGAGCCCGGGGGCTGCAAGGGGCCTGGCCCCTGCTTGCAGCATCCCAGCCCTCCTCCAGCAGCAGGGAGGAGCACGGGGCAGCCCCTGGCCTCATTGCCCCTCATTTCTGGCCTACTCCTGGAGCACCAAGGAGAGGTGATCCAGGAGTGGCTGGAGAAGGGCAGGAGCCCTCCAGGGCTGGGGATAGAGTCTGGGGGGCGTTGCCCCTCAGGCACAGCTGAATTCCCTGTGTCCCCAACAGGAACCAGGGGCGGATGCTCTCCCCATTGAAGGAGGCTGCTGTGAAAGTGAAGATCTTGACCCCATTGTCAGCATTGATAAAAGACACCTGCTGCTGGGTACAGTCCAGACAGACCCAGATCCTCGTGGGGACAGGGGACAGGGACAAGGGGGTGGGAGGAGATGTGAGAGACATGAGCTGCCCCTCATTGTACTGCACAGCCCAGATTCCTTCTTCAGGGCTCATGTTGATCTCCCCCTTCCTCTTCACAGATGCCCTGGCCACCCCCACAGCCCAACAAGAATACATTTGAAGCTCCCCCTCCACCTCCACCTCCCACCAGTGCCTCCCCTCTTTAAACTTCTCATGGCCCAGCACACAGCACTGAATATCAAATCTGTCGGGTATGCTGGGCACCTTCTGCCATGTACTTTCCCATCTCACACTCATGTGGTCCTCTGACAGGACAAGCATGGGATGAGCCGTGTCTGCATCCAGGGTCACCTTCACTGCAGGGACAGAAGGAGCCAGGCCATCAGGGGCAGAGCTCAGCCCTGGGCAGGCTTTCCCCAGCTCGGGGCCAGGAGCTGCCCCACGGGGCAGGAGATGGGGCACCTCTTGGCTCCTGAACATGCCCCAGCAAGGGCAGGAGAAGCACTGCAGAGGGCAACCCAACGCACACCTACCTGTATCATGAGACATCAGAAACCTTCTCCATGCTGGAATGAGAGGGGAGAGCTGGTCACAGCCCACGGCTGGTGCCCAGTGGGTGTGGGCAGGGTGAGGGTCCAGCCCTGGGCTGCTCTGTCCCAGCTGCCCACCTCCCCTGCATGTTGCGTTTTTGTGGCCTTGGGGCCCAAGCACAGGGACACTCACCCAGCTCCGTAGCTTGTTGTGCTGGAAGAGAAAGAGAAAAGCAATGCATGATGAGAGGGAACAGCTTCTCATTCCAGAGCTGCTAAGAAGTGGAAAACCAAGTTCCTTCAGTTTGGGGAGGGAGACTTACCCAGCCTTTCAGATTTTTCCTGAAAGAAAAAGGGGGGTGGAGGGACGCATGGTGCTGCCTAACAGTCAGCAAGCACCAGGTTTGAGCAAGACATCTACACGTGGAACACTAAGGACAGACACTTGTGCAGCTCTGTGCACCATGCCACCAAAACACAAGTGGAAGTGAATGGGGATGGGAGGAGGACGTCCCTGTCCCAGAAGCATCAGTGCAGAGCGGGGCAGCCCCGCAGCTTGCTTCCCGTCCCCACCTTGATCCCCGTTCTTTCTTCGAAAGAGATAAACACCGAGGCCAAAGGAAACAGCCAAAAGCACGAGGACCAGAGCCAGAGCCACCATCCAGGGCTGGGCGTTGTGGAAGAAGGGAGCTGAGAAAAGGCACCAGGAAAAGGGCTGCGTTTCCATGCCCGCGGGTGGAAAAGCAAGACCCAGACTTCTCCCAGCTCAGGACAAGTGCAGGGGCCAGGAACACCTCCCCCTGGCTGTGCTATTTGTACCTGCGATGTGCAGGGACGATTCCCGCTCCTGCTGGAGGCGGCTGCTCCTGACCACACAGGACAAGGGCCCCTCCACGCTCCCGGTCACGATGATGGTGCCTTCAATTTCAAAGAGCCCCTCCTGGTCCTGGGAATGTGTCTGGGAGACCGAGGGGAGGTGCTGCCCGCGAGCATCCCTCCACAGTAGCTGCGGCAGCGGGTACCAGCCGGCCGATCGACACAGCACGCGGACGCCTTCAGCCTCTTAGCCCCCCAGGGAGAGGTGGGGGTCAGCGCCTGTGGCTGGGGGAAGAGCCTGCAGCTGGGGCTTGAACTGGGGAGGGATTCAGTTCCAAGGCAAAGACCCCATCTTCTCCCATTCCAAACGAAGCCCAGACCAGCCACAGCCACAGCAGCTCTGGGACTGTACGCTCAACGCACCCACTCTCACCCCTAAACAACTGCGGCTGGTGCCAGAACCAGAGAGCAGGGCTGCACAATGCCAGTGGCCCCAAATCTCCCATAAAACTCAGGTACTGAGCTTCAGCACCTCCAGGCAGCGTCTCCACACCAAGCCGTGCTGTTTGAAGAAGACGCGAGACTTCCAGAAAATGTCTCAGATCTCCCCCAGGACAAAAACAAAAAGCAAGCAGAGGTTCAACTGCTCAGAGTTCTCTTTCCTGCTTCAGATATTGTCATTGGTCCCATGGCTGGCACAACTGAAGGAGCTGCTCAGCAGCAGCCTGTGCCCAGTGTCCTCAGAACATCATTGGACACAGTTCATGAGACCACAGAAAATGATCAAAAACAGCTCATCCTTGCAGCTCTGTCCCAAAAACCCACTTGCAGCAGAATGGGTGTACACCTTGCTGGACAAGTGCTCACATACTGAGGAGGTCAAGCCCCATCAGACTAAACTCTTCGACAGGTTTCATCGATTGCTATGAGGATGGGACAGAGGCCTGGGTAGGGCACACAGTCCCAGGGACACCTGGATGCATCAACTCAGCCACTAACCTGTCACGTCCAGATCCACTATAGCTTCTCCGTAATCATCAGCATCTTTCACAGTGCAGACGTACTGCCCATCATCCGAGGGTCTCAACCCGGAGATTCGCAAGTCCAAGCTTCCAGCAGAGAGACCATCTCTGGACAACTCTGTCCTCCCAGCATATGCCTCCATCTGCTCCCCGTACAGGTCCTCTCCATTGCGGTAGTGGTGCACTGCCTCAGGGATATCATCCCGGATCCACCTGACCTCCAAGCTGCGAGCATCCCGTCGAGGGGACAAGTGGCAGGGCAGCACAACATCCTGCCCCACGGCGGCAGTGAGAGGGTGGTCTGGTCCCTCCACTCTGAGCTGGGCTGGGCAATGGAGAAGGGCACAGAGCGGCGGTGAGATTTTGTCATTGTAAATTTATGGGCAATGAGTGACAAAGGGCGAGCTGTGCGTGAGTTGGTGCATGCTCTGTCCCCCAAGTCCCATGGGAAACCACTGGGGAAACTGGAGAGGGAGAGGGAGGACATGCAGGAAAAGGTGGTGTGCTGGGAGAGGTAGCCCTCTCTGCAGTATTTCAGCAGGTGAAGAAGAGCCAGAAAGGGCAGCCAAGGCAGTGCCCATATTGTGTGAAAGAACCAAAGGGAAAGCAAAACCTACCTGGGGCTGACCTGTGGGCTGGGGTTTCCCCTGCCCCACGTCCGCTCCCCTTCCCCACGGCAGCACGTCTGCCAGGCCCAGGGGGGAGAACACCCAGCAGCCCCACAGGGTCCTACCTGAGCCCAGCCGGAGGAGGAGCAGAGTGACGAGGGAAGTCAGGAGGCCCCTGGCATGGCCGGTGAGGCTGGAGCGGCCGCAGCCCCAGGGGAGCCCCATCTGTGCTGCAGCGGGAGCAGGAGCTGGGGGCAGAAGCTGGAGCAGAAGAGAGAGGGGACCAAGGGGCTGCAGGCACCACAGGTGGATGGGGAAGGAGTCCCCTTGGGCCAGCGCACAAGGAGCCACAGCCAGCAGCGCCTTGGGCAGGGCACAGAGCCTGTGCTTATCACGGGGTGGGGGACACAGCAGGCGGTCCCCAGGGGTTCTTCTGCAAGGGAGCCCCACCAAGATAGACGTCCCTCACAGCACCCAGCAGAGCTGCAGAACGTAGAATACTACACCCAGCTTCCCCAGCCTTTGCCCAGTTCCTTGCTGCAATAACCCTCTTGGAAGAGCTCTGCCCTGGGGTAGTAGGGGACAGGTGCCTGTTGAGCTCTGCAGGGCTGGCACCACCATCCTATTGCAGCTGGGTGCCCTGCCCAGGGCCTTCAGTGGGCACAAGGGGCTTGTCCCCATCAGGGGCCTCTCCAGACCTCCAGGGAAAGTCAGTGTCTGAGCTCGTTCATCTCCATCCATCCAAGACAGACTCAAACAGTGAGGACTTGCACAATGCAGAGGTGCATAATGTCACCTTGAGAACTCTCCAAATTCTATCCTAAGGGTCTTTGGTCTTGGAATTTAAGGTGTCGGACGTTGCCCCAGTTTCCAAGAAGGGCAGCAGAGAAGACCCTGGGAATTACAGGCCTCTCAGTCTCATGGCAGTGCCTGGTAAAGTTATGGAGATTTTTCTGGGAGTGAGTGAAAAACACCTGAGGGACAATGCGGTCACTGCTCACGGCAGACATGGGTTCGTGAGGAGAAAGTCCTGTTCAATGAACTTAATTACTTTTTATGACAAGATCAGCCTCCTAGTGGGACATGGAGAGCCAGCTGATGTGTTTGGTTTTTTTTTTGGATTTCAGTAAAGATTTCAACATGGGTTCTGACCATAACCATCTGGACCAAAAGTCCAGAACACATCCAGACAAATGCACGATATGATGGGTGAACAGTTGTCTGATGTGTCAGGATCCGAGGGTTCTTTTAAAAGGGGTGACATCAGGCTGGCGGCCAGTCACGAGTGGGGCTCTGCAGGGCTCCATTTTGGGGCCAGGTCTCTTCAGTGGTCCCATAAATGTCCTGGATGCAGGACTGGAAGGAAACCTGAGTGAGTTTGTGGCTGACTCTGAACTGGGAGGAGCTGCTGACTCTGTTGAGGCTGGAGAGGCCTTGCAGGGGGATCTGGCCAAAGGGGAGAGCTGGGCAGCCACCGCCTGTGGGAAGTTTAACAAGAGCAAGTGCCGGGCCCTGTCCCTGGGCAGGGGCAGCCCCGGCTGTACGTACAGCGTGGGGGGCGAGAGGCTGGAGAGCAGCCCCCAGAACGGGAACTGGGGGTTGTGGCCGACGGCAAGTTGGGTGTGAGCCAGCAGCGGGCCCTGGCAGCCCAAAGGGCCAAGCGTGCCCTGGGGTGCCTCAGGCACGGCACTGCTGGCCGGCCGAGGGAAGGGATCGTCCCGCTCTGCTTGGCCTGCTGCTGCCTCGCCTCGAGCACTGTGTGCAGCTGTGGGCACCACAGCAGACGAAGGGCGTGAAACTGTGCGAGAGCCTCCAAGGGAGGGCTACGAGGACAGCAAAGGCTCTGCAGGGCAAGGCGTGTGAGGAGCGGCTGAAGGCGCTTGGCTTGTTGAGCCCAGAGCAGAGGAGACACAGGGGAGGCCTCACGGTGGCCCACAGCTTCCTGATGAGGGGAGCGGAGGGGCAGGTGCCGGTCTCTGCTCTCTGGGGCCAGCGACAGGGCCCGAGGGAACGGCATGGAGCTGCCACAGGGGAGGCTCAGGCCGGCTGTTCAGAAAAGGTTCTTCCCTGAGAGGGTGGTCAGGCACAGGAAGAGGCTCCCCAGGGATGTGGGCCCAGCCCCAAGCCTGCTGCAGCTCAAGGAGCATTTGGAGAAAGATCTCAGGCACAGGGTCTGATTTTTGGGTGGTCTTTGTGGGGCGAGGAGATGGGCTCAATGGTCCTGTTGGGTCCCTTCCAAATGGGGCTATCCTGTGATTCTGTGATCTACGGCTGAAGGCTGAGACCACCTTGGAGGTCTTCCAGGAGGACTTCTAGGAGCTGGTGATGCCTCCTGTGTGCACAGCCTCTGCAGAGCCTGTGTGATGGGAGGCTGCAAGCTCTTTGGGTGGCCCCAGGGCAGGGCAATGACCCAGCTGGGACAAGTGGGTTCCAGGCATCAGCTGGGGAACCAGGGGCAGCTGGAGCTTAGGTTCCTCCTGGCTCTGACTCCCAGGACCAACACCAAGGAGATGCTCTGCTGCAAGACGCCTTCCCAGGCAGCAAAGCCTCAGGACAGAAAGCACCCAGGAAATGCCACTGCCAGACTCCATATTCCTGTGCAAAACTTTATTTGCCACAGCCTTGCTGCTGCTGTGCCTTGATGTGCTCCAGAGGAGGGAACAAAGAGCCCCCACAGGCTGCTCATGCTCAGCACCAGGCACAGAGCAAAGATCAACCCCAAACTAGGAGGCAAAGGTGGCCTGCAATGGCCGGCAGCACATGGTGACCACATCCCTTGCACTGGGGTCTGCAAGCAGTGCAAGCAGAGGGGAGAGGAGTGTGGAGAGCTGCTGCAGCCCTTGTGCTGCCTGCTGGGGCTCAGAGGCAGGGTGAGACCCACGGGTGCCAACAAGGCTTGTGCCCCAGCACAGGAGCCCTGTGCAGGGTAGAGCCCAGGGTCTGCAAGGGGCCTGGTCCCTGCTTGCAGCATCCCAGCCCTCCTCCAGCAGCAGGGAGGAGCATGGGGCAGCCCCTGGCCCCACTGCCCCTCATTCCTGTGCTGCTCCTGCAGGACCAAGGAGAGGTGATGCAGGAGTGGGTGGAGAAGGGCAGGAGCCCTCCAGGGCTGGGGACAGGGTCTGGGGGGTGCTGCCCCTCAGGCACAGCTGAATTCCCCATGTCTCAAGACAGAACCAGGCGTGGATGCTCTTGCCTTTGAAGGAGGCTGCTGTGAAAGTGAAGATCTCGACCCCATTGTCAGCGTTGATAAAAGACACCTGCTGCTGGGTACAGTCCAGACAGACCCAGATCCTTGTGGGGACAGGGGACAGGGACAAGGGGGTGGGAGGAGATGTGAGAGACATGAGCTGCCCCTCTTTGTACTGCACGGCCCAGATTCCTCCTTCAGGGCTCATGTTGAGCAAACCCTTCCTCTTCACAGATGCCCTGGCCACACCCACAGCCCAGCAAGAATACTCTAATCCCTTCCCCTCCCCCTCCACCAACCAGCAGCGCCTCCCCTTTCTGAACTCCTCACGGCCCAGCACGCAGCAACAAGTGTCAAATCTCTCCTGTGTGTCACGCACCCAATGCCCTTTCATTTCCCGTCTCACTCTCCTGTAGTCTTCTGATAGGACAAGCTTAGGATGAGCCGTGTCCGCATCCAGGGTCACCTTCACTGCAGGGACAGAAGGAGCCAGGCCATCAGGGGCAGAGCTCAGCCCTGGGCAGGCTTTCCCCAGCTCGGGACCAGGAGCTGCCCCACGGGGCAGGAGATGGGGCACCTCTTGGCTCCTGAACATGCCCCAGCAAGGGCAGGAGAAGCACTGCAGAGGGCAACCCAATGCACACCTACCTCTATTTTGAGGCAGCAGAAAATTTCTCCATGCTGGAATGAGAGGGGAGAGCTGGTCACAGCCCATGGCTGGTGCCCAGTGGGAGTGGGCAGGGTGAGGGGCCAGCCCTGGGCTGCTCTGTCCCAGCTGCCCACCCTCCCCTGCACATCACCTTGGTGTTGCCCTGGGACCCAGGCTCAGGGACACTCACCCAGCTCAGCAGCCAGTTCCACTGGAAAAGAAAAAGAAAAGCAATACATGAGGAGGAAGGACAGATTCTCATCAAATGGCTGCTACAAAGCAAAGGACCTCAATTCGTTCGCATTAGGGTGGGAGACTCACCCAATCTTGCATCTTTTTCCTCTGGGAAAGAAAAGCATAGGGAATCCATAATGAGAGGGGAAAAATTCTCATCCCATGTCTTGACCCCAAATTCTCTGGGTTTGGGGATGGATACTCACTGATCTCTGCAGCTTGTTCCTCTGTAAAAGAAAACGCAAGAGAAAAGCAATGCATGGTCAGAGGTGGCATCTCCTCATCCCATGGCTGCTCCTCTGGGAAGACACCAAATTCTTTCTCTTTTGGGAAGGAGACTTACCCAACTTTGCGTCTTTTTGTACTGGAAAAAGAAAGCAAAAAGGCAAAAACAATACATGATTAAAGGGGAAAAATCATCGCATGACTAGACCCCAAATGCATTTTGATAGGAGAGGAACACTCACAAAGCTTTTCAGTTTCTTGTGCTGGAAAAGGAAGAGAAGAACAAAGCGTGGTGAGAAGGAACAGCGTCTCAACCCTTTACTGCTATCATGGCAAGAAACAAAAACTTTGGTTTTTGGAAGTGAGACTTACCTAGCTTTGCGTCTGTATTCACTGGAAAAGGAAAACAAAGCAACGTGTGATCAGAGGTTATTGCTTTTCATCTCATAGCTGGTCTCATTAGAAGAACACAAAGGCTTTAAAGTGGGAAATGACCAACTTGCACCCAGACTGAGAAGGACCAGACTAACAGTCAGCAACAACAAGCTTTAAGCTAGGCTCAAAGAGAGAGGTCAAAGAAGGGAGACTTACCCAGCTTTGCATCCTTTTTTACTGGAAAAGGAAACAAAAAGCAATGCATGATCAGAGACGACAGCTTCTAACTCCATTGCTGCTTTCACGGCTACACCCCAAATTTCTTTGCTCTCGTGCATGGGCACAGACCACCTTGCTACCAGACTGGGAGGGACCAGACTAACAGGGAGCAAGACCCAGCTTTGAGCAAGGCTCGTTCATGTGGAACAGTAAGAACAGACACTTGTGCAGCTCTCTGCACCGTGCCACCAAAACACAAGTGGAAGGGAATGGGGACGGGTGGAGGACGTCCCTGTCTCAGAAGCGTCAGTGCAGAGCGGGGCAGCCCTGCAGCTCGCTCCCCGTCCCCACCTTGATCCCCGTTCCTTTCAGCCATCCCGGCCGTGTCCTGTGCCCAGGGCAGCCCCAGCCCCAGCACTCCCCACTCCCCCGTCAGGCTCCAGCTGCTCCTCCAGCACCCCCGAGCCACCAGCACACAAGCCCCCACAGCCCAGTCCCTCCCACAGGGACGCCACTTCCCCGGGGGCTGGGGACAGGGACTGCAAGGACTCTCACAGCTCTCGCATCTGCGCCGCTGAAAAGCAAAGGTGGAGGAACAGGAGGTCAGCAGAGCAGCTTGGTTGCTCGGTGGGAACATCTGCAGGGGGTCTGGGCCTTCCCACCAGCCCCACGCTGCACCCATGCTCCCTGGCCTCCCACCCAAGGCCCCTTGCCTTCTCCCCTGCCTTCGTTGCCCAAGGCAGAGGCCCAAGAGGATCCTTTGGGATCCCCAGGAGAACATTCCCTTCCTCCTCCTACGCACCTCCCTGGGCCAGGGCTCAGCCCCGCTCCAGACCCACGCGGGTCCCTGCAGAACACCTCCCTCTGCTCCATCCCTGCCCTGCCAGCTTACCTTTCTTCAGAAAGAGATAAACACCGAAGCCAATGGACACAGCCAAAAGCACGAGGACCAGAGCCAGAGCCACCTTCCAGGGCTGGGCATTGTGGAAGAAGGGAGCTGAGAAAAGGCACCAGGAAAAGGGCTGCATTTCCCCGCCCAATGTGGAAAACCAAGACCCAGACTTCTCCCAGCCCAGGACAAGTGCAGGGGCCAGGAACACCTCACCCTGGCTGTGCTATTTGTACCTGCGATGTGCAGGGACGATTCCCACTCCTGCTGGAGGCGGCTGCTCCTGACCACACAGGACAAGGGCCCCTCCACGCTCCCGGTCACGATGACGGCGCCTTCAATTTCAAAGAGCCCCTCCTGGTCCTGGGAATGTGTCTGGGAGACCGAGGGCAGATGCTGCCCGCGAGCATCCCTCCACAGCATCTGTGGCAGTGGGTACCAGCCGGCCGATCGACACAGCACCCGGATGCCTCCGGCCTCGTAGCCCCCCAGGGAGAGGTGGGGGTCAGCGCCTGTGGCTGGGGGAAGAGGCTGCAGCTGGGGCTTGACTTGGGGAGGGATTCATTTCAAGGCAAAGACCCCATCTGCTCCCATGTCTGACAGAGCCGAGCCCAGCCACAGGCCCAGGAGCCCTGGGACCGGGTGCTCCATGCACCCCTCTCACCCCTAAACCAACCAGCTGTTGGTGGAACTAGAGAGCAGGGCTGCACAATGCCAGTGGCCCCAAGTCTCCCAGAAAACCCAGGTTCCAAGCTCCAGCGCCTCCAGGCAGCATCTCGGCACCAAGCCGTGCTTGTTGAAGAAGCCCTGAGACCTCCAGACAATTTCTCAGGTCTCCCCCAGCACATAATTTAAAAGCAAGCAGAGGTCCAGGTGCTCAAAGAACTCATCCCTGCTCCAGGCTTTTCATTTGGTCCCATGGTAGGCACAGCTGAAGGAGCTGCTCAGCAGCCTGTGCACAGTGCTCTCAGAACATCATGGGGATGGAGTTCAAAGAGACCACTGGGACTGAATAAAAACATCGCATCCATGCAGCTCTCTCTCAATACAAAGCCTGCAAGGGCAGAGATGTGCTCCTTGCTGGATAAATGCTCACAGACAGAGGAGGAGAAGCCCCATCAGACTCAAGTCCTTGAAAGGCATCATCGATGGCCATGAGGATGGGACCGAGGCCTGGGTGGGACACACAAACCCAGGGACACCAGGACCATCCCCTGAGAGCATCACCCCAGCCACTAACCTGATACCTCCAACTCCACAATGGCTTCATCATAACCATCAGCATCTTCCACAGTGCAGCTGTACTGGCCATCATCAGAGGGTCTCAGCCCCGTGATTCGCAAGTCCAGGCTTCCAGCAGAGAGACCATCTCTGGCCAACTTTGTCCTCCCAGCATATGCCCCCATCTGCTTCCCGTACACATCCTCTCCATTGCGGTAGTGGTGCACTGTCTCAGACAAATCATCCCGCATCCACCTGACCTCCAACTTGCGAGCATCCCGTTGAGGGGACAAGTGGCAGGGCAGCACGACATCCTGCCCCACGGTGGCAGTGACAGCGTGGCCTGGTCCCTCCACTCTGAGCTGGGCTGGGCAATGGAGAAGGGCACAGAGAGGCAGTGAGATTTTGCCATCGTAAATTTAGGGGCAGTGAGTGACAAAGGGCAAGCTGTGCATGAGTTGGTGCGTGCTGCCTTCCCGTGTCCCATTGAAAACCACTGAGGAAACAGGAGAGGGAGAGGGAGGACGTGCAGGAGAAGGAGGTTTGCTGGGAGTGGGAGCCTTCTCTGCAGCATTCGGGCAGGTGAAGAAGAGCCAGAAAGAGCAGCCAAGGCAGTGCCCGTATTGCACGAAAGAACCAAAGGGAAAGCAAAACCCAGCGGGGGCCGAGCTGTGGTCTCAGGTCCCCCCTGTCCCATGGCTGCTCCCCTGCCCTATGGCAGCATGTCTGCCAGGCCCAGGTGGAGAGCCCCCAGCAGCCCCGCAGGATCCTACCTGAGCCCATCTGGAGGAGGAGCAGAGTGACGAGGGAAGTCAGGAGGCCCCTGGCATGGCTGGTGAGGCTGGGGCGGCCGCAGCCCCAGGGGAGCCCCATCTGTGCTGCAGCGGGAGCAGGAGCTGGGGGCAGAAACTGGAGCAGAAGAGAGAGGGGACCGAGGGGCTGCAGGCACCACAGGCGGATGGGGAAGGAGTCCCCTTGGGCCCGGGCACAAGGAGCCACAGCCAGCAGCGCCTTGGGCAGGGCGCAGAGCCTGCGCTTATCACGGGGTGGTGGACACAGCAGGCGGTCCCCAGGGGTTCTTCTCCAAGGGAGCCCCACCGAGAGAGAGGTCCCTTACAGCACCCAGCAGAGCTGCAGAAAGCACAAGGCTACGCCCAACTTCCCCAACCTTTGCCCAGTTCCTGCCTGCAATAACCCTCTGGGAGCAGCTCTGACCCTGGGGCAATGGAGACAAGTGTCTGGGGAGCTCTGCAGGGCTGGCACCACCATCCCATAGCAGCTGGGTGCCCAGCCCAGAGCCTTCAGCAAGCACAAGGGGCTTGTCCGCAAAATGGTCTCCAGACCACCATGGAAGCCAGTGTCTGAGCTCGTTCATCTCCACCCATCTGAAGAGGAATCAAACAGTGAGCAATGGGACAATGTGGAGAGATGGCAGAGCAGAGCTGAGTGCTGAGGCTGCAGGGAGTGGAGCGCAGCTGGGTGCCGAGCCTGGAGGTGCCGCCCTTTTCCCAGGGTGCTGAAGGCAAGGAGTCAGCCCCGCTCTGGGCTTAAGTCAAGCAGGTGCAGGAGAGGGTTGGCCCAGAGGGGCAGGATCTTCTTCTCGAGCTTAGGTGGATAAGGAAAGTTTATGTGTGCTGGAAGAGAGGTCAGGCAACATGGGAGGACTACAGAGATGCTGTTTGCCTTTGGAGACATAAAATTCAAAGCTCAAATTGCGTTGAACAAGGACAGTACTGTGAGGGGCATTAAAAAGGACTTTTAAAAATATGTTAGGAGCAAAAGGAGGATCAGAGAAAGTATTGGTCTTGATTAGGATGGTCACTTCACAAATAGGGACACAGACAAAGGTGAGATTTTCAATGCCTTCTTCGCCTCTTCGCCTCTTTCATCAACACCTATGGTGGGCTCTGAGAATGTGTGAAGAACACCTGAGAGAAAATATGGTCACAGCATACATAGATTTGTGAGGGGAAAGTCCTGTTCAATGAAATTCATTTCATTTTAGGACAAGGTCATCCTCTTAGTTCACCAAGGGGAGCCAGCTGAGGTGATCTTTTTGGATTTCAGTAAAGATTTCAACACAGTTTCTGACTCTATCCATCTGGACCAAATGTCCAGCATAGACCCAGATAAGTGCACGATACGATGGGTGAACAATTGGCTGACAGGTCAGGCTCCGAGGGTTCTGCTAAACGGAGAGACATCAGGATGGTGGCTAGTCATGAGTGGGGCTCGCTTGTTGAGCCCAGAGCAGAGGAGATGCAGGGGAGGCCTTGCAGCGGCCCACAGCTTCCTGATGAGGGGAGTAGAGTGGCAGGCACTGGTCTCTGCTCTCTGGGGCCAGCGACAGGGCCCAACAGAACAGCATGGAGCTGCTACTGGGGTGGCTCAGGCCTGCTGTTTGGAAAATGTTCTTCCCTGAGAGGGTTGTCGGGCATGGGAACAGGCTTCCCAGGGCCTTGGCCATGGCCCTGAACCTGCTGTAGCTCAGGGAGCATTTGGAGAAGGCTCTCAGGCACAGGGTCTGATTTTTGGGTGGTCCTATGTAGAACCAGGAGATGGACTTGATGGTCCTGGTGGGTCCCTTCCAACTGGGGATATTCTGTCATTCCGTGATCTATGGCTGAAGGCTGAGGCCACCTGGTCCCTCTGCTTGGAGGACTTCCAAGAGCCAGGGATGCCCCCCTGTGGCACAGCCTCTGCAGAGCCTGTGTAATGGGAGGCTGGAAGCTCTTTGGGTGGGCCCAGGGCAGGGCAATGACCCAGGTGTGACAAGTGAGTCCCAGCAGTAGCTGGGGAACCAGAGGTAGCTGGACCTTAGGTTTCTCCTGGCTCTGACTCCCAGGACCAACACCAAGGAGATGGTCTGCTGCAAGACTGTGCAGTCATTGGTCCCAGCCAACATGGGTTCACGAGGGGTAGGTCCTGTTTAACAAATTTGATTTCCTTTTACAATAAGATCACCCATCTAGTCAATCAAGGGAAACCAGCTGATGTGATATTTTTGGATTTCAGTAAGGCTTTTGGCACAGTTTCCCATAGGATCCTAGTGGACAAAATATCCAGCATACAGCTAAACAAACACATCATACGATGGGTGAGCAATTGGCTGATGGCAGGGCTCAAAGGGTTGTGGTAAATGGGGCCACATCAGACTGGCAGACCAGTGGGTTCCCCCAAGGCTCCATTTTAGGGCCAGTCCTCTTCAATATTTTTATAAACAATTTGGATGTAGGACTAGAAGGTGTTTTGAGCAAATTTGCCAATGACACTAAACTTGGAGGAGTTGTGGACTCTGCTGAGGGTGGGAAGGCCTTGCAGAGAGATCCGGACAGATCGGAGAGCTGGGCGATCACCAACCGCATGAAGTTTAACAAGAGCAAGTGCCTGGTCCTGCGCCTGGGATGGCGCAACCCTGGCTATACGTACAGACTGGGTGACGAGATGCTGGAGGGCAGCCCTGCAGAGAGGGATCTGGGGATTGTGGTTGACAGCAAGCTGAACATGAGCCAGCAGTGTGCCCTGGCAGCCAGGAGGGCCAACCATATCCTGGGGTGCATGAAGCACGGCATTGCTAGTCGGTCGAGGGAAGTGATTGTCCCACTCTACTCTGCGCTGGTGCGGCCTCACCTTGAGTACTGTGTGCAGTTCTGGGCACCACGGTACAAAAAGGACATGAAACTATTGGAGAGTGTCCAGAGAAGGGCCACAAAGATGGTGAAGGGCCTAGGGGGAAGACGTATGAGGAGCAGTTGAGGTCACTTGGCCTGTTCAGCCTGGAAAAGAGGAGGTTGAGGGGAGACCTCATCGTGGTCTACAGCTTCCTCACGACGGGGAGTGGAGGGGCAGGTGCCGATCTACTCTCTTTAGTCACCAGTGATAGGACCTGCGGGAATGGTGTCAAGCTGAGGCAGGGGAGGTTTAGGCTACACATCAGGAAGAGGTTCTTCACTGAGAGGGTGGTCGCCCACTGGAACAGGCTCCCCAGGGAAGCAGTCACTGCACGAAGCCTGTCGGAGTTCAAGAAGCATTTGGACTGTGCACTTAGTCACATGGTCTGAATTTTTGGGTAGACCTGTGTGGTACCAGGAGCTGGACTCGATGATCCTAATGGGTCCCTTCCAACTCGGGATATTCTATGATTCTATGATTCTATGATTCAAGACGCCTTCCCAGGCAGCAAAGCCTCAGGACAGAAAGCACCCAGGAAATGCCACTGCCAGACTCCATCTTCCTGTGCAAAACTTTATTTGCCACAGCCTTGCTGCTGCTGTGCCTTGATGTGCTCCAGAGGAAGGAACAAAGAGCCCCCACAGGCTGCTCATGCTCAGCACCAGGCACAGAGCAAAGATCAACCCCAAACTAGGAAGCAAAGGTGGCCTGCAATGGCCGGCAGCACACGGTGACCACATCCCTTGCACTGGGGTCTGCAAGCTGTGCAAGCAGAGGGGAGAGGAGCGTGGAGAGCTGCTGCAGCCCCTGTGCTGCCCACTGGGGCTCAGAGGCAAGGTGAGACCCGCGGATGCCAGCAGGGCTTGTGCCCCAGCACAGGAGCCGCGTGCAGGGCAGAGCCCAGGGTCTGCAAGGGGCCTGGCCCCTGCTTGCAGCATCCCAGCCCTCCTCCAGCAGCAGGGAGGAACACGGAGCAGCCCCTGGCCCCACTGCCCCTCATTCCTGTGCTGCTCCTGCAGGACCAAGGAGAGGTGATCCAGGAGTGGCTGGAGAAGGGCAGGAGCCCTCCAGGGCTGGGGACAGGGTCTGGGGGATGCTGCCCCTCAGGCACAGCTGAATTCCCTGTGTCTCCAGATGGAACCAAGGACAGATGCTCTCCCCATTGAAGGAGGCTGCTGTGAAAGTGAAGATCTCCACCCCGTTGTCAGCGTTGATAAAAGACACCTGCTGCTGGGTACAGTCCAGACAGACCCAGATCCTCGTGGGGACAGGGGACAGGGACAAGGGGGTGGGAGGAGATGTGAGAGACTTGGGCTGCCCCTGATCGTATTGCACGGCCCAGATTCCTTCTTCAGGGCTCATGTTGAGCAAACTCTTCCTCTTCACAGATGCCCTGGCCACACCCACAGCCCAGCAAGAATACTCTAATCCCTTGCCCTCCCCCTCCACCACCCAGCAGTGCCTCCTCTCTCTGAACTCCTCACAGCCCAGCACGCAGCAACAAGTGTGAAGTCCCTTTGGTGTGTCAGGCACTTGCTGCCGTTGCCTTTCCTGTCTCACACTGCTGTTGTCCTTAGACACAACAAGGTCAGGATGAGCCGTGTCCGGATCCAGGGTCACCTTCACTGCAGGGACAGAAGGAGCCAGGCCATCAGGGGCAGAGCTCAGCCCTGGGCAGGCTTTCCCCAGCTCGGGGCCAGGAGCTGCCCCACGGGGCAGGAGATGGGGCACCTCTTGGCTCCTGAACATGCCCCAGCAAGGGCAGGAGAAGCACTGCAGAGGGCACCCCAGTGCACACCTACCTGTTTTATGAGACATCAGAAACCTTCTCCATGCTGGAAGGAGAGGGGAGAGCTGGTCACAGCCCACGGCCAGTGCCCAGTGGGTGTGGGCAGGGTGAGGGTCCAGCCCTGGGTTGCTCTGTCCCAGCTGCCCACCCTCCCCTGCACATCGCGTTGGCGTAGCCCTGGGGCCCAAGCATGGGGACACTCACCCAGCTCTGCAGCTTGTTTCTCTACAAATGAAAGAGAAAAGCAAAATATGATCAGAGAGCACAGTTTCTGATTCCATACCTCTCAGTATGATGCTTTTTTTTTATGATTTTTTTTTTGTCTGTTAGGAGATTGAGACTTACCCAGTTCTGCAGCTTGTTCGTCTACAAACGAAAGAGAAAAGGAATGCATCGATGAGAGGAGTCAGCTTTTCATCAATGGCTGCTACAAACCAAAGACCCCGAATTCCTCCAGTTGTGGGGGGGAAGAGACACTCACTTAGTCTTGAATCTTTTTCCTCTGGAAACGAAAAGCATAAGGAATGCATGATCACAGGGAAAAACTTCTCATCCTTTGTCTATGTAGAAAACTCTTTCAGTTTAGGGATGGCCACTCACCTATCTCTGCAGCTTGTTTCACTGGAAAAGAAAAAGAAAGAGAAAAACAATGTATGGTCAGAGGGGAGAATATGCCTATGGGAAGACACCAAATGCTCCTCTTTGTGGAAGGAGACTTACCCAGCTTTGCATCCTTTTTTGCTGTTATAAAAAGCAAAAGGAATGAATGGTCAGAGTGGAGAAACTTTCACCCCATTGCTGCTTCCACGGCTAGACCCCAAAATTTCTTTGCTCTCGTGCATGGGCACAGACCACCTTGCTCCCAGACCAACGAGCGACCAGACCAACAAGGACCGAGGCCCAGCATTTTGCAAGACTTGTAGCATTAAGGACATACACTTGTGCAGCTCTCTGCACCGTGCCACCAAAACACAAGTGGAAGTTAATAGGGACGGGCGGAGGACGTCCCTGTCCCAGAAGCGTCAGTGCAGAGCGGGGCAGCCACGCAGCTCGCTCCCCATCCCCACCTTGATCCCCGTTCCTTTCAGCCATCCCGGCCGTGTCCCGTGCCCAGGGCAGCCCCAGCCCCAGCCCCAGCACTCCCCACTCCCCCGTCAGGGTGAGGGGCCAGCCCTGGGCTGCTCTGTCCCAGCTGCCCACCCTCCCCTGCACATCACCTTAGAGTTGCCCTGGGGCCCAAGCACAGGGACACTCACCCAACTCTCCTGCTTGTTCCTCTGGGAAGGAAAAAGAGGAAAGCAAGGCATATTGAGAGGGGGGAGCTCCTCATCCCATGGCTGGAGAACAAACTCTTTTGTTGTGCCGCAGGATACTCACTCAGCTCTGCATCTTTTTTCTCTGCAAAACAAAAGCAAAAACTATGTATAATGGAAAGGGACATCTTCCCATCCCACAGCTCCCACTAGTAGTCCTGAAGTTCCTGTATTTGAGGGAAGGACACTCACCCAGCTCTCTAGCTTGTTCATCTGGAAAAAGAAAAAAAAAAAAGAGGGAAAATCAAGGTATGTTGAGTGGGCAGAACTTTTCATCCAATGCCTGTACCCCAAACAACTTTCCTCGGCTGCAGTATACTCACCGAGCTTTGCTTCTTTATTCTCTGCAAAACAAAAGCAAAAATAATGCATGATGGAAAGGGACAACTTCCCATCCCACAGCTCCCACTGGAAGAATCCAAATTCCTTCATTTTGGGAGGGACACTGTCTTGGTTTCAGCTAGGATAGAGTTAATTTTCCTCCTAGTAGCTGGTAGGGTACTATATTTTGGATTAGTATAAGAAGAGTGGTGATAACATGCTAATGTTTTAATTGTTGCTGAGCAGTGCTTACACCAAGCCAAGGACTTTTCAGCTTCTCGCTCTGTCCTGCCAGCGAGCAGGCTAGGGGTGCAACAAGAGCTGGGAGGGGACAGACCCAGGACAGCTGACCCAAACTGGCCAAAGGGGTGTTCCATACCATATGGCATCATGCTAAACAATAAATAGGGGTGGGTAGCGGGGGGGGGGGGGGGGGGGGGGGCAGCTGCTCGGGGATAGGCTAGGCATTTGTCAGCGGGTGGTGAGCAATTGCATTGTGCATCACTTGTTTCGTACACATTATTACTAGTAGTACTATTATCATTATTATTATTATTGTTATTATTATTTTCCCTTCTTAATAAACTGTCTTTATCTCAATACACAGGCTTCATTTTCCTGATTGCCTCTCCCAACCCAGAGAGGGAGGAGGAAGGGTAAGTGAATGGCTGTGTGGTGTTTAGCTGCCGGCCGGGTTAAAACAGATGTTAAACCAACTCTGCAGCTTGTTCCTCTGAGAATAAAATAAATAAATTAATTAATAAATAAAAAGAAAGATGTTGAGAGGAGAGAACTTCTCATCCCACACCAGGAACCCAAACTGCTTGTTGTGCTGCAGGATACTCACTGAGCTCTGCATCTTTTTTCTCTGCAAAACAAAAGCAAAAACAATGCAAGATGGAAAGGGACATCTTCCTATCCCAGAGCTCACACTGGTAGTCCCCACATTCCTGTATTGTGGGGATGGACACTCACCCAGCTCTCTAGCTTGTTCATCTGGAAAAAAGAAAAAAGAGAAAAGCAGCGCATGATGAGAGGGGACAGCAGCTCATCCCAGGGTGATTCTTTACAAGGAAACCCAAATTTCTTCCATTTGGAGAGGGAGACTCACCCAGCCTTTCAGCATTTTCCTCTGAAAAGAAAGCCAAAATCAATGCACAATCAGAGGGGAAAACTCATCTCATGACTAGACCATGAATGCTTTTGGATAGGAAATGGACACTCACCAAGCTGTTCAGCTTGTTCTGCTGGAAAAGGAAGAGAAGAAAGCATAATGAGAAGGTACAGCTACTAACCCTTCGCTACTCCAGTGGGAAGACACCAACTCTTTGGGTTTATGAAGGGAGGCTTACCCAGCTTTGCATCTTTTTTCACTGGAAATGGAAAACAAAAGCAATGTGTGAGGTTACTGCTTCTCATGCCATGGCTCCTACCATAGGTAGACAACAAATTCTTTACAGTAAGGAGCGGTAAAGGACCACCTTTCTCCCAGATTGGGAGGGACCAGACTAACAGGGAGCAAGAACCACCTTTGAGCAAGGCTCGTGCATGTGGAGCAGTAAGCACAGACACTTGTGCAGCTCTCTGCACCGTGCCACCAAAACACAAGTGGAAGGGAATGGGGACGGGTGGAGGACGTCCCTGTCCCAGAAGCGTCAGTGCAGAGCGGGGCAGCCCCGCAGCTCGCTCCCCATCCCCACCTTGATCCCCGTTCCTTTCAGCCATCCCGGCCGTGTCCCGTGCCCAGGGCAGCCCCAGCCCCAACACTCCCCACTCCTCTGTCAGGGTGAGGGACCAGCCCTGGGCTGCTCTGTCCCAGCTGCCCACCCTCCCCTGCACATCGCCTTAGCGTTGCCCTGGGGCCCAAACGCAGGGACACTCACCCAGCTCAGCAGCCAGTTCCACTGGAAAAGAAAAAGAAAAGCAGTACATGAGGAGGAAGGACAGATTCTCATCAAATGGCTGCTACAAAGCAAAGGACCTCAATTCCTTCACGTTAGGGTGGGAGACTCACCCAATCTTGCATCTTTTTCCTCTGGGAAAGAAAAGCATAGGGAATCCATAATCAGAGGGGAAAAATTCTCATCCCATGTCTTGACCCCAAATTCTCTGGGTTTGGGGATGGAGACTCACCAATGACCGAGGGCTTCACCCCCTGGCTTCAACTCTCAGCAGGGCTTCCTACAATTATTTGGAAGAACAAGGATGCAGAGTGAAAGGGGGAGCAGCATGGGGTAAACAGTTCAGGATGCTTTTGGCGAGGAGAACCACAAGTTGCCAAAGGCAGGGAGTGCAGGAAAAGCCTCCAGAGGGCTGATAGCAACCAAGTTTCACTGCCCAAGCAGGCCACCTGTCTGCCAACCTTTGTCCCTTCCCACCCCTTCTCTGATTTCCAGATAGAAAAGCAAAGCAAGCTCCTTGGAAGTGCCATGGCTTCTCTGCTCCTGGCCCCAGAATGGCAGAGGATGATTTTGTGCTCCTTCTGCCAGGAGCTCTTCAAGACATTGTTGACCTTTGATGGCTGCAAGCACCGGATCTGCTGCATTTGTGCCAGACGAATCTGGGGCCGAGTGGGTGCTGCCAGGCACTGTCCTCAGTGCAGCATGCTCCCTCCAGCAAGGGACACCAAGGACAAAGGACAAGCAGATGGAGACGGAGACAGGAGCCAGGCAGCGGCTCCAGAGCCCGAGCAGCAGTGCCAAGAGCACCAGGAGGCCCTTGAGCTCTTCTGCCTGGAGGACCAAACCCCCATTTGTGCCCTCTGCACCGAGTCACTGGCTCACCGCACCCACACCCCAGTGCCCATAGAGGAGGCTGCCGAGGAGTACAAGGTACGGAGGGTGCTGCAGAGCTCCCTGCTTGAAAGGTGGAGGGGAAGGGGCTGTGTGTGCCTATGCCCAGCAGGGCCATTCCCATCTGTAGCTTTGCCTTTGGTCACTGGAAGACAATTCACTGCCCCTACTTCCATCCAGAGGTGACTGGTGATTGCACATGACTGGGGAAACAATCTATTCCATAAACAGACAGGTGATAGATTTATAGCATAGTAATGCTGCTGCAGGTGATGTAAGATGATCCATCAGCAGATTCACCTGCTCATTTCTCCAGGCAGAAGCTCCACGGGGCTGTGCATGTGTCCATGGGGAATTATCCAGCCATGGACTTGCACAAACTTTTGTTGATTTGCCATGATCTCACATCCATGTCCTCATGCATGTGGTGTCCTTCTGTGCCACCCCCTTTCCACATTTGCTTTCCCCCACCAGAGGAAGCTGGAGGCAACTGTAGAACTCCTGCAGCAGCAGAAGCTGGAAGCACGGAGCCTGAAGTCCCAGGAGGAGGAGAAAGTGGCGGAGTGGAAGGCAAGGATCTCCCTTACCAGTTCCACGCTGCTCTGCAGGGCAGGATGCTCAAGGGTTTTGGCTAGTGCCTCGGTTTCGGGTGCTTGCTTGGGCATGGGGTGGCAGGGATGGATGCTGATGTGCGGATCCCAACTCAAAGACAAATGAGGTGTGATTTTATCCTTGAATGGACATGATTATGAGTCAAATAAACAGTGGGAGCAACTGCAGCAAGCACTCATCACAGCTGTATTAGCCCCATCTGGTGATGGGGACTGCTATGGCTCTTTCGCTGTCCCCAGCCATGACCTCAAAGGCTCACTCCACAACTGTGAGCCATGTTTCCTCCCCTAACCCATGGTTCCCTCTCTGGGATATTTATGGGAACCTCGGTATAGCAGCTGCTGCTCTGCACTGAGACAGGTTCTGGGAACAAAAGCCAGGAGCCCTTGCCCCCAGTCCGTGTTGTGTCCCTTAACCTCACTTTCCAACACAACATAATGCTTCCCTAAGCTCCCAATGGGTTCCAGCATTTCCTTCTTTTTTTTTTTTTTTCTTCCCTCTTTTCTGAACCCCCTTCAAAGAATACAGTTTCCAGAGAGAGAGAGAGGATTGAGAAGGAGTTTGAAAAGCTGCATGAGTTCTTGGACGAAGAGGAGGAGAAGCTCCAGAGGAAGCTCAAGCAAGAGGAGAAGAGAACAACCACCAAGCTCCGCAACAATGTCACCCAGCTGGCCAAGCAGAGCCAAGCTCTGGGCAAGCTCACCACTGAGATCAAGGAGAGGAGCCAGCAGCCACCTTTGGGGCTGCTGAAGGTGAGATCCCTCAAGATGCCCCCTTAGTCTCACCATAACAGCTTCAGACATTAAATGAGGGTACTCTGCATTTTATTGTTACCTTTCACAATGGCGTGTATCTCCAAAACTCCCAGGATTTGCTTTTTGCAGGTTTTGGAAGTATCTATTTCATCTCAGTTTCAACAATAGACAAGACTAATACATCCCTCATGGTTTATGCCTTGACAATGTGTTGCGGCATGGTTGGTGGAGGAAGGAGATTAATTCCCAGACTGCAGAGCTCAGGCTAATTGGGTTTCTGTAACCACCTTTTGGCCTGTTTTTCTGTACAGGGGAGGTTGGAAGTGAAAATGTGAGGGCATGCTCGTAATGCAGGGTAGTGAAAGGGAGCGCTAATGGCAAGGTCTATCAGTCTACATATAGTCTGTCAGTCAACATGATGAAAAAAATCAGGGAATATTCTCTTGAGGAAAATTCAGAGTGTAAATCCTGCTTTTTGTCTGATTTTTGTTCCTTTTCAGGACATACAAAGCTTGCTGAGCAGGTACTGCCTCCTCCCTATCTCCCCTGGGGCTCTGCAGAAAGGAAGGAGGTGAGTCACAGCTTTGATGTTGCCCTTCTCAGGAGTGAAAACATCCAGGCACAGAAGCAGGCAGTTGTCTCAGCTGAGCTGCAGGACACGTACAACATCCCCACCATCAGAATTTTTGAGTTTCTAAACCAATGTAAAGGTGAGTGTGTACTGATGTTGTATTTATTCCAGTGCCTATTGTGGCCCTGGGCTTCAGCATCCGTCACTTTTGGAATGGAGATGGAGCCTGTTCATGCTCTGGGTGTGCAACAGGATCTTCCCAGTGCCTCACCTGCCCCATCTGGAGAATTCAGAGCTGGGTTGCATGAACAACCTCGTGGGTTCCTTCCAGCTGAGGATATTCAACGAACACGCATCCTAGCAGAGGACAGAGACCTAATACATGTCTCTGTTGAAAGGCCGCATTAAAGCTCAACCATGCAAGTGTGCCCACATGAGGCAATTCCTGCTGTGGGAGGAGTGCACTGCTCAGCCAGCTGAGCCCTCTGATGACTGTTAAGAAAGTAATTCTCAATTTAACACCTCTCAGCTCACAAGACCGAGCTTGGAGTCATCTTGTTTGGGCATAGCAAGGGCCAACAACTCTCAAAGGGTTGGGCGTGATCACGCAGCCAGGCAGGGTCTCAACATATTACGATCATGGATGTAGGTGCTGGGCATTAGGTAGCATCATCACATGAGCTTCTTCTGCTCTTTCCTGCAGTGCAAATGACGTTGGACCCAAAGTCTGCTCACCCCAGCCTCCTCCTGTCCGAGGATGGCCAGAGCGTGAGCCATGGGGGAGTGCGGCAGGAGCTGCCAGACTACCCGGAGAGATTTGACCCTTACGTCTTTGTGCTGGGATCACTGAGAATTACAGCAGGGAGGTGCTACTGGGAGGTGGAGGTGGGAGACCAGACCGAGTGGGACATCGGGGTGTGCAGGGAGGCTGTGAAGAGGAAGGGGAAAGGTCCTCTGTCCCCACAAGCTGGCTTCTGGAGGATGTGGCTGAGGAACGGTGACCAGTACAAGGTCCTCCTGTCCCATCCCATCACCCTTTCCGTCAAACAAAAGCCAAAGAGAGTGGGGATCTACTTGGATTACAAAGGTGGGGAAGTGTCCTTTTACAATGTGACCCACCAGACCCACCTGTATACTTACAGTGGGGCTTTCAGAGATGCACTGCGACCCTTCTTCAGCCCTGGCATGTCCCAGGGAGGGAGAAATGCATCTCCCCTTGTGGTCTGCCCATCCATGGATCAGAATGAGGGATGAGCCTCCATCATTGTCATCATGTCCCCTCCCCATTCCCACCTCCAAATGCATGGCTCAGGACTGGGAGGACTCAGCTCAGGCCCCACCATGGGAAGGAGTGGGATGTAGGAATGGTTACAGCAGGCCACGTCCCCCAAAATTTATTAAAATGAAAACTGCAGAGAATAAATAAAATCCTTTTCTTTTTCTTCATTTCTTTTTTTTTATTTTATTTTTATTTTTAGTTGTTGCAATATGATGCACTTTGAACTCACCTGTGTCAAAACAAAAACAAACAATCAAACAAACAAAAACCAAAAACCACACCTTTAGGGAAAAAGCAACCATCCTGAATTGGTCAGAGTTTGTCAAATTTTTTTGCTGTCACTTTAGAGGAGGAGCAGAAGGGCTTTTGCCCAGGGTAGTGTGGTCTAAGTTGTTGGATTAAGGCTCCAGTCTCTTCAGGGGTGTGGGTTTAAATCCCACCGCTGCCAGATTCCTTTTCTGGGAGCAGGGGGGACCCCAGCCCAGATGGAGCACTGCAGGGTGACACAGCAGGAGCCCTGCAGGAGGGAGCAGCACATCTGGGGTTCTGCTGGACCCAGTGCAGAAGCTGCAGCCCATTCCCAGGGACACCCAGGGGAAGGAACCCGCTCCTGCCTCTGCCCCACGCTGCTCCCCCTTTCACTGCACATCCTTGTGCCTCTAAATAGTTGTAGGAAGCCGGTTGAGAGCTGAAGCCAGGGGGATGAAGCCCTCCAGGGCACTGCAGTGGGTGATTTTCAGCCCAGGCAGCATCTCCCACCTTCCTCAAGCCTCCTGCCCATCCCTGCAGCCCAGCACCCAGAGTAGTTAATTTCTCAGTCCATGCCAGCTTAATTAAAAGTACTTAATTACCAAAGCAAGCATCATGCACAGAGTCACCCAGGGAAGCTCCACAAGCAGTGTGTGGACAAGTACAGTGGAAACGCGACTGGATTTAGGGTTGATTCCACCTTCCCTTTTCCACAGACATCACCTGGGCAAGGTTCCTTTGCATTTTTCTCCCTTTGCTTTCCATATCCATCATTCTGCCTTCTTGTCCTTCTGCCACTTCTCTCGGGAATTTGCATGGGAAGGGTGGAAAAGCAAAGAGACAAGGATTCTCAAGAACTCCAGAAGTGGAATCTGAGTAGAGAAGGCCAGTGCAGTGTGGGAGCAAATGCGTAAAGAAGGACAAAGGCTTTGAAAAAGTGTAATTTGTTTGGAAAGGAGTCTTTTTATGGTGTGGAAACTTTCCGGGTGCAATGCAGCAGAAGTGCAGGGAATCTGTTCCATGAGAGTCCCTTTGGCTACAGGACCTGCAGCCCTCCATACTGGCAGCTCCAGGGGAGCTTGGTGTGCTGGCTCTAAGAGAAATGGCACACAAGGTGGAGTGTGGTGGAGACACCACGACCAGGCTTCGTGGTATCACTGCAGGGATGGGGAACTGAATGGTACTATGGGACTGATAAACTTGCATAGCCAGCCCTGACCCAGACTGGTAAACTGCATAGCCCTGAGCTGGCAGTTTTCCATTTTCTGTCAAAATCATGTCCTCTGCGTGAACTTTGATCATAATAATCCCATTATAATGCCAAAAGGCACCTCCATCCCAAAGGCTCCAAGCTGTGACCACCCCTCACTGAGCATGCACTCTGAATTTCTCTAAGCCCAAACCTTGAAGGAAAAGAAGAAATTTCCATACTAATCATAATGTAGGTATGAATGACTACAGCCACTCAAGCTCCACCTAAAATAAGAAACTAGTATAAAAATGGCTCAGCAGAGGAACAATGGGAGGGAAGATACCATTTCCCCCACTACCCCAGAGGCAAAGCTGCTACCAGGAGGAGCCCAGAACTGGGCAAAGTTTGGGGAAGTTGGGTGGAGCCTTGTGCTTTCTGCAGCTCTGCTGGGTGCCATGAGGGACCTCTCTCTTGGTGGGGCTTGCACAGTTTCACACCCTTTGCATGCTGTGCTGCCCACAGCTGCACGCAGTGCTCGAGGCGAGGCCGCAACAGGCCCAGCAGAGCGGGACGATCCCTTCCCTCGGCCGGCCAGCAGTGCCGTGCCTGAGGCACCCCAGGGCACGCTTGGCCCTTTGGGCTGCCAGGGCCCGCTGCTGGCTCACACCCAACTTGCCGTCGGCCACAATCCCCAGCTCCCGTTCTGGGGGCTGCTCTCCAGCCTCTCGCCCCCCACGCTGTACGTACAGCCGGGGCTGCCCCTGCCCAGGGACAGGGCCCGACACTTGCTCTTGTTAAACTTCCCACAGGCGGTGGCTGCCCAGCTCTCCCCTTTGGCCAGATGCCTCTGCAAGGCCTCTCCACCTTCGACAGAGTCAGCAGCTCCTCCTAGTTCAGTGTCAGCCACAAACTCACTCAGGTTTCCTTCCTGTCCCGCATCAAGGTCATTTATGTGACCACTGAAGAGACCTGGCCCCAAAATGGAGCCCTGCAGAGCCCCACTCGTGAGTGGCTGCCAGCCTGATGTCGCTCCATTTACTAGAACCCTTAGAGCCTGACACATCAGCCAATTGTTCACTCATTTTATTGTGCACTTGTCTGGGTCTATGCTGGACATTTGGTCCAGATGGACACAGTCTGGCTCCTTTTGGTCAACCAGGAGGCTGACCTTGTTATAAAAAGGAAATTAAGTTCCTTGGACAGGATTTTCCCATCACAAACATCTTAGTTCTGTGACCAGTGTCCGCATTGTCCCTCAGGTGTTTTTCACTCACTCCCAGAGCAATCTCTGCAACTTTACCAGGCACTGCTATGAGACTGAGAGGCCTGTAATTCCCAGGGTCTTCTTTGCTGCCCTTCTTGGAAACTGGGGCAACGTTTGGCAGCTTCCCATCAGTGGGACCTCTCCAGATTCCCAAGGATATTTCAAAAGTAATTTATAGAGATTTCCTGATGACATCAGCCAGTTCTCTGAGTACTCTGGGATGAATCCCTGTTGTGGTTTAACCTGGCTGGCAGCTAAACACCACACAGCCGCTCGCTCACCCTCCCCCCTCCCTCTCTGGGATGGCGGAGAGAAACGGGAAAGTGAAGCTGGTGAGTTGAGATAAAGACAGTTTATTAAGACAGGAATATAATAATAACAATAATAATAATAGTGATAATGATAATAGTATTAATAATAATAATGTGTACGAAACAAGTGATGCACAATGCAATTGCTCACCACCCGCTGACCGATGCCCAGCCTATCCCCGAGCAGCCGGCCCCCCACCCCGGCCAGCCACCCCTATATATTGTTTAGCATGACATCAGGTGGTATGGAATACCCCTTTGGCCAGTTTGGGTCAGCTGTCCTGGGTCTGTCCCCTCCCAGCTCCTGCTGCACCCCCAGCCTGCTCGCTGGCAGGACAGAGCGAGAAGCCGAAAAGTCCTTGGCCTGGTGTAAACACTGCTCTGCAACAATTAAAACATCAGCATGTTATCAGCGCTCTTCTCATCCTAATCCAAAACATAGCACCCTACCAGCTACTAGGAGGAAAAATTAACTCTGTCCTAACTGGAACCAGGACAATCCCATCAGCCCCTGTAGTCTTGTATGCATGCACCTGTAGGAGCAAATCGCAACAAAATTCAGGGTTGGCTGGGGGTTTAATGTTCCCGTAGTCACGACTCTCCAAGATGGGGCACCTGGGGTCCCAGTGCCCATTGTCAGTGTTGAAGACAGAGGCAAAGAAAGCAGTAAACCTCTTTGTGTTGCTGATCTTCCTATTTGTGAGGAGGACATTCCCATCAAGTAATACACCAATGTTTTCTCTGGTCCTACTTTTGCTCTTAAGATATTTTTTAAAAATCATGTTTACTGTCCCTCACAGTACTGTCCAGATCCAACATGAATTGAGATTTGTCCATATGAATTTTCTGCCTACAAAGGTAAACAGCATCTCTGTAGTCCTCCCATGTTGCTTCACCTGGCTTCCAGCACACAAACTTTCCTTATCCACCTTAGCACTAGAAGAAAATCCCTGCCAATCTGAGCTGACCTCCTGCCATGGCTGCTTGACCAGAGCCAGGAGTGCAGCTTATTCTTTGCCTGCACCACCCTGGGCAAAGGGTGGCAGCGCTGGGCTCAGCACCCAGGTGTGCACCACTCCCTGCAACCTCTGATCCTGCTCAGCTCTGGAGACACTTGGTACCATCCCCCAAGGGGCAAAGTTTCTCCCAGGGGGATTATTGCTGCCAGGAACTGGGCAAAGGTTGGGGAAGTTGAGTGGAGCCTTGTGCTTTCTGCAGCTCTGCTGGGTGCCGTGAGGGACCTCTCTCTCGGTGGGGCTTCCTTGGAGAAGAAAGGTAAGCTGGCAGTGCAGGGATGGAGCGGAGGGAGGTGTTCTGCAGGGACCCGCGTGGGTCTGGAGCGGGGCTGAGCCCTGGCCCAGGGAGGTGCGTAGGAGGAGGAAGGGAATGTTCTCCTGGGGATCCCAAAGGCCTTAGGATCCTCTTGGGCCTCTGCCTTGGGCAACGAAGGCAGGGAGAAGGCAAGGGGCCTTGGGTGGGAGGCCAGGGAGCATGGCTGCAGCGTGGGGCTGGTGGGAAGGCCCAGACCCCCTGCAGATGTTCCCACCGAGCAACCAAGCTGCTCTGCTGACCTGTTCCTCCGCCTTTGCTTTTCAGCAGCACAGAGCCGAGAGCTGGGTGAGTCCTTGCAGTCCCTGCCCCCAGCCCCTGGGGAAGTGGTGTCCCTTTGGGAGGGACTGGTCTGGGTGGGCTGTGGGGGCTTGTGTGCTGGTGGCTCGGGGGTGCTGGAGGAGCAGCTGGAGCCTGACGGGGGAGTGGGGAGTGCTGGGGCTGGGGCTGCCCTGGGCACGGGACACGGCCGGGATGGCTGAAAGGAACGGGGATCAAGGTGGGGACAGGGAGCGAGCTGCAGGGCTGCCCTGCTCTGCACTGACGCTTCTGGAACAGGGACGTCCTCCACCTGTCCCCATTCACTTCCACTTGTGTTTTGGTGGCATGGTGCAGAAAGCTGTACGAGCGTCTGTCCTTACTGTTCCATGTGCACGAGCCTTGCTTAAAGGTTGTTCTTGCTGACTCTTAGTCTGGTACCTCCCAGTCTGGGAGCAAGGTGTTCTTTTACCACTCCTTTTACCGCTCCTTGGAGGCCGGTCACTAGTGGAGTCCCCCAGGGCTCAGTACTGGGGCCAGTCCTCTTTAACATCTTTATCGATGATCTGGATGAGGGGATTGAGTGCACCCTCAGTAAGTTTGCAGATTACACCAAGTTAGGTGCGTGTGTCGACCTGCTCGAGGGTAGGAAGGCTCTGCTGGAGGATCTGGATAGGCTGGACTGATGGGCTGAGGCCAACTGCATGAAGTTCAACAAGGCCAAGTACCGGGTCCTGCACCTGGGGCTCAACAACCCCAAGCAGAGCTACAGGCTGGGAGATGAGTGGCTGGAAAGCTGCCTGGCAGAGAAGGACCTGGGAGTATTGGTGGATAGTCGGCTGAATATGAGCCAGCAGTGTGCTCAGGTGACCAAGAAAGCCAACAGCATCCTGGCTTGTATAAGAAGCAGTGTGGCCAGCAGGTCTAGGGAAGTGATTGTCCCCCTGTACTTGGCTCTGGTGAGGCCGCACCTCGAGTACTGTGTTCAGTTTTGGGCCCCTCGCTACAAGAAGGACATGGAGGTGCTTGAGAGAGTCCAGAGAAGGGCGACGAAGCTGGTGAGGGATCTGGAGAAGAAGTGTTACGAGGACCGGCTGAGGGAGCTGGGATTGTTTAGCCTCGAGAAGAGGAGGCTCAGGGGCGACCTCATTGCTCTCTATAGGTACCTTAAAGGAGTCTGTAGCGAGGTAGGGGTTGGTCTATTCTCCCACATGCCTGGTGACAGGATGAGGGGGAATGGGCTAAAGTTGCGCCAGGGGAGGTTTAGGTTGGATATTAGGAAGAACTTCTTTACTGAAAGGGTTGTTAGGCATTGAAATAGGCTGCCCAGGGAAGTGGTTGAGTCACCATCCCTGGAGGTCTTTAAGAGACGTTTAGATGTTGAACTTAGTGATATGGTTTAGTGGAGGACTTGTTAGTGTTAGGTCAGAGGTTGGACTGGGTGACCTTGCAGGTCTCTTCCAACCTAGACGATTCTGTGATCCTGTGATTCTGTGATTCATAAACCCAGAGATTTGTTGTCTTCTCATGGGAGCAGTAATGGGGTGAGAGGTTCTCCCTTCTCATCATATCTTGCTTTTGTTTTCCTTTTCCAGCGGAAAAAGATATAGACCTGGGTGAGTGTCCCTGAGCTTGGGTCTTGCAGTGGGATCAGAAGCTGTTCCCTCTCTTCATGACTTTTTTTCTTATCATTTCCATTCTGGCCAGAGGAGAGTCCAAGTGAATCCCTGTCTCCAAACCCAAAGAAAATGATTTCTTGTCATGTATTGATAATTTGTACTCTCTTACCAAGTCTTTTTGTTTTTCTTTTGTAGGAAGACAAGCTGCAAAGAGACAATCTGCATATCTGAGTGAGTGTCCCTGCTCTTGGATCCCAGGACAATGCCAAGGTCATGTGCGTGGGAGGGTTGGCAGCTGGGACTGAACAGTGGAGGGATTTTCTCTTTCTTTTCCAGGTGAATTACATGCAAGGATGGATAAGTCTCCATTAGCATCTGAAGGGAGTTGGGGGTCTCTCAACAAGATCAGAATGTGCTCCCTCTCTCCACGACTTTTTTTCTTATCATTTCCATTCCTGCCAGAGGAGGGTCCAGGTGAGTCTCTGTCCCCAAACCCAAAGAAAATGATTTCTTGTCATGTATTGATAATTTGTACTCTCTTACCAAGTCTTTTTGTTTTTCTTTTGCAGGAAGACAACCTGCAAAGAGACAATCTGCATATCTGAATGAGTGTCCCTGCTCTTGGATCCCAGGACAATGCCAAGGTCATGTGCGTGGGAAGGTGGGCAGCTGGGACAGAGCACTGGAGGGATTTTCTCTTTCTTTTCCAGATGAATTACATGCAAGGGTGGGTAAGTCTCCATTAGCATCTGATGGGAGTTGGGGGGTCTCACAATGGGATCAGAAGCTGCTCCCTCTCTTCACGACTTTTTTTCTTATCATTTCCATTCTGGCCAGAGGAGAGTCCAGGTGAGTCTCTGTCCCCAAACCCAAAGAAAATGATTTATTGTCATGTATTGAGAATTAATACCCTCTTACCAAGTATTTTTGCTTTTTTTTTTTTTTTTTTTTTTTCCAGTGGAACTGGAACTGGCTGCAGAGCTGGGTGAGTGTCCCTCCCCAAAATGAAGGAATTTGGGGTTTTCCAGTGGGTGCTATGGGCTGGGAAGATATCCCTTTCCATCATGCACTGTTTTTGCTTTTGTTTGGCAGAGAAAGAAGAAGCCAAGCTCAGTGAGTATCCTGCACCACAACAAAGCATTTTGGGGTCTGGCCATGGGATGAGAAGCTCTGTCCTCTCAATGTCTTGCTTTTTTTTTTTTTTTTTTTTTTTTTTCCAGCGGAACTGGCTGCAGAGCTGGGTGAGTGTCACCACACTTGGGCCCCAGGGCAACACCAAGGCGATGTGCGGAGGAGGGTGGGCATCTGGGACAGAGCAGCCCAGGGCTGGCCCCTCACCCTGACGGGGGAGTGGGGAGTGCTGGGGCTGGGGCTGTCCTGGGCATGGGACATGGCCGGGATGGCTGAAAGGAACGGGGATCAAGGTGGGGACGGGGAGCGAGCTGTGGGGCTGTCCCGCTCTGCACTGACGCTGCTGGGACAGGGACGTCCTTCACCCGTCCCCATTCATTTCCACTTGTGTTTTGGTGGCACGGTGTGGAGAGCTGCACGAGTGTCTGTCCTTACTGTTCCATGTGCACGAGCTTTGCTCAAAGGTCGTTCTTGCTGACTCTTAGTCTGGTACCTCCCAGTCTGGGAGCAAGGTGTTCTTTTACCGCTCCTTACTGTAAAGAATTTGGTGTCTGGCTATGGGAGGAGCCATGGCATGAGAAGCAGTAACCTCATGCATTGCTTTTGTTTTTGTTTTCCAGTGAAAAAAGATGCAAAGCTGGGTAAGTCTCCCTCTACCAAGAAAGACAGAAGGGTGATTGTTGTAGGCGACTCCCTTCTCAGGGGAACAGAGGGCCCTATTTGTCGGCCTGACCCTACCCGTAGGGAAGTCTGCTGCCTCCCTGGGGCCAGGGTCAGGGATGTTGCCAGAAAGCTTCCCAACCTGGTTCGCCCCTCTGACTACTACCCTCTTTTGATAGTCCAGGCTGGCAGTGATAATATTGAAACGAGAAGCCTGAAGGCTATCCAACGGAACTTTAGGGGACTGGGACGGTTAGTAGATGAAGCAGGAGTACACGTGGTGGTTTCTCCAATGGAACTAGCTGCAGAGCTAGGTGAGTGTCCCTCCCCAAAATGAAGGAATGTGGGGTCTTGCAGTGGGAGCTATTGGATGGGAAGATTTCCCATTCCAACATGCATTGTTTTTGCTTTTTTTTTGGCAGAGAAGAAAGATGCAAAACTCAGTGAGTATCCTGCACCGCAACAAAGCATTTTGGGGTCCAGCCATGGGATGAGAAGTTCTCCCCTCTCAACATGGCTTGCTTTTGCTTTTTTTTTTTTCCAGCGGAACTGGCTGCAGAGCTGGGTGAGTGTCACTGCACTTGGGCCCCAGGGAAACACCAATGCGATGTGCAGAGGAGGGTGGGCAGCTGGAACAGAGCAGCCCAAGGCTGGACCCTCACCCTGCCCACACCCACTGGGCACCAGCCATGGGCTGTGACCAGCTCTCCCCTCTCATTCCAGAATGGAGAAGGTTTCTGATGTCTCATAATAGAGGTAGGTGTGCACTGGGTTGCCCTCTGCAGTGCTTCTCCTGCCCTTGCTGGGGCATGTTGAGGAGCCAAGAGGTGCCCCATCTCCTGCCCCGTGGGGCAGCTCCTGGCCCCGAGCTGGGGAAAGCCTGCCCAGGGCTGAGCTCTGCCCCTGATGGCCTGGCTCCTTCTGTCCCTGCAGTGAAGGTGACCCTGGATCCGCGCACAGCACATCCTCTGCTTGTCATCTCTCAGGACAACAGCAGTGTGACATGGAAGAGTAAATGGCAGCAGGTGCCCAACACCTTGGAGAGATTTGACACTTGTTGTTCCGTTCTGGGCTGTGAGGAGTTCAGAGAGGGGAGGCACTGCTGGTTGGTGGACGGGGAGAGGGGAAAGTATTCAGTGTGGGCTGTGGGGGTGGCCAGGGCATCGGTGAAGAGGAAGGGGGAGATCAGCGTTAGTCATGAAGAAGGGATCTGGGCTCTGCAGTACGATGAGAGGCAGCTCATGTCTCTCACGTCTCCTCCCACCCCCTTGTCCCTGTCCCCTGTCCCCACGAGGATCTGGGTCTGTCTCGACTGTACCCAGCAGCAAGTGTCTTTTATCAATGCTGACAATGGGGACAAGATCTACACTTTCACAGAAGCCCCCTTCAATGGGGAGAGCATTCGCCCCTGGTTCTGGCTGGGGACACATGCCCAGCTGTGCCTGAGGGACAGCACCCTGTAGACCCTGTCCCCAGCCCTGGGGGACTCCTGCCCATTTCCAGTCAGTGCTGGATCACCTCTCCTTGGTCCTGCAGGAGCAGTGCAGAAATGAGGGGCAGTGGGGCCAGGGACTGCACCGTGTTCCTCCCTGCATGCTGGGACCTGCACTGGCTGGTGGGGGGCACTCAGAGTTCAGACACCCCTTTGCTTCATGTTTGGGAACCCCACTTGTGGGCTCCAGTTTTCCATCCCTAACTTCATTTTTGAATTTCAATTTGTGAATGAAAACATGAGTTACATAGCACAGATTTAGTTGTAAAAGAATTAGTAATACTCCTTGTAATTAAACAAATAAACTTCTTAACATGGAAATTCCCAGCATGGTAATATTTTAAATCATTATGAAGGAAGCTGGATTTTAGACAGAATATGGCTGTTGCAGGGGGGCAGTGAGGATACTCTGGTGGTTGGATGCTTCAGAACTGGGATGCTACAGGACATAGATGCTCCAGGACTGCGATGCTCCCGGGTCAGGATGCTCTGGAACTGGGATGCTCCAGGGACTGGATACTTCAGAACTTGGATTCTCAGATGTCGGGATGCTTCAGGGGTGGGATGCACCAGGACAAGGACATGCTGCGGTTTGGATGCTCTGGATGCAGGTGGGGGGTGGGGAAGAGGGTGGAAGGACACTGCAGGATCACACCTGGGAAGAGGTGGGGGACGCAGAGGAAGGGGTTGGGGCTGTGAGAACCAAAACCAAAAATGGAGTCAGGGGAGCTCCGGTGCTTTAGGCTCTGCCCTACACGCAGATACTGTGCTGGGGCACAAGCCCTGCTGGCACCCATGGGTCTCAGCCTGCCTCTGAGCTCCAGCAGGCAGCACAGGGGCTGCAGCAGCTCTCCACGCTCCTCTCCCCTCTGCTTGCACTGCTTGCAGACCCCGGTGCAAGGGATGTGGTCACCGTGCGCTGCCGGCCATTGCAGGCCACCTTTGCCTCCTAGTTTGATCTTTGAGGTTTTGAGGTCTTTTGGGGCTGATCTTTGCTCTGTGCCTGGTGCTGAGCATGAGCAGCCTGTGGGGGCTCTTTGTTCCCTCCTCTGGAGCACATCAAGGCACAGCAGCAGCAGCACTGTGGCAAATAAAGTTTTGCACAGGAAGATGGAGTCTGGCAGTGGCATTTCCTGGGTTCTTTCTGTCCTGAGGCTTTGCTGCCTGGGAAGGCGTCTTGCAGCAGACCTTCTCCTCGGTGTTCATCCTGGGAGTCAGAGCTAGGAGGAACCTAAGCTCCAGCTGCCCCCGGTTCCCCAGCTGGTGCCTGGGACCCACTTGTCCCACCTGGGTCATTGGCCTGCCCTGGGCCCACCCAAAGAGCTTCCAGCCTCCCATCACACAGGCTCTGCAGAGGCTGTGCCCACAGGGGGCATCACGATCTCTTGGAAGTCATCGAAGCAGAGGCAGCAGGTGGCCTCAGCCGTCAGCCCTAGATCACAGAATCACAGAATAGCCCCAGTTGGAAGGGACTGAACGGGACCATCGAGTCCATCTCCAGGATCCACACAGGACCACCCAAAATCAGACTCTGTGCCTGAGAGCCTTCTCCAAACACTCCTTGCACTGTGGCAGGCTCGGGACCATGGCCACACGCCTGGGGAGCCTGTTCCAGTGCCCGACCACCCTATTGGGGAAGAATCTTTTCTGAACAGCCAGCCTGACCCTCCCCTGTGGCAGCTCCATGCCATTCCCACTCCAGAACTCCAGGGAAAGCCACCCTTTGCACTCAGGAAGCCCCTGGCCCTGCTTCTGCAAATGCCCTCTGCTTCCTGGGACCAGTCCCCCTGGCAGGGCTTTTCCCCAGGGCTGGTGGTACAGGACCCCCAGCTGTGAGCAGCTGGCAGAGCTGGAAGCTTGCTCTGTGCCATGCCCAATGTGCGCTCTGCTTTCTGGCTGTGCCAGCCTGCTTTGCATTCCCCACCGCAGCGCCCCTTTTCCCAGGGTGGTGATAAGCAGGGTGCTGTGCTGCAGGGATGGGCAGGAGGCTTGGGAAGGTGGGAGATGCTGCCTGGGCTGAAAATCACCCCCAGCAATACCCTGGAGGGCTTCACCCCCTGGCTTCAACTCTCAGCAGGGCTTCCTGCAATTATTTGGAAGAACAAGGATGCAGAGTGAAAGGGGGAGCAGCATGGGGTAAACAGTTCAGGATGCTTTTGGCGAGGAGAACCACAAGTTGCTAAAGGCAGGGAGTGCAGGAAAAGCCTCCAGAGGGCTGATAGCAACCAAATTTCACTGCCCAAGCAGGCCACCTGTCTGCCAACCTTTGTCCCTTCCCACCCCTTCTCTGATTTCCAGATAGAAAAGCAAAGCAAGCTCCTTGGAAATGCCATGGCTTCTCTGCTTCCGTCCCCAGAATGGCAGAGGATGATTTTGTGCTCCTTCTGCCAGGAGCTCTTCAAGACATTGTTGACCTTTGATGGCTGCAAGCACCGGATCTGCTGCATTTGTGCCAGACGAATCTGGGGCCGAGTGGGTGCTGCCAGGCACTGTCCTCAGTGCAGCATGCTCCCTCCAGCAAGGGACACCAAGGACAAGGGACAAGCAGATGGAGACGGAGACAGGAGCCAGGCAGCGGCTCCAGAGCCCGAGCAGGAGTGCCAAGAGCACCAGGAGGCCCTGGAGCTCTTCTGCCTGGAGGACCAAACCCCCATTTCTGCCCTCTGCACTGAGTCACTGGCTCACCGCACCCACACCCCAGTGCCCATAGAGGAGGCTGCTGAGGAGTACAAGGTACGGAGGGTGCTGCAGAGCTCCCTGCTTGAAAGGTGGAGGGGAAGGGGCTGTGTGTGCCTATGCCTAGCAGGGCCATTCCCATCTGTAGCTTTGCCTTTGGTCACTGGAAGCAAATTCACTGCCCCTACTTCCATCCAGAGGTGATTGGTGATTGCACATGACTGGGGAAACAATCTATTCCATAAACAGACAGGTGATAGATTTATAGCATAGTAATGCTGCTGCAGGTGATGTGAGATGATCCATCAGCAGATTCACCCGCTCATTTCTCCAGGCAGAAGCTCCACGGGGCTGTGCATGTGTCCATGGGGAATTATCCAGCCATGGACTTGCACAAACTTTTGTTGATTTGCCATGATGTCACATCCATGTCCTCATGCATGTGGTGTCCTTCTGTGCCATCCCCTTTCCACATTTGCTTTCCCCCACCAGAGGAAGCTGGAGGCAACTGTAGAACTCCTGCAGCAGCAGAAGCTGGAAGCACGGAGCCTGAAGTCCCAGGAGGAGGAGAAAGTGGCGGAGTGGAAGGCAAGGATCTTCCTTACCAGTTCCACGCTGCTCTGCAGGGCAGGATGCTCAAGGGTTTTGGCTGGTGCCTCGGTTTCGGGTGCTTGCTTGGGCATGGGGTGGCAGGGATGGATGCTGATGTGTGGATCCCAACCCAAGGACAAATGAGGTGTGATTTTATCCTTGAATGGACATGATTATGAGTCAAATAAACAGTGGGAGCAACTGCAGCAAGCACTCATCACAGCTGTATTAGCCCCATCTGGTGATGGGGACTGCTATGGCTCTTTTGCTGTCCCCAGCCATGACCTCAAAGGCTCACTCCACAACTGTGAGCCATGTTTCCTCCCCTAACCCATGGTTCCCTCTCTGGGATATTTATGGGAACCTCGGTATAGCAGCTGCTGCTCTGCACTGAGACAGGTTCTGGGAACAAAAGCCAGGAGCCCTTGCCCCCAGTCCGTGTTGTGTCCCTTAACCTCACTTTCCAACACAACATAATGCTTCCCTAAGCTCCCAATGGGTTCCAGCATTTCCTTCTTTTTTTTTTTTTCTTCCCTCTTTTCTGAACCCCCTTCAAAGAATACAGTTTCCAGAGAGAGAGAGAGGATTGAGAAGGAGTTTGAAAAGCTGCATGAGTTCTTGGACGAAGAGGAGGAGCAGCTCCAGAGGAAGCTCAAGCAAGAGGAGAAGAGAACAGCCACCAAGCTCCGCAACAATGTCACCCAGCTGGCCAAGCAGAGCCAAGCTCTGGGCAAGCTCACCACTGAGATCAAGGAGAGGAGCCAGCAGCCACCTTTGGGGCTGCTGAAGGTGAGATCCCTCAAGATGCCCCCTTAGTCTCACCATAACAGCTTCAGACATTAAATGAGGGTACTCTGCATTTTATTGTTACCTTTCCACAATGGCGTGCATCTCCAAAACTCCCAGGATTTGCTTTTTGCAGGTTTTGGAAGTATCTATTTCATCTCAGTTTCAACAATAGACAAGACTAAAACATCCCTCATGGTTTATGCCTTGACAATGTGTTGCGGCATGGTTGGTGGAGGAAGGAGATTAATTCCCAGACTGCAGAGCTCAGGCTAATTGGGTTTCTGTAACCACCTTTTGGCCTGTTTTTCTGTACAGGGGAGGTTGGAAGTGAAAATGTGAGGGCATGCTCGTAATGCAGGGTAGTGAAAGGGAGCGCTAATGGCAAGGTCTATCAGTCTACATATAGTCTATCAGTCAACATGATGAAAAAAATCAGGGAATATTCTCTTGAGGAAAATTCAGAGTGTAAATCCTGCTTTTTGTCTGATTTTTGTTCCTTTTCAGGACATACAAAGCTTGCTGAGCAGGTACTGCCTCCTCCCTGTCTCCCCTGGGGCTCTGCAGAAAGGAAGGAGGTGAGTCACAGCTTTGATGTTGCCCTTCTCAGGAGTGAAAACATCCAGGCACAGAAGCAGGCAGTTGTCTCAGCTGAGCTGCAGGACACGTACAACATCCCCACCATCAGAATTTTTGAGTTTCTAAACCAATGTAAAGGTGAGTGTGTACTGATGTTGTATTTATTCCAGTGCCTATTGTGGCCCTGGGCTTCAGCATCCGTCACTTTTGGAATGGAGTCCATCTCCATTCATGGAGGTTCATGCCTGTTCATGCTCTGGGTGTGCAACAGGATCTTCCCAGTGCCTCACCTGCCCCATCTGGAGAATTCAGAGCTGGGTTGCATGAACAACCTCGTGGGTTCCTTCCAACTGAGGATATTCAACGAACACGCATCCTAGCAGAGGACAGAGACCTAATACATGTCTCTGTTGAAAGGCCACATTAAAGCTCAACCATGCAAGTGTGCCCACATGAGGCAATTCCTGCTGTGGGAGGAGTGCACTGCTCAGCCAGCTGAGCCCTCTGATGACTGTTAAGAAAGTAATTCTCAATTTAACACCTCTCAGCTCACAAAACCGAGCTTGGAGTCATCTTGTTTGGGCATAGCAAGGGCCAACAACTCTCAAAGGGTTGGGCGTGATCACGCAGCCAGGCAGGGTCTCAACATATTACGGTCATGGATGTAGGTGCTGGGCATTAGGTAGCATCATCACATGAGCTTCTTCTGCTCTTTCCTGCAGTGCAAATGACGTTGGACCCAAAGTCTGCTCACCCCAGCCTCCTCCTGTCCGAGGACGGCCAGAGCGTGAGCCATGGGGGAGTGCGGCAGGAGCTGCCAGACTACCCGGAGAGATTTGACCCTTACGTCTTTGTGCTGGGATCACTGAGAATTACAGCAGGGAGGTGCTACTGGGAGGTGGAGGTGGGAGACCAGACCGAGTGGGACATCGGGGTGTGCAGGGAGGCTGTGAAGAGGAAGGGGAAAGGTCCTCTGTCCCCACAAGCTGGCTTCTGGAGGATGTGGCTGAGGAACGGTGACCAGTACAAGGTCCTCCTGTCCCATCCCATCACCCTTTCCGTCAAACAAAAGCCAAAGAGAGTGGGGATCTACTTGGATTACAAAGGTGGGGAAGTGTCCTTTTACAACGTGACCCACCAGACCCACCTGTATACTTACAGTGGGGCTTTCAGAGATGCACTGCGACCCTTCTTCAGCCCTGGCATGTCCCAGGGAGGGAGAAATGCATCTCCCCTTGTGGTCTGCCCATCCATGGATCAGAATGAGGGATGAGCCTAAATCATCGTCATCATGTCCTCTCCCCATTCCCACCTCCAAATGCATGGCTCAGGACTGGGAGGACTCAGCTCAGGCCCCACCATGGGAAGGAGTGGGATGGAGGAATGGTTACAGCAGGGCATGTCCCCCAAAATTTATTAAAATGAAAACTGCAGAGAATAAATAAAATCCTTTTCTTTTTCTTCATTTCTTTTTTTTATTTTATTTTTATTTTTAGTTGTTGCAATATGATACACTTTGAACTCACCTGTGTCAAAACAAAAACAAACAAACAAACAAACAAAAAACAAAAACCACACCTTTAGGGAAAAAGCAACCATCCTGAATTGGTCAGAGTTTGTCAAATTTTTTTGCTGTCACTTTAGAGGAGGAGCAGAAGGGCTTTTGCACGGGGTAGTGTGGTCTAAGGTGCTGGATTAAGGCTCCAGTCTCTTCAGGGGTGTGGGTTTAAATCCCACCACTGCCAGATTCCTTTTCTGGGAGCAGGGGGGACCCCAGCCCAGATGGAGCACTGCAGGGTGACACAGCAGGAGCCCTGCAGGAGGGAGCAGCACATCTGGGGTTCTGCTGGACCCAGTGCAGAAGCTGCAGCCCGTTCCCAGGGACACCCAGGGGAAGGATCCCGCTCCTGCCTCTGCCCCACGCTGCTCCCCCTTTCACTGCACATCCTTGTGCCTCTAAATAGTTGTAGGAAGCCGGTTGAGAGCTGAAGCCAGGGGGATGAAGCCCTCCAGGGCACTGCAGTGGGTGATTTTCAGCCCAGGCAGCATCTCCCACCTTCCTCAAGCCTCCTGCCCATCCCTGCAGCCCAGCACCCAGATTAATTAATTTCTCAATCATGCCGGCTTAATTAAAAGTACTTAATTACCAAAGCAAGCATCATGCACAGAGTCACCCAGGGAAGCTCCACAAGCAGTGTGTGGACAAGTACAGTGGAAACGCGACTGGATTTAGGGTTGATTCCACCTTCCCTTTTCCACAGACATCACCTGGGCAAGGTTCCTTTGCATTTTTCTCCCTTTGCTTTCCATATCCATCATTCTGCCTTCTTGTCCTTCTGCCACTTCTCTCGGGAATTTGCATGGGAAGGGTGGAAAAGCAAAGAGACAAGGATTCTCAAGAACTCCAAAAGTGGAATCTGAGTAGAGAAGGCCAGTGCAGTGTGGGAGCAAATGCGTAAAGAAGGACAAAGGCTTTGAAAAAGTGTAATTTGTTTGGAAAGGAGTCTTTTTATGGTGTGGAAACTTTCCGGGTGCAATGCAGCAGAAGTGCAGGGAATCTGTTCCATGAGAGTCCCTTTGGCTACAGGACCTGCAGCCCTCCATACTGGCAGCTCCAGGGGAGCTTGGTGTGCTGGCTCTAAGAGAAATGGCACACAAGGTGGAGTGTGGTGGAGACACCACGACCAGGCTTCGTGGTATCACTGCAGGGATGGGGAACTGAATGGTACTATGGGACTGATAAACTTGCATAGCCAGCCCTGACCCAAACTGATAAAGTGCATAGCCCTGACCTGGCAGTTTTCCATTTTCTGTCAAAATCATGTCCTCTGCGTGAACTTTGATCTTTATAATCCCATTATAATGCCAATAGGCACCTCCATCCCAAAGGCTCCAAGCTGTGACCACCCCTCACTGAGCATGCACTCTGAATTTCTCTAAGCCCAAACCTTTAAGGAAAAGAAGAAATTTCCATACTAATCATAATGAAGGTACGTACAGCCACTCAAGCTCCACCTAAAACTAAGAAACTAGTATAAAAATGGCTCAACAGAGGAACAATGGGAGGGAATACACCATTTCCCCCACTACCCCAGAGGCAAAGCTGCTACCAGGAGGAACCCAGAACTGGGCAAAGGTTGGGGAAGTTGAGTGGAGCCTTGTGCTTTCTGCATCTCTACTGGGTGCCATGAGGGACCTCTCTCTCAGTGGCTCTTGCACAGTTTCATGCCCTTTGTCTGCTGTGGTGCCCACAGCTGCACGCAGTGCTCGAGGTGAGGCAGCAGCAGGGCGAGCAGAGCGGGACGATCCCTTCCCTCGGCCGGCCAGCAGTGCCGTGCCTGAGGCACCCCAGGGCACGCTTGGCCCTTTGGGCTGCCAGGGCCCGCTGCTGGCTCACACCCAACTTGCCGTCGGCCACAACCCCCAGCTCCCGTTCTGGGGGCTGCTCTCCAGCCTCTCGCCCCCCACGCTGTACGTACAGCCGGGGCTGCCCCTGCCCAGGGACAGGGCCCAACACTTGCTCTTGTTAAACTTCCCGCAGGCGGTGGCTGCCCAGCTCTCCCCTTTGGCCAGATCCCTCTGCAAGGCCCCTCCACCTTTGACAGAGTCAGCAGCTCCTCCTAGTTCAGTGTCAGCCACAAACTCACTCAGGTTTCCTTCCCATCCCGCATCCAGGTCATTTATGGGACCACTGAAGAGACCCAGCCCCAAAATGGAGCCCTGCAGAGCCCCACTCGTGACTGGCCGCCAGCCTGATGTTGCCCCGTTGACCAGAACCCTCAGAGCCTGACCCCTCAGCCAATTGTTCAGCCATCATATCGTGCATTTATCTGGGTCTGTGCTGGACATTTGGTCCAGATGGACAGCCTAGCTCCCTTTGGTCAACCAGGAGGCTGACCATGTAATAAAAAGGAAATTAAGTTCCTTGAACAGGATTTTCCCACCACAAACATCTTAGTTCTGTGACCAGTGACCGCATTGTCCCTCAGGTGTTTTTCACTCACCCCCAAAGCAATCTCCATAACTTTACCTGGCAATGCCGTGAGACTGACAGGCCTGTAATTCCCAGGGACTTCTTTGCTGCCCTTCTTGGAAACTGGGGCAACGTTTGCCAGCTTTCAGTCACTGGGACCTGTCCCAATTCCCAAGGATGCTTCAAAAATAATTTATAGAGATTTCCTGATGACATCAGCCAGTTCTCTGAGAACTCTGGGATGAATCCAATCTAACCCTGCAGTCTTGTATGCATGCACCTATAGGAGCAAATGGCAACAAAATTCAGGGTAGGCTGGGAGTTTAATGTGCCCGCAGTCACGACTCTCCAAGACGGGGTACCTGGGGTCCCAGTGCCCATTGTCAGTGTTGGAGACAAAGGCAAAGGAAGCATTAAACATCTCTGTGTTGATCTCCCTGTTTGTGAGGGGACCATTCCCATCAAGTAATACACCAATGTTTTCTCTGGTCCTACTTTTGCTCTCAAGGTATTTTTTAAAAATCATGTTTACTGTCCCTCACAGTACTGTCCAGATCCAACATGAATTTAGATTTGTCCATATGAATTTTCTGTCTACAGAGGTAAACAGCATCTCTGTAGTCCTCCCATGTTGCTTCACCTGGCTTCTAGCGCACATAAACTTTCCTTATCCACCTTAGCACTAGAAGAAAATCCCTGCCAATCTGAGCTGACCTCCTGCCATGGCTGCTTGACCAGAGCCAGGAGTGCAGCTTATTCTTTGCCTGCACCACCCTGGGCAAAGGGTGGCAGCGCTGGGCTCAGCACCCAGGTGTGCACCACTCCCTGCAACCTCTGATCCTGCTCAGCTCTGGAGACACTTGGTACCATCCCCCAAGGGGCAAAGTTTCTCCCAGGGGGATTATTGCTGCCAGGAACTGGGCAAAGGTTGGGGAAGTTGAGTGGAGCCTTGTGCTTTCTGCAGCTCTGCTGGGTGCCGTGAGGGACCTCTTTCTCGGTGGGGCTTCCTTGGAGAAGAAAGGTAAGCTGGCAGTGCAGGGATGGAGCGGAGGGAGGTGTTCTGCAGGGACCCGCGTGGGTCTGGAGCGGGGCTGAGCCCTGGCCCAGGGAGGTGCGTAGGAGGAGGAAGGGAATGTTCTCCTGGGGATCCCAAAGGCCTTAGGATCCTCTTGGGCCTCTGCCTTGGGCAACGAAGGCAGGGGAGAAGGCAAGGGGCCTTGGGTGGGAGGCCAGGGAGCATGGCTGCAGCGTGGGGCTGGTGGGAAGGCCCAGACCCCCTGCAGATGTTCCCACCGAGCAACCAAGCTGCTCTGCTGACCTCCTGTTCCTCCGCCTTTGCTTTTCAGCGGCACAGATCCAAGAGCTGGGTGAGTCCTTGCAGTCCCTGCCCCCAGCCCCTGGGGAAGTGGTGTCCCTGCTGGAGGGACTGGTCTGGGTGGGCTGTGGGGGCTTGTGTGCTGGTGGCTCGGGGGTGCTGGAGGAGCAGCTAGAGCCTGACGGGGGAGTGGGGAGTGCTGGGGCTGCCCTGGGCACGGGACACGGCCGGGATGGCTGAAAGGAACAGGGATCAAGGTGTTGACGCCGAGCAAGGGTAAGTCTCCTTCAGCATCTCAAGGGATTTGGGGTCCTGCAATGGGATGAAAAGTTACTCCCTCTCATCATGCATTTTTTCTTCCCATTTCTGTTCCGGCCAGCTGAATGTCAGAGAGTGTCCCTGTCCCCAAACCCAAAGAAAATGATATCCTGTCATTTATTGAGAATTTGTACTCTCTCACCAAGTGCTTTTACTTTTTTTTTTTTTTCTTTTTTCCAGAGAAACTATTTTGAATTACAAAATTTCCAAAAATGGGTGAGTGTCCCTGAGCTTGGGCCCCAGGGGAATGCCAAGGCGATGTGCAGGGGAGGGTGGGCACCTGGTACAGAGTACTCCAGGGCTTCTCTCTTTCTTGTCCATATGAGAATACCAGGTCAGTCAGGGTAAGTCTCCATCAGCACCTGAAGGGATTTGGGGTCCTGCAATGGCATGACAAGTTACTCCCTCTCATCATGCATTTTTTTCTTCCCATTTCCATTCTGGCCAGCTGAATGTCAGAGAGAGTACCTGTCCCCAAACCCAAAGAAAATGATATCCTGTCATTTATTGAGAATTCGTACTCTCTCACCAAGTGCTTTTGCTTTTTTTTATCAGGGAATTGCTGTCAAAAGGGACGACCTTCATCACGGGGTGAGTGTCCCTGAGCTTGGGCCCCAGGGCAACGCCAAGTCGATTTTTTCGGGTGAGGGTGGGTACCAGGCATAGAGCAGCCCAGAGCCAGCCCCTCACCCTGACGCGGGACTGGGGAGTGCTGCGGCTGGGGTGCCCTGGGCACGAGACACAGCTGGGATGGCTGAAAGGAACGGGGATCAAGGTGGGGACGGGGAGTGAGCTGCAGGGCTGCCCCCTCTGCACTGACGCTTCTGGAGGTAGTCTGGGCCGTTCCAATCTGGATGCAATGTGGTCTGTGCCCAACCACCTGAGAAAAAAAATTAGTTTCGAGCTATGGGAGTTGCCATGGCATGTGAAGCAATGCCTTCTGATCACACATTGCTTTTCCTTTACTCTTCCACTAAAAGTATGCAAAGCTGGGTAAGTCTCCCTTCATAAAGCAAAGATTTGGTGTCTTCCCATGGGACTAGCAATGGGATGAGAAGTTTTCCCTTCTCATCATGTCTTGCTTTTGCTTTCCCTTTCCAGCAGTACTAGCTGTAGAGCAGAGTGAGTGTCCCTGAATTTGGGCCCCAGGGGAATGCCAAGACGATGTGCAGGGGAGGGTGGGCAGCTGGGACAGAGCACTGCAGGGCTTCTCTCTTTCTTGTCCATATGAATATCTTGCAAGTCAGGGTAAGTCTCCATCAGCATCTGAAGGGATTTGGGGTCCTGCAATGGGACGACAAGTTACTCCCTCTCATCATGCATTTTTTTTCTTCCCATTTCCATTCTGGCCAGCTGAATGTCAGAGAGAGTCCCTGTCCCTAAACCCAAAGAAAATGATATCCTGTCATTTATTGTGAATTTGTACTCTCTCACCAAGTGCTTTTGCTTTTCTTTTGCAGAGAAACTATTTCCAATAAGAAAATTTCCAAAACCGGTTGAGTGTCCCTGAGCTTAGGCCCCAGGGGAACGTGAAGGCGATGTGCAGGGGAGGGTGGGCAGCTAGGACTGAGCGCTGAAGGGCTGGCCCGTCACCCTGACACGGGACTGGGGAGTGCTGGGGCTGCCCTGGGCACGAGACACGGCCGGGATGGCTGAAAGGAACGGGGATCAAGGTGGGGACGGGGAGTGAGCTGCGGGGCTGCCCTGCTCTGCACTGATGCTTCTGGAGGTAGTCTGGGCCGTTCCAATCTGGATGCAATGTGGTCTGTGCCCACCCACCTGAGAAAAAAAATTTAGTTTCGAGCTATGGGAGTAGCCATGGCATGTGAAGCACTGCCTTCTGATCACACATTGCTTTTCTTTTCCTTTTCCAGGGAAAAAAGGCAAAAAGCAAGGTAAGTCTCCCTTCATAAAGCAAAGATTTGGTGTCTTCCCATGGGACTAGTAATAGGATGAGAAATTCTCCCTTCTAATCATGTCTTGCTTTTGCTTTCCCTTTCAGAAGAACATGCTTCAGAGCAGGGTGAGTGTCTGTGTGCTTGGACCCCAAGGGAATGCGAAGGCAACGTGCAGGGGAGAGTGGGCGACTGGGACAGAGCAGCCCAGAGCAGCCCAGCGGTACGGGAGGGACAGAGAGGAGTTGGGTTGAATCGGAGGTTTGGCCTCACGCATGGGAAATTCAGAAAGGAGAAAAAGAGTGGCCAGGGACAAAGAAATGTGACCTGTTTCTATTGCAACAAAAAGGGTCACATGAAAAGAGAGTGCAGACAGAAGAAGGAAGATGAGAAGATGTTCAAAACTGAATAGGGGTGTCAGGGGCTCTATCTGCTGGGGATCCGAAATAAAAATGAGCCCTTGATAAAACTAAAAGTGGGTCTCCAGCGCGAGGAGGTGAAGTTCCTCGTAGATACAGGGGCTGAAAGATCAACAGTTCAAACCTTACCCACTGGATGTAGGGCCTCTACAGAAAAAGTGCAGGTGATTGGAGCAAAGGGGGAGCCTTTTGGGGTCCCTGTTATAAAGGAAGTAACCATTGAATCTGATTCTAAAGAGTGTAAGGGATCTTTGCTCCTAGTACCAGAGGCCGAATATAATCTGTTAGGTAGGGATTTAATAATAGAGTTAGGAATAGGGTTAGAAGTGATAGGTAAAAGGTTAGAAATTAAGTTGTGCCTGCTTCGAGTAGAAGACGAAGCGAATATTGATCCTGAAGTCTGGTATACCTCAAAAAGCGTAGGGAAATTGAATATAAGACCTTTCAAAGTAACTGTAAAAAAACCAGAAATACCGATTAGGATAAAACAATACCCTCTTTCAGAAGAAGGAAGGAGAGGGCTGAAACCCGAGATCCAAAGATTATTGCAGCAAGGGCTGTTGGAGCCTTGTATGTCTCCTTTTAACACTCCTATCTTACCAGTAAAAAAGAAAGATGGTAAATACAGACTAGTACATGATTTAAGGGAAATTAATAAAAGAACTGTTGCCAGGTTCCCTGTGGTGGCAAATCCACACACCCTGTTGAGCCAACTACATCCGGATGATCGATGGTATAGTGTGATCGATCTGAAAGATGCATTTTGGGCATGCCCTCTGGACGAGAAATCTAGGGACTATTTTGCTTTCGAATGGGAGGACCCAGACACACATAGAAAACAACAGCTGAGGTGGACAGTTTTGCCTCAGGGTTTTACAGAATCCCCAAACTTGATCGGGCAAGCCTTGGAGCAAATTTTACAAGAATATAATAGGATACCGGGTACAGCAATGATTCAATATGTGGATGATCTGCTAATAGCAGGGAAAGATGAGGATGCCGTAAGGCAAGCTAGCATTAGCCTGCTGAATTTTTTGGGGTCACGGGGATTAAAGGTGTCTAAGTCAAAATTGCAGTTTGTAGAAGAAAAATTGAAATATTTGGGTCATTTGTTAAATAAAGGGACAAAAGGATTGGATCCTGAAAGGGTTAAAAGAATTCTAGGGATAAAAGCCCCAGCTACTAAAAGGCAGGTACGGCAATTGTTAGGGTTGACTGGATACTGTAGACAATGGATAGAAGATTACAGTGGAAAGGTTAAATTTTTATATAACAAGCTGAATAAGGATGGATTACTCAAATGGACAAAAGAAGATGAGGAGCAATTAGAAAAATTAAAGGAAGAGCTTGTGCATCCGCCAGTTTTAAGCTTCCCAGAGCTAAAGAAACCATTCTTCTTGTTCGTAAATAGTACAGAGGGAACTGCCTACGGTGTGCTTGCCCAAGAGTGGGCAGACAGTAAAAAACCTGTGGCCTATTTATCTAAATTATTGGACCCCGTTAGTAGGGGTTGGCCTAGCTGCTTGCAGGTAGTGGTGGCAGCTGCCCTATTAGTGGAGGAAGCTCAAAAGATTACATTCGGGGGAGAAATCAGAGTTATATCCCCCCACAATATACGTGGGGTGTTGCAACAGAAAGCTGAAAAATGGATTACAGATGCAAGGCTGCTAAAATAAGAGGGAATTTTAATATCTTCACCTAGATTAACACTAGAAACAACCTCAGTACAGAACCCCGCCCAATTCCTTTATGGTGAACCGAGCGAGCAGCCTGAACATAATTGCCTTAGAAATATAGAAGAGCAGGTAAAATTGAGACCTGATTTGGAAGATGTGGAGTTACCCTTAGGGGAACAGATATATGTAGACGGATCCTCGAGGGTAGTTGAAGGGAAAAGAAAATCGGGATATGCATTGGTTAATGGAAAAACATTCGAGGTAATAGAATCAGGCCCTTTGAGCCCGAGCTGGTCAGCACAGGCCTGCGAGCTATATGCAATGCTAAGAGCCCTGAAATTGCTGAAAGATAAAAGTGGAACAATATACATGGATTCTAAATATGCATATGGAATAATCCATACCTTTGGAAAAATATGGGAAGAAAGGGGACTAATTAATTCTCAAGGGAAAGGGCTGGTTCACGAGGAGTTAATTACCCAAGTTCTACAAGCTGTAAGGGAACCAAAAAACATCGCTGTGGTACATGTCAAGGGACATCAGAAGGGAACAAGCCTTTGGTGGCATGGTGCAGAGAGCTGCACAAGTGTCTCTCCTTACTGATCCACGTGCGTAAGCCTTGCTCAAAGCTGATTCTTGCTCCCTGTTAGTCTGGTCCCTCTCAATCTGGGAGCAAGGTGCTCTCTGCCCACTCACTGGAGAAAAATAATTTAGGGTCTAGCTATGGGAGTAGCCATGGCATGTGAAGCACTGCCTTCTGATCCCATATTCCTTTTGTTTTCCTTTTCTGGTGAAAGAAAATGCAAAGCTGGGTAAATCTCCCTTCCTAAACCCAAAGATTTGGTGTCTTCTCAAGGGAGCAGTCATGGGCTGAGCAGCTCTCCCTTCTCATCATCCATTGCTCTTCTCTTTCTTTTCCAGATGAACAACCCGAACTGCTGGGTGAGTGTTCCTCTCAAAAAGGAAGGAATCTAGGGACTCCCAGAGGGAGCTGAGGGATGGGAAGATGTCCTTTTCGATCACGTGTTGTTTTTGTCTTTGTTTTGCAGAGAAAAAAGATGCAAAGCCTGGTGGGTAACCCACAGCACAAGAAACCAGTTTGGGGTCCAGCCATGGGATTCAGAAAATCTCCCCTGTCAACATGCCTTGTTTTGGATTTATTTTTTTCCTCTTTCCCAGAGTATCAAGCTGAAGAGCTGGTTGAGTGTCTCTGAGTTTGGGCCCCAGGACAACGCCAAGGCGATGTGCAGGGGAGGGTGGGCATCTGGGACAGAGCAGCCAAGGACTGGCCCCTTACCCTGATGGGAGTGCTGGGGCTGGGGCTGCCCTGGGCACGGGACATGGCCAGGATGGCTGAAAGGAACGGGGATCAAAGTGGGGACGGGGAGCGAGCTGCGGGGCTGCCCCACTCTGCACTGACGCTTCTGGGACAGGGACATCCTCCACCTGTCCCCATTCCCTTCCACTTGCGTTTTGGTGGCACGGTGCAGAGAGCTGCACGAGTGTCTGTCCTTACTGTTCCACATGTGCATGTGTTATACGAAATTAAGCCTTGCTCCTTGTTAGTCTGGTCCCTCTTAATCTGGCAGCAAGGTGGTCTGCAGCCACTCATCTGAGAGAAATATTTATGGTCTAGCTATGGGAGAAGCCTGGGATGTGAAGCACTGCCTGCAGATTATACACTGCTTTACTTTCCCTTTCCAGCGAAAGAAGACGCAAAGCTGGGTAAGTCTCTCTTCATAAACCCAAGATGTGCTTTCTTCCCCCTTTCTTCTCCCTTCTCATCCTGCATTGCTTTTGCTTTCCTTTTCCAGCGGAACTGTCTGCAGAGCTGGGTGAGTGTTCCCCAAATGAAGGGATTTGGGGACTACCAGTGACAACTATGGTCTGAGAAACTTTCTTCTCTGAACATGCATTGCTTTTCTCTTTCGTTTGCAGTGGAAAAAGATGCAAAGCTGGGTAAGTCTCCATCAGCATCTGAAACGATCAGGGGACTTGTAATGGGATGAGAAGCTGTTCCCTCTCATCATGCCTTCCTTTCTTCTCATTTCAAGCGGATCTATCAACAAGACTGAGTGAGTCTGTCCCCAAACCCAAAGAAAAATGGTTCTTTACATGTAATGAGAATCTGTACTCTCTCACCAAGTGTTTTCGCTTTTCTTTCCCAGTGGAACTAGCTGCAGAGCTTGGTGAGTGTCTACCCCAAAAATGAAGGAATTTGGGTTCTACCAGAGGGAGCTGTGGGATGGGAAGATGTCCCATTCCTTCATGCATTGGTTTTCCTTTTGTTTTCTAGTGAAAAAAGATGCAAAGCTGAGTGAGTATCCTGTAACACAATTAACCATTTATGTTCCTGATGAGAAACTCTCCCCTCTCATCAGGCATTTATTTTGCTTTCCTTTTCCAGCTGAACAAGCTGCAGAGCTGGGTGAGTGTCCCCACGCTTGGGCCCCAGGGAATGCCAAGGTGATGTGCAGGGGAGGGTGGGCAGCTGGGACAGAGCAGCCCAGGGCTGGACCCTCACCCTGCCCACACCCACTGGGCACCAGCCGTGGGCTGTGACCAGCTCTCCCCTCTTCTTCCAGAATGGAGAAAGTTTCTGCTGTCTCATAATAGAGGTAGGTGTGCACTGGGTTGCCCTCTGCAGTGCTTCTGCTGCCCTTGCTGGGGCATGTTCAGGAGCCAAGAGGTGCCCCATCTCCTGCCCCGTGGGGCAGCTCCTGGCCCCGAGCTGGGGAAAGCCTGCCCAGGGCTGAGCTCTGCCCCTGATGGCCTGGCTCCTTCTGTCCCTGCAGTGAAGGTGACCCTGGATCCAGACACGGCTCATCCCCTGCTTGTCCTGTTGGAGGACCACAGGAGTGTGAGATGGGAAAGTAAATGGCAGCAGGTGCCCAACACCCCAGAGAGATTTGACACTAGTTGCTGCGTGCTGGGCCATGAGGAGTTCAGAGAGGGGAGGCACTGCTGGGAGGTGGAGGCTGAGGCCGAGAAGGGAAAGTATTCAATGTGGGCTGTGGGGGTGGCCAAGGCATCTGTGAAGAGGAAGGGGGAGATCAACATGAGCCCTGAAGAAGGAATCTGGGCTGTGCAGTACAATGAGGGGCAGCTCATGTCTCTCACATCTCCTCGTACCCATTTGTCCCTGTTCCCTGTCCCCACGAGGATCTGGGTCTGTCTGGACTGTACTCAGGGGCAGGTGTCTTTTATTAGTGCTGACAATGGGGTCGAGATCTTCTCTTTCACAGTCTCCTTGAAAGGGGAGAGCATGCGCCCCTGGTTCTGCCTGGGGACGAATGCCCAGCTGTGCCTGAGGGACAGCACCCCCCAGACCCTGTAGCCAGCCCCATGGGGCTCCTGCCCTTCTCCAGCCACTCCTGCCTCACCTCTCCTTGGTCCTGCAGGAGCAGCGCAGGAATGAGGGGCAGTGGGGCCAGGGGCTTCCCCGTGTTCCTCCCTGCACTCTGTGACATGCACTGGCTGGTGGGGGGCACTCAGACTTCAGGCACGCCTTTGCTTCATGTTTGCGAACCCCATCTGTGGCCTCCAGTTTTCCATTCCTAAATCCATTTATGAATTTATTTTTTTTTTGTATAAAAAAGCGAGTAATATAACAGGGATTTAGATGCAAAATATTAGTAATACTCCTTGTAATTAAATAAATAACTTCTGAACCTGGAATATCCCAGTGTGGGAATGTTTTAAGTCATTATGAAGGAAGCTCCTTACCTCAAAAGGAATGGGCATCTTGACCTGGCATCGTTAAACAGCCCAGTGCGAGCTGAATTTTAGCCAGAGTGCAACTGCTGTGGGGGGCAGCGAGGGGGCACTGGTGGCTGGATGCTTCAGAACTGGGATGCTGTGGGACCTGCATGCTCCAGGATGAGGATGATCCAGAGTCAGGATGCACTGGGGCTGTGATGCTCCAGGAGTTGTATACTTCAGAACTGGGATGCTCAGGGGTCGGGATGCTCCGGGGGCGGGATGCACCCCAAAGAGAGTGCAACGGGACCAGGGTGCTCTGTGGTGGAGGAGAAGCGGGTGGCAGGATGCTGCAGGAACTGGTCTGGGAAGAGACAGGAGAAACACAAGAACAGGTTGGGGCTGCAGGAACCAAAAACAAAGTAGAGTTCTGGTAGCTCCTGTGCTTTGAACTCTGCCCTGCACAGGGCTCCTGTGCTGGGGCACAAGCCCTGCTGGCACCTGCGGGTCTCAGCCTGCCGCTGAGCTCCAGTGTGCAGCACAGGGGCTGCAGCAGCTCTCCACGCTCCTCTCCCCTCTGCTTGCACTGCTTGCAGACCCCAGTGCAAGGGATGTGGTCACCGTGTGCTGCCGGCCATTGCAGGCCACCTTTGCCTCCTAGTTTGGAGTTGATCTTTGCTCTGTGCCTGGTGCTGAGCATGAGCAGGCTGTGGGGGCTCTTTGTTCCCTCCTCTGGAGCACGTAAAGGCACAGCAGCAGCAGGACTGTGGCAAATAAAGTTTTGCACAGGAAGATGGAGTCTGGCAGTGGCATTTCCTGGCTACTTTCTGTCCTGAGGCTTTGCTGCCTGAGAAGGCGTCTTGCAGCAGACCGTCTCCTTGGTGCCTGAGCATCCCCTGTGGCAGCTCCGTGCTGTTCCCTCGGGCCCTGTCGCTGGCCCCAGAGAGCAGAGACCGGCACCTGCCCCTCTGCTCCCCTCATCAGGAAGATATGGGCAGCCACAAGGCCTCCCCTGTGTCTCCTCTGCTCTGGGCTCAACAAGCCAAGCGCCTTCAGCCGCTCCTCACACCCCTTGCCCTGCAGAGCCTTCTCCATCCTCGTAGCCCTCCCTTGGAGGCTCTCTCACAGTTTCACGCCCTTCGTCTGCTGTGCTGCCCACAGCTGCACGCAGTGCTCGAGGCGAGGCCGCAGCAGGCCGAGCAGAGCGAGACGATCCCTTCCCTTGGCCAGCCAGCAGTGCCGTGCCTGAGGCACCCCAGGGCACGCTTGGCCCTTTGGGCTGCCAGGGCCCGCTGCTGGCTCACACCCAACTTGCCATCAGCCACAACCCCCAGCTCCCGTTCTGGGGGCTGCTCTCCAGCCTCTCGCCCCCCACGCTGTACGTACAGCCGGGGCTGCCCTTACCCAGGGACAGGGCCCGGCACTTGCTCTTGTTAAACTTCCCACAGGCGGTGGCTGCCCAGCTCTCCCCTTTGGCCAGATCCCTCTGCAAGGCCTCTCCACCTTCAACAGAGTCAGCAGCTCCTGCCCGTTTAGTGTCAGCCGCAAACTCACACAGGTTTCCTTCCCATCCCGCATCCAGGTCATTTATGGGACCACTGAAGAGACCTGGCCCCAAAATGGAGGCCTGCAGAGCCCCACTCGTGAATGGCCGCCAACCTGATGTTGTCTCGTTTACCAGAAGCCTTGGAGCCTGACACAGCAGCATTTATCTGGGTCTGTGCTGGACATTTGGTCCAGATGGATACGGTAAGAAAACATTTAGAAAGCGTTACTGTAATCCAAGAAGAACATATCAACTATCTCCCTTTGGTCCGCGAGGAGGCTGACCTTGTCATAGAAAGGAAATTAAGTTCATTGAACAGGACTTTCCCCTCGTGAATCCATGTGTGCTGTGACCACTGACTGCAATGGCCTTCAAGTGTTTTTCACTCACTCCTGGAGCCCTTCCAAGGCATTGATGAAAGAGGCAAATAAGGCATTAGAATTCTCAGCTTTTTCTGCGTCCCTATTTGTGAGGTGACAATCCTCATTCAGTAACAGTCAAATATATTCTCTGGTCCTCCTTTTGCTCTTATTTTTAAAAACTACTTTTTAATGTCCCTCAGAGTACTCTCCAGCTGTAACTCAAACTGAGCTTTGGACATAGGAATTTTCTTCTTGCAAAGGCAAACAGCATCTCTGTAATCCTCCCATGTTGCCCGACCTCACTTCCAGTGCACATAAACTTTCCTTATCCACCTAAGCTCTACAAGAAGACCCCTGCCCCACTGGGCCAACCCTCTCCTGCGCCTGCTTGACTTTAGCAGGGAGCGGGGCTGGCTCTTTGCCTTCAGCACCCTGGGCAAAAGGTGGCACCTCCAGGCTCGGCACCCAGCTGTGCCTCATTCCCTGCAGCCTCTGGTACCACTCATCTCTGCTCTGCCATCTCTCCACATTGTGCCAGTGCTCACTGTTTGATTCCTCCTTAGATGGGTGGAGATGAACGAGCTCAGATAGTGGCTTTCCCTGGAGGTCTGGAGAAGACCCTGCTGGGGACATGCCCCTCATGCTTGCTGAAGGCCTGGGTAGGGCACCCAGCTGAAATGGGATGGTGGAGCCAGCCCTGCAGAGCTCCCCAGACACTTGTCTCCATTGCCCCAGGGGCAGAGCTGCTCCCAGAGGGTTATTGCAGGCAGGAACTGGGCAAAGGTTGGGGAAGATGGGCGTAGTATTCTACGTTCTGCAGCTCTGCTGGGTGCTGTGAGGGACGTCTGTCTTGGTGGGGCTCCCTTGGAGAAGAACCCCTGGGGACCGCCTCCTGTGTCCCACAGCCCATGATAAGCGCAGGCTCTGCGCCCTGCCCAAGGCGCTGCTGGCTGTGGCTTCTTGTGCCCGTGCCCAAGGGGACTCGTTCCTCATCTACCTGTGGTTCCTGCAGCCCGTTGGTCCCGTCTCTCTTCTGCTCCAGCTTCTCCCCCCAGCTCCTGCTCCCGCAGTGGCACAGATGGGGCTCCCCTAGGGCTGTGGCCGCCCCAGCCAGAGGCCATGCCAGGGGTCTCCTGACTTCCCTCGTCACTCTGTTCCTCCAGGGAGGTTGAGCAGGGTCGGTCATATCTCTGTTCTGGGAAGGACCTTCTACTGAAGAAATGGTGTCCACTCACCAGTTCTGCTGGTCTTCAGCTGAAACCCAAATGGGGGGGCCGCAACCTCCCTGGGTAGATGCCTCCCTCCAACAGACCTCTTGAAGATGGGAAGAGCAGCCCAGACCCTCACTTCCAGGGAGCTCCAGTGTCTGGAGGTCCCCTTAGGGCCTGAAGGCAGAGGTGGATATCATGGGTGCAAGTGTGCCATCAGCTGGGTGAGCTCTTCAAACAGGTGGCTCAGTTACGAGAGGAGCTCACCAGGCAGCATAGCATTCGGGAATCTGAGCAGGAGACTGATAAATGGTATTATGCGTTGACACGGGCCGAGCAACAGCCCTGCCTTAAGTCCAGGCAAGGGGTAGGGAGACAAGCGTGCAGCCCAAAACAAGCACATTTGAAGACTCACAGGAAAAGGAGAGTGGACCCTCGTCTCTGATCGGAGCTGGAGGAGAGTCTCCCCCCTGCCCCTGAAGTGCCTCTATGCAACAGGTACGAGGTTCTAAGGCAGGAGAGAGGAGACTCTGGGAGAACTAGTAAAGACCTCAGAAAGATCAACCACAGGGAACTCGAAAAGGCCGACCACACAAAGTTGGCTCAGTCTCCCATCTGCATCAAAAGCAGTGCCACAAAGAAGGCACGAAGGGTCTTAGTCACTGGAGACTCCTCTCCGAGAGGCACCGAGGCTCCCATTTGCCATCCAGACAATCTCTCCAGAGAAGTTTTGCTGCCTGCCTGGGGCCCGTATTCACCATATTACAAAGAGGCTTGTGGGTCCCAAAGACTACCACCCCTTCCTGCTTTTTCAAGTAGGATCAGACGAAGCTGTAACAAGGAAATGCCGAAATATCAAAAAGGATTTTATGTGCCTTGGAAAGATGTTGAAGGGATCGGGAGTGCAAGCAGTGTTCTCTGTCCTCCCGGTTGGTGACTGGGACCCAGGAAGAAGGAGACAAAAGGGCCAAGTGAATGATTGGCCGAGGGACTGGTGTCATGCCCAAGGTTTTGGGTTCTGTGACACTGGACATGCCTTTGAGGGACCAGGCATGCTGACGTCAGATGGGGTGCAGCTGTCCAGGTGGAGCAAGATTCTTCTGGGCAGTAAGCTGGCTGGGCTTATCAGGAGGGCTTTAAACTCGAGGCGGTGGGGAAAGGGGATGCACCTCTGAGTGAAGAAAGCATAGCTGAGAACACCATCACTCTAAGGAATGGCAGGGAAACACTTGTGACCTGTCCCAATACAACAGGAAGGGTTCTAGAAATGCAATACGACCAACAGCCCAGCTGAAATGCCTCTACACCAATGTCCGCAGCATGGGAAACAAGCAAGAGGAATTGGAAACCATGGTGAAATTAGACAAATATGACCTGATTGCTATCACAGAAACGCGGTTCTACTGGGGTCTACTACAGGCTGCCTGATCAAGGGGAGCCTGTGGATGAGGCCTTCTTGCTTCAACTACAAGAAGCATCGTGCTCGCACTCTCTCATCCTGATGGGGGACTTCAACCACCTGGATGTCCGCTGGGAAAACTACACAATAAGCTTTAAGCAATCCAGGAGATTCCTAGAGTGCGTTGAGGATAGCTTCCTGGTCCGGATACTAGAGAAACCAACCCGAGGAGAAACGTTACTTGACCTGGTGCTCACCAACACAGAAGAGCTCATTAAAGAGGTCAAGACTGGAGGCAATCTGGGCTGCAGTGACCATGCCATGGTTGAGTTTGTGATCTCAAGGAATATGGGCCTGGCAAAGAGCAAAGGCAGGACCCTGAACTTCCGAAGAGCAAACATCAGGCTATTTAAAGACCTAGTGGATGAGATCCCCTGGAACATCATCCTTAGGGACAAGGGAGCTGAGGAGAGCTGGAGACTCTTTAAGGATGTTCTCCTTAGAGCACAAGAACTCTCCATCCCCCTGCGTAAAAAGGTGAGCAGGGAGGGCGGACAACTGGGATGGCTGAGTAAGGACCACGCAGGATCAGTTCGGGAAGGACGGCATCACATGGGAGGGACTCCATGTGGAGCAGGAGCAGAGTGACTTGCGAACGAGCGGCGGAGTCGAAGAGTCAGGGACTGACTGCAGTCCCCGTTCCCCAGACAGTGAGCTCAGTCAGTGGCTTTCCCTGGTAGTCTGGAGAGGCTCTTGCTGGGGACAAGCCCCTCGTGCTGGCTGAAGGCGGTGGACTGGGCACCCAGCTGCGATGGGATGGTGGTGCCAGCCCTGCAGAGCTCAACAGACACTTGCTCCCATTGCCCCAGGGGCAAAGTTGCTCCCAGAGGGTTATTGCAAGCAGGAACTGGGCAAAGGTTGGGGAAGATGGGCGTAGACTTGTACTTTCTGCAGCTCTGCTGGGTGCCGTGAGGGACCTCTCTCTCAGTGGGACTCCCTTGGAGAAGAATCCCTAGGGGCTGCCTGCTGTGTCCCCTACCCCGTGATAAGCGCAGGCTCTGCGCCCTGCCCAAGGTGCTGCTGGCTGTGGATCCTTGTGCCTGGGCCCAAGGGGACTCCTTCCCCATCCGCCTGTGGTTCCTGCAGCCCCTTGGTCCCCTCTCTCTTCTGCTCCAGATCTGGACCCCAGCTCCTGCTCCCGCTGCAGCACAGATGGGGCTCCCCTGGGGCTGCGGCCGCCCCAGCCTCACCGGCCATGCCAGGGGCCTCCTGACTTCCCTCGTCACTCTGCTCCTCCTCCGGCTGGGCTCAGGTAGGATCCTGTGGGGCTGCTGGAGGGTCTCACCCTTGGGCCTGGCAGACGTGCTGGGGATGTGCATGGCAGGGGAACAGCCATGGGGCAGGGGGGACCCGAGCCCACAGCTCGGCCCGGCTGGGTTTCGCTTTCCATTTGTTTCTTTCATGCAATACGGGCACTCCCTTGGCTGCCCTTTCTGGCTCTTTTTCACCTGCCTGAATGCTGCAGAGAGGGCTCCCACTCCCAGCACACCTCCTTCTCCTGCACGTCCTCCCTCTCCCTCTCCTGTTTCCCCAGTGGTTTCCCATGGGTCACGGGGGATGCAGCACGCACCAGCTCACGCACAGCTCGCCCTTTGTCACTCACTGCCCCTAAATTTACGATGGCAAAATCTCACCTCCTCTCTGTGCCCTTCTCCATTGCCCAGCCCAGCTCAGAGTGGAGGGACCAGGCCAGATTGTCACTGCCACCGTGGGGCAGGATGTCGTGCTGCCCTGCCACATGTCCCCTCGCAAGGATGCTCGCACCTTGGAGGTCAGGTGGATTCGACGCACGATATATGAGACAGTGCACCACTACCACAATGGAGAGGACCTGTACAGGGAGCAGATGGGGGCATATGCTGGGAGGACAGAGTTGTCCAGAGATGGTCTCTCTGCTGGAAGCCTGGACTTGCGAATCACGGGGCTGAGACCATCTGATGAAGGCCGGTATGTCTGCATTGTGAAAGATGCTGATGTTTATGACGAAGCAACGGTGGATCTGGAGGTATCAGGTTAGTGGCTGGAGTGATGCTTCAAGGAGATGGTGCAGGTATCCCTGGGTTTGTGTGTTTCACCGAGGTCTCTTTCCCATTCTCATGGCCATCGACAAGGCCTTTCAAGGACTTGAGTCTGATGGGGCTTCTCCTCCCCAGTCTGTGAGCGTTGGGAAGCGTGGAGGGCCCGGTCTCAGAGCCATGGGGGCTGTGGCTGGGCTGTGCTGTGTCTGGCATGGGAGCAGATGGGGTCTTTGCCCTGGAACTAAATCCCTCCCCAAGTCAAGCCCCAGCCATGGGATCTTCCCCCAGCCACAGGCGCAGACCCCCACCTCTCCCTGGGGAGCTACGAGGCCGGAGGCGTCCGCGTGCTGTGTCGATCGGCCGGCTGGTACCCACTGCCGCAGCTGCTGTGGAGGGATGCTCGCGGGCAGCATCTGCCCTTGGTCTCTCAGACACATTCCCAGGACCAGAAGGGGCTCTCTGAAATCGAAGGTGCCGTCATCGTGACCGGGAGCATGAAGGGACCCTTGTCCTGCGTGGTCAGGAGCAGTCGCCTCCAGCAGGAGCGGGAATCGTCCCTGAACATCGCAGGTACAAATGGCGCAGCCAGGTTGAGGTGTTCTTGGCCCCTGCACTTGCCCTGGGCTGGGAGAAGTCTGGGTCTTGCTTTTCCATCTGCAGGCATGTAAACACAGCCCTTTTCCTTGTGCCTTTTCTCAGCTCCCTTTTTCCGTAATGCCGAGCCCTGGATGGTGGCTCTGGCTCTGGTCCTCGTGCTTTTGGCTCTGTCCATTGGCCTCAATGTATATCTCTTTCTAAAGAAAGGTAAGCTGGCAGTGCAGGGATGGAGCGGAGGGAGGTGTTCTGCAGGGACCCACGTGGGTCTGGAGCGGGGCTGAGCCCTGGCCCAGGGAGGTGCATAAGGGGAGGAAGGGAATGTTCTCCTGGGGATCCCAAAGGCCTTAGGATCCTCTTGGGCCTCTGCCTTGGGCAACGAAGGCAGGGGAGAAGGCAAGGGGCCTTGGGTGGGAGGCCAGGGAGCATGGCTGCAGCATGGGGCTGGTGGGAAGGCCCAGACCCCCTGCAGATGTTCCCACCGAGCAACCAAGCTGCTCTGCTGACCTCCTGTTCCTCCGCCTTTGCTTTTCAGCGGCACAGAGCCGAGAGCTGGGTAAGTCCTTGCAGTCCCTGCCCCCAGCCCCTGGGGAAGTGGTGTCCCTGCGGGAGGGACTGGTCTGGGTGTGCTGTGGGGGCTTGTGTGCTGGTGGCTCGGGGGTGCTGGAGGAGCAGCTGGAGCCTGACGGGGGAGTGGGGAGTGCTGGGGCTGGGGCTGCCCTGGGCACGGGACACGGCCGGGATGGCTGAAAGGAACGGGGATCAAGGTGGGGACGGGGAGAGAGCTGTGGGGCTGCCCCGCTCTGCACTGACGCTTCTGGGACAGGGACGTCCTCCACCCATCCCCATTCACTTCCACCTGTGTTTTGGTGGCACGGTGCAGAGAGCTGCACAAGTGTCTGTCCTTACTGCTCATGTGCTTACTGTGCATGAGCCTTGCTCAAAGCAGGTTCTTGGTGACTGTTAGTCTGGTCCCTCCCAGTCTGGGTGCAAGGTGTCTTGTGCCCACTCAGCTGAGAAAAATAATTGAGGGTCTAGCTATGGGAGTAGCCATGGAATATGAAATACTGCCTTCTGATCAAGCATTGACTTTTACTTTCTTTTCCAGTGAAAAAAGATGCAAAGCTGGGTAAGTCTGCTTTCATAAACCCATGTCTTCTCATAAGCAGCAATCAAATGAGAAGTTCTCCCTTCTTATCCTGCTTTGCTTTCGCTTTCCTTTTCCAGCGGAACAAGCTGCAGAGCAGGGTAAGTGTCCATGTGCTTGGGCCCCAGGGCAAGGCCAAGGTGATGTTTAGGGGCGAGTGAGCAGCTGGGACAGAGCACTTCAGGGATTTTCTCTTTCTTTTCCAGATGAATACTGTGCAAAGAATCGTAAGTCTCCATCAGTATCTGAAGGGATTTGGGTTGTCTCAATGGGATGAGAAGCTGTTCCCTCTCATCATGCCATTTTCCTCTCATTTGCAGTGCAGCAATCTACAAGACTGGGTGAGTCTCTTTCGCCAAACCCAAAGAAAATGGGTTCTCATCATGTAATGAGAATCTGTACTCTCTCACCAAGTGCTTTTGTTTTTCTTTTGCAGAGGACCTAGCTGCAGACCTGGGTGAGTGTCCCTTACAAAATGAAGGAATTTGGCTCTTACTAGTGGGAATTATGGTATGGGAAGATGTCTCTTTCTATCATGCATTCTTTTTGCTTTCGTTTTTCAGTGAAAAAAGATACAGAACTCGGTGAGTATCCTGTACCACAACAAAGCAGTATGGGGTTCAGGCATGGGATGAGAAGCTCTCCCCTCTCATCATCATCAGACATTGCTTTTCCCTCGTTTTTTTTTTTTTTTTTTTCTCTTCAGAGGAACAAGCTGCAGAGCTGGGTGAGTGTCGCCGTGCCTGGTCCCCAAGGAACGACAAGGCAATGCGCAGGGGAGGGTGGGCAGCTGGGACACAGCAGCCCAGGGCTGGCCCCTCACCCTGACAAGGGAGTGGGGAGTCCTGGGGCTGGGGCTGCCCTGGGCATGGGACACGGCCGGGATGGCTGAAAGGAACGGGGATCAAGGTGGGGACGGGGAGTGAGCTGTGGGGCTTCCCCGCTCTGCACTGATGTTTCCGGACAGGGATGTCCTCCACCCGTCCCCATTCTCTTCCACTTGTGTTTCGATGGCATCGTACTGAAAGCTGCACAAGTTTCTATGCTGGATGTTCTGCTGGCACAAGCCATGCCCACAGCTGAATTTTACTCGCTATTAGTCTGGTCCCTCCTTTTGGGAGCAAAGTTGTATTTGGCCACTTCCTAGAACAATAAATTTGGGGGCGTAGCCATGGGAGCAGGCATGTGATGAGAAGCTGTCCCCTCTGATCATGCATTGCTTTTGCCTTTCTTTTCCAGCACAAAAAGATAAAAGGCTGGGTGAGTGTCCCTCCCCAAACTGAAGGAACTTGGGGTCTTCCCATGGGAACAGCCATGGGATGAGAAGTTTTCCCCTCTGATCATGCATTGTCTTTGCTTTCCTTTTCCAGGGGAACTGTCTGCAGAGCTGGGTGAGTGTCCTTCCCCAGATAGAAAGAACTTGATGTCTTCCAATGGGAGCTATGGGAGGAGAAGCTTTCCCCTCTGATCATGCACTGCTTTTCTCTTTCTTTTGTAGAGGAAAAGGATGCAAGGCTGGGTAAGTCTCCGTCAGCATCTGAAGTATTCGGGGTCATCACAATGGGATGGGAAGCTGTTCCCTCTCACCAGGCCTTTCTTTCTTCTCATTTCTAGCGCGCCAATCTACCAGACTGAGTGAGTCTCTGTCCCCAAACCCAAAGTAAATGAGTTCTTGTCATGTAATGAGAATCTGTACTCTCTCACCAACTGTTTTCGCTTTTCTTTTTCAGAGGAACTAGCCGCAGAGCTGGGTGAGTGTCTGTCCCTCCCCAAAATGAAGGATTTGGGGTTCTACCAGTGGGAATTTTGAGAAGGCAAGGTGTCCCTTTCCATCATGCTTTCTTTTTGCTTTTGTTTGGCAGAGAAAAAAGATGCAAAGCTCAGTGAGTATCCTGCACCACAACAAAACAGTTTGGGGTTCAGGCATGGGATGAGAAGCTCTCCCCTCTCATCAGACATTGCTTTTGCTTTCTTTTCCAGGGGAACAAGCTGCAGAGCTGGGTGAGTGTTCTTGAGCTTGAGCCCAAGGGCAACACCAAGGCGATGTGCAGGGGAGGGTGGGCAGCTGGGACAGAGCAGCCCAGGGCTGGACCCTCACCCTGCCCACACCCACTGGGCATCGGCCGTGGGCTATGACCAGCTCTCCCCTCTCTCTCTAGCATGGAGAAATTTTCTGCTGTCTCATAAAAGAGGTAGGTGTGCATCGGGTTGCCCTCTGCGGTGCTTCTGCTGCCCTTGCTGGGGCATGTTGAGGAGCCAAGAGGTGCCCCATCTCCTGCCCCGTGGGGCAGCTCCTGGCCCCGAGCTGGGGAAAGCCTGCCCAGGGCTGAGCTCTGCCCCTGATGGCCTGGCTCCTTCTGTCCCTGCAGTGAAGGTGACCCTGGATCCGCACACGGCTCATCCCCTGCTTGTCCTGTCTCAGGACAAGAGCAGTGTGAGATGGGAAAGTAAATGGCAGCAGGTGCCCAGCGCCCCGGAGAGATTTGACATTCGGTGCTGCGTGCTGGGCCGTGAGGAGTTCAGAGAGGGGAGACACTTCTGGGAGGTGGAGGTAGAGGGGGACGGGGAGAAGGGAAAGTATTCAAGTTTGGCTGTGGGGGTGGCCAGGGCATCTGTGAAGAGGAAGGGGGAGATCAACATGAGCCCTGAAGAAGGGATCTGGGCTGTGCAGTTCAATGAGGGGCAGATCATGTCTCTCACATCTCCTCCCACCCCCTTGTCCCTGTCCCCTGTCCCCACGAGGATCTGGGTCTGTCTGGACTGTACCCAGGGGCAGGTGTCTTTTATCAGCCCTGACAGTCGGGTCAAGATCTTCACTTTCACAGTAGCCTCCTTCAACGGGGAGAGCATGCGCCCCTGGTTCTGGCTGGGGACGAATGCCCAACTGTGCCTCAGGGACAGCACCCCCCAGACCCTGCACCCAGCCCTGGGGGGCTCCTGCCCTTCTCCAGCCACTCCTGGCTCAAGTCACCTTGGTCCTGCAGGAGCAGTGCAGAAATGAGGGGCAGTGGGGCCAGGGGCTGCCCCGTGTTCCTCCCTGCACGCTGAGACCTGCAGCAGCCGGGGGGGGGGGGGGGCACTCAGACTTCAGGCACCCCTTTGCTTCATGTTTGGGAACCCCATTTGTGGGCTCCACTTTTCCATTCCTAACTCCATTGACGAATTTCGCTTTGTGCGTGAAAACATGAATTATTTAGCACAGGTTTGGATGTAAAAGAATTAGTAATACTCCTTGTAAATAAATAAATCAACTTCTGAACATTGAAATGCCAAGCGTGAGAACATTTTTAATCACTACGATGGAAGATGCTTCCTCCAAAAAGAATGGGCATCTTCACCTGGCATGGCAAAACATCCCAGTGTGAGCTGGATTTGAGCCAGAGCATGGCTACTGTGGGGGGCAGCGAGGATGCTCTAGTGGTTGGATGCTCCAGGACCACGATGCTCCAGGGTTGGTACGCTCTGGGACTGGGATGCTCTAGGACTGGGATGCCTTCTGAGTTGGATGCTCTGAGAGGGCTTGGGGGAGGCAGGATGCTGTGGAATCCATCCCATGAAGCACAGGGAAAAGCACAGGAAACGACTGGGTCTGTGGGAACTTTGATCAAAACGGAGCTCGGGGAGCTCTGGTGCTTTGGGCTCTGCCCTGCACAGGGCTCCTGTGCTGGTGCACAAGCCCTGCTGGCACCCGCGGGTCTCACCCTGCCTCTGAGCCCCAGCGGGCAGCACAGGGGCTGCAGCAGCTCTCCACGCTCCTCTCCCCTCTGCTTGCACTGCTTGCAGACCCCAGTGCAAGGGATGTGGTCACCATGTGCTGCCGGCCATTGCAGGCCACCTTTGCCTCCTAGTTTGGGGCAGATCTTTGCTCTGTGCCTGGTGCTGAGCATGAGCAGCCTGTGGGGGCTCTTTGTTCCCTCCTCTGGAGGACATCAAGGCACAGCAGCAGCAGGACTGTGGCAAATAAAGTTTTGTACAGGAAGATGGAGTCTGGCAGTGGCATTTCCTGGGTGCTTTCTGTCCTCAGGCTTTGCTGCCTGGGAAGGTGTCTTGCAGCAGACCGTCTCCTTGGTGTTGGTCCTGGGAGTCAGAGCTAGGAGGAACCTAAGCTCCAGCTGCCCCTGTTCCCCATCTGGTGCCTGGGACCCACTTGTCCCAGCTGGGTCATTGCCCTGCCCTGGCGAGACCTGAAGAGCTTCCAGCCTCCATCACACAGGCTCTGCAGAGGCTGTGCCCACAGGGGGCAATGCCGACTCTTGGATATCCTCCAAGCAGAGGCAGCAGGTGGCCTCAGCCTTCAGCTGATCAGAGAATCATTCAAGCTGGAAAAGACCTCCAAGGCCATCTGGCCCAACAATCCCTCTATCACCAATGTCACCCACTAGGCCATGTCCCTAAGCACCAGGTCCAACGTTTCCCTAAACACCTGCAGGGATGGTGACTCCACACCTCCCTGGGCAACCTGTTCCAATGCCTAACCACACAATCTGAGAACAAATTTCTCCTCATTTCAGGCCTGAACCTCCCCTGGCACAACTTGAGGCCATTCCCTCTTGTTCTATTGCTAGTTATCTGCCCCCAGCTACCACAGCTTCTTTCAGGAGTTGTAGAGAGCCATAAGGTCTCCCACGAGCTGTCTCCAGACTAAACCAACCCAGTTTCCTCAGGTGCCCCAATAGGACTTGTGTTCTAGGCCCTTCACCAGCTTCGTAGCCCTTCTGTGGACACACTACAGGGCCTTGATGTCCTTCTTGTAGCGAAGGGCCCAAAACTGAGCACAGTGCTTGAGGTGCGGCCTCACCAGGGCCCAGTTCAGGGGGCCGATCACCTCCGTGGTCCTGCTGGCCATGCTGTTTCTGATACAGGCCAGGATGTCATCGGCCTTCTTGGGCGCACTGCCGGCTCATGTTCAGGCGAGTGCTGACCAAAACCCCCAGATCCATTTCTTCTGCACAGCTTTCAAGCCAATTTGCCCCAAGCCTGTAGCACTGTATGGGGTTGTTCCTCCCTGTGTGCAGGACCCGGCTCTTCGCCATGTTGGCATCTTCATGCTGTTCCCTCGGGCCCTGTCGCTGGCCCCAGAGAGCAGAGACCGGAGCCTGCCCCTCCGCTCCCCTCATCAGGAAGATGTGGGCCGCCACGAGGCCTCCCCTGCGTCTCCTCTGCTCTGGGCTCAACAAGCCAAGCGCCTTCAGCTGCTCCTCACACCCCTTGCCCTGCAGAGCCTTTGCTGTCCTCGTGGCCCTCCCTTGGAGGCTCTCGCACAGTTTCACGCCCTTCGTCTGCTGTGCTGCCCACAGCTGCACGCAGTGCTCGAGGCGAGGCCGCAGCATGCCGAGCAGAGCGAGACGATCCCTTCCCTTGGCCAGCCAGCAGTGCCGTGCCTGAGGCACCCCAGGGCACCCTTGGCCCTTTGGGCTGCCAGGGCCCACTGCTGGCTCACACCCAACTTGCCGTCGGCCACAACCCCCAGCTCCCGTTCTGGGGGCTGCTCTCCAGCCTCTCACCCCCCACGCTGTACGTACAGCCGGGGCTGTCCCTGCCCAGGGACAGGGCCCGGCACTTGCTCTTGTTAAACTTCCCACAGGCGGTGGCTGCCCAGCTCTCCCCTTTGGCCAGATCCCTCTGCAAGGCCTCTCCACCTTCGACAGAGTCAGCAGCTCCTCCCAGTTCAGTGTCAGCCGCAAACTCACACAGGTTTCCTTCCCATCCCGCATCCAGGTCATTTATGGGACCACTGAAGAGACCTGGCCCCAAAATGGAGTCCTGCAGAGCCCCACTCGTGACTGGCCACCCGCCTGATGTCGACCCGTTTACCAGAACCCTCGGAGCCTGACACATCAGCCAATTGTTCACCCATCGCATCGTGCATTTGTCTGGCTCTATGCTGGACATTAGGTCCAAATGGATAGGGTCAGAAATCTTTAATGAAATCCAAAAAGATCGCCTCATGTGGCTCCCTTTGGTCAACTAGGCGGGTGACCTTGTCATAAAAAGGAAATTAAGTTTGTTGAACAGGACTTTCCTCTCATGAACCTGCCTGTGCTGTGACCGGTGACCGCATTGTCCCTGAGGTGTTTTTCACTCACTCCCAGAGCAATCTCCGTAACTTTACCAGGCACTGCTAAACAGGCACTGCTAGACTGAGAGGCCTGTAATTCCCAGGGTCTTCTTTGCTGCCCTTCTTGGAAACTCAGGCAATGTTTGGCAGCTTCCAGTCACTGGGACCTCTCCAGATTCCCAAGGATATATATTTTTAAAGTAATTTATAGAGATTTCCTGATGATATCAGACAGTTCTCTTAGTACTCTGGGATGAAGCCCATCAGGCCCTATAGTCTTGTATGCATGCACCTGTAGAAGCAAATCCCCCAAAAATTCAGGGTTGGCTGGGAGTTTATTATTCCCACAGTCACGACACTCCAGCACAGGGCACCTCAGGTCCCAGTGCCCATTGTCAGTGTTGAAGACAAAGGCAAAGGAAACATGAAATCTGCGCTGTCAATGTCCCTGTTTGTGAGGACACCATCCCCAACAATTAACAGACCAATGTTTTCTCTGTTCCTACTTTTGCAGTTCAAATATTTTTTAAAAATCCTTTTTAATACCTGTCAGAGTACTGTCCAGGTTCAAGGTGAAGTGAGCTTTGGCCGTATGAATTTTCTGCTTATAAAGGCAAATAGCATCTCTGTAGTCCTCCCATATTGCCTGACCTCCCTTCCAGAGGATGTAAAGATTTATTAGCCACCTAAGCTCTAGAATAAGATCCCTGCCAATGTGAGCTGACCTTCTACCATGACTGCTTAACTAGAGCCAGGAGCGGGGCTTGCTCCTTGCCCGCACAACCTTAAGCAAACTGTGGCAGCACCGGACTTGGCACCCAGCTGCACCCCATACCCTGCAGACTTTGATCCCGCTCTGCTCTGCAGCCATTTGCTCCCATCAACCAAGGGGGAAAATTGCTCCCTGAGGGTTATTGGTGCCAGGAGCTGGGCAAAGGTTGGGGAAGTTGGGTGTAGCCTTCTGATTCCTGCAGCTCTGCTGGGTACCGTGAGGGACCTCTCTCTCGATGAGGCTCCCTTGGAGAAGAACCCCTGGGGACCGCCTGCTGTGTCTCCCACCCCGTGTTAAGCGCAGGGTCTGCGCCCTGCCCAAGGCACTGCTGGCTGTGGCTCCTTGTGCCCGGGCCCAAGGGGACTACTTCCCCATCCGCCTGCGGTGCCTGCAGCCCCTCGGTCCCCTCTCTCTTCTGCTCCAGATCTGGACCCCAGCTCCTGCTCCCGCTGCAGCACAGATGGGGCTCCCCTAGGGCTGTGGCTGCCCCAGCCTCACCGGCCATGCCTGGGGCCTCCTGACTTCCCTCGTCACTCTGCTCCTCCTCCGGCTGGGCTCAGGTAGGATCCTGTGGGGCTGCTGGAGGGTCTCACCCTTGGGCCTGGCAGACATGCTGCCATAGGGCAGGGGAGCGGCCATGGGGCAGGGGGGACACGAGCCCAGAGCTCGGCCCCGGCTAGGTTTCGCATTCCCTTTGGTTCTTTCACGCAATATGGGCACTGCCTCGGCTGCCCTTTCTGGCTCTCCTTCACCTGCCCGAATGCTGCAGAGAGGGCTCCCACTCCCAGCACACCTCCTTCTCCTGCACGTCCTCCCTCTCCCATTTCCCCGGTAGTTTCCTATGGGACACGGGGGACGCAGCACGCACCAGCTCATGCACAGCTCGCCCTTTGTCACTCACTGCCCCTAAATTTACGATGGCAAAATCTCACCTCCTCTCTGTGCCCTTCTCCATTGCCCAGCCCAGCTCAGAGTGGTGGGACCAGGCCAGCCTCTCACTGCCACCGTGGGGCAGGATGTCGTGCTGCCCTGCCACTTGTCCCCTCGCCGGGATGCTCGCACCTTGGAGGTCAGGTGGATCCGGGATGATTTGTCTGAGACAGTGCACCACTACCACAAAGGGGAGGACCTGTACGGGGAGCAGATATGGGCATATGCTGGGAGGACAGAGTTGGCCAGAGATGGTCTCTCTGCTGGAAGCCTGGACTTGCGAATCACGGGGCTGAGACCCCCTGATGATGGCCAGTATGTCTATATCATGCATGATGCTGATGCTTATGACAAAGCTACGGTGGAGCTGATGGTGTCAGATAATTGGCTGGGTGACTGCTTCAAGGAAATGGTATGGGTGCTCCTGGATTTGTGTGTCTGCACAGGCCTCTGTCCCATCCTCATGGTCACTGATGAGGCCTTTCAAAGAGTTGAGTCTTATGTGTCTTCAACTCCTCAGTATGTGAACACTTGTCAGGCAAGGAGCACACCTGTGCCCTTGCAGTCTTTTTACTGAGAAATAGCTGCATGGACATACAGTTTTATTCAGTCTCAGTGGCCTCTTTGAACTCCATCCCCACGTTGTTCTGAAGGCACTGGGCACAGGCTGCTGAGTGGCTCCTTCAGCTGTGCCAACCATGGGATCAAACGAAAAGCCTGGAGCAGGGAAGAGACCTCTGAGCAGCTGGACCACAGCTTGATTTTGCTTTTTGTGCTGGGGAAGACCTGAGACGTTGTCTGGAAGTCTCGGGGCATCTTGAACCAGCACAGCTTGGTGCAGAGATGCTGCCTGGAGGCACTGAAGCTCGGCACCTGGGTTTTATGGGAGATTTTGGGCCACTGGCATTGTGCAGCCCTGCTCTCTGGTTTCTGCACCAGCCAGAGTGGTTTGGGTTGAGGGTGGGTGCCTGAAGCGCCCGGTCTCAGAGCCCCTGGGGCTGTGGTTGGGCTGGGCTGTTTTGGCATGGGAGAAGATGGGGTCTTTGCCTTGAAATGAATGCCTCCCCAAGTCAAGCCCCAGCCACGGGCTCTTCCCCCAGCCACAGGCGCTGACCCCCACCTCTCCCTCGGGGGCTACAAGGCCGGAGGCGTCCGGGTGCTGTGTCGATCGGCCAGCTGGTACCCACTGCCGCAGCTGCTGTGGAGGGATGCTCGTGGGCAGCATCTGCCCTCGGTCTCCCAGACACATTCCCAGGATGAGGAGGGACTCTTTGAAATGCGTCTTGCAGATGACACCAAGCTGAGTGGTGCAGTTGATACTATGGAAGGAAGGGATGTCATCCAAAGGGTCCTGGATAAACTTGAGAAGTGGGCCTATGTGAACCAAATGAGGTTCAACAAGGCCAAGTGCAAGTTGCTGCACCTGGGCCAAGGCAGTCCCAGACGTGAGTACAGACTAGGTGAGGAACTCATTGAGAGCACCCCTGCAGAGAAGGACTTGGGGTCCTGATGGATGAAAAGCTCGACATGAGCTGGCAGTGCATGTTTGCAGCCCAGAAGGCCAACTGCATCCTGGGTTGCATCAACAGAGGAGTGGCTGCAGGTCAAGGGAGGTGATCGTCACCCTCTGCTCTGCCCTTGTGAGGCCATACCTGGAGTACTGCATCCAGGTCTGGAGCCCCCAGCACAAGCAGGATGTGGAGCTGTTAGAACAGTTTCAGGGGATGGCCACGAAAGCACCTCTCCTACAATGAAAGGCTGTGAGAGCTGGGGATGTTCAGCCTACAGAAGTGAAGGCTCCAGGGTGACCTCATTGGGGTGTTTCAGTACTTAAAAGGGACTTATAAAGAAGATGGAGAGACACTTTTTGCCCAATTAGATAATGAGAGAACAAGGGGGAATAGTTTTAAACTAAATGAGGGGGGATTTAGATTAGAGTTAAGGATGAAATTCTTCATTCAGAGGGTGGTGAGGCATTGAAACAGGTTGCCCAGAGAGGTTGTGGATGCCCCATCCCTGGAGGTGTTCAGGACCAGGTTAGATGAGGACCAGAGCAAGCTGATCTAGCGGGTGGCATCCCTGCCTATGGCAGGGGGCTGGAACTAGATGGTCCTTGAGGTCTGTTCCAGCCCAAGCCACTCTATGATTGTGTGATTCTAACATTCTGTGAAATCCAAGGCGCCATCATCATGACCTGGAACGTGGAGTGGCCCTTATCTGGCGTGGTCGGGAGCAGCCTCTTCCTGAAGGAGTGGAAATCATCCCTGCACATCGCAGGTACAAATAGCACAGCCAGGGGGAGGTGTTCCTGGCCCCTGCACTTGTCCTGGGCTGGGAGAAGTCTGGGTCTTGCTTTTCCACCTGCAGGCACATAAATGCAGCCGTTTTTCTGGTGCCTTTTCTCAGCTCCCTTCTTCCACAACACCCGACGCTATAAGGTGGCTTTGGTCCTCATGCTTTCGGGTGCGTCCATTTGCCTTGGTGTTTATCTCGTTCGAAAGAAAGGTAAGCTGGCAGCGCAGGGATGGAGCGGAGGGAGGTGTTCTGCAGGGACCCACGTGGGTCTGGAGCGGGGCTGAGCCTTGGCACAGGGAGGTGCATATGAAAAAGGAAGGGAATGTTCTCCTGGGGATCCCAAAGGCCTTGGGATCCTTTTGGGCCTCTGCCTTGGGCAACGAAGGCAGGGGAGAAGGCAAGGGGCCTTGGGTGGGAGGCCAGGGAGCATGGCTGCAGCGTGGGGCTGGTGGGAAGGCCCAAAGCCCCTGCAGATGTTCCCACCGAGCAACCAAGCTGCTCTGCTGACCTCCTGTTCCTCCGCCTTTGCTTTTCAGTGACACAGAGCCGAGAGCTGGGTGAGTCCTTGCAGTCCCTGCCCCCAGCCCCTGGGGAAGTGGTGTCCCTGTGGGAGGGACTGGGCTGGGTGGGCTGTGGGGGCTTGTGTGCTGGTGGCTCGGGGGTGCTGGAGGAGCAGCTGGAGCCTGACGGGGGAGTGGGGAGTGCTGGGGCTGGGGCTGCCCTGGGCACGGGACACGGCCGGGATGGCTGAAAGGAACGGGGATCAAGGTGGGGATGGGGAGCGAGCTGCGGGGCAGCCCCGCCCTGCCCTGACGCCTCTGGGACAGGGACGTCCTCCACCCGTCCCCATTCACTTCCACTTGTGTTTTGGTGGCATGGTGCAGAGAGGTGCAGAAGTGTCTGTCCTTACTGCTCCATGTTCATGAGCCTTGCACAAAGCTGGTTCTTGCTCCATGTTAGTCTAGTCCCTCCCAAACTCAGAGGAAGGTGCTCTGTGACCACTCACTCCAGAAAAATAATTGAGGGTCTAGCTATGGGAGTAGCCATGGAATGTAAAACACTGCCTTCTGATCATGCATTGACTGTTTTTTTTTCTTTTCCACTGAACAAAGATGCAAAGCTAGCTAAGTCTGCATTCATTAACCCAAAGACTTCCCATAAGCAGCAATCAGATGAGAAGTTCTCCCTTCTTACCCTGCTTTGCTTTTGCTTTCCTTTTCCAGCAGAACAAGCTGCAGAGCAGGGTAAGTGTCCATGTACTTGGGCCCCAGGGCAAGGCTAAGGGGATGTTTAGGGGAGGGTGGGCAGCTGGGACAGAGCACTTCAGGGATTTTCTCTTTCTTTTCCAGATGACTACCGTGCAAGGGCTGGTAAGTCTCCATCAGTATCTGAAGGGATTTGGGGTGTTGCAATGGGATGAGAAGCTGTTCCCTCTCATCATGCCATTTTCCTCTCATTTGCAGTGCAGCAATCTGCAAGACTGAGTCTCTGTCCCCAAACCCAAAGAAAATGGGTTCTCATCATGTAATGAGAATCTGTACTCTCTCACCAAGTGTTTTTGCTTTTATTTTGCAGAGAAACTAGCTGCAGAGCTGCGTGAGTGTCTGTCCCTCCCCAAAATGAAGGATTTGGGGTTCTACCAGTGGGAATTTTGAGAAGGCAAGATGTCCCTTTCCATCATGCTTTCTTTTTGCTTTTGTCTGGCAGAGAAAAAAGATGCAAAGCTCAGTGAGTATCCTGCACCACAACAAAACAGTTTGGGGTTCAGGCGTGGGATGAGAAGCTCTCCCCTCTCATCAGACATTGCTTTTGCTTTCTTTTCCAGGGGAACAAGCTGCAGAGCTGGGTGAGTGTTCTTGAGCTTGAGCCCAAGGGCAACACCAAGGCGATGTGCAGGGGAGGGTGGGCAGCTGGGACAGAGCAGCCCAGGGCTGGCTTGTCACCTTGACGGGGGACTGGGGAGTCCTGGGGCTGGGGCTGCCCTGGGCACGGGACACAGCCTGGATGGCTGAAAGGAACAGGGATTAAGGTGGGGACGGGGAGCAAGTTGTGGGGCTGCCCCGCTCTGCACTGACACTTCCGGGATAGGGACATCCTCCACCCATGCCCTCTTTGCGCCCATTTGCTCTTTGATGGCATTGTACTAAAACCTTCACAAGTTTTTATCCTGATTGTTCTCCTTGCACAAGCCCTGCTCAC